>NC_135750.1:40517500-41197500 GCF_041903045.1 Epinephelus lanceolatus
GGTAGGTGCTGTGGTTATAGTTCCTACATGACCTGTCTGCATTTAAATAATGGCAATGTTAAAAACACAGAAACAGCCAAACCAGTGTTTATGGGATTGCTATTTCACCCTTCAAAGAAAGCAAAACTTCAACCAAACTCATCATTCCTGTATAGCATTCACTGAGCTCTGGCTTCTGCTCCAGTGTCTGGTTTAATCATTGTGACAGACAGCTGTGTGGCACACATGGCTTTATTGTAGCTGAGTGGAAAGCCAACAAGATCAGGTCATACTTAAAGAAAGAGAGTGATGTGTTATTTCCAGCGAAATGGAGGTTTTTGTCACAACCCACTAGTTTAAGTAGGACAGCTTTGGAAATTGTCCCAAGGCAAAAAAATTAAATAAAATGAAATAAACAATGGCCACGAAGACAACTCCATTGTATCTGGCAAAACAATATTGATTGATTCAATTTACTGAAGCACTTCAGCACAATTGAGGTTTCTTATGTGATAGACCATGGCTGTTCTTCATGCTCTTCAGCTAAAAAAGAGGTTTTAGAAACCAATGTTGACCCTTGTATTCTTCTTTCCACTCCTACAATCCTGTACACATCAATGCTCAGGGACAAAATTTAATGTATTATTGTCTCACAATGGTTTGCAGTTGTCAGTCAGTTAAAGCATTATATTTCCTTATGTATTTTTGGAGATGTTTTGATATCCACTAAAACCTTATCTAAAGTTATTATAACAGCCAAATATATAGCACCTTGACACAGGGAACAAGTCTATGTTTATACTTAATTTTTATCTGCAACCATTAACTGTCTCCAAAATGCAAGTAGAAATATTAAAATGAACTCATAGACATCTAAGTTTCTGTAAAAATATGAGCAGTTAAAGTTCCACTGTGTTTTATTTTGTGGCATATAGTGGTACGGTTGCAGAACTGAAACTTGTGTTTGCCAAGCGGCAGTAGCGTCAGATGCAAAAACACATGTGGCCATATCTAGAGCCGGTGCTTAAATTTGTCTGTTCTGGACTATCATAGAACAGGGTTCCTGTGGATCCTTAAAAACTCATAAAGAGCATGGAATTTGTTCATCTAAAAATAAGGCCTTAATTGGAATTAAAATTAGTGCTGCACAATTTGATAAAAATGTGCGATTGCGATTTTAGTGGACAATATTGCGATTGTGATTACAATATAATAAATAAATGGTATCATGAGTCTTAAGTTTAAGTTAAGTTTATTTACTTTATTAATCCCCCTGAGGAGAAATTCAATGTTTTCACTCTTGCTTGTCAATTACACACAGGTCCGAAAGACACACACATGCACAAACAGGACCTATACATGCACAAAGTAGAGAGATGTCAGAGTGAGGGGGCTGCCCTTGGTGAAGCGCCCCGAGCGGTTGGGGGGTTCGGTGCCTTGCTCAAGGGCACGTCGGCAGTGCCCAGGAGGTGAACTGGCCCCTCTCCAGCCACCAGTCCACACTCCATATTTTGGTCCGGACGGGGACTCGAACAGGCGACCCTCCGGTTCCCAACCCAAGTCCCTATGGACTGAGCTACTGCTGCCCCTTGCTTCTTGCTTGATTATCAAGGAAAATGCAGAGAATAACGATTGAAGTGTTTATTTCCCGATGCAAAACATACAAATATTAAGTAGCATAAAATTACAAAACCTGAAGTTTTTACAGTACTGTTTTCCAAATAATATTTTCAAATAAATAAAAAGTTTTTCCTTTTTTGAAAATAAAGGTATTCTGGCAAAGTAATACAGTGACATTATTGTGAACTTAAAGGCCTTTCTGCAGGCATTTTTGTAAACCTATTAAGTAGTGCTTAAAAAGACAAAAAGATTGTAGAGCACTGCAAAGTACAAAAGCATTTTGGTAAACCTTTCAAGAACTATTATTTAATTTAAAAAAAAAATTGTACAGTAAAAAAATAAAAGCATTTCTGCAATGTGCAAACAGACAGTGCCTGTCGGTCAATATAACAAAGGCAGTCCTTAAAAGTGCAAAGGCTGTGGCACTTTATGTTACAGCTTGAAGGCCTTTCTGGAGGCATTTCTCTAAACAGTAAGTACAACTAGAACAATAAATAAGTCCGTACTTTTCTCTGTGCTGTCTCAAGTGCTGATATAGATTAGTCGTGTTGCCGCGGGACGTGGCGACTTTAACTTTGCAAGATTTACACAGCACATCTTTCTGTTCAACATCGCCATACTTGAATCCAAAGTATCGCCATATAATAGGCATTGCATTTTTTTTCCGCCACCAACTCAGCCTGTTCTTGGTCGTGCTCATGCTCTTCTTCAGCATCCATGTTGGTCACTGCTGCACGCCAGGTAGTCACATGACCATACAGGCTGCACACACCGGGATAGCTTGTGGGCGTAATGTCAACAATCTCCACACAATAAAGGAGAGGTAGTCACGTTCACAGACACACACGTAAACATTTATTTACATTACATTGCAAATTGCAGCCTTTTATGCGGGTATGTAATCACACAGCCTGACATCACAATTGCAGCTGTGATTAGATTAATCATGCAGCACTACTTAAAATGTCTTAAAGATATCTTTAAAAAGTCACTTAAATGCTAAGACATGAGAATTAGGGTTTTATGAATCTTTCTGATATTGCATTGTAAAATCTCAAAAGAATTTGTGACATCTTTATTCATGCTCAGAGACATAATGTCTTCAGGTTGTCCGTCTGTCCATACATGCATATGATGTCTGTATGTCCGTCCCATTCTCGTGAATGTGATATCACAAGAAGGCCTTGAGGGAATTTCTACAGTTTTGGCACAGATATCACCTAGGACTTAACAATGAACTGATATGAATTTTGTGGTCAAAGGTCAAGGTTACCGTGACCTTGCGTCTGTCTAATTCTTGTGAGTGTGATATCACAAGAACACCCTGGCACAAACATCCACTTGGACTCAAGAATGAACTGATTAGAATTTTGTGATCAAAGGTCAGTGTGAGCTCACAAAACATGTTTTTATGGCATTACGTATCCAAAAGGTCACAAGTTAATTTCACTGTGACATCATAATTTTCTGCCTAAAACACTTTTCTGGCCATTACTCAATGTCATAACACAGGAACATAACAAGAGGCATTTGGTCAGATACTGAATTGGTAAAACTAATCTTGGGTGTCCACCTTGAAACTCACTAAGAACCTTTCATGCCGGAATTCCACTGGGTGTCTGTTGCCGAACAGCTGTGCTGGTTATCCACTGCATGCTCCGCCGTCCATCAGCACCCATCGGCTGCGTTTGCTGTGCGTAGCGGTGCAGCTCCGCCAGACAGCGGAAGTCACGAGGACCCACGAGATCTCGCGAATTCACGCATAATCGCGCGATATAACAAGGTGTAGTTTCTATAAACAGAACCACAAAACCAGAGGAGTAGTAGGAAGACATCTCGGTGCACCTCCATGATTAACATCTCCTTGTCCATGGTGTCATCGGGGTGAAATGACGTCTGAAAACCTCTGACCTGTTGACTTCAGGCCTGCCTCCGCCCATTATGACATTTTCAAGGTGTAGTGCAGGGAAATATGATCTGCCGTGAACACTGTGTATTTTATTTTGAAAATTAACCGGATGTTTTATTTTGTTTATGTGCACGACTTCCTGCCCTGCACGATCTGCTCTGTGCTGAAAAATAGAAGTCCTGCATATCTGTTGCGGAGGGCTCCGGAGCGCCGCAGCTGTGACGGAGCCGGAACGCAGCACAGCCGCAGCCGGTGGAAGCACACACATTGACTAGAATTGAAACGTATCAGCTCAGAGGCCGTTCCGAGGCGCAGACGTAACCAACACGCATCTGGTGGAATTTGGGGGTGTCTTTCTAGCCAAATCAGCTACTCAGCATGCTGACAGTTACTGCTCTGTGCTGTGGATGTGTGCTTTGTGCTAACATTAGCTGCTGAACAAGAGGCTAATGCAAGGCAGCAGCTCTCATTCCCTGGTTCAGAGGGTGCTTTTGTCTTCACTATATGTGCTGTTGGCTTGACTGCTGATGAGAGGCTGCCACCATGTGGCAGCAGGTGCTTCAGTTCGGAGGTCAAATATGTTACTGTGCTGCTGGGTTAGCTGCTGAAGACATTCTGTAGCTGTGTGGTGGCTTGTGCTTTGGCTTTGGGGTTGTGTATGTTACTGTGTCGCTGGGTTAGCTGCTTAGGAGAGTCTGTAGCTATGAGGCGGCAAATTGTTTGGCTTGGCATGTTTTTTATCCACCACACTCTCTCACTATAGTCCTTGTAATTCACAGTGGAACTGAAGTGTGTCCAAACAGCAGAACTGTAGGTTAACACAGGATCTTCTATTTCTGGTCTGATGATGGTGTTACTAACCAGCAAGCTAGCTTAGCGTAGTCTTACTGGAGTAGAATGTTCTGGTTTGGGGGTGGGAGGGGGACAGCATGTTGCCTGTTCCGACCCATGGGCTGCCTTATTGAGCGTGGTGGCACTGACAACATTATATTTAACAGTTTAAGCTCTAAATTTTATTTTCCAAGTGTAATAGGATAGTTCAATGTTTGTAATGCGTACCATAGCAAAAGCCCCGTACCAAACAGCTTAATACGAATATGTGTATTCTTACACCCCTGCTGACTAGATTACTGTTGTCACCTTCTCCATCCTCTTTGTCCAACCTGTAGAAAATGACACACCCACTGATGTTGTCACGGTTCACACCTCAAGTCAAGGAAAACTTGTGACTTTTTGGTTCCAGCTGAGACCAACTTTTGGAGTTCTGAACCAATTTACTTTTGGTCAAAATGCTCTGAATGGTTCAAAATTAGATGTGGGAACCGGAGTGGAACTGGTTCCATGTTGGTGGAAAAGGGGTAAAAGTGAGACATTCAGCAACTCTTGAGAAAAATATCTGGCTCTTCAGCTTCTGTCGTGAAAAATCAGTGAATGCAGCTTTAATGTCTAAGTGGTAGGTAAAAACACTGAGGCACCTATTGCTCGGCCTAACTAGTTTTATAATGAAAATTTACTGAGCAAATCTGTCATAGCATCAGTTTCTTTAATAGATTATTGTGTTATGAACATAAATACAGCTGTCAACCCTAATCTCATCTGCAGTTTGAAAATGAATGATCAAAAGGGTCCCACTGTGGAAGTGGCCAAATAACCACAGCGTGTGTTGTCTGCCTAATGATGACCCTCTGGTCATGCCCTCAGGATGGTGTGAAAACTTGGCTCATTGTTTAATGAAGCACATGTCACACAGGTCATTCATGTGGTGGTGTCCTCAATGGGCCAGGTGCCTGAGCTCAGGGTGCATGGAGAGGTCAGGCCAGATCAACACACTGGCCGTGACATTATGTGATAGGCGTGAAATTCCTCTTTCATTTCACAAATGCAAGTATCACACAGACTCTTCATTCTGCTTCATTTCTTAGTTTCAGTAGAGAAATTGGTTTGTCAAAGAGCAAATGGGTTTAGATATTGAGACTAGATAAGTTGTATGTATTAAGCCTTTTAAACTCAAGCTGATATTCTATATTTATTTTATTATCTAATTCCATGCAAAGACTTGAACCAACAATGAACTGATTTACTTTGAAGTATTGAATGGATGGATGGATGGATGTTGATAGACCTTTATTGTCTGTCCCAACTTTGCTCAACAATACACACAGTTCAAAGACACATTTAAACAAGGACTGTTAAACAGCAGCAGATGGGACAGGAATCATAACAACAATCTTTTTTTTTTTTTTTTTTTTTTTTTCCCTTCCTACTTGTCTGCATTGGTCTTCATAGCTTAGCACCACTAAAGGGTGTAAGCTTCTTGTGAAGATTGATGCACTGTTAATCTTGCAGTCAAGTATTTTATACCCATAATGCGTGGTTGTGACCGTCACCCACCCTCCCTGGAGACTAGCCTTACAGACTTTATTGGAAAAACTTCCTAATATGAGTCAGAGAGGGCCGTGATACACCAAAGTGTGTCAAGGGGAAAGTAAGGAAACAAGCAAGGGGGAGGGGGCAGGTGCTTAAGTCCTGAGTTATATAGTGACAGTGCATGCGGAGAAGAAGGAGGAAAAACAAACAAACAAATAAACAAACAAACAAAAAAAAACAGGGGAGAACAGGCAGTGTAGCTGATGTATTGTGGCCTTGAGGTGGTTGTGCTCCATGCAGATTATCAAAAATAAACATATACATGTCTACTATACTGTACTGAAAAACAAAAACAAAAGAGAAGTCTATACTGAACACCAAAAATGTGAGAGTCTTGGTGGAGGGGGAAAGCCCGATTGCAGAGAAGAGTTGCCAGCGCGGTGTGGTAGGTTTGAGAAGCAAGTGGGCCCCTTTGGAGTGATCCCATCGGTTCTTTGCGATGCGTCACAGAGCTGAAGTATCAAACATGCATGCGTGTATTTGAACCCTCCCAATGTGTTTATGAAAACCATCACCAGGGTCCAGGGCCAGCCCTGCGGGGGAAGGGGGGCGGTATGGCACCCCAAGACCGCAGGAGCGCCCAGACCCCAAGACCAGGGAGCCGCAGAGGCCGCAGGACACCACGCAGGCCCAAGGACCCAGGGCGGCAATGGCCGGCACCCCCAGAGAGCCAGAGACACACCCCAGACAGGCGGGGCAGGAGGGCCCGCCCACCCACCGTTACAACAAGAAACTTTCCTTGTTATAACAAAAAAAACAACGTATTGTTATAGCATAAAAAACATGTTTTTATAACATGAAAATATCACACAAAAACCCATGTTAGAACAAGAAAATTGTCATTTTATTACCTAATACTGATCCTCTAATTTCTATCATATGTTGGCATCCAGCTAATGGACTATGTGCTAGTTATTTGCCACATTGTTGTAGCAGTTAAAATCATTATCATAAATTTTTATTACCAAGTATGTTTTTACTTACAAGAAATTTGCCTGGGTGTGTGGTACAAACAATGAACGTGCCTATTCAGAGGAAATCAAATTAAAGGCAAAGTCCTGCAGTAGTCTAGAACATAAATATACAATAGAACAGTTAAAATAAAATGAGAAAAATATACTTTAAAAAATATAGCATTAATATGTACAGTATATTTGTTTAAGCTGTCAGGAGTTATTTCAGCCTTATGCTATACAGTATAGTTAATTGGATATGCTTAGTTTTTCTAAATAAATATGTCATTCTAATATGAATAAATGCTATTTTCTGTGTTTTTTAAAAACACAACATGAGAATGGGAGGGGACAGCTGTCATTCTTCCAGGACTGGGACAGGACAAGGGTGTTTTGTGTGGGGGTGGGATGGTCACCCTCTTGTATGAATGGTAATGGACTCCAAGCCTATCATCTCCTACTGAAGAATTCAATCTCAAAATAGATAAAACAATAATAAATAATTTCCTTACAATAGGATTAAAATGTGCAAAGGAAGTAGGCTATGTTATCAAAGACCGTGTGTTGACCTCAAGATCTCTCCATTGTTAAAATCTTACTGTTTGTTTTCTTGATTCCCAGATTGCTGCCCAGATCTGTCGCCAGGCCGGCCTGGTACAGAAGACCAAGGATGTGATGGACTACAGTGCTGAGAACTTTGCCATTGTTTTCGCAGCCATGGGGGTAAGGAGAGAAACTGCAGTGTTCAGTGGAAACTTGTGTTTCCCCCGACCCCACATCTGTGACTGTAATCCCCTTTTAAACTGACGTGACGCCCTGTCCCTTTACTCCCACTCTGTTTTCTGTCTTTTATTCACCAGGTGATTTAACCTTAAGTCCTTCTTGTTTCTTCTGCACCTCTGAGCATATCCCCTAGCCATGTAGACAGCTTACTAATTCAACAAGCCCTTTAACACTGTCGGCCCTGCAGTATCAGGTTCTCACCTCCTCAGCTGCTCCTCCTCTCTGTTGTAAGTCCTTCGACTGTGACTCTAGTATAATGATATTCTAGATCAGTGGTACCCAACTGTTGGGTCGAGGTCCAAAAGTGGGTCAATTCTGAATGGACTGCAAGTGACTTGTGAATATGTGATGTTTTTAAAAAACACATTTTATTTTTAAGTACAGTAAATGTCTGGCACATTTTTGTTATTTTGAAGTGGCATTTCCTGCTGTAGAGTGATTGACTAATGGACAGCTACTTGACAGGGACAGCAGGCTACTGTAGCTCGACAACGTGGCCAAACGCAAGTATGACGCCTTAGTATATTAAACTGTGTGGACCAGTGTTGGGCTTGTTACTCTAAAAATGTAATATATTACTCATTAGTCATTACTCTTTTAAAAGTAATAACATTACTTATTACTCCCTGGCAACAGTAATTTGTTACACTACTCATTAAATTACTTTTCCTTTACACTCCATAACATTGGTATTTGCGTATCTCCCCAGATTGAGATTTGTGCCTCTGTGTGAATGTCAGGGTAATCGCCGTTAAGTGTAGCTAAGGCTAGATAGCGTCTATTTACCTGGGGGAGTTCCGTTGCCTGTGACAAGTATTTTCCTGAGGCTCTGCTCGAAAGACAGAGTCACTCATGGAGCAACATTTCATCCACCACATATCCAGCCACAAGCTTCTTTACTTTGTTGTAGCCTGTAGCTGTCCAGGAGTAAGATTCTTAGTCATCCAGGTCATGGTAATCGTAAGTGCTATATCGTAGACAACTGGACTTGCTTGCGTTTCTTGAAGACGTTTCGCCTCTCATCCAAGAAGCTTCTTCAGTTCTAAATGACTGGTACGAAGTTGCAGGCTATAAACCCTGTGTGGGTGGGAACCCTTGCAGAGTTGTAGGGGTCATGTGAGCTCTTGGTTTCAGAGTCGTTAAGGTCACAATGTGAGTCGTTGACCCACCTGGCCACAATGTGAGTCATTAGGGTCAGGTGGGACCAGGGCTGAATGGGTGTGAAGTCGTCTTGGGAGCCCTCCTTCTGACGTGTCAGTTAATTTCTGTCAAAGGTAGACACCGCATGCAGGAGTGACTTGGCATATCCTTGATACAGTGCTGGAATGACAGATTTCACATTTTTTATCACTTCCTCTTTCCACTAGAGGGAGTTGGAGAGCGCACTAATTATACGTCATGTTTTTATACATCAAATATACACAGCATTTAACTTTCAGATAAATCGAAAGATAGGTGTTTGATGAGACCTACTTCCTGTCGCCACTAGGTGGCACTATGAGTATCAGGAAATATGGTCATATAAATGTTTTCAGGGCATGACTAATATGAATCATCTGAAGTTTGATGGAGATCGGATCATTTAGACCAAAATTATAGCAATTTCCTGTTTAATGGCGAGACATCAAAATTAAACTCTCTGCAGCACACATAGACACTAATGATATGTCATGCTTGTGTACATCAGATATAGACCACAGCATATGAAATTTCAGGTTAATCCAAAGATAAGTGTCTGATAAGTACTTCCTTTCGCCACTAGGTGGCACTACGACTATCATGGTATATTGTCATATAAATGTGTTCAGGGCGGGACTAATATGAATCATGTGAAGTTTGGTGGACATCGGACCATTTACGCCCAAGTTATATGATGCGGCTGGGGCTCCACTTTAAAGGGCATGGCCAAGCCATTTTGCCACGCCCATGCCACGAAACTCACATCACATGTCCAGACCTAGACTATTAAGTAGTGTGTTAAGTTTCAGGCAGATTGAATCAAGAACACTTAAGTTAATGCCATTTCCAGTGTTTTGGTGAAACATCCAGCTTCGCCGTGCCGTTATGGCGACGCCTTTTGGTGACATAATGCCATCTTCACAATATAACATAACCAAGGTCTTAAGGCCTTTATGACCACATTTGAGATGGATATGGTCAACCGTTCAGGAGGAGCAGGTTAAAGTGTAAAACATGTCATTTCCTTTCGCCACTAGGTGGTGCTAAGACTATCAGGAAATGTGGTTATGTAAATATGTTCAGGGCGGGACTAATGTGAATGATGTGAAGTTTGGTGGAGATTGGACCATTTACGCCACAGTTATAGCAATTCCGTTTTTCATGGCAAGACCTCAAAATACAGCGTTCCGTAGCAGGCACGCCATTCAACATTGGGCAGATCCTCTAATAACTTTTGGTCACAAGGTGGTCAGGCTCACGTAAACCACGTATGGAGCCAATCTGATCAAATCTGTAGGACAAGTTTGTTAAATCACAACACGTGTGAAACGCAAAAAATGACCCCGGAATTCAAAATGGCAGACTTCCTGTTGGGTTTAGGCAATGGGTCCAAGAGACTTTTTTGTGCATCTGGGCATGATACAGGTATGTACCGATTTTCGTGTATGTTGATGAAACATGCTGCGGGGGCTGCTGTTTAAGGAGCGTGGCCAAGTCATTTTGTCTCACCCACCAACAAAAGCAATATCACACGGAGACTGAAGTGGATGCAAAAATTGGTGAGTTTTTAAGTATGTTAAAGCTAGGGATGCACCGAATATTCGGTAACTGAATATATTCGGCCGAATATTGCCAAAAAACACACATTCGGTATTTGGTGGAATAAGCAACACCGAATAATAGCGGCGTGTTTTGATAACGCAATCATATGGCGTGCCGTGATGGGCGGAATAAAATATCGGCAGTGTGGCGATCCGTCCATCCCGGCACTCGCATTTGCGACTAAAAATAGTTTTGAGCGAGCAAAATAGGCTTAAATCATTCAGCACGCTGTGCGAGCAGCCTACAGATTTCAACCAGCAGCAGAAACGAAAGGCGAAACCCATCGGTTGTGGGTTGAACGGGGGTCACAGACACAGACAGTAATGTATTCCTGTCAAATACGGCAGCCATTGGCTTACTGGCGGAGAAGTCGGCTCCAATAATATCCTCTTCTTGGTGTCATGACTGCCCAGTAGTACCTGAACAGCCGAGCCAGCCGAACACAGGTATGTGATGTATCAGAGGAGAAACGAGCCTTTCACATTTCTGTCTTTGTGTCAGTAACGGTCCACAAACCTCACCGCACTTTAGGGACTGTTCATTAGGGGAGGAGGGTGGCTGGTTGATTTATATTTTATTTATTTATTTTATTTTGATTCCCCCCTTTGATGCTGTTTTTGAAGTATGAATAAGTCAATAAGTAATTTATTCTATTGAAATATCATTTATGTATTATAGAAAAGTGATTTATCTTTTTATAAATGACAAAAGGCACATCTGCCTCATTTTTGCTGTGGTATCGTGATACTACTCAGAACCATGATATTTTCATTGGTATCGCACAGTGGGTCCCAATTTTGGTACCCTGACAACACTAATCAGTCCTCTTTGCTTGCGAGTTAAAAAGTTTTGCATGCAGATCAGTCCTCTTTGCTTGTGAGTTAAAAACGTTTGCTTGCGAGTTAAAAAGTTTTGCTTGCAGATCAGTCCTCTTTGCTTGCGAGTTAAAGTTTTGCTTGCAAGTTCAACTGCACTTAATGGGTGGGGCCTACACTGATGGATGAGAGAAGAGTTTCTATTGGTGGGATTGACGTGGCTTCATACATACAGAGCGGGCTACACCCAAAATTCCCTCTCTCCCACTGGAAACGCTTGACAGTCGGCATTACTGCTACACCCCGGGGCAACGATGGTAGTGACTGTTACACCGTTGAATAGTTCTGCCCTGGCTAAACAAAAGCAATCTACATGCACCAGTGTAAATAAAACATTCTTGCTATTATTAGGCACATGGACCCGTGTACTTCTGAAACCGTGTATTATTCTATGTGATTTGGCTGTTTGTTGTTGTAGAGTGTTGGGATAACCACAGTATTTTATTATCTGTCTCCATTGTTTGACGTCAGAGCGATGGTAAATAGCTCTTTTCTAAAAGTTTACTAACTACTAAAATCCCACATCCTGTGTTAAATACAATGTATCTTAACTATATTTACAATGAAGCTTGATTCTGAACTTATCCTGTGTGTGAATGTTTACCGTTGCTATGGCAACAAGTGACAGCTGACGTTAGCATTAGTTAGCTTAGCTCAATCTTCCGACAAACAATAACCTATAAACTTCTAATTCAACATATTTAAACAAAATCAACAACAGCTACCAACAGTTACAGTCCTTACAACCTTAGCTAATGTGTTGTCACGGGTCAGAGTGTCAAAATGAAAGTAATAACAGCGTAAATCCCTGAGGAACTACGCTAGCATTAGTGACGGTTGCATCCACTCATATGCAGTTACCTTACGTTACAGTTCAAACAATATTACGAAGCACAATACAAACTATATAAACAAGTTATCTATTAAGGGTACACTACTGATAAAATCTGAAGGTGCTTAGGTGACATTTACCCACCTGAAAGAATAAATGAAAACAAACTGTGGTTTTGCTGGTCTTCAGTAGCTTTACTCTAGGTGTATCTGCAAACTGAAGAACCAACCGTTTATATACTCAGATTTGCTCTCGTGCCTTTACTCAAATCAGTTCTGCTTTAAATTGAATGGGGGGTATCTGTATGGTATCTGTAGATACAAAATCGATATATGCATACAATAATGTCACAATTGAGTGGGCATCGCCACCTACTGCTTTGACATGTGTATTACATCACTTGGTAGCGGGTTTTGTGGTTTCGTGTGGATATCATATTTTTTTTTATCACACCACTCGTGTAGACAAATTTTTTTTGGAAACTGGAGGCCGAAAAACTTCGGTTTCAGAATTGATTTTCACTACAGCTCGCCCGTGAACTACAGAACTCCCATGTTGCTTTGTAAGCGTACTAGGCTGATGAGTAGAATTTAAGAAACAGGCTAAATGACATGATGTTGCACACTCTTGTACAGTAGGTGGAGGTATGCACCTTTGAATTGTTTGCAATCCGCCAACCGAGAGAAGAAGAAAAAAAAAGCTTTGCAAGCTCTTATTCCGATTGAGACTGGCCAATAGAGACGTGTCTTACAACTTTCAGTTTAGGCCCCACCCACCAGGTTCAACTTTTTACTAGCAAAGCTTTTTGACTTGCAAACGAAAAAAATGACTCGCAAACACAACTTTAGGATTTGCAAACAAAACTTTTGGATTTGCAAACAAAACTTTTGGATTTGCATTTTTTAATCAGTCATTTTTTGACTTGCAAAAAAACATTTTTTGATTGCAATATTGATACTTTTGCTCTCAAATCTTGTTTTTGATTGCAAAACCTACTCTGCTTGATTGAATAATAAAGAAACAAATGTAGCTCCATTCCTTTGCTGTAACAGACACATGAAGCCAGTAGTGTTATGTATTTGATGTCTAAAAAGGGCTCATTTTTTACCATTTTTCATCTGAGGTTCCTCTGTATCATGAACTTGTATAATTCATCTGCCAGGTCAACATGGAAACTGCCCGCTTCTTCAAGTCTGACTTTGAGGAGAACGGCTCCATGGACAACGTCTGCCTTTTCCTCAACCTGGCCAATGACCCCACGTAAGATTCAGTCAGAAATGATCTCAAGAATGAAAACAGTGGTTGTACCAGTCAGTCTTTGTGTTTATATGTTTTTCTAAGTTATTGATTCTGACTGATTTTCTGTACACAGAATTAGGGATGCACCATATATATCAGACCGATAAATTATCGGTCAATAATGGGCCATTTTTATGATTATGCATTATTTGATAATTAAAATCCTAGCTGGTAAATAACACCGATAATATGAAGCCAGACTGCTTTCATTTACTTAACTTAAGGGCAGCATCTACACACCCGACATAGTGGATGGTGGTATGTGTACCTTTAAACTTTGTTTGAGCCACCAATAAACACAGAGAACAACAACAACAACAACAACAACAACAACTGCAGTACGCTGTCAGATGGGCAAAACATGTTGCGGTGTGGACGTCTTTAATAGTTCCAGAGGAAGACAACACGATTGTGCCGAGGTTCTGATCTCAGACTACCTGACACAGGTTAGACACAACACCGAAGGACCTTCTCCATGGTGTAAGCATGTGCTAATTGGCAGCAGTAGCTTACATCCAACACCAAGCTTTTAAAAGGTTCAACTTTGTTGTACTTACAAATTATTATTTGTAATAATAATTGTTATTATTTAGTTGTTGTTGTTGTTTTATTAATAATAATGATTATAATTAAACTGTTTAGTAACCGCTAGCCATGTGATGCTGCAGTTAGCAATTATTCGTATCATTACCTGGCAACCCAGCATGTCTCTCGTTCTAGCTACATGTGTGTGAGAGACACAGCCGCTTGTTTATCTAAGTTCAGTTTTCACCAGATGTAAGGCGGACCTGGTGATGTGCCCAATTATATGAGTCAGCAGTCACTGTTTGTCTCTGTTAGCAGAGACTTTACTCTACAGTTTAGTTTATGAACTGAACTAAGACACTAGAGAATTACACAGTAACACTGGGCTTCATCATCTCCCTCTATCTTACCGTCAACAGTAAATTTAATAGTGATTAAAAGTCTATTCATTATTTTCGTCTGTAGTGTAGTGTTCTAAGGGGGCAGGGGCTTTGAGGTGAGGCCATTTGACAATACTCCAGAAAATCTCCCTCTTTTGCATAGCCGAATGTTGGCAGGTATGGAAGAGTCAGAACTGTTCTTTGTATTTTTTGTGTATTAAATCAGTCACATTTTCTCACTACATCTTAGCCTTTCTTACTCTCAGGTGTACATAAACTACAGGTTATACACTTTGAGAAGGAGGTAAGTATAGGTTATCATATCGGTTGAAAAAGTCCATATCGGTGCATCCCTACACAGAATGTTATGTTTATTGGCTTCATATTCTCAAATGTAAAATGTATAAGCAGTTTCTCTAGTATAGATTTGTAGAGTTAAATTTAGACCTGCTTTGTGTACAATAGAATAACCTACTTTTTCTGTGACCAATCAGCATCGAGCGCATCATCACCCCTCGCCTGGCACTGACTTCAGCAGAGTACCTGGCTTACCAGTGTGAGAAGCACGTTCTGGTCATTCTGACTGACATGAGCTCCTACGCTGAGGCTTTGAGAGAGGTACAACTACCATTTTTATGCCTCCACGCTGGCGAAAGTCATGGCTGGAGGCACTGGGTCTCATTCATGAAAAGTGAGTAAATCTGTGTGTAGATTTGCACATAAAAGCCTACTCTACTAAAAACCTACTCCGGATTCAGGAACGCCGCGGGAAACTCAGATTTGATCGTAAACACGTGTGTATGATCATGAATGCCAATCCATCGTAAAGTCACAGCGCGCTCCCGGTAATCAGCAATTAGCATAAATCCGCGCCCATGAACAGCCAATGACCACCATATAAGGAGGTGTAGGTGCATCCTGTCGACCTGTCAGTCATGGCGCAACGAAAGAAAGAGAGAGAAAGAAAAAAGAATTTTTCCGAAGCGGAGATCAAATAATTTTGGGTGAAGTGGACTTAAGAAAAAACATTTTATTTTCTTTAGTTAGTAGTGGTGTGACAGGGACAGACAAAGCGAAGGCCTGGAGGGAGGTAACAGATGCTGTTAATGTTGTCTCCGTGGTACAAAGAACCATGTCAGAGGTGAAGCGTAAATGGTTTGATATGAAACTGGAGGCAAAGAAGCGCATAATAGGCCGTAAGGTGAATCAGAAAAAGTCTCACAGAAACTGATTTCCACACCGACATCTAAGAGTGGGCTACAATGAGTACCGGGCCATCAAATCTCAGCATCCGCGGTGAGAGAACACGGAATTGTGTGCGCTTTTACGCACGCGGGTGTAGGTGATCACGGATATTTGATGTGGGAAAGATGTAGCCAGATGTATTACCTGTTTAACATACGTGGCTGTCTGTCTGTCCGTCCATCCGTCCATAGCACGAGTCATGTGCGCCACTTCACCACCGACCCAGCGAATAACGCTCAGGCAGAACAGATCATTACGCTCAGACGGAACAAGTGCCGAATTACGACCCCGATCACAGGACTCTTGCGGGGTTATGAGCTACGAACTCCCGCTGATTAGCTGAACATGTATCGATCTTTTTTATGAAGTAAAGATCGTGTAGTCCCCAGATGTCAGAACGAGATGAAACGATAACTGCGTTCACCTTATGGCCTATAAGCACACACAAAAAATACAGTGGTCACCAAACAAACAGAAGATTCGTTTGTGGGGTTTTGAATGAAGTGGGAATGGCCGAAGAGGCTGTGATCCGGCTGTCCTTACGGATATTTTTATTATCATCATTCAACATGTAGAAAGAACGTGTAATCTATTGAGTGGATTTACATAGATAATTCACAATCATGAACCTAATCTGGATCTTAAACCTGCTAATTGCCAACTAATTTAACTAAATGTGTTATATTTTTAATATTTTGTCATGTTTAGATTACGTGTTTCAAAGGCATCTGTATTGTGTACATAACAGAGCGCAATACGAATTAAAATTGTAATTTCCAATAGTGACAAGCAATATTTATGTGCTTTACTACATTGACACAAGCACTACGAGTGGTCAAGAGCAGGAGTAGATTTTGTTAGTAGCCATGAAATGATCGGCGCTACTAAAACATTGATGAATGCGGACACGCACGTAAATTTCCGTCTGCAAACAGTTTACACACAAATTTCTTCTGCTCACGTTTCATGAATGAGACCCACTATGTTTACAAGGTGTCTGTTGGTCCATGTGTCAATCTGTACATCCCATTCTTGTGAACAGGACAACTCAAGAATACCTCAAGGGAATTTCTTTAAATTTGGCACAAATGTCCACTTGGACTCAACGATGAAATGATTAGATTTTGGTGGTCATAGGTCAATGGTCAAGGTCAGTCTGGCCTTGTTTGTCTCATCTGAGTGAATGCGATATCTGAAGAATGTCTGATTAGATTATTTTTTTTAAATACTTTATTAATTCATTTTCAGATGTGCAAAACAGAACATCAAGGTAAATAACTGTGGAGCTTTATCCCTATCTTTATTCAAGAGAGTGGTCTATCAGTTTGAGAGCATTATTTATTGATTTCACATTCAAAAACTCTGCCCTCGCACTCAAATAGCCTCTGCTTACGCTTGGATCTACTCTGTTTCTGCTCAAACTGTGTGCTCGCACTCAGATACCATGTTGCTCGCACAGATTTCCTGCTCGAGCTTCGGCTTTTCTCCTCGCGCTCAAACTGTTTCTGTGCGCTAGTGGAATTTCTGCTCTCAGATTTCTGCCCTGCGCTTGGATTTTTTTGTGTAACAACCCTGTCAAAATCCCCCAACCAACAGAATGCCAGATTTACTGTTGACCAATGAAATGATCCCTGCCTCCTTGTGGGCATGCTCACTCTAGTTTTAGAACGTCGAATGTTCTTCTCTTGCTTTCTTTACCACTTTTTCTTTATATATATATATATATATATATATATATATATATATATATATATATATACACAGTACAGGCCAAAAGTTTGGACACACCTTCTCATTCAATGCGTTTTCTTTATTTTCATGACTATTTACATTGTAGATTCTCACTGAAGGCATCAAAACTATGAATGAACACATGTGCAGTTATGTACTTAACAAAAAAAGGTGAAATAACTGAAAACATGTTTTATATTCTAGTTTCTTCAAAATAGCCACCCTTTGCTCTGATTACTGCTTTGCACACTCTTGGCATTCTCTCGATGAGCTTCAAGAGGTAGTCACCTGAAATGGTTTTCCAACAGTCTTGAAGGAGTTCCCAGAGGTGTTTAGCACTTGTTGGCCCCTTTGCCTTCACTCTGCGGTCCAGCTCACCCCAAACCATCTCGACTGGGTTCAGGTCCGGTGACTGTGGAGGCCAGGTCATCTGCCGTAGCACTCCATCACTCTCCTTCTTGGTCAAATAGCCCTTACACAGCCTGGAGGTGTGTTTGGGGTCATTGTCCTGTTGAAAAATAAATGATCGTCCAACTAAACGCAAACCGGATGGGATGGCATGTCGCTGCAGGATGCTGTGGTAGCCATGCTGGTTCAGTGTGCCTTCAATTTTGAATAAATCCCCAACAGTGTCACCAGCAAAACACCCCCACACCATCACACCTCCTCCTCCATGCTTCACAGTGGGAACCAGGCATGTGGAATCCATCCGTTCACCTTTTCTGCGTCTCACAAAGCCACGGCGGTTGGAACCAAAGATCTCAAATTTGGACTCATCAGACCAAAGCACAGATTTCCACTGGTCTAATGTCCATTCCTTGTGTTTCTTGGCCCAAACAAATCTCTTCTGCTTGTTGCCTCTCCTTAGCAGTGGTTTCCTAGCAGCTATTTGACCATGAAGGCCTGATTCACGCAGTCTCCTCTTAACAGTTGTTCTAGAGATGGGTCTGCTGCTAGAACTCTGTGTGGCATTCATCTGGTCTCTGATCTGAGCTGCTGTTAACTTGCGATTTCTGAGGCTGGTGACTCGGATGAACTTATCCTCAGAAGCAGAGGTGACTCTTGGTCTTCCTTTCCTGGGTCGGTCCTCATGTGTGCCAGTTTCGTTGTAGCGCTTGATGGTTTTTGCGACTCCACTTGGGGACACATTTAAAGTTTTTGCAATTTTCTGGACTGACTGACCTTCATTTCTTAAAGTAATGATGGCCACTGGTTTTTCTTTAGTTAGCTGATTGGTTCTTGCCATAATATGAATTTTAACAGTTGTCCAATAGGGCTGTCGGCTGTGTATGAACCTGACTTCTGCACAACACAACTGATGGTCCCAACCCCATTGATAAAGCAAGAAATTCCACTAATTAACCCTGATAAGGCACACCTGTGAAGTGGAAACCATTTCAGGTGACTACCTCTTGAAGCTCATGGAGAGAATGCCAAGAGTGTGCAAAGCAGTAATCAGAGCAAAGGGTGGCTATTTTGAAGAAACTAGAATATAAAACATGTTTTCAGTTATTTCACCTTTTTTTGTTAAGTACATAACTCCACATGTGTTCATTCATAGTTTTGATGCCTTCAGTGAGAATCTACAATGTAAATAGTCATGCAAATAAAGAAAACGCATTGAATGAGAAGGTGTGTCCAAACTTTTGGCCTGTACTGTATATATATATATACACACACACACACACACACATATATATATATATATATATATATATATATATATATATATATATATATATATATAAAAATAGACACACACACACACAAAAATCCAAGCGCAGGGCAGAAATAGCGCGAGCGCACAGAAACAGTTTGAGTGCGAGGAGAAAAGCCGAAGCTCGAGCAGGAAATCTGTGCAAGCAACATGGTATCTGAGTGCGAGCACACAGTTTGAGCAGAAACAGAGTAGATCCAAGCACAAGCAGAGACTATTTGAGTGCGAGGGCAGGGTTTTTGAACGTGAAATCAATAACTAATGCTCTCAAAGGTCAGTGTAACCTCACAAAATATGTCTTTAGCCATAATACAAGAATTCATATGGTTATTATGACAATACTTCACACAAATGCCTGAAAGGATAAAATAATGAAGTGATGGCATTTTATATCCAACCACTGAAAGGTCAACTTTACTGTGACATCATAATATTCTGCATATAACACTTTTCTGGCCATCATTTAATGTCATACGTCAGGAACAGAAGGGAAATATTTGTTAAAATACTTTATTGATGACACTCATCTTCTGTGCTGTCGAGGGGACAATGGGTGCGAATCTTCCATGTTTTCACAGACATGGATGTAAACTCTAAGAGAAATTTGGCTGGTGCGTGGAGGTATACAACCTAGTTTCCCCACTGTCAGAAAATTTCATGAGATGACCCAAACCAACAATGTGTCAGTTTTACTTTCTGATTTCACTACCCTGTCTGTGGCTCTTAGCCCAATTCTGTTGGTTCCTTCTGAAGATATACATCTGTACAGAAAAAAACAGAACATCACCAGGCTTATGTAACCCTGAGTGTATTGCACATTGTACCAAACCCTGTACTGCATGACTCTACTATGGACTATATCTTGAACTATATCTGCCTTATTGTCACTATTCTGTTATCTTAATGTACAATTACCACAAGTCCAGTATATTCACTATTATTTTCAGGAGGATATAGTACATAATCCTCTGAAGACTCCAGCAGCAGTTGAAGCGCCAAACTATGTGGCAGCGTGTTAATACAACGTAAACTCTCTGCAGCATCAGTACAAAGGTAATAGACTCACTAAAGTCTTGTGCTCCTTGCTGAAAGGACGGATAATGTGTCCTTCATTCTTGTAGGAAATACCTTAACTTCATTATTGTCAGCTAGGCTTTAAAAGGAAATGCCCCTCCTCTCTCCCTGCTACTGTCCTCTGTCTCCTTGTGGTGAGGAGTCGGGCCCTCTCAACTCACTCTTTTGTGTCTCTGAAATAATCCTTTTATGTTGTACAGTTTGCTGTCTCAATATGCTGGCAGCACAATGCAGGTTTATAAATGGTGCTTGTGCATATGCGTTTTCCCTTCTTGCATTTGCTGTCCATAACCTTGGCACAAGAACGCTGCACCAATAGTCGGCTAAGATTCCGGCAGTTCGATGGGTATTTCGGCACCCACAAAGAGCCAGGAGGACATTAACATTTAACTTCAGTTCCCATTCAGGCGCGTGAAGGTTGAGTTTTGCATTGAATTTACAGTTCATAAGTGTTGAGCCTGCCCGTCAACCTTTGAATCCAAGCATGAATGGGATACATTTTTTGCCTCTTGCTTTTAATTCACTTGACTTTGGGAACAAGGATTTGCTTTTGGTCATTTTTGTAGAGGGCCTGAAAACAGAATGGCAACATCTCCAACCAGCTGTTTGCCTCTTCTGAAAGATACTGAAGGAGTTAACATTACTTGCCTCTCAAACAGTGAATGCTTTTAGTCAGATTTCTTATCTTTGTTTATGTGGGAGAGAAAAAAAAAAACAAGTAAGATTAAGTCTTTCTTAAAATAAAACAATGCATATCTTTCTCTAGATACTGAAATGAATCATCCTTCCCTTTAACCCAAAGGTCTGTTGGGAAACACCAAGACTTTTGGACTTTAAAGCTACACTTATCTTTATTTTTCTGAATAGAATATAACTGGATGGAATTTGAAAGGTGTTACTTCTAGTGAATAAGGGACTGTTCTTTATTTATCAGAGCTGGGGTGTGTTTTCCTTGAGCTTCTCTGAGTGACTGGTGGAAAATGCATGACCCTCCCTCCACAATAAATTAGTTATCAGATGTTTAAAACTTACCCTTTGATGCTGGACAGTTAAAAGTTGAAGGTGAATTCCTGGAGTTTAAAAAAAGACGATTTTTTTCACTCGTCACCAGTGCTGGTTAGTTCATGCAAACTGTTGAATTTTGGCAAAATTTTAAAGGAGACATAGAATAAAGTGATTTTGATGAATTGTCACTATTTAAAGCTCAGATTTGATAATCCAATGATAAATTCTGTTTTTAGAGTTTTTGGCTGTAATGGTGTGATTTTGGCAATTTTTAAAGAATACATGAAGGCATGTGTTCTTTAAAAATCTCTGGTAAAATTAATACAAAATACAACCATTTAAATTTGTATGCCCCTCCCCTAAGCCAAAATAAAAAACATAAGTTCCAACTTTGCACTACTGTGTCCTAACTGGATGCCACGCAATCAAGTGTCGGCAACCAAATCTGTTTGATTACATTGTTTTCTATTGGACTATCATAACTGCACACAAGCAATGCTGCATGATGACACTCGATCACACTCTGTTACTGACTGGGTTACACCCATCAAAAAGTCCATTCTAGTATGCTGCATGTATGCAGTTCACAATGATAGAACTGGCATTTTCACCACTTTTCAAACAGTGCATCCTTTATTTCAGAGAGGAACAAAAGAAGAAAAAAAGTTTTGATGGCTGAAACAATTGTCACTTGCTGATTTTTATTTTTTATTTATTTTTTTTTTAACCCTCGCTTGCTAGATAGGTTTGCTAATTAAACCACATACTAAGGTTAGCTTTGTAGTAGCTAGCTAAGAAAATAGCTAGCTAATTAACTCTGTGAGCTGGTTGAGAAATTATTTTCCTTTTAAAATGAAAGGGTTAATAAATATTTACTCAAGGGCCTCATACATGATATCATGCTTAAAGACTGAGGCTAAAAGTCACTAATGTCACCACCAGATCCAGGTGGAAGACATTCAGAATTCAAAGAGGGTACACAGAGTGATTTAAAAAAAAGGACACTCACACATCCAAAAAAACAAACCCCACCCTGTCATCACCTACTTCCACACAGATTCAGATCCCATGGGTGGAAAACACTGCATGATGCTATCTCACTTAACAAGTTCATGGAGTATAAACTTCCACAAACCAACGTCACAACAGGACAACACAGCTAATAATACTGTCTCCCTTGTGCTGGCTCATGTCATTCCTGAACAGGGCTTTTTCTACCCTATGATGTAACTTTCGATGTAACTTCAAGAGGGAACGTCCTTGGCTACTGCCTCTTGCTATTTGTTCCACACCCAGTGGAAGAAATGCCAGATTATTACTGTAGGTAGCAGGCTAGACTGCCGGGCATCCTAATGTGTTTTTGTTTTTTCGTCATGCCTCCATGTTACAGTTTCCGTGGCCAGAGGCATTTTGTTTTCTGGTTGTTCATATTCTTTTCCTATTCTCGTGAATGCGATATCTCAAGATTGCCATAAGGGAATTTCTTAAAGTAAATAATAATAAACATCCACTTGGGCTCATCGATGAACTGATTAGAATTTCATGGTCAAAGTTTGAGGTCACTATGACCTTTCATTCTTTTTTTTAAAGATTTTTTTGGGGGGGCTTTTTTACCTTTCTTGTATAGGACAGAGTGAAAGGCGATGAGAGAGAGAGAGCAGGGGGTGACATGCAGAAATGGTCGCAAGCCTGAGTTGAACCTGCGACTGCTGCAGCGAGGCATTGCCTCTGTACATGGGGCGCCGGCACTATCCACTACGCTATCGACGCCCCATGACCGTTCATTCTTTCTTTTTTTTTTCTTTTTTTTATTTAACAACATAAAACTTCAACAAAGACAATACATATCCTTACAACATAAACTTGCAATAAAACCACACATATCCAGCAATATAGAACAAAACAAAACAACACATATCCAACGACACATAACTACAACAAAACAACACATACAGTTACACATAAAAATACGTGCATACCTCTCATCTTTGATACATGAACCAAAAATGTATGTCTTTTAACTCAAAAAAGTTTGCTCTATAGCAGCTAAAAAGTTCATTAAACTAGGCTATATTAAAGTTTTTGATATTGCCAAGACGTCCCATCTCTTTATATCTGCACTGTTTCCCTTAGTTTTCAACATAATCTTTGTTAGCAAATAATGATGTTTAAGGTACATTATAAAATTTCTTAAAATAATCCTTTTTTGAGTTTTAAATATGAAGGCTTTTCCGAGCAGCACAATAGTATTTAACAGCATATTTTGTTCTGATAGCCGCTTTTGAAAACCCCAAATATTATTAATGGGGGATAATGATAAAACAAGTCCTTGCTCGGATAACCAAACTGCCAGCTGATACTAAAAGAGAGCAACGTCTGGACAATACCAAAATAAATGCATAATGTCTTCCTCCTCATCTCCACAAAATCTACATGTATTGTCATCTGTTATTCTCCATATTTTAAGCATCTTTCTTGTTGCTCATATTTTATAGAAAATTTTTAAGTGAAAAACCCATAAAAGTTAAACAATATGATTTATAAATGTTTCTAAAAAAAGTTCAACCAAGAAAGCTGAGTATCAAAAATATTTTTCCAATACGCTTGAAAATAATATGGGTGAGCTCCTTTTTTTTTTTGGAAGACACAAAGAAATTATACATGTCAGAATTAATCTGCCCTTGCCCCAACCATTTACAGTTCTTAATACATGGGCGGCAAACACCTAAATCTTCCTGAGATTTTCCAACTTTTAATCGCCAAGACGACGGAATTGCAGAGAGTAACTGCATATAGCTCAATTTTGAGCAAACATCCCCATATTTAGAAACTAACAATTCAAAAGTAAGAAATTCTCCTTCACTATTCACTAAATCATTAACAAAATAAATATAATTATCTAAAAATATTTGCCAATTAACAGGCTTTCTCTCTATACAGATATTTTCATTTAGCCATAACATCTGTTGTCTGATCTCTGATGAATTATTTGGCAGAAAAAACTGAAAATGAAGCCACAGAGACAGTGAATTTCTAAAAAAGATAGATTAGGAAAAAAAGTACTTAAGCGTACCATTGAGGCAGGGCATAATTGAAAGAATGGATATAATTTTCCAATTGATGGACCGCACTGAGCTAGAAATAGCTTGGATGAAAACCATTCATGATTATTATATAATCACTGTATCCATGCAGCTTTTAAAGTAAAATCAAGTGCTGAAAGACTTTTTCAGGGTTCAACGCTAAGGTTTTTTTTCACTTGCCCGGTTGGGCAAGTTGGTCAGAGATCTACTTGCCCGAAGTCAGTTTTTACTTGCCCTATAAAAATTGTTTAATTTAAGCGGCTATCAAATAACAAAGACTGCAGTTATTTTTATGTTATATAATCTTTATTCACACTGTATTTATTGATTAAAACAACATATGTCATGTATTGTAGCTTAATTCCTACACAAAAATGACAGTGTCAGGGCTTAAAGTGAAAAATTTGTCAATCGTTCTCCGTCTATAATTTTGCACCCTACTTGAGCCATGCCCACCTCTATTTATTTTTCACCCCTCTCTCCAGTTCTGCTGTGTTAACACCGGGTTTAATATATTTTGCTTCCATCTCTCTGCCCTCCTCTACTCTACTTCAACGCTACTTAGCTCTCTCTCTACTCTACCAGTAGACTACCACATCCACCTGTTGCACAAAACGCACACAGCAGTGTTTCCCCTAGGATGGAGTTGTAGGAGCGGAGGTGAAGCACACGCATGAAAAATAATTTTCACATGCGTGAAACTTTTTTGTATGCTTGCTAAGCACAGCCTGCTGGGAAGTTTCTATGTATCTACTGGCACCAGAAGGGCTCTTTAGGACTAAGTACATACAGTACATTTGTGCACAGTAATGAGCAGGTGAAATGTCTGTCTAGCTTACATATGAGGTGTCTCAAGATTTAGGAACATACAATTGTATTGAATATAATAAAAGTAAAAAGTCACTTGACATGCTGCTGTTTTGTGCTATGACCTATTTAAGTGTTGGAAGTTGTTATTTACGTGACAACGCCTGAACGCAACACAAGTTCAGCATGAGTGTCGCGCAAAATAATATCAGTGGGGGCTGTGGGCAGGACATTGTTACACAGCTGTGCCTGTGACTTCAGGCAGAGAGACCGCTGCATCAGAGCAGAAGAGCACGTTTTAAAATACATTTATTTTATCAATTAGTTATTAACTTTTACTATTTTTAGCAACTCGCCCAATCAGGCAAGTGAGTTGTTAGTTTACATGCCCGACCGTGAGTTTTACTTGCCCCGGGCAATCGGGCAATCCTTATTGTTGAGCCCTGCTTTTTAATCCCAGGCCTCTATTCTCACGCGTATTATACAAATAATTGTTTAATTTTGTCAGTTTTGCGGCTCCAAATGAAATTAAAAATTCTTTTTTCATACGTTTTTAAAAAAGCTGCATCAGGAGAAGGCAGAACCTGCAAAAGATAAGTAAATTGTTAAAGTATCAGTGAATTAATTACAGTAATTTTTCCATAAATAGAGAGATACTTACCTCTCCAAGCCTGGAGAATTCTGTCCACTTTTTTAAGCTTTAGATCAAAATTAATTTTCACAAGAAGGTTTTTATCAGCTGGTATATATATTCCTAATAGGTTCACAGGGCCATCAGAGCATTTTATAGGGACCCTACAGGAAACTTGAAAATCTGTTGTCTTCAAAGATCCAATTTTAAGGATAGAGCATTTCTCATAATTTGGTTTCAATCCTGATAAAGAGGCAAAAGGATATAATTCTTTTTTTTTTTTCTTCTTTTTTTTAAAGATATTTTTTGGGCATTTTTTGCCTTTAATGGACAGGACAGTTAAGTGTGAAAAGGAGATAGAGAGAGGGGATGACATGCAGCAAAGGGCCACAGGCTGGACTCGAACCCAGTCCGCTGCAGCAACAGCCTTGTACATGGGGCGCCTGCTCTACCACTAAGCCACTGACGCCCCCCCCCCCAATCATTTCTGATTCTTATAGCCAGCATTTCCATTGAAAGAATAAATAAATATGCTGATAAAGGGCAGCCTTGTCTAACACCTTTAGAAAGTATAATTGTATCAGAAATGTGTCCATTATTTATAATTCTACTACAAGGATTTTGATATAGCACATGGACCCATTTAATAAAGGTCTCACCTAAATTATAGATTTGCAAACACTGATAAATAAACTTCCACTTGATCATATCAAAAGCCTTCTCAAAATCAGCTATGAATATTAGACCAGACAAATTTTCCTTGTCGTAATATTCCATTATTTCAAGGAGACTAATACTATCACCTATAAAACGGCCTTTCAAAAAACCTGTTTGATTAGGATTTATTAATGTTTGAATAACTTTTTTTAATCTAAGTGCCAAGCATTTAGCCAAAATGCGTGCGTCGCAACACAGAGGTGTGAGGGGTCAACAGTTCTTTAATTTAACAGGATATTTTGCCTGGCCTTCTGCATCGTGTTTTAGTAATAAGGAAATTAAACCTTCTTTCTGAGAATTAGACTGATGACCAACATCTAAAAAAAAAGTTATAACAGGCAAGCAAATGATCCTTAATTTCAGTAAAAAAAAAAGTTCTATAGACTTCGACTGGCATTCGATCTAGTCCTGGTGATTTTTCATTAACTCTTCCTCATTAATTGGGCCTTCACATAATATCTGTTGCGCATCAGTAAGTTTTGGATAAGGGCACAATTTCATATACTTAAGCAAAGAAAAATTTGTGTCATCATTAAAAATCCCTGTATAATACTCCATTAATGTTTTAATTATGTCATTTGTAGATGTAGTAATCGCTCCATCATTGTTCATAAGTTTTATTCTTCCCAGATATGTTTCTATTTTCAACTTGCAAAAAATATTTATTACATTTTTCACCATACTCCATCCATGTTGCCTTACTTCTGTATATAATTCCCTTAATTTTACTTTGATAGAACCTCTCTAATTCTTTTTCTTTGTCATCTAGTAATTGCAGATCTTGGTCAATACAATCAGATCTATTTTCATCCAAGTGATTTCTAATATTTTGCACATCATCTAACATTTTTTTTTCTCTGTTACAGGTTTGTTTATACTTCCATGCAGAATATTTTATAGCATGACCTCGAAATGCACATTTATATGTATCCCACATAATGTGTGGATTTGCTGAACCAGTATTAAAGGAAAAAAATTCCAGGATAAATTGTCTTGTTTTAAGAATAAATGTCTCATCTTCCAGTAATGATTGATTAAACTTCCAATAACCTCTACCCCTGTTAGCATTCACAAAATTAAGTTTTAATATAATAAGATGATGGTCGGAATTAAATCTTTCAGCTATCGTTACTTGGCTAGTATTTGCAGTTAAAGAGAAAGAAATAAGAAAAAAAATCTATTCTACTAGCAGATGCATTCCTTCGCCAAGTATATCTAATTAGATCTGGATTCTTTATCCTCCAGATATCTACTAAGTCCATAGCGGACATCATAGATGTAAGGGCATATCGCTATTGACCTTGATAGTCTCCTCCTCTACCAGCTCTATCCTTGGAAGGTTGGAGAGCAATATTATGGTCTCCTGTTTGAATTACAGGAATATCATAATGCTGAATCATACCGTATAAATTCTCAAAAAAAAAAAAAAAAAATAGGATCATTATTATTTGGAGCATATACATTAACCAAGTAAAAACATATTTTTTCAAGTTCAATATCTAAAATGATTATTCGACCATCCATATCACATTCTATCTTATGCACACAAAAATCTAGATGCTCTTTAAACAAAACCAAAATTCCTCTTTGATTTCTCAAACCATTTCCATCTTTCTTCATCTTCCTGATTGGAGTGGAGTGTGTTTCTTGTAGACCAGGGGTAGGCAACCTGTGGCTCAGGAGCCACATGTGGCTCTTTAGCCCCTGTCCAGTGGCTCCTTGAGCATTTGAGAAAAGAAGTCTATGGAAATTCATTCTATGAATCCAAATGTTGCTGAACCTCGATAGCAGTGGCTGGTTAGCTATGGATGCCAAATCCAAAAAAGTAAATTGAATAAAATAGAGAATGTAGTAGTGCGTGGACAGATTTGTTTGCTCTCACTGCCAGCTCTGCAAAATTTAAGTACCAGATAATTATTAATAGTGCCCTGCACTGTGTCCACCTTGTGGTAAAACATATTAACAAATGCTTATTTAGACCATAAGTATACGCTAATTTAGACTTAATAGGCTATTTACCTTGATTATAAGGCTCAAACATGTTTTGTGGCTCCACACAGATTTTTTCAAATTATTTTTGGTCAAAAATGGCTCTTTTAATGGCACAGGTTGCAGACCCCTGTTGTAGACATATCAAACTCTTTTTTGTCAGCTAACCAGGTAAATATTTCAATCCTTTTCATATCATTTGCCAATCCATTGCAATTATAGCTAGCAATACATAGGGAATCAATACTTATCATGACTTAAGGATAAAAATAAATAAATAAAATAATATATCTGCAAATAGAGCTTTATTACTAATCTTAGAGGCTCACCCCACACTTGTGTATCAATGTATGCACAAGCAAACACAGGACAACGACAAAAAATAAAAATAACAACATATAGCATTAGCTTACATTAAAAGACTACCAGCAGGCCAAGTCAGTGGCGAAAAAAGAAAAAGAAAATATACAAAGGGAGATAATTATAGATCTATATCTTATGTCTTATTCCGCTCATCAATGTCCTGCATCAGCATCATCAGCTGGTAAGAAAAGCCAGGGTGTAACAGTTTTGTCTTTATATAGCTCACCGTCAATATATAGCTTGTCAGGAACAAGCCTTACCCTGCCTTTTCCTTTTTTCTTCGTTTTCTCCTTTCGGAAAATGGGAAGCAGTGCTCTCCTCCCATCCACAGTCACGGTTGGAAACTGCTGACTGATGCCAAAAGGTTTCCCTTTCAGTTTTGGGCCCAGACTGAAGACCATATCTCTCTGTTTATAGTGCTCAAAGCACGCGATGACCCCTCTGGGTTTAGGCTGCATCACCACACCATCTGTGAATAGGGGATTCCCCGCCGAGGCTGGCGATCTCCGTGCGCCCAGCCTGTGCGCTCTATGGAAGGTGATCTTCTGGACAGTTTCTCTGCTCATCCCCAGCGTATCCGTGAAAAAGTTTCTGAGCGCTTCCTCAGCAGTCTCATCCTTCTTCTCAGGGATCCCAGTGAAGATCAAATTATCTTGCACTGAGCGTGTCGTCATCTCCAACATCTTTTCTTTCATCTTGATATTTTCTCTGGAGATGTGGTTAACTGACGTCTCCAACTTCTTAACTTTTCCTCTCATAACTTCCACATTGTCGCGGGTTTGCTGCAATAAATCCACAGTAGTTTGCACAGTGACTTTTAGATCCTTTATGTCATTTGCCAAAATGTCCAGCTTGTCAAGCTTCTTTAATTTCTCATCGATGCCGATCAGAATTTCCTCCATATTAATAGGTTTCATTTGTGGCAGGGCAAAAAGCGCCCTGCTCTGGACTGCTATCAAAGTCCCAAATTGCGCGGTTAGAAGGTGGTTCAAGTCTGCTCCGGTTTGAATTAAATGACCTGGGCGTGCTTGTTGAATCACCAGACGCCATCAAACAAAGGGACAGACAATCCGGATTAAAAAAACGCCACCAGAAGATTGTATAGTCTCTTTTTTTTTTTTTTTTTACATTGAACAACGTCAAAAAGTGTCCGGAATCAGATCAGGGAGTTTAAATATGAATGACACCTTAGATCTCCTGTATTTTAAAAAGTTTGCCACCCGACGTTACCTGCTGGCACACTCACTCACGCATGCGTACCATCATGCGTGGTGATCTTTCATTCTTCTCATTCTCGTTAATGTGTTTTCTTAAGAGCACCTCGAAGGATTTTTTTCAAATTTGGCACTAACGTCCAGTTTGACTTAAAAATGAACTGATTAGAATTTGGTGGTCAAAGGTCAAGGGTCAAGGTCACTGTGACCTCAATAACATTTTATTTCCACAACTCAAGAATTCATACACTAATTATGACAAAATGTCACTCAAATGTCTTAAAGGATATAATGATTAAGTGATGATATTTTATGTCTAAAAGCTCAAAGGTCAACTTAACTGTGACATCACAATATTCTGCAAAATATTCTCCATTACTCAATGTCATATCTCAGGACCAGAGGGGGAGACATTTGGTCAGATGCTGAATCAATCTTCTGTGCTTGTCAGGGGGAAGGTGAATGAAGCATCTGTGTTTTCACAGACATGGTACCCCATACACACACACATTTAGACACTAGTTGGTGAACATGGTGAAACATAAGCAGCTGAAAAGCAGATATTCTCAGAAGTTGATGCAGACAGAAACTGAGCTAAAAGGGGAGTGAATGTTAGACTTAAGTTCATCAGGTTGACACAAACATGACTCCAAAGAATATGATTAACATGTTGTCAACTTCATAAAAATATAAAGAGAAATTAAATGTAATTTATAACAACCTCCTTTCCTTTATCTTATTCTTTTTACAGCTCTCATGTCGCCCTCTAAATCACCATTTACTCCTCACCTTTAGGTCTCTGCTGCCCGAGAGGAGGTGCCCGGCCGTAGAGGCTTTCCTGGCTACATGTACACTGATTTGGCCACCATCTATGAACGCGCCGGTCGAGTAGAGGGCAGAAATGGCTCCATCACCCAGATCCCTATTCTCACCATGCCCAATGATGGTGAGAGCAGCAACAATGGAACAAAAGCTTTCTTTGCTTTTACTGGGACCAAAATTACATCTTCAAAATTGTCAGCCTTGTAGGGAACGTAGATCTGGTGTTCTGCAGTCATGCAGATTGTACTTTTTGTATTTTCTGTCCTTAAATGCTGTCTCCTAAATCTCTTGGAAAGTCATTGTTTGAATTACTGCATCTCAAATGGACTGAGGAGACATTTTTGATGCCTGCAGTTACTATAGCAACACGTATGAAGGGCCTACTCCTATCTAGTTGAACAAGAGTCCCCCATTACAGCATCACAGGGATGTGATTGTGTCGGCTTTTACTAAACACTGCTGGTGTTCCCAAGGGCTCTCGGGCTCTTGATTTAGGGTAAAGGTCTTTAAAATTGGAAGCTCACAGAAATCTGCTCTTTTTCTGTCATATGTATGACATGATTTTAATGCCTGCAAATCAGTGAGTGATTTGAACTGTGTCTCTGTTGTAGATGTTTTTTGCTGTGAATGTAAACTCAACTAAAGCTAATATATTGTGTTTACATTAACTGTACTGATTTATTTATCACATACATGATTATGTGGGGGATATGATGTAGGGCTGCACGATATTGGAAAAAACTGACATTGCGATTTTTTTTTTAAAAAAATTTCAGTATATATTGGAATATTAAAAAATACAAGAAATAGTGGCGGGGCTTTTACTCACCACAACTGCAGAGGCTACCAGCTTCATTTGAAACAGACTACATTATAAAAGGCCATTATTTATCGTTCCCTCTGTATCTTTATATTTTTACTTTTTATCCGCTCCCTTTGCCTTGATAAAGTTAATGCCTGGCGCAGTCATTTCAAACTCAACACTTCCTGAACTTTTTTCAAATTAAAAGCCCCTTATGACCTCGGCTGAGAGAATCCCTCCATTTTCTAAATCAGGTTTTATTGGGAATTATTTGTAGGAACTTGTTATGGAGAAATCAGTGACTTTTATGTTTACGTATGGTACTTCAAATGTAGCTCCTGCCATCTGCTGGTGTTTTTTAGGTGACTACAACAACATTTTGGCTGGCACATGACACACAGTGACTCAAATGATAGTAAAAGTAATAAAAATAGGACAAGAATAACCCGATGACATCAGACACGTCGTGAAAGACGACCGGGGATAATTGGTGTGTACCATCACGTAGTGTGTCATGTCTGTTGGCCCTGTCACGGTGCAATTTTATGACTCCACAATCGTGTAATGTGACAAAGTGAATTTCAGAACGGGAGGAAAAGTTGTGTAGTGTGTACCAGGCATAAATCCTTCTTTACTGTTTCTCCCTCTTGCATGTCGCTCATTTTCAGTGTGTGACTGCAGCGTGTGTATGAGAGGGGGAGGGGCTGCTGTTGTCAGAGAGGGAGAGACAGAGAGAGAGGCGAGCGGAGCAAGGAGCGGAGCTTCAGAGCTGCTTTTCTGAAGCAAAACAAAAGTTTACATGTTCTAAAAAAAGAGAAAACATCGCAAGTCCTGCGATGTCATTATTGCACATGCGCACATCACGATGACGATGTTCAAACGATATATCATGCAGCCCTAATATAATGCCATTAAATACATTTTTGTGCCTCTAACAGACATCACCCATCCAATCCCTGATCTGACTGGATACATCACAGAGGGTCAAGTCTATGTTGACAGACAGCTGCACAACAGACAGGTATTCATTTCTCTAAAATATTCATCCAACCCAGGGCAAAGTGCTGGTACTTGTTCTTAAGTGAGATGGTTTCAATGTTAGCTTTAAATGAACATGCCATGTGTTGTAGTGGTCATTTTTGTGTGTATTTGCATATATAAATTAGCGATTACTGATCAAATGCTTACGTGTGTGGTTTTGGCAATCTAACCAGGTGACAAGAACCTATTGTGTGTATGAAAACTGAGGCATCACTAAATTCAACCACATTAAGATGCTTGACAATTCAATTGTAAACCATCTTCAGAAAGTATGAAACACTGGTCAGATTGGTTATGAGGTGTAGTATAATGATTGTGGCATTAACTGTTACATACAACGAATCCAAAAGGAGGTAGGAATGAGGATATTGACTTTTAAACATAATTTGACTCCATAAAGAGTGACAGGAGAGTGTGCTTATATTGGCTGAAGGAAACCCCTTTTCCACCAACATGGAACCGGTTCCATTCTGGTACCCGCACTTAATTTTAAATCGTTCTGAGCATTTCGACCAAAATAAATTGGGTATTGGGTTCATGTCTCTGTCACCCCTGATGACTTTGCACCCCTGTATTCTACAGGTTAGAAAGAGAGAAAGAAGAAAGCAACAATAGAGAAGTGGAAAAAAGAGTGTGCAGTGGTCTCATTAGTAGTTGGTCCATGCCACAAATATCTGTAATAACAGAACAAAAGTTTGCAGGTAATCAGTGTAATCTGCAAGGTTTTTTTTTTACAACTGTTTACTTCTGTTGTGCATTGTGCAACACCATTAATTACAATTGTGTTGTGCAAAACTGGTGGAAACTTAGGCTGGTTTGCTGAATACCACCAAGGTTCCTAGAATCCTGAAAGGAACCGCTTCAGGAACCAGAGCTAATTTGATGGAATAAAAGAAAGAGAGATGTGTATATGCAGATATATTTCTGCCAACCTCACAATGAGGTGTGCCTCACAGACTGAAAATGATTAAAATACAACATGCATTTCAGTTTCATGTCTTTCCTTCAGTCCATGTAAGCACATTCTCCCTGTCACTGTTTATGGAGTCAAATTGTGTCAGTATCCTTTCATTCCTACCCCAAGTATTTGCTGTAAGTGGCAATTAATGCTATACTCATTATACTACACCCTATAACCAGGCTGATTCCTGGACAGAACTCACGATTGTGTATAATCCAGTTAGGGGAGAAAGGTCAGCTGACACACCTTGACATTCAGATCAACCTCCGATGTGGATTTTACCTGTGTCACTGTGTCAGTTGGGTAACAGTGGCAATTGCCTGTGATTTCAATTCACACGATCCCAGAACTATGTTGCATGCAAGACTTGTCTCAACATGAGATTGTGCACTATTGCAGTGCAGTGGAAAGGTCTGTCCAAATCTGTTGCCACCCTGACAGTTAGAGAAACAAAATAAAACTGGGTTGTATAATTTTTTTTTTCTAATCAGAATTTGTTAAATACAGTGCTGGATGAACAAAGTGTTTCCGAGTAATATTTTGCACAAAGCACAGGGTTTTCTGACTTGTGCACAACTCAACCTTGGTCAAAATTCTCCATTCATTATACCATGAAGCATGTTAGCCTATGCCGAGTTTACACCACGCGACTTTGGAAGTTGTTGAACCAACTGGTGTCAGAGGTCCAGACATTATAAGCTCTTTTACCAGGAGAGGTGCCTGATGAGTATGTCAAGTGATGTGTGGGTTGACCCACAACATAGGGCAGGTGCTTACTGAAAAGTCAGAAAGTGACAAAGCAGCGTTCTGAATAAGTTAATAGAATAGAATAGAATAGTTCAATTCAACTGTCCAGGAGCTTATAAAAAAAAACAACCATACTTCCCCTCATCATCAGTGGTATTAATTTAAATAGACACAAAATAAGTTAAAATAAGTGCATAAATAGAAATTAAAGATCAAATTAAAATTAAAATAAGATTGCTTATTCCACAGTCCAGTCCAGTTGTGGCTAATGTGATTTGTGCGAATGTATGTGTGACTAGATTCAGGAGGTGTTAAACAGTCTTATTATAGTGGGGACAAGGGATCTCTTGAAGGATGGGTTCATGGGTGGCACAGGTTTGACTTTTGACAGCCTGTTATGTTTGTGACCCACTGCTGGTAGACTTCAAAAGTAGCTGATAGAAGTTAACATTTAACTCAAAGGCTAAATGTCCACAAATTAGGAAAACACTGATATCCAGGATCTTCAAGCAGAGGACAAGATTAGTGGCCATATAACAGGGACAATAAATTAACATTAACATTAACATTTTAATGACGTTGTTTATAAAGCGCTGCCAATGCGTATGTTACATGTCACACAAGAGGCCAACACTGTTGTGTTGTGTGCTGACCTGCTGTCTAAAATCAAACACTGGAACAGAATGATGCCACCGTTGTTTGGTTCTGTGTAAAAACGCCAAGGAGGCATAAAGAGACTTTGTAGCGTCTCTATAGTGTGTAAAAAGAGTTTGTGGTTCTGGCAACAAAGAATCTTGTATTACAGTTAAACATGATGCTTTCAATTCAAATAAACACAAGAAGTTTGTGCTCTAGAGAAAGGATCAGCACTCAGTGAATAACCTCCTAAACCCTATGATAAGCTATTATGGCAAGGCTTAACTATACAGACCAGTGAGCAGTGATAACTAACGTGTCTTTGGGGTCATCGGGTGGGAACCTCCTTTCACCAGTTTTTCGTCTAGTTGGTCCCACGACACCTCCAGGAGGCTAGACAGTGATCTCTGGCGTCCCAGTGACACTCCCCGAATGCCAGGTCTTACTGCTCCCCGCACCAACCCAATAACCTCCTTTACCTTACATTGCACATTCCTTTCTCAGCCCAAACAGCACTGCCATCTTCAACCAAACCCAGGCTCTGTACATGCGAGCTCCAGGTAGAAACAGTGCTGATATTACCTTTCCTAGCACATTCACCATACTCTATTTCACACGCTACATAGCATAACTCCAATATAAACTAAAGTGGATAGATAAACTCACAGGATCAGCAAACACACTCACCTTGCAGCATGGTCTCAAACAAAATGGATTCAAATACGCCACTCCCACGCTTAAATAACCTTCCTCTTCCTGGATTTCCTCCTGAGAGGACTGATTGGTGGATCTCTCCACCTGGTCTCAAGGAGTTATGTACTCTGCTTAGTAGTTCTGCTAGTAAGTGCTAAGTACTAAGTGCTCCCCGCACCAACCCAGTAACCTCCTTTACCTTACTTAAACATGGCTTTCTCAGCCCAAACAGCACCGCCACCTTCAACCAAACCCAGGCTCCGTACATGCGAGCCCCATGTAAAAACAGTGCTGATACTACCTTTCCTAGCACATTCACCAAACTCTGTTTCACACGCTACATAGCATAACTCCAATATAAGCTAAAGTTAAAGGAGATAAATAAACTTACAGGATCAGCAAACACACACACCTTGCAGCATGGTCTCAGACAAAAGGGATTCAAATAGGCCACTTCCACACTTAAATAACTTTCCTCTTCCTGGATTTCCTCCTGAGAGGAAGTGGATCTCGCCACCTGATCTCAAGGAGTTATGTACCCTGCTTAGTTGTTCCCCCTGCTGGCCCCCAACTAACATTATTTCTTCTCTTATGTATAAACTGGCTGGCTCTGACTGCTTCATCTGACATTTCCCTCACTGTCTTCCTCAAACTCTGTCCCCGCACTCCAAGTTCCCCCAGGAGCGAGACAGCTGATCTTGCTATGAATCCCCTACACCCCACTTCCACTGGACAAATCCTAGTTTTCCATCCTCGCTGCTCAGCTTCTGCTCCTAAGTCTGTATATCTAAGCTTTTTTCTTTCATAGGCTTCTTCCACTGAGTCTTCCCAAGGAACTGTCAGCTCAATGAAATAAACTATCCATTGACTCAGTGACCACAACACTATGTCAGGCCTCTGCTTGGTACAGACTATTTCCTGGGGAACAACAAGCTTTCCCCCTAAATCTACTTGCATTTCCCAATCACAAGCACCTTCTAGGCGGCCACACCCTTGCCTCCTTACTAACTTATCCCTTCTGTATTTCTCTCCCTCACGGACAAACTGAATTGCTAAACTCCTATCCTTAACACCTTCTGAATTCACCTGTCTTCGTTTCCCTTCGATTCCTGCAGCTTAACATTTCAGCACCTGGTTATGTTGCCATGTATATCGGCCTTGTGACAAGCTAACTTTACAGCCTGACAAAATATGCTTTAAGGTTGCGGTACATGAACACAGTGGGCATGATGGGTCCTCATTTACCCACAGTTTTAGGTTCTGGGGGGTTGGTAACACATCGTATGTAGCCCCTACCAGGAATCTAATTCAATTCTCCTCCATACTCCACAGGTCCCTCCAACTAAGCTTCCTCTTCTCTACACTTTCCCAATTCAACCACTGTCCCTGTTTAGCCTGGGTCACTACCTTTGCACCCCTTACTATCTCCTCCTGTCTACGTATCTGTTCCACAACCAGCTTTCTTTTATCTTTGAGACCTGCTGTATTCCTTACCGGTTTACCTGAGCCAAGCCCCAGGCCTCCCCGGCCAAACTGAACATTACCTACAATCTCTGCATGTCTTAGAGCTGCCTCTGCCTCCTGAACTGCCGATCGTGGGTTCCACTTCCTCCCCTTGGTTGGATTTGGAACCACACTCCTTTGGGCTAGGATATAGCCCAAATTGCAAACACCACAACTCTAAATCCTGACTGCAATTCCTCAAATAAATTATTATCATGGAGAAAATCACACAGCTGGTCTGCGACTACTTTCTCAAGGATCTTTGACAGAAAGGGAAGATTAGACATTGGTCTATAGTTGGCTAACACCTCTGGATCCAGGGTGGGCTTTTTTAGTAGAGGTTTAATTACAGCTATCTTAAAAGACTGTGGTACATAGCCTGTTAATAAGGATATATTGATCATATCTAATGTATGAGTGTTAACTAAAGGTAAGACCTCCTTAAGTAGCCTAGTTGGGATGGGGTCTAAGAGACACGTTGATGATTTAGATGAAGAAATCACTGCGGTCAATTCTTGAAGAGAAATTGGGGAGAAGCAATCTAAATATATATTAGGTCTTACAGCTGTGTTTGAGGTTAGATAGGTACTATCTGAGGACAGGAGGTCATGAATTTTGCCTCTAATAGTTAGAATTTTGTCATTAAATAAGCTCATAAAATCATTACTGCTAAGGGCTAAAGGAATACAAGGCTCAATAGAGCTTTGACTCTCAGTCAGCCTGGCTACAGTGCTGAAAAGAAACCTGGGGTTATTCTTGTTTTCTTCTGTTAATGCTGAGTAATAGTTTGCTCTGGCTTTGTGGAGGCCCCTCTCATAAGTTTTGAGACTGTCTGCCCAGATTAAACGAGATTCTTCCAGTTTGGTTAATCGCCAATTCCTTTCAAATTTTCGCGATATTTGTTTTAACTTACGGGTTTGAGAGTTATACCAAGGAGCGAACTTTCTTTGCTTTGTTAACTTCTTTTTAAGAGGAGTTACAGAGTTGAGTGTTGTTCGCAGTGAGCCTACGGCGCTATCGACAAAATGATCAATTCGGGAGAGGTTAAAGTCGGTACGCGAAACCTCTGTTACTGAAGGACTTGGTATTGAATTTAACGACGGAGTAATCATTTCCTTAAATTTTGCGACAGTACTATCTGATAAACATCTAGTATAGTAACTGTTGCTGAGTGGCGTGTAATCGAGTAAAAAGAAAACAAAAGTAATCAGATAATGATCCGATAGCGAGGGATTCTGTGGAAAGACTGTTAGGTTATCAATTTAAATTCCATACAACAGAACTAGATCGAGGGTATGGTTCAAACAATGAGTGGGTTCATGTACAGCCTGACTGAAGCCAATGGAGTCTAATAATGAGATAAACGCGGAAGCCAGGGGAGTCCACATAATTATGACAAAGTGTATAGATGTCTCCAGAAAAAAACAGTTTCTGTCATTACATTGTTTTTGTAATCTCTTAAGCTGCAATAAAAATGTTTTTTATTGGCAAAGTTTACATTTTGCATTATCAATACATATAATCAGACAATCTGATACTTGTGTTTCAGATCTACCCACCCATCAATGTGTTGCCCTCACTGTCCCGTCTGATGAAGTCGGCCATCGGTGAGGGGATGACCAGGAAGGACCACGCTGACGTTTCAAACCAGCTGGTAACAAATCTCATCTGTTGTAAGCCTGTCTCTGTAAGCTGACTGAATGTTTTCCCCTCTGAATAAAAGTGTGCTAAATAACTAACAGCATTGACAAGGATCTTATACTGCGAGGGAAGTAATAATATTCATCAAGACCACATGACGTCACAGTGTTTTCACGCTGCCATATTTGTGTCCGCTCACAGCAGTCAGGTCACAGGTCACAGCGTTGTCACATTACCAAAACAAGTAGAGTAGGAGGAAAATCAGCGAGAGACCGAAAATGTATGTTACTTGAAGGATGCCAGGAATATGTTGTGCTGTTGGCTGTGATACTAGTCAACAAAGAAACCCCGGACTTCAGTTTTATTCCATCCCAAAGGATGTAGACCGGCGGAATAAATGGTTGGCTGCGATAAGAAGAGACCACTGGCAGCCAACAGCTAACGTTAACTCCAGGTTGTGCAGTCAACACTTCGTGTCCGGTAAGTCCTCAACTCTATCTAATTTTTATTTTAGTCTTTGAAAACCCCTTACAAAACACGCGAAACATGATTAACTTCAGATGCCATATGATTAACGCCGAAAGCCTGACACTACGTTACCTAAACGTAATGTTAGCTACCTCAATGGAGATTCACATTGTCTTATGCTAACATTAGCTAACATTATCTGATTACGGTACACTCAAAAGCTTGTGGTTTGAGCTGATGTCAGTCACTAATTAACTATTATTCATACCTACTCTTGTCGTGGTGTGGGTCCTTAAATACAGTTGCAATCAAAATTATTCAACCCCCATTGCATATTAGGCCTATTGGCAAAATATACAATTTCTCTGCTGTTTGCAATAAACAAATTACACAAGAACTGTTTAAGTAGTTCAATGAAACTAATATTACAAGGGTTTTGATCCAAATTCAACACAAAATGCTACTTTTAATGACTACTGCAGTCTCAAAATGATTCAACCCCTTCATGACAAGCATCTTCAGTACTTAGTAGAACACCCTTTTGCTGTTACGACCTGCTGCAAACGTGATGCATAGCCAGACACCAGCTTCAGACAGCGTTCCTGAGGAATCTTAGCTCATTCCTCATGGGCAATGGCCTCCAGTTCAGTAATATTCTTGGGTGTGCGTTTTGCAACCACCTTCTTCAAATCCCACCAGAGATTTTCTATGGGGTTCAAGTCAGGCAACTGTGACGGCCACTCTAGAATCTTCCATTTCTTCTTCTGAAACCAAGCCTTGGTGGACTTTGAGGTATGCTTGGGATCATTGTCCTTTTGGAAGGTCCAATGACGCCCAAGCTTCAGCTTCCTCACAGATGACATGACGTTTTTACCTAAGATTTCCTGATACTTGACTGAATCCATCGTGCCCTCCACACGCTGCAGGTTTCCAGTGCCAGAGGCAGCAAAGCAGCCCCAGAGCATCACTGAGCCACCGCCATGCTTCACTGTAGGCAGGGTGTTCTTTTCAGCATATGCTTCATTCTTCTTCCTCCAGACATACCGCTGTTCCATAGGCCCGGAAAGTTCCAGTTTTGTTTCATCGCTTCACACAACAGAATTCCAAAACTTCTGTGGCTTATTTATATGGTTTTGAGCATATTGGAGCCGACTTTTCTTGTGCTTTTGGGTCAGTAGTGGTGTACGTCTTGGAGTCCGGGCATGGAGCCCCTCAGTGTTTAGTATGCGCCTTATTGTGCAAACTGAAACCTCAGCGCCTGCTGCCACCAAGTCTTGCTGCAGGTGTTTTGCAGTCACTCGAGGGATTTTTACCACTTGCCTCCTCAGGAATCTGGTGGCAGCCGCTGATAGTTTCCTCTTTCTGCCATGTCCAGGTAGTGTAGCCACTGTTCCTTTAACTTTGAACTTGTGAACTATGCTTCCAGCTGTATCTCTAGGAACATTCAGAGCTTTTTCTATCTTTTTGTATCCTTTTCCTTGTTTGTGCAAGGCAATGATTTCTTCTCTGAACTTTTTGGACAATTCTTTTGACTTAGCCATATTTCTAACATGCAATCAAACATCACTCTCAACAAACCCCTAGCCAGTTGAGGTATTTATGTGTTCTATCTCAAGCACACCTGAACTAATGAAGCCCTTGATTAGTTGCACCAGGTGTGCTTGAAACAGGGGGTTGAATAATTTTGATTAGTTGCATCAGGTCTGCTGGAGACAGGGGGTTGAATAATTTTGAGACTGCAGTAGTGATTAAAAGTAGCATTTTGCATTGAATTTGGATAAAACCCATGGTAATATTAGTTTTATTAAACTATTTCAACTGTTCTTGTCTACTTTGTTTATTGCAAACAGCTGAAAAATTGTACATTTTGCCAATAAGCCTAATGTGCAGTGGGGGTTGAATAATTTTGATTGCTACTGTATAATACACACTCACCGGCCACTTCTTTAGGTAACACTTGTGCGGTCTAATGCAATCCAATCCAATGGTTATATCATAAATGCTATTTTTACGAAGCTTATACATTTTGGGTTTTTGTTGACATTGTCAAAAAGGTGATAATTATACATTATGTTTATTATAGAGGTCATAGTGGATGGTGCTGGTGTACTGGAGTGCATTATATTGTGCGGTGTTCTCATAATTTTGCCCAATCCATTAACATATATTGAGGGGGACAAAATATTAAGAACACTTTAATATATTACACTCCAGTACGCCAGCACCACCCAGTACAACCTTAATGATAAACATAAAGTTTAATTATCACCTTTCTGACAATGTCAACAAAAACTGAAAATGTAAAAAGCTTCATAAAGTAGAATGTATGACAGAGCTATTGGATTAGATTGCACGGGTGGACCTAATGAAGTGGCCGGTGGACGGACGGACGGACACACACACACAGCATGTTGCAGAAGTTAGCGGACAAAATACTGTTGAGGGTACTAAATATGGGTCGCAACCAATAATGGAAATTTTTAACAAATATCGTTGTCTCTCCGTCTCGTTTAAGTGTGAGGTGTGTACTGCCATAGCGAAACTTAGGGGTACGGTCAAATCGGACACAAATATGGTGGCGGTCTCGTTGACGTGACGTCACTGGTACCCATGAATACAGACATTTGATGACAGTTCATTTTAACCATCTTATAATTTGTCATCATACTTAATAATTATGTCTGTCCTTGTCTCCAGTATGCCTGTTATGCCATTGGTAAGGATGTCCAGGCTATGAAGGCTGTGGTGGGAGAAGAGGCCCTTACCTCTGATGACCTGCTCTATCTTGAGTTCCTACAGAAGTTTGAGAAGAACTTCATTGCTCAGGGTAAGAAGATGCTAAAGGAACAATTTACACATTTGTAACCTTGTTTCCATGGATTAGCTACAGAGGTACAGAGGGTGGCAACCACAGCTAATATGTTTCATCTGCCCCTTCACAAAGGCAGCTATTATTCACTCCCTGTTTGTTAGCAGATTAATCAATTGACAGAAAATTAATCATCAGCTATTTTTAGAAATGATTAATCATGGCATTTTAAGCAAAATGTCAAACTTTTTCTGGTTCATGCTTCTCAAATGTGAGAGTTTGCTGCTTTTCTGGGTTACTGGCTTTTGTCTGTTGGTCAGAAAAAGCTTGCAGTCTGACTGAAGACGTCAGCGTGATTTCCAGAAACTTCTGATGGGCATTTTTTACCATATTTGAATCATTTTAAAGACTAAATGATTGAATGTAGATACATTGATAATGTAAACAGTTAGTTGCAATTGTAAGGTATTGGTACCTGTCAGTGTTTGCAAACAAGCAAACTGACTTCTTTATGTAGGCAGATGTGTGAAAGAGCTTGTGCTCTCTGCACACGCAGCCCAAACAGTGAGTTCACTACTCACTACTCACCTCATGCGAAAGTTGAGGTGTTTTATTCAGGCAGTGTAGGACCAAGACGAAACTGATTTAGTACTTAGTAATAATATAATATTCCTCTCTGGAACTGATTGGACTGTTCACTGCTTTCACAAAGTCAGCAGTAAAACTGTCATTTATGCAGAACATATTGTTCAGCATGGGGAAAAGTGATGTGAGCGAACAGAACTTTTACTTCACAATGTTTATTAAGGAAATTCAGTAGTGGGAATGAGGACAGTGCAAGTGGGCTCTTGTGACTTGAAGTATGTCACTGTCGGTATTTCAGTCTTTTCATAAAAATAGGCAGTTTGTGCAGTAGCAAGGTGCAAATACTTTTGAAATTGTTGCTACATGACCAGAAAAAAACAGAGGAAAAGGACTGGGGCTTTCGCTTTTGCTCAAGAGATAGAAAACCTACAACTACCAGAATGCAGTGTGTGCACCGGACCAATAAAGGCTCTTGCTGGTGGGTCACATAAACATTTGAGGAGAGAAATAGGCAACACATTAACAGAATATTTCATATTTGATCAGGACTGCTTAGTTTTACAGTGTGATCTGAGTTTAAGAGAAAGGGGTGGGTCTCTTGCTTGACCCACCTCTATATTCTTTGTGTGTGTGTGTGTGTGTGTGTGTGTGTGTGTCTGTGTGTGTGTGTGTGTGTGCGCGCGTCTTGCATAGTCTAGACCTCCTTTATCGAAAATGTTTTGCACTGTAGTTACTACATTTCTCTGAAATGTTACTGTTTACATCTATGCTTACTGACTTTGACTGCATATACTACACATTGTGCGACCTGCTGTTGTTCCTGTTTCAAGTAAATCCACATTAGCCTTTACATGTTTAATTATCTCATAGAAATCAGATCAAAATAGATGTTTGGTCTGAAGTAATGCTGAAACTAACCAATAGTAGGATTTTTTGCTCATCCATTACAGACAGTATATTGCTTTGAAAGATGATGGTTGATGTGGCATTCACATTGTATTTTTTGTGTTTTATGTTTGTCCCTGGGAAATGTTGATCTGTGTATGTTTCTTCTTTGTAGCTAAAGAATAGCTGACCTTTTCTTTCTACAAGGAGTGACTAAACAAAGCTCAGTGTTGTAATGGTTTAATTGTCTTGGTAGACACCGTACATCCACAGCTGCATTTCCTCCTTTGAACACTGATGAATTCCACAGGAGAAAAAGGCATCATAGCAAGATAAAATGGGATGTGGAGAGAGAAATATCTTCAGCCATCCTCCCTCTGACACACTGTATCTAAACAAGTTTCAGTACACACCTCTTGATCTGTGTTGAAATACCCAGTTTTCAGATCAGATCAGGATTTAATCCAATCCGGCCAGGATAATCCTATCAGATCACTTTGAAATACTGGGCTCTGGTGATCATGTAGTATGGACACTTGGGAGCACCAAAATGGGAAATTACCAACTTCTCAAACAAGGTGATTAAGACAAGCTTATCATACTCTAATTTTTGCCCTCTGTGAGATAAGTTAAACAGTTAAATGCCCCTGAGACGTATTTTGAAGTTTTCTTGTACTGTTATTGGGTCATTGGTGTTTGGATGCATCATGGTGCTCTCTTTCATCCAGAGATTCTCAGCCCTATTGTACCAAATATTACATTCAGTACAGTATCTGTAGTGTCCTCCACCTAATGTTGGCAATTACAGAGGAGGTCTTGCTCACTACATGGTAACTTGACCATGACAAAAGAAAGAAAATGAAATCTTAAAATCTCAAACTATATCCTCGATCAGAAATTGTTGACATTATGTCACAAACAATTTGAGTTTGCTAATAAAAGCTGTTGGTATGTTGCCCTTGAAGCAAACAGAACTGACTGTATGTCTTGGGATTCCTCAGAATTTGACAAATGGCAGCAAAACATTTTTCTAGTTTTGATGAATCACCAAACTTCAACAAAAGAAACCCAAAAAAGCACATGGTGACCTCTGACAGTATTCTGACCACTAGTGAGTCAGTCAATCAATCAGTTTTATTTATAAAGCCCAATATCACAAATAACAATTTCCCTCAGAGGGCTTTACAGCATACGACATCCCTCTGTCCTTTGGAAAAGGAAGCGCCCCCCCCCCCCCCCAAAAAAAAAAAAAAACCTTAACGGGGAAGAAAAATGTTGGAAACCGGACATGCAGACATGGACAGACATGCATTAGATGACGTACAGAACAGATCAACATAATAAATTAACAATACAATAATCCGTATACAAAATGATACATAAAGTGAGACAGAGAGAGATGCAAGACAGACAGTAGTGACAGTAGCTTACAACAACATTAATTTAAGTAATATTATAATTATAATTACAGCTATTGAGGTACAATATGTTGTTTGTATATATTAATATCTCATAGTATACATATGTGACAATAATCATATGTGTATTATAATAATAGTAGAAGTATGACTAATGATAACAGCAGCAGTAGGAGGCATTAGGCAGGACCATGGCAGCAGCACAACCACACACGTCACACCATCCAGGCACAGCTGCGATATAAGTTAACCTGCCAGACAGTGGAGCACAAAGTCTCTGGAAAAGAAGCCAAGTTAGTGATATGCAGTAGAGCCGAGTTAGCGAGATGCAGTAACAGGACATGAGTGTTAGCAAAGGAGAGAGAGAGAGAGAGAAGGAGAGAAGGTGCCCAGTGTATTATAGGTGGATCCCGGCACACTAGGCCTAAGTCAGCCTAACTAGGGGCTGGTCCAAGGCAAGCCTGAGCCAGCCCTAACTATGTGCTTTATCAAAAAGTAAAGTCTTAAATCTAGTCTTAAATCAGGAAACGGTGTCTGCCTTCCAGACCAAGTGAGTGACTTCTACCCAGCCTATTCTCAGGTAGTTGGGGGTTAGGAGATGGTCTTAAAAGATGCATCAATCTTTTTATGTCTCCTCACCAGAGATAGCCATGGAAAAACGCATAATGTCTTCAGGTTGTTAATCCATCCCATTCTTGTGAACACAATATCTAAAGAACACCTTGAGGGAATTTATTTGGCACAAATGTCCACTTGGACTTAACAGTGAACTTATAAGTTTTTGGTGGTCAGAGGTCAAGATCACTGACCATGCATCCGTCTCCTTCTTGTGAAGCCATATCTCAAGAAGGCCTTGAGGGATTTTTCTCAAATTTGGCACAAACAGCCAGCAAGAATGAACTGATGAGAATTTGGTGGTCAAAGGTCACTGTGACCTCACAAAACATGTTTTGGGCTATAATTCAAGAATTTATTGACTAATCATGAGGAAATTTATTAGGATAAAATGATGAAGTGTTAAAAAGGTCAAAGGTAAGCCTCACTGTGACATCATAATCATTCTTGCCATTACTCCATGTCATAACTCAGTAACAGAAGGGGAGACATTTGGTCAGATACTGAATTGGTGAATAATCTTTGGTGTCCACCTTGAAACTGTGCTGATTGTATGGATCTTCTGTACTGTTGGTGAGAAGATGTCTGTGAAGCATCCTTGTTTTCACAGACATGGATGGAAACTGTAAGATTAACTTCTGTGTCTGTTTCTTGTGGAAGTAAGCTTAAAATAAATATTTGTCTTAACCATTCTCTGTGATGTCACTGTTGTGTACACAGTGGTAAAAAATGTACTTACAGCAGCTTTCCTAGTAAATTTCTTACTAAGTCTCTTCCCCTATGGTCCATTTTCAGGAACAGTTTTTGCTGCTTCTTTTTTTTTTCCTTTTTTTAGCTTATGTACAGTATAGACTTTCTGTGCATCACTCAGCCCCTGTGATATCATGTTGAGATTCTAACCAGCACCACTATGGCCCCTCTTGTCTCCCTCAGGCCCGTATGACAACAGGACAGTGTATGAAACCCTGGACATTGGCTGGCAGCTGCTCCGAATCTTCCCCAAAGAGATGCTTAAGAGGATTCCTCAGAGCACCTTGGCTGAATTTTATCCCAGGGAATCTGCCGCCCGTCACTGAGGCACATTAAGAGATGCCCTGGTTCTATCCCCACTCACCTTTTACCCACCATCCTCCTCTCCTTTTATTCCTCACTCTCACCCTACAGTCCTGCACCTCTGGGGGCCTGGACAGAGGTATTGTCAAGCCTTCACCTATCCCAAAGCTCACCTCCTCTTTATTATTACCTTCAGTTAACTTTCTTCTAATGACTCAAGTCACCCCAACACCACCCCCAATTCCCTCCCCTGAGTAAGAACAGGGCAATAATCTCCCCCTCCTTTAGGTGTACTGTAGCGTATATGTGTCCAGGAGTTGTGTATGGAAAGTTTCTGTGGCTGTAATGTCTACCCTTGATTGCAAAAAAGTGAACATATCCTTAAATTATAGATGAGTGCTTATTTATTGGGGTGTGCTACTCTACTGCTGGATCCCACCCTTTTTTTTTTTTTTAAGAAATGCTATGTAATGTCCATCTCCCACTAAAAACAAGAGCTCTCCAACTGAAGAAAGTAGAGCTCTTGTTTAAAATACAAGCAGAGAAGTTCTTTAAGTTTTTATTGAGACTGTCACATGTTGATTCAACTTCTAACTAACAGGCAAGGCACACTTTTTATGAATACATTCAGAGCAACAGGAGCTTCCCGCTTCACAGAGTGAACATTGGTATTTACCTGAGGTTGGTTTTATAGTCGAGTACTTCTCTCACTTTATCCATGCCCTATGTGTTGTTTAATTGGCAACTGCTGTATTTTTTTCATGTTGGTGGCTTCAGGGTGGCCATTGCTCAGATTTGCTCATTTCACCATCATCAGCAAGCTAAGGAAAGCATCCTTAGAAACAAGACAAACTTGGGCAATAAGCAGAGTTCAGATGTTTACTGTTTGTTTCCCACAGTACCTTGACTCTTTCTTCCCTCCTTTGGACCCTCTTACTTCCTCTTCCTACTCTGGAAAGAATACAGTGGATGTTTACATTATTTCTGTTTTGTTTGATTTGTGTTGCAACAAATGAGTATATAAGATTATATAAAACATTCCCATGTGTCTGCATAAACAAATTGTGAATCAATAATGGTTTTGTGAGGTAATGTGTCAATGAATAAATTCAATCATAAGAGTATGCTGTCTCATTTCTATCCCCCTTTCATACAACAACTCCATCACATCAGCAGCACCCATCAGCCGCAGAGGTGTGAGGGTAGTGACATGTAACACAGCAGCGTCTGTCTTTAGTGTGACATACAACATAGCGTGAGCTGCACTTTATAAATAAAAACAATGATATTAACATAGCAGTAATCATTTATAGTCACTGTTATATGGCAGCTGATCTGGTCCTCTGCTTGGAGCTCATTGTTTTCCCAATTTGCGGACATTTTCATGTGCTGTTCTTCTTTAAGTTAGCTGCTAATTGCTACCGCCTACTTTTTAAATCTCCTGCAGTAGGTCACACGCATAACATGTCTTTAAGACATCACATCCGTGTTTCCATGATCCTCTCCTGCCAGCTTTCCCATTCTTATACAGACATTGTTTTGGGGCTGTTACTACCTGAAACTCTTTTGTTTTTGTGCTATTTTCTTCTTTTTCTTCTTCTTCAAAATTTGATATTTTGAGGGTCTCATGCTTGGGTTCCAAAAAATGGCTCAGTAGCGCCCCCTACAAAAGTTTGAGGAAACAGCCCCGAAACTAGTTTAACCTATGTGTATGAAACTTGGTAGGCATATGTAACACTCCAAGATGTACAAAAAAGCCTCTTGGAGGCATGCTCTAAACCCAACAGGAAGTCGGCCATTTTGAATTTACTGTGCAATTTTGGTGCATTTTTGGCCATTTCTAGGAGTTCTAAATTAACAAACTAGTCCTAGAGATTTCATCCGATCAACATCAAACCTTGATCTGTCCCACCCCAATGACTTGAAGAAGAAAGCATATTAGAATCTTGAGTTTTCGTCAATCTGTGTGACCATGGGATGGCGTCAAACTTAAGGGGCTCGCCACAAAACAGGAAGTAGTTCATAACTCTGCCTTACATTGACCAATCTTCCCCAAACTTCACAGGATTGATGACAGTCCCGCCGTCAATACATCTACATATCAATAATTAGTGATAAATATAGGTATATATACTGAGAACAGGAAACGTAATGTTTTACACTTTGATGAATATCTCCTACAAAGTTGACCAGACCCACCTCAAACTTGGTCAAAAAAGCCATAAGACCTTGATGATGCTTTATTGTGGAAACTGTGAGTTTTTGTTGAAGGGCGTGGCCATGGCGTGGCGGTGAATTTTGATGTTTCGCTGGGATGATAAACATTGCTGTAACTTCACTCCACATGGTCATATCTTTCCAAAACTAAATACATATGATGACAGTCCAGCCTTGAAAACATCTACAGAGGAATTTTGAATCACCGTCATAGCACCACCTACTGGCAACAGAAAGTTACTTTGTTCATTCTTTAATGTCCTTCTTCTAGCAGGTTAATCAGACCCACCTCAAATTTGCTGATAAATAGTCCTAAGACTTTAATAATACTAAAAAAGAGTTCCCAATTTGTGTTGTCCGATGTGATTTTTATGCTTTGATTTGCCAAGATGGCTCAACAGTGCCCCCTAGAAAATTTCAGTCAAGCAGCGAAGCTGATTTGACCTGCATGTTTGAAACTTGGTAGGCCTCTGTAACACTCTAAGATGCACAGAAAAGCCCATTGGAGCCATGCTCCAAACCCAACAGGAAGTCCTCCATTTTGAATTTACTTGTGCCACTTTTGTGCATTTTTGCCCATTTCCAGGGCTTGTGAATTAAAGAACTAGTCCTAGAGATTTTATCAGATCGACTTCAAACATTGCTCTGTCCTACCGAAAGACCTTGAAGAAGGAAAGGTATAACAGGCTTGACTTTTCATCAAACCATGTGACCATGGCAAGGCGTTTAACTTCCACGTGCCACCAATAAACAGGAAGTGGTTTGTAACTCCAGCACACATGGTCCAATCTTCCCCAAACTTCACAGGATTGATGACAGTCCTGCCCTGAACAGATTTTTATCTCAATTTTTAGTGAAGAGTGCAGCGCCACCTAGCGGCAACAGGAAGTATGTCTTTTCAGACACTTATTTTTTGATTTACCTGACATTTACATGCTGTGGTTTATATTTCATCTATACGGACAAGACATATCATTAGTGCCGGCTTCCTGCAAGCACCCCCGAGTTGCATGAAGGTGCGAGGGCCTGTTCATTGCTGCTTGCAGCTTTAATTATTATTATTATTGTTCCTTTTCAGAATAAGAATCAGAATCAGTTTTATTGCCAAGTCGGTTTTCACATACAAGGAATTTGGCTTGGTGTATTGGTGCATAACAAAGAATATAAAAAATATAAAAATACAGAATAACACACAAATGAACACACTTCTTTAGAAATGTTTTCGCAAATTCCTGTGAGATAGTACATCGTAGAGACATGAAAATGATGGGAAGTTTTGTGCAAATGCTGCTCAAGATATGAATTTGCCAATAGGCCAGATGGGGCCGCTATAATTAAGGTCAAGGAAAATTTGGTTTTGAAAGGCCACCACCCTCGCACCTTATGTCAGATTGACTTGAAACTGGATACTCACGGTCAGGTAAAGGATTTGTACGAAAGTGTGAAAAAAAAAAACGCTCAGGGTCCCCTGCTAGATTGTCCGCCATATTGGATTTTTTGAAAAACACCCTTTTGACATCTCCTCCTAAGGCATAGGTCCGATTTGCACCAAACGTTCTGTGAATCATCATGGGATGAAGCTTTGGTAAAGTTATCACAGACTTTTTGATATGTCATTGCATTTTGATGATATTGACCAGAGGTGGAAAAAGTACTGAAAAATTCTACTCAAGTAAAAGTATCTTTACTTTGATGAAATTCTACTTAAGCACAAGTAAAGCTACCCATCTAAAACTCTACTCAAGTAAAAGTAAAAAGTAGTTTGTTTAAAATGTACTTAAAGTAAAAGTTACTTAGTTACTTCCAACATCTTGATGGGGGTCACTCCTATGCAGTGCAAAAATGGTCCAGGGGTCATAAATCCAATCCAAAAACTGGTTATTTTTCTGTGATGAACCATAGAATTCAATTCAATTTTGGGCTGCACAACCTCATTAGAGCATCACCATCGCAATGTGTTCACATTGTGAGACTCGCAGTATAAGTTCATCATATCAGTATAATATTAGTCAAAGGCAATATGCCATACTTATTTTGCTGGTTAATACTTTAGGTTGTGAAGTTCTCAATTTCCATGACAGTTTGATTGTAAAATGTATATTTCACGCAAATACAGCCTTTCCAAATCCCAAATGATGACTTCTTTCCAAACAGAGCTATTCAAGTTATTGCAATACACTGTATATTGCAATAAATATTGCAGTATAAAAAATTGTGGCATTGTCAGTTTTGTCTAATATTGCACAGCCCTCATTCATTTTGACTCACCAACACAACTGTTAGACTGATGATACACAGAGTAACTTTTTGAGCAATGTTGTTGGGCATTATTCTCAGGGATGCAAACAGGTGTATGGTCAAAGAAAGAGAGAGCTTGTCGAAGCGAAATTCTGAATATTAAAATACGCTAACACTAATTTGGGAGAATACTGTGTATTCTAAAACAGAACAAATCCACTGAGCAACAGTGTTTCTCCTATATTTAACTAGCAGCGGTGGTGCTCTGCTGCTAAATATGACCGCCGCTGCTGATTTATTTTTAGGTTTTTTTTTGTCTTAGCTCTTTAGAAACTACCGTTATATTATTTGGTGCTATGGACACTTCATATCCAGGTCAATTCACACACTTGTGAGTAAAGCATATAAGAGGAGAGGAGAGAGCTCCGTCTTATCTCTTCATAACCTAAAGTTATATCATTATCATATAACATAACAATATACTATTTATCGTGTTATACAGTGAAACGTTTCACTTTATAATGTGATGACTTAAATTGTTTACACGACTGCATGTCATTTCTTTCTCTGGATTGGTGCACCTTTACAGTCCTCCTCTGCTCGGCGGAGTTCGGTCCTGATGCGCACACACACACACACACACACACACACAGACACGTGCGCACGCACACACACAGACACAGGTAAGCACACAAGAGCACGGCTCGGGCCGCATTTTTCTGACCGTTTCTTCGTTCATTTCAACTGCTGCGTCCGCTTCTGCTTCTTCCGAAGCACTGCCACCCACCTCAATCTCTCTCACTCTCCCCTCCATCTCTCTCCAGTAGCTTGCCGGCACCGGCCGCTTGTTCTGGGTCAATTCCACGCGAGATTTCCGAGATTCACCCTTTTGGTTTCCATTTAGCCGATTTTTTTTTTTTAACTTAAAACTACTGAAAAAATTACAAATTACACAAAAAAACTACTCAATTACAGTAACATGAGTAAATGTAATTAGTTACTTTCCACCTCTGATATTGACCAATGAACTTTAGAGGGGGCGTGGCTCAGCACATAAATTGACTTTACTCCTTAATCATTGAGCCAACTGTCACTAAACTTGTAGAATATGTCCACGTAAGGATCTGAATCATACCATGAAAGTGTGATTCAAATTGACCAATAAGGAACGCTACACTTGCAAAAAGTTGATATCTCATAATCAGCCAGAGATATTTGTACAAAACTTGGTTTGCATCATCTAGGGTCTTGTCTCAGTCGATGCACAAAATTTGAAAATTATTGCTTAAAGGGGGCATGGCTTATTACATTAAAACTAAATTTCAAGACATTTCACAGTCCATACTTCAAAAAATCATAATAAATTACCAATGTGTCCTACACAGCTGAAATTTCTTTCAGCACATCCACTGAATGGTGACAAAACTTTGTCGCGCTGCAACCTATAGTCAATGCATATTAAGAATATGCTAAATTAATTAACATCTATATCTCCAAAAGTCTTCATCTATATACAACCACCATTGCCACAAACATTATTTGGATACTAGATGTCACATGTTTCAAATGGTGTTCAGATTTTCTATTTCATCTCATTTTTAACCAAATGTCACCAAAATATTTGACAAAATTCTTGAAATCAGCAGAATGATGTGTGATTATTTTCAGAATTTTATCACCAACACTTTAACTGGTATTGATATCTCACTGTGTTTTAAAGATATTGACCAATGAACTTTAAAGGGGGTGTGGCTCAGCAGATGACTCCACAACGTTAGGACCAATTATCACAAACCCTGCAAGCAATTACTTAAGAGGCATAGATATCTATAAAAACACTAGATGAATCGTCCAACTGAGCTGCCCATTGAAGTGACATGCCTACACAGCCGCCATCTTGTGTCGGGGATTCCGGTCCTTCAGTGTATTATGCCCATGGTGATTTTATGGGCACATCTCATGCCCCGTGTAATAGACATATGAAATTTGGCACAGTGGCAGAGGGTAATGGAATGAATGAAGAAATATTACGCCAATAGGCCAAAGGGGGGGTGCTATAGCATAACCTTAATATACCTATATATTGGAAATAAATATGTATCAAAAGTTATTAAATGGTGTTCAAACTTGACTGACAGTTCAAGGGACTGACCAAAAGAGCTTACCTTTACTTAAGTGGCTCAGGTTCAAATCTGACTCATGGTGTTAGCTTATTTTATTACATACATGATAAATAATCCGACAAACATCTGACAGGAGGGTAAGGGTTTATAATGGGTTTTAAAGCATAAATGACACAAACATATGGAATCAATGTGGCCAACAAATATGTGTGTGATGTGTGTAACCTAGAAAGAGTCTAATGGCTAGAATGAAAATTGATTGGTTTGTTTTTTTATGGCCCATATTTCCTGCAGCTTCGTAGGACATAATCTTTCAGTTGTCCACAGGACGTCATTCAACAGAAGAGGACAGAAGAGATTTGATTGGTGGAGACCTTACAGCCGCTGAAACATTTCTCCAACCCAACAGTTTCTGAGGTGAATTATATCCCTTTAGTGTCAATCATACTATTCCTATTTGGTATTTAAAGCATTATCAATTCCATATGAAACCTGTCCTGTCCCAAGTTCATCTACTCATTATAAATGAAAAGTGCTACTGCAAAAGTACTGATTTCAACATTATCTCAAATATCTGTGACAGTGAAGTGCCCATATACATACATTACAGAACCATTACCGTAAGATGCACCGCCTACCACATTCCTAACAAAATAACTAATACACTACTCACTTACAACAATGACATCAATTCATTAGTTCTTTGTTTTGGAAACAACTATATCAGCAGTGCAGTGAACCCTAATTTTATAGATTTTGATATATTAGCTGGCTCTTGAACCAGTGAGGTGTTCATTGTATATTTTGCCACTGAAACCTTCAACCGTTCCACGTATAGACTGCACTGGCTACTGCTGCTCAACACAAGGTCCAGTACTCAAGGTGAAACACTTCTCTTAAGAGTGGAGACGACCGTTTTGAAATGAAGACCTGTTGCTTCAAATCTATTCAGCCCCGATGTGCTTAGGCAGGTAGGTGACAAGACATGTACCTGTCTGGGAAGGCGTTACAAAGCAGCGATTTTACTGGCCTCCTGGACCCCACTAAGATAGGCTCTTGTTACAGTCTGCGGGAAGTGGGGGTAGCTATGTCTTACCTGTGAAAGGTGATCCCACGTTGTCTTGTTTTGCAGCTGCGCTCATTTGAGCAGCCATACGCTGCGCAGAAGTCTGGCATCTTCAATCCAGCTTTTTCTATAGATATCGGTCTTCACTTATGACTCAAAACTCACTCAACTGCTGTGAACACAAAGCCAGTAATTTCAGTGTATCCATGCACCATGTTTTATATCTACATCAGAATGAAATAAACTCACACTAAATGCTCAGTTAACTTGTCACAGTAGGCTATGTTGTGGTGGAGGGTCGTGACTCGTGTGTTTTCAATATGATTTGTCAGAAGGCCCACCTTTACCACAATACAACCACCATGCACACAGGCAACTGGCTAATGAGAAGTCTCACAACCTCTTTGTTAGCCAGTTACAAAATACAACCATAGACACAGTGATAGTTATTTAGACAAAAGATCGGGTTGTAATGAAGTCGTCTGGACTTGGGAAAACCTATAATATAGCTATGTTTAAATCTGGATTGCGTTTCAGATGTATTCAAACTTAGCTAGCATTAGATAATAGCAAGCGCTAGCCTAGCCAAACTGCCTGACTATTCGGTTTCTTAGACAAATGAAAAGCAGCATTTTCGAAGGATCCATGTATTCAGTATCATAGCTAAAATGGTAACGTTTGTAAGACACCAAACCATTTAGAAATTGATCAAAAAATCTGCAAGTCATGAGCTTTTTGTGGCTGCATACTCACAACACAGCAATTGACTCCAGAATGACCCCGACACAATATGGCCGCCAGTGAGCTACGCCTGCGCGAAGCCTGATCCACCCCCTTGTTAAGAGGTACCAGGCACATATCCTGAAAGTTTCATTCAATTGACCATTAGGGGGCACCACAAATACAAAAAATGGGCATGCAGTAACACAAATCAAACTAAAAATCAGAAATTGATCATTACAGAACTTGCAGGGTATGTTGAATAATAATTATGAGCCACATGTATTATTTTAAATCCGCTCAATAGGGGGCACCACAAGTTCCAAACAAGTGCAATGGCCTTTCATAAAATATGACCATAAATCTATGAGGGTTTTTTCAAACATCACCAAACTCGGTGGACTTTTTTAATTAAGCCATTAAAGCATGTCCCCAAAATGTTCCTGCAGTTGACCAATAGGAAGCAACAGTGCTGCCAAAGAAGAGCGTGGCCCAATAAAGATTTGGACATTAATGAATGAGTATCTGTCAGATTGTCATAAAACCTGTTGGTAATTTTTGCTGCAGGTGTCCTGAACTGTCAAAGTTCTTTATTCTACTTAGCTCTGAAGTGTTTCCATGCTGGCTTGAACCCTGATATTGACGCTTGCGACTATATTTTAAATAGGTTTTTCAGGTCACATCTGTACTAAGCTGTTTAGAACATCTCACATGAAACTTAATTTGAGGTTAGCTGTTAAAACAGTTCATGTAGAAATAAAAAAATGTAATGCTCACCTTCAAGAGCTGCTGTCTCAATTTTTTTTTTTTTTTTTTTTTTTTTTATCAGAGGCTTGTCCATGCTGACTACAGTAACAGTAAATGCATGTTCTGTTTTTGGAACAGCATGATCCTTATTCCACCTTAAAGGTGCTGTATGTAAGAATGTGGCCAAAACGGTTACTGCACTCAAATTCAAAATACTGCCGCGAGTCGTGTCCGCCCCCCCTCCCCTACAGATTCGAGGTTGCTGGACAGCAACACGCTGGACATGATTTGTTTGCCCACGGGCGGCTGCCATGGCAGGGCCGCGTCCTTGATCTTCGGTTTTCCAGCGGACGGTTCGAGCAAGTCCGGCTTCTCTGCTGCTAACGCTGCTGCCAGGATACAGCTGAGGAGGAGCCAGCTGCTAATGCTATGTACCGGGACACTGCTAATGCTGCTTGCTGTGTTGCTGTAGCTCAGTCGTAACTGTAACTGATGCTGAGACTCTACTGACTGCGTGACTGGTAGATGGTGGTGGGTGGCACAACAGGCCAAAACACAAATTCAAAACATAAACATGACTTGCGAACTGTAAAAAAATTTTTTAAATGCGAATATTCTGGCTATACTATTGTTGTCAGTGAGATCAGTATGTTAAATGAACATTATTCCTTAGTCTCTGAGACATATTAGGATGATTTTACGACTATTTGCTTTAGATTTCTTACATATACAGTCAGGTCCATAATTATTTGGACAATGATACAGTTGTCATCATTTTGGCTCTGTACACCACTACAATGGGTTTTAAATGAAACAATGAATACCTGCTTAAAGTGCAGACTCTCAGCTTTCATTTAAGGCTTTTTTCAAAAATGTAGTATGAACCGTGTAGGAATTACAACCATTACTTCACACAGTCCCCCGACTTTAAGGGCTCATAAGTATTTGGACAAATTAACATAATCATCAATTAAACAGTCAGTTTTAATACTTGTTTTGCAAATCCTTTGCAGTCAATGACTGCCTGAAGTGTTGGACACATAGACCAGATGCTGGGCTTCTTCCCTGGTGAAGCTCTACCGGCCCTTTACTGCAGCCGTCTGCACTTCCTGCTTGTGTTTTGGGTGTTTTGCCCTCAGTTTTGGCTTCAGCAAGAGAAATGCATGCTCAATTGGATTCAGGTCAGATGATATGACTTGACCATTACAGAACATTCCTTTTCTTTGCCTTAAAAATGTCTTTGGTTGCTTTTGCAATATGCTTCAGGTCATTGTCCAACTGCACTGTGAAGCATCGTCTAATGAGTTTTGAAGCGTTTGGTTGAATCTGAGCAGATAATGGTGCCCCAAACACTTCAGCTTTCATCCTGCTGCTCATGTTCCACAGCACATACAGTTACTGTTCCTGTCTTTATTGACAATGTAGCACTGTAAATATTGTATAACTTCAAGTTAAAGAGGCAACAGATAGCATCTTTTCCTAAATATATCATTATGAAAATAATGGGGGTTGCACAGGGTAGTGGCCACAGTAAAATTAGATTATCAGCATTTACATAGGTTACTTAGTGGCTGTACAATAAGCTTCTGCCACCGGTGCTGAAATTTTACGGAAAAAATGTGCTTTACGGCTGGAAATGCGTCATGTATTGTGAAATTGGTCGGTCAGCCAATCAGGGACTGGAGCGAGTCCTTATGAGGAGTTGGGCATGAGATAGTTGAGTCATGAGCACAATAGCAGACGGACAAAGTTTGGAGACAAGTGAAAAACGGCCCAGCAAAAGAAAACGAGGAGGCAAAGAACAGCAAAAAGGAGAGTGATAAAAGACACAACACCACTGACGCTAGGTGGCGCCAAGCTAAAAAAAACAAAAAACGAATCCTATCTAAGTCTGTTATGTTGTTGGGTATGTGCAATGCTTTTGGAAAGACAGCAAAGTGATTTCATACACAGTTAGGCATATCCTTGATGTACCGTTAAACTAATATTAGAGCTAGCCATTGCTAACATGACTAATGTTAGCTTAGACACTGTAGCCAATGTGTAAGTTGCAGGCAAAAACGCGTTTCCATCCGTTATAGCGCCACCTAGTGGAGTACATGTGCAATTTTTGGTACGGAAGATCTGTGTCCTATCTGTGTCCCATTGACCAGTCATGACCACCTTCAAGACATGACCTCAGAATTGGCCCTACATCATACCAACCAAATTTCATAGAAATCGGTGCAGCCGTTCAAGAGACATAAACTTACCATATTTGTAGCGCCCCCTAGTTGCCAAAATTCGCCAAGTTCGGCTCATACCCTCACAGTCTTATGCCAACCAATGATCTCAAATTTAGTGTTAATAGCATTTAGTTTGACCGAGATATCCAACAGTTTGCATTTTTATAGCTAGCTATAGAAGTTTGTTTGTCAATGATTTGCGCATTTTTTGACCGAATAAAATTCTTTTGATAACTTTAGATCAGGTCTAGTTGAAGAGTGTATAGGTCAAGTTTCACGCAGATTGGACAAAATCCCAAGGAGAAGTTCGAAAAAGTACGTTTTCCAGTTGTCGCGATTTTGCGAAAAAACTTCCTAAGCGCAAGTGGGCGTGGCCTATGGCAAAGTGATTCAGCTCTATTCAGGGAAGCTGGGGATACAAGATTTTTGAATGTGCGACATACAGTGTGGGAGCTATAGGCAAAAACGCATTGGCCTAGGTTATAGCGCCCCCTGCAGGCAGATGTACAAAGTTTTTTGCGTGCAGGGGTCTGGACCACCCCTCCAAATTGCACTGCCCTCCCTTGCAGGGTTTAGCTTGCAGCACCACTTTTACCTACGGAAGAATAAAAATAAAAATCTTTACAAAAACAATAGGGTTCCTAGCACCGCTGGTCCTAGGAAACGCGTCTGCTTGCATATGCGTTCCCTCAGCCCCTCGGGCTTGCCCCCCTAATTAAAGCTGCAAGCAGCTGTGATCGGGCCCTCGCTCCCCCATGCAACTGCGGGGGCCTGAGGCACACAGGGGCTGTGGCGCAAAGCGAGGAAAAACCTGGCAGGAGCAAAAAAACGCAATGTTTCGTTCATCCACCAGGTGGCGCTGCAAGCGTAACCAGATGTGGCCAGGTGTGTTCAGGGGTGGACCCTCATCACATGTGAAATATTGAGCAAATCGGACAATGCATGAAGGATTTATACCAAGTTGATGTTCCGTGGTGAAGGATGAAAAGTCGCTACTGCTGCGGCCTGCAACATGACAGGACACGTGTGTTACTGTGGAGATTCATCAACTTGATCGTCATGTGGCCACAAAATGGAGTTGATCAGGTCAGGAGCTTGAGGTTGGTGTTTGTCAGTGTAAAAGATGGCATTTCCTGTTTCTACAAGAGGGCCCCATGAGCAAGATTGCCTTCGAGCATATGGAGGCGTTGAGGGCGGGGCTCTTATCATGTACAGAAATTTTGAAGCAGTTTGGATGAATTATGTGGGAGAGAGAGCTGCTTGAATATGCATGGCGATGGATCAAAAATGGCAGCACCATAGCAGCCACGCCCTTTGACCTACAGACATGCAGAGCACAACTTTTGATCAGCATGGTGTCTGGATGATCTATAAAAAATTTTAAGTCGATTGGATGAAATCCCTAGGACTAGTTCATTAAAATACAACATGTGGAAATCACGCCAAAATGACAAGTCAAAATCAAAATGGCCGACTTCCTGTTTAGAGTAGACCATTGGTGCCGGAGACTTTTATGTGCGTCTGGACAATATACACATGTGTATCAATTTTCATATTCCAACTCCAAAAAAAACCCTATGGGGAGGGGTTTTTGAAAATTTGAAGTGGGCGCTATAGAGGTATTTTGTTCCACCAATGAGCGACACCCCTATCAGATGCAAGAGCTTGCCATTCTTGACCTGTGTATCCATTTTCATGAGGAGATGAGGTTGCTGAAGCCATCAAAATGCCAAACGTATTTAGTGGCGAGGGATTGATAGTCGCCATGCCGCCACATGGACACCATTAGACGTAGCTTCACAGCGTTCATAAGGTAGCTTCACCAACTTGTTCTGCATGCATTAGAAGTGGAATGAAGTTGATGCGGTCAAGTTTGTGGCATTAGTACACGTTAAAAGAAAAACTGGTCACTTCCTGTTACCACCGGGGGGTGCTATGAGTAAGGCAGAATATTAACATATTGGGGCGTTCGGATCGGAGCCATCATCATGTCCAGCAAGTTTGAAGCTGCTGAGATCAAGTATGTGGGTGTGAGGTCCGTTCGAAATTTGAAGGTAAGAAAACGAAAAGTTGCCAAAATTGGTCACGCCCTAGCGGCCACGCCCCTTGACATAGAGAAAAGCTTTTAATAACTTTTGATCAGCATGTTGTCAGGATGATCTGTCGCCAATTTGAAGTCAATTGGATGAAATCCCTAGGAGGAGTTTGTTCAAATTTAAGTTGTGGAAATCCCCTTAAAGAAAAAATTCAAAACAAAATGGCTGACTTCCTGTTGGGATTTTACCATGACGTCAAGAGACTTTCTTGTGCGTCTCGGTATGATACATGTGTGTACCAAATTATGTTTGCCAACAACAAACTAACCCCAAGCGGAGGGGTTTTTGAAAATTTGTAGGGGGCGCTATTTCGGCATTTTGCGTCAACCATGTGCAACCACCCAAAAATATCGAATTTCGAATCCAGCCGGACGAATGTGGAAAGTTAGAAGCATTTTGAAATTTGGGAAAGGGGCAAAATTGGGACACAAAATGTCGTAATAATAATAATAGTAATAATTAAAGCTGCAAGCAGCTGTGATCGGGCCCTCGCTCCCCTATGTAACCGCGGGGGCCTGAGGCATGTGGGGGCTGCGGCGCGAAGCAAGAAGGGAGAAAAAACCTGGCAGGAGCGAAAAAACGCAATGTTTCATTCATCCACCAGGTGGCGCTACGAGCATAACCAGATGTGGCCAGGTGCGTTCAGGGGTGGACCGTCATCACACATGTGAAGTTTCGAGCAAATCTGACAATGTCAATGTATAATAGGGCATTTCCTGTTTCCACAAGGGGGCGGCATGAGCGTAACCAGATGTGGGCAGGTGCGTTCAGGGGTGGACCGTCATCACGCATGTGAAGTTTCGAGCAAATCTGACAATGTCAATGTATAATAGGGCATTTCCTGTTTCCACAAGGGGGCGGCATGAGCATAACCAGATGTGGGCAGGTGCGTTCAGGGGTGGACCGTCATCACGCATGTGAAGTTTCGAGCAAATCTGACAATGTCAATGTATAATAGGGCATTTCCTGTTTCCACAAGGGGGCGGTATGAGCGTAACCAGATGTGGGCGGGTGCGTTCAGGGGTGGACCCTTATCACACATGGGAAGTTTCGAGCAAATCTGACAATGTCAATGTATAATGGGGCATTTCCTGTTTCCACAAGGGGGCGGCATGAGCGAAACCAGATGTGGGCAGGGGCGTTCAGGGGTGGACCCTCATCACACGTGAAATTTCGAGCAAATCGGACAATACATGAAGGATTTATATCAAGTTGATGTTCCGTGGTGAAGGATGAAAAGTCGCTACTGCTGCGGCCTGCAACATGACAGGACACGTGTGTCACTGTGGAGATTCATCAACTTGATCGTCATGTGGCCACAAAATGGAGCTGATCAGGTCAGGAGCTTGAGGTTGGCTTTTGTCAGTGTAAAAGATGGCATTTCCTGTTTCTACAAGGGGGCGCCATGAGCAAGATTGCCTTCGAGCATATGGAGGCGTTGAGGGCAGGGCTCTTATCATGTACAGAAATTTTGAAGCAGTTTGGATGAATTATGTGGGAGAGAGAGCTGCTTGAATATGCATGGCGATGGATCAAAAATGGCAGTGCCATAGCAGCCACGCCCTTTGACCTACAGACATGCAGAGCACAACTTTTGATCAGCATGGTGTCTGGATGATCTGTAAAAAATTTTAAGTCGATTGGATGAAATCCCTAGGACTAGTTCATTAAAATACAACATGTGGAAATCATGCCAAAATGACAAGTCAAAATCAAAATGGCCGACTTCCTGTTTGGAGTAGACCATTGGTGCCAGAGTCTTTTATGTGCGTCTGGACAACATACACATGTGTACCAATTTTCATGTTCCAACTCCAAAAAAACCCTTATGGGGAGGGGTTTTTGAAAATTTCAAGGGGGCGCTATAGAGGCATTTTGTCCCCCCCATGGGCGACGCCCCTATCAGATGCAAGAGCTTGCCATTCTTGACCTGTGTATCCATTTTCATGAGGAGATGAGGTTGCTGAAGCCATCAAAATGCCAAACGTATTTAGTGGCGAGGGATCGATAGTCACCATGCCGCCACATGGACACCATTAGACGTAGCTTCACAGTGTTTATAAGGTAGCTTCACCAACTTGTTCTGCATGCATTAGAAGTGGAATGAAGTTGATACGCTAAAGTTTGTGGCATTAGTACATGTTAAAGTAAAAACTGGTCACTTCCTGTTACTACCGGAGGGCGCTATGAGTAAGGTGGGATATTAACATATCGGGGCGTTCGGGGCGGAGCCATCATCATGTCCAGCAAGTTTGAAGCTGCTGAGATCAAGTATGTGGGCAGGAGAGCCGTTCGAAATTCGATGGCAAGAAAACGAAAAGTCGCCAAAATTTGTCACACCCTAGCGGCCACGTCCCTTGACATAGAGAAAAGCTTTTAATAACTTTTGATCAGCATGTTCTCAGGATGATCTGTACCAACTTTGAAGTCGATAGGACGAAATCCCTAGGAGGAGTTCGTTCAAATGTAAGTTGTGGAAATCGCCATAACGAAAAAATTCAAAACAAAATGGCCGACTTCCTGTTGGGATTTCACCATGACGTTAAGAGACTTTTTTGTGCGTCTCGGTATGATACATGTGTGTACCAAATTTTGTTTGCCTACGACAAACTAACCCCAATGGGGAGGGTATTTTGAAAATTTGTAGGGGGCGCTATTTCAAGAATAATAATAATAATAAACAGCACGATTTCAATAGGGTCCTCTGCGGATGACTTCGTCGTCGCTCGGGCCCTAATAATAATAATTAAAGCTGCAAGCAGCTGTGACCGGGCCCTCGCTCTCCCGCGCTATCGCGGGGGGGCCAGCAGCACGCATCACTGAAGCGGTTATGTGAAAACTCAGAGTAACTTAACCCTGACGTGGTGTGACGTTTCATCTTCGTACTCCAAGAAAATCCCTATGGGGAGGGTTTTTTGAAAATTTCAAGGGGGACTATAGAGACATTTTGTCCCCCCCATGGGCAATGGCCCTATCAGATGTAAGAGCTCGCCATTCTTGACCTGTGTATCAATGAGGATATGAGGTTGCTGAAGCCATCAAAAAGCCAACTGATTTGGTGGCGAGGGTGGCGTCATAGCCGCCACACTCCTTGACATAGAAAAAAGCTTTTAATAACTTTTGATCAGCATGGTCTCAGGGGCTGAGGCTGCCGAGCAACCAGGGGCTGCGGGGAGATCCAGAGCAGGCATGGATTGGTGGTGTAAATGTGGGGCTTACTGGCCACTTTATTAGGTACACCTGTGCAATCTAATACAATCCAATACAACAGCTCTGCCACACATTCTACATTTACAAAGCTTTTACTTTTTCAGCTTTTGTCAGAAAGGTGATTATTCTACTTTATTATCGAGGTTGTAGTGGGTGGTGTTGGTGTACTGGAGTGCAATATATTTAAAAGTGTTCCTAATATTTGTCCCCCTCAATTAGACAAAATTAGGAGGCCACCCCAGTACACCACCACCATTCACTATGACCTCAATAATAAACAAAGTAGAATCACCACTTCCTAGACGATGTCAACAATAACCGAAAATGTATAAGCTTCGGGGAAAAAAATCATGGTATAGTCGTTCTACTGGATTGCATTAGATTAGACAGGTGTGCACAAAGAGGCCAGTGACTGTATGTTACATACATACTGTATTTCCTCAAATAGTAGCCGGGGCCACTATTAACAAAAAAACAATTTCGGACCAGGCTACAAATAGGGGCAGGCTACTGTTTGAAGGAGGCTTTTAATAAAAGAATAAAAAAATCACAGCCAAATTTGAAAATACAAATACTGTATTTTTTTTAAATTGAAACAGCAGAAATGTTTATGTAAACTTGTCTTTACAGTAAAAAAAAAAATTTTTCTAGTATTGCAAATAAAGTACTGTATTGTTTACAGTAACAAACTTTACTTTAACAGTAAAAATAGTTTTTGGTGTTTTTGTAAATCACCACTATTTACTATTTACTACAACATATTGTACTAGTTGTCCTGCCTTGAAATAGTGAATCATCTTATCCTCTGTCCCATCTGCAGCCACCGTGATGCCACACACCTTACAAGACAACATGCCACAAATTAATTTGAAAAACTAGGCTACATTCATAATTATAACTTTTTATCTCACATTTTTGATTAGGAATGGCGATTTTTTTCTATTACTGGCGAAAATGGGCTTCCATAGATAAAAAGATGGTTACAGTAAAAATATCAGTGCCAGAGGCGGTCCTGGCTAGTTTTACGCCCTGGGCGAACCATCCCTCGGCGCACCCCCCAACTCCCCAACGCCCCACCTCTCCCCAGCCCCCACAGTACGATACCAATGAAAGTATCACGGTTATGAGTAAGAATGAGGCAGATGTGCCTTTTGTCATTTATAAAAAGATAAATCACTTTTCTATAATACATCACTGATATTTCAGTGGAATAAATTACTTATTGACTTATTCATACTTCAAAAACAGCATCAATAAGTGATTAACCCTATGGGCCCTAGGAGTTTTTGGGGTATTTTTACTGCCTTTACTTTTAAGCTTATATCACAGTCATTATAAAGGCTACATACACATGCAATATCTTGTTTGTTTTTTTCAGGACAATGTGGACTATCCAGATTTGCCATCATTTCATGTCCTTCTATGTGCCTGTATTTTATATAAATTTTTCTATCAATGAAAAAAACAAATCTGTGTTACTAAATTCTTACATTTTTACATGTATCTCAGCATAGCAAGTTGGAAAATGACATATTCTGCCATGGGAGACTCTCTGGAATCTGGCATTATAAGAACCATGATGCTGGGACATTCTGTCACTTCACAGCTGTCCAAAACATGTGGTTTGTGCCAGGCGTGATTGCCAGTATTTTTTCATTATTGCAAGAAATTCCATTGACTCACAAGTGTGTGACTTCACAAGTCAAAAATGTGTTTTATCTGAAAGAAACATGCAACATTTACATCTAGATCATAGAAAAATAGTCAACCAAGTGCAATGATGTCCTCCAAGATAATATTTGCCACTTTGTTTACAGTAAACAAAAATTTGGGCATGGGGGGGGGGAGTGTCCCCCTCAGTGTATATGGTGACTACGGCCCTGTCATGCATGCATAATTAGGCTACTGTTGTCTTGGTGCGCAAAGGTGAAGTGGCTGGTCTTGTCATACAAAGTTTGATGGAGTGTCAACTGGACAATATGGAGATATTTGCATCTTGAAAGCTGGACTACAAATGTGGATAGACAGGGAGAAACACACACAAGCCTAAGACGTGGTAGATTTTGTAGACAATTAATCTGTATTTATAGCATGATGGGATGACAGCACAATGATGTGTGGTATCATTGGAAAGCTCTGCTCCTGCACTTTCATGTGATATGCGTAGCATTTCTGTGCGATGCTGCATTCGCAAGAAATCCATCCAACAGTAATGTGTGTGCAGAGCTGTATGAAAGCTCTGTTATACACAATTTTAGTGTAACTTTATCATTTTTTTTCGCTGTGAAAACAGTGGACTACCGACAAGTGCTTGGTCTTGTCGGAAAGCTATGATATCACTGTTTCACGTGATATGCATGGCTTTTCGTCATGACGTGCGGTCGCGGAGAAAATCCACAGAGAAGAACAGTTGTGAATTTGGATGGACTATGCGTCGTTCGGGCCCATAGAGTTAAAGAGCCTGGAACCGTAACAACTGTGTGGCACAAACTCAGTGCTTGGGTTATAAATAATGTCGGGCTCGGTTTGGCTTCAAACAGAAATATGCGGCCGTGCCGCACTCTAACACACACACACACAAACACAAGGAAAACCGGATATTATCAGTTTATGAAAAAAAAAAACGGACGCCCAGGAAGGGACGTGAAAAGTGGACATGTCCGCAAGAGTACCTTGCTGCAGTCAAGATGGCCGACAAGGCGCCGCCATACATCCAATCTATGCCGGAAGTTGGTTAATCGCCGCTCGATCCGGAAATATGACCGAGCTAAAACAAAAATAAAAGCTTAAAAAACACGTACGTTTACACATAACATAATTTTATGCATTTTGTGCAGTTACATGTTTATCGTAACGGTATAAGTGACTAGTTAATTGTCTCACCACAACTTTATAGGCTACTGTAAAACTCAGAAGTTAGTTAAAAGCCTACAATAATATCACTAAGTTATAATGCTAACGTTTCATGGATTTAACTTTAATATCAACGTTATGAATACAAATGTAAATATTATGTTTGTGTGGTGGTGGCCACACACACACACACACACATACACACACACACATTCACAATAGGACTGAAGAATAACTAAAGTTAAATAAACTGAATTCTCAGATTAAATAAACTGAGAATTAATAAAAAATGAGAATTTACACAACCAAATAAACAGCACTTTCAGATTAGGCTGCAGTTGCAACATGCACACATGGTCACAACAAATGTCATACTTACTTTCACATTAGCATATGGTTAATATTAATTTATGTTAACAGTAAAAAAGAAGGCACTGTAAATCATTGGTGGTACAGTGTAAGGGTTGTACTGCCCAGACATTATGCATTAATCATATGATCCTTCCTTTATCTCCTGGATCACAGATTACCTGACAGGAAGGCCACAGTATGTCAGGTTGGGGAATTGTGTTCTGGGACATTAATGAGCAGCACAGGGGCTCCACAGGAGACTGTCCTGGCTCCATTCCTGTTCACACTGTACACAGCAGACTTCAAATACAACTCTGAGTCCTGCCACATCCACAAATACTTGGACGACACTGCTATTGTGGCATGTATCAGGAATGGGCAGGAATCTGAATACAGGGAACTGATAAAAGCCTTCAGTGACTGGAGTCACAAGAACTGTCTCCTACTGAACACCTCAAAGACCAAGGAAATGATTATAGATTTCTGCGGGTCCAAGCCCCCTCTTCAGCCAGTGAATACCTGTGGGATGGACATCAAGGTGGTGCCAAGTCATAAGTATCTAGGTGTACACCTGGACTGGTCCCTACACATAGACGCTCTCTACAAAAAGGGGCAGAGCCGCCTCTTTTTCTTAAGGAAGCTCAGATCTCTTGACATCTGTAGTAAGATGCTGCAGATGTTTTATCAGTCTGTGGTGGCAAGTGTGTTGTTTTATGCTGCAGTCTGCTGGGGAGGAAGGAAAATTGTTGTAGATTCATGGTGTATTAATCTGCTACAAATATCATTCAAACACTGTGCAGACACAGCTCCCCACACCCCGTTTGTTCAAAGGCACAGAAGAGCAGCTTAGAGAAATGACTTCAGTCCTGCTGGTTGTATTTTCATCCACCAGGGATCTTCAGGGATGAGCGGGGACATCATGGGCAACACAATGGCGCCAGACATTTGTTACTGCAACAGAACAGGCATTTCCTGGGTCTAGAGATGTGTTCATTATCCAGTTTAGCTATTAAATGGATGCAATAATTATATTTTCCTATTGTCTAGGAAAGGAGTGATGAAAACGATCAACACCTGTAACAAATTTAGGTGTCATCAGCCAGACTGCAAGGCCGGAGCTGTTTTATTCACACTGGATGTTGCTAGCCTCTACACCAATATACCACATGAAAAGGGTCTAGAGTCCTTGAGCTCCTACTTGGAGAACCGAGATTCTGTAGAAAACCCCCCTAACCAGTTCCTCATAGACTGTGCCACTTTTGTCATGAAGTACAATTACTTCAGTTTCAACAGTTAATTTTATCAACAGATTTCAGGAACATCCAATGTGAATAAAACAGCTCTGGCCTTGCAGTCCAGCTGATGACACCTAAATTTGTTACAGGTGTTGATTGTTTTCATCAGTCCTCTGATTGGATGTTTAGAAATGTAGGCAGTCTTGTTTTTATATATAAGATAAGATCAGATAAGATAAAACTTTATTGATCCCACACTGGGGAAATTCACTTGTCACAGCAGCTCAAGCTGTACAGATAGGAAGGAGAAAGTGACAGTAGGATACTTATAAAATTAAGCTAAAAATCAGAACATTTGTATATACATATCAGAATCAAAGATATACAAATATAACAAATATAAAATATAAAATATAAAGTACTAAATGGTCAGGGCTATACACACAAGACTACTTACAGTATATCCACCTTTCACTTGTACATATATATGGGAGAGATATGGATATATGTGCAGGATAATTGTGTACAGAGTTGTACAATACACACATGGTGTGTAGCATTAAAAATAAAAATACTAAGCAATGTACATACTAAGCCATGTAAGCAATGTAAACTATGTTTACATTTACGGATTGCACAGAATATTAGCAGCGAGATTTTACAGTGCTTTTACAGTGGAATAAATATTGCATAGAGATAAAAAAACAGTGTAAACATACAGTATTGCATGAGGTAGGGAAGTAGAGTTATACAACAGACATAACAGTGCTACATTAAGTTGTGCACATGTGTAGAAATGTTTGCAGGCTGCAAGTATACCTGATGAAGGTCGTTCAGACCGAAACGTCGTTTATTCAATAAATGAAGACAAAACGAGACAGTGTGCGGGAGTCTCCCTAATTGTTCTTTGAGTTGAATTTTCCTCCGACGCACCTGTCACACACTCAGGTGTGCACAGATTTTTTTTTTTTTTTTTTGACGTTTTGATGAACATGCCCTTGAAATGCACTGCATTTGCCTCATGATTCGCCAAGTGCCTCTGGATGACACTTTCACTTTTGGTCGTGAATTTGGGGCAGAGAGGACACGCAAACACAGATGGCGACACGGTTGTGCACTTCAGCCTGTCGCCTTTTTCCATTATAGAAGGGTGCATCTGGAAGAAAAGAATATATCAGAATCAGAATCAGAATCAGAAATACTTTACTGATCCCCGGGGGGAAATTGTTAGTGTTACAGTTGCTCCTATTCAACAAAGACTGTAGTATAATATATAACATATAGAAATATAAAATGTACAACAATATATACAATACAATAGAATATATGCAACAATATATACAGCAGTGGCACACATACTAGTGTAAAAAAAAACAAAGTGTCATTGCCACGGTGACATGATTGAAGGATGGATGAGGATGTGGAGGGATGTACACAGTCATAATAATGGCATGTGAAAACTCCTTTGGCAAATAACACGGCCTGAGTCCAACAGCCAACAGTTCTATGTCCGGGCAACAGATATGTTCCTTGATGGTAATAATAATGTGACCAGGATCACACGAACTATATATATATATATATATATATATATATATATATATATATATATATATATATATATATATACCGTTATATATATATATGTATATATATATATATATCTATTTATACACACACATACATATATATGTAAGAAATAAATATGCGAGTGTGTGTGTGTGTAAAGGGTAATACACACACCAAAAACGCTGAAAAAATTGCCATACGACTTTGCCAAATCCATTAGCGTACTTTCTTTGGCTAAGCTAACGTTAGCCCAGACCATCGAATCGAGCGGAGAAACAGCCTTCACGAGACATGACACTCTAATTCTTCGATGCATCGCATTTGTAAATAGCACGAATTACATCTTAGAAACCATACCACACTCGTTGGATGATAATTAAAAGACTATTTTTCTTACCGTTCTCTTGTTCTCTGAACACAACCCGCTAATCACTATGGCCGCCGAATAAGCAAAAAATTACACGAAGAAGAAACTTCCGCTTGGGACTTTCCAACTTTCCGGTATAGACTAGATATATGGCGGCGCCCTAGTCGGCCATCTTGACTGCAGTTGGGTCCCTCTCCATGTCCGGGCAAAAGAGGACATTTGGTCAGCCTAACGCCGTTAACGTTACCTAACACAAAGAGAAATGTTGAGGGCTCGTTTCTCCTCTGACACGCCACATACCTGTGTTCCGCCACGGCTCGGCTGTCCAGGTACTGGGCAGTCATGACACCAACCAAAGACAAAATTACTGGACCTGGAGACGGTAAGCCGTTATCTTGCGTTTGTCAGCTGCTCTCATGTTCCCTCCTTTTGTGAAGGTCTTGTTGCCGTCCTCTGCATACCAGGCGTCATATGCCCCGCGGCGTATTCGCCCGACATTTGTTCGGAATATTTCAAAACGTCTAGCTTTAAATGAACACTGAAGTTGCGTCTTGTCGCCATCTTATCTGTTTACAATCAGCTGAGAGTGCGTAACTGCGCATGTGCAGTCTCTTGTTTTTATGACGGTAGCGTCAGAGCAGCCAAAGACCATCTGGTGTCAAGATAGTTATCTACCAGTGTTCATAAACAAAAGAATATTGGTCATGGTCGAAATAAAGATAAAGATAGATAATTATGTACAGTTAATGCGTTCAAGGTCTTCTGACTCTTTAAAAGTTGACATGGTGTCTCTAGCTCAAAGTATGAGGGACAAGAAGAGGTTGAAAGTCGATGAGTTTTGAAGAGGATTTGAAGATTTTCCAATTTACTTCCATTCAGACTAATTAGACAGCCACCAGAGCGCCACCTATTGGCCAATTTGCACCGAATTTTGCACAAACTTTCATCTGGCCATGGAACACAATCAGCAAAAGTATTGTGGCAATTGGACTGTATTTGGTCAAGATATGAAAGACTGTCTGTTTTGAAAACAATGTGCAGGAATTTGTTGTTTTATATTTTGGGCGTTTTTTGGACAAACAAAATTCTTTTAATAACTTTTTGTCAGAAGGGTCCACAGATGCTTCATGCAAAGTTTGGTGCAAATCAGTCAAATCGCCTAGGAGGAGTTCGAAAAAGTATGTTTTTCATTTGTCGCGATTTAGCGAATGGAAAGTTACTGCGAAAGTGGGCGTGGCTTACACCACACAATTCAGCGGAATTCAGAGAACACGTAAATAGAAGGTTTAACAATGTGTGACATATTATGTGGGAGTGATTAGCCAAAACGCTTTTGCATTGAAAATAGCACCACCTGCTGGTCATTTTTGGTGTGTGAGTTACAGGGGCCAGTCTATACCACCCCTATCAATTTTATTTCCATGAGTGTTATGGTGTTGGCACAGTGCCAAATATTAAATTAGACGGCCACCAGAGCGCCACCTAGTGGCGGATCGGTTAGTACTTCATCAGATATCCTCAGGAGGACATTGCCAATAATTATACCAGGTTTCGTGATAATCCGCCCAACCGATGTTGAGATATAAAATACTTCAATTTAAAGAGCGCCACCTGGTGGTCATCGCCTGACATTTTGCACAGAGCCTCAGGGGCTCATGGGGAAGTAGTAAACTGAGTTTCATGTCATTCGGATACACCAATGTGGAGAAATGCAGCACTTCCTATTTACAATGAAATCTGCAGGAAGTTGTTATTTAATAACTTGAGTATTGTTTGAAATATCAACATTCTTTTAATAACTTTTTGTCAGGAGGGTCCACAGATGCTGTGTGCAAAGTTTCATGCCAATCGGTGAAATGGAGTTCGAAAAAGTAGGTTTGCGACATTTTGCGAATTTGCGATAAAAAAACGGGAAGCGGAAATGGGCGTGGCCTATATCACAAGATTCAGCACAATTCACTAAACGCGTGGATATAAGGTTTTTGAATGTGCGACAAAGTATATAGGAGTTATGACCCAAAACACACTGTCTTTGATTATAGCGCCACCTAGTGGTGGAAATTCAGGACAACAATAGATTGTAAAACTTTTTGCCAGACCTAACGCGTGTGCCATATTTGGTGAGTTTTCGAATTTGGGAAAGGGGCCAAATTAGGGATTATATGCGCAGAATAATAATAATAATAATAATTAAAGCTGCAAGCAGCGTTTGGCAGGACCTCGCACTCGCGCCTGTTTCGGCCCCCAGCATATGTCTTCATTGAGAATTATTTAGAAATATCAAACATATTACCATAAACACCAGAAAATCCTTACAGAGCTGAAAGGTTTGTTGTTTGAATGCTTTCTGTAGCTGTAGGTATGTAGAAGTGATGTCACAGTATGCAAATTAGATGAGTTAATTTACTCCCACCTGATTCCTGTTACTTTATTTTGAGGATGAGATGACAAAAACAACACAAAACAAAAGAAATCTACCGTGTAAATATGTTCAAAATGTTGTTTTACTGAGATTTATTAAATCCAATATGGCCACTGCCTAGTGACGCCACAATATGCAAATTAGATGAGTTAATTTACTCTCATCTGATTCCTGTTCCTTTATTTTGAGAATGAGACGTCAAAAACAACACAAAACAAAATAAATCTACTGTGTAAATATGTTCAAAATGTTGTCTTACTGAGATTTATGAAATCCAATATGGCTGCCGGCTGGTGACACCACAATATGCAAATTAGATGAGTTAATTTACTCCTATCACAAACTTTGGGTCATGATGAATATTTTTTTCATTTACAGTATGCCTTTATCTCTCACCACTTTCAAGCCACAGCCTTTTGAAATGTGGAAATGAAAATGGAATTTTTTTTTGCTCAATAAAGTCTGGCACCTAAAGGGTCAAAATGGAGATTCTGCCCCTGTCATATCTGCATGTAAGATTTAGACACACACACACATCATGTTTCTATGAGTTTGTGTGTGACAGCGGTTGCCATGGTGATGAAGTAGGTGCACCTGGGAGAAGAGCAGAGAGAGACAGACAGAACACAGAGAGAGACCTGTTGTAGTGGAGATTTAACTCCTCGAACAAGTTCTTCCCATTCCCAAACCGTTGGTCCAATCATGAAAAAAATGTGATGATGATGAGAGAGATAAAGTTATACAGAAGATCTGTTTAGCAGCAGTTGAGCTGTCATGTGTGCGTCTTTAAAGCCGATACAATAAACGGTGTAGGAGGAGATGTGTTTTTTTAAGAGCACGTTTGAGGTGAAATCTTACTTTGAAAGGTCAAGTAGCTCACTTCCTGTTGGAATTAGGTCATGGGTGTCAATGCGTGATTTGTAAGTCAAACACACCAGTTTTGGTTTGATCTTGATACGACATTCCTACGGGCTGCAGTGGCCAGTTTAGTGCACCTATGTGGCGCTAGAGAGCCCATTTTGGCACTTTAGGGGTTAATAATGTGTGTGTTCTGTTTCAAATGAAGTTTCTGCTGCTGTAATCTGTCCTTTAAAGATTGTGAGACACACAGACCAGAGAGCCCTGTGGCTGTGTTTGTGTGTGCAGCCGTTGTCATGGCGATTAATGACTTGCCCGCACCTGTGGCAGACACAGACACGTCAGGAGAGCAGATCACCAAAGGCTGTTTATAAAGGGATTTAACTCCTCGAACAAATGCTTCGCATACCCAAACCGTTGGTCCAAGCAAGAAAATAAAGTGATTTTGAGAGACAGCCACGTCTCGTGAACGCACGTGTCGCGTTTTATATTTCTCGAGTCAAAAATGTGGTCAGGGGAGCGAGTTTAAAATGTGTTGCACCCCAGCTGTTTCCAGAAATTTCTCCTCTGAGTTTACATGGGAGTGAATGAGAAAAAAATCAGCGCTCCCTTCGCTTTGGAGCCACTCGGCAAAAATGTGTACGTGTGAGAGATTCCACGTCAACATATCTGTGAGCTGGACAAATTTTCCTACGTTTTGTGGTATAAATTGTGTGTGTACAGTGAAAATTGTGGCCATGGCAGCGAGTTAGACAAAAGTTTTAGACGATTTTTAGAGCCGTCTCCACTCTAGCTCACAGCATTCCGTGCAATACACACCCATTGTAAAGTGAGAATTTCTCCACTTTTGCTCATGGTACTTTGAGAGGCACAGATGAAAAACGGTAAAAGATATAAAAAAGATGAAAACATGAGTGAATAGATGAGACCTGTGGCAACATTTGAGAGTTGGAATGGAGTCTGTAGCACAAAGTATGGAGACGCTGTAAATGCTAGAAAAAGCCCTAAGATTGGTCTCTTTCTCCCCCCTGCTGCCATTCATTTCCTATGGGACAGCTTTCGAAGATCGCCAGGACGTTTTTCTGACATCTCACCTTATGGAGGCCATAAAATCCAAACTAAGCGAGTAATGAAAAAGTTTTAAGGCAGTTTTAAGGCAAAATCTTACTTTGAAAGGGCAAATAGCTCACTTCCTGTTGGATTTAGGTCAGGGGTGTCAGCGCGTGATTTTTAGATCTTCATGAGACGAACACACCACTTTTGGTTCCATGTTTCTACGACGTTCCTACAGGCCATGGCGGCCATTTTTGTGTGCCTAGGTGGCGCTAGAGAGCCCATTTTGGCTTTTTAGGGGTTAATGTCATGATTTTCTAAAATTTTTCACCGGTTCTGATGTGCGTGCCAATTTTGGTGAGTTTTTGAGCATGTTTAGGGGGTCAAATTCCAATTCAAAGAGGCGGCGGGAGAAAGAATAATGATAATAATAATAATAATAATAATAATAATAATAAAGAATAAACGGAGCAAAAACAATAGGGAGGGTCCTCGCCTTTGGCGAGGACTGCTTTGTGAGTAGTCCACTGCTGTTTGGCCCGGTCACTAATAAACGCACGCAGCAAAAACAAGAGGGTCCTCGCCTTTGGCGAGGACTGCTCTGTGAGCAGTCCTCTGCCTGTAGGCTCGGTCCCTAATTAAAGCTGCAAGCAGCGATGAACGGGCCCTCGCACCTTCACGCAACTCGGGGGGGCTGGCAGGACGACTTCTGACGTGACAGTTCATTTCTGTCAAAGTTAGACATCGCATGCAGGAGCAACTTGGCCTATCCTTGTTACAGTGCTGGAATGACATATTTCACATTTTGTATCACTTCCTCTTTCCACTAGAGGGAGTTGGAGAGCGCAGTAATTATACACCATGTTTTTGTACATCAAATATACACCACAGCATTTAACTTTCAGATAAATCAAAAGATAAGTGTTTGAGACCTACTTCCTGTCACCACTAGGTAGCACTATGAGTATCAGGAAATATGGTCATATAAATGTTTTCAGGGCAGAACTAATATGAATCATCTGAAGTTTGATGGAGATCAGAACATTCATGGCAACAATATAGCAATTTCCTGTTTCATGGCGAGACCTCAAAATTAAACCCTCTGCAGCACGTATTGACACTAATGATATGCCACGTTTGCGTACATCGAATATAGATCACAGCACTGAAATTTCAGGTGAATCCAAAGATAAGTGTCGGGTAAGAAGTACTTCCTTTCACCACTAGGTGGCGCTATGACTGTCACGGAATATTGTCATATAAATGTGTTCAGGGTGGGGCAAATATGAATCATATCAAGTTTGGTGGACAACAGACCATTTACTCCAAATTTATAGCAATTTCCTGTTTCATGGCGAGACATCAAAAGTAAACCCTCTGCAGCGCACGTAGACACTAATGATACATCATGTTTGTGTACATCAAATATACACCACAGCACTGAAATTTCAGGTGAATCCAAAGATAAGTGTCTGATAAGAAGTACTTCTTTTCACCACTAGGTGGCGCTATGACTATCACAGAATATTGTCATATAAATGTGTTCAGGGTGGGACAAATATGAATCATGTCAAGTTTGGTGGACAACGGACCATTTACTCCAAATTTATAGCAATTTCCTGTTTCATGGCGAGACATCAAAATTAAATCCTCTGCAGCACACGTAGACACTAATGATATGTCATGTTTGTGAACATCAAATATAGACCACAGCATTGAAATTTCAGGTTAATCCAAAGATAAGTGTCTGATAAGAAGTACTTCCTTTCGACACTAGGTGGCGCTATGATTATCAGGCAATATGGTAATGAAAATGTGTTCAGGGCGGGACTAATATGAATCATGTGAAGTTTGGTGGAGATTAAACCATTTATGCCAGAGCTACAGCAATTTCGTTTTTCATGGCGAGACCTCAAGATTCAATGCTCGGCAGCGGGCTCGCCATTCAACATTGGGCAAATCCTGTGATAACTTTTGGTCACAACATAGTCACGCTTACATACACCAAGTTTGGAGCCAATCTGATTAAATCTGTAGGACAAGTTCGTTAATTTACAAGCCCTGGAAATGGGCAAAAACGCACAAAAGTGGCACAAGTAAATTCAAAATGGCGGACTTCCTGTTGGGTTTGGAGCATTGCTCCAAAAGAGTTTTTTTGTACGTAATAGAGTGTTACAGGTGCCTACCAAGTTTCATACATGCAGGTCAAACCAGCTTTGGGGGCTGCTTAATTGAAATATTCTAGGGGGCATTGTTGAGCCATCTTGGTGCATCAAAGCACAAAAATCACATCAGACAACAGCACTTGTGACCTGTGATGTGTATGCCACATTTGGTGAGTTTTCAAGCATCCCTTGTCCTTCAAAACAACATCGTGTTTGATGGCGAACAAGGCGGCGCCACGGTGACAGCGTTTGATGAAAACTAAAAAGCTTCATTTTTAAGCATCATCAAGGTCAAAGGACTTAGACCAGCAAGTTTGAGGTGAGTCTAATTAACCTGCTAGAAGAGGGACATCAAAGAATGTATAAAGTAGCTTTCTGTTGCCAGAAGGTGACGCTATGGCAGTGATTCAAAATTCCTCTGTAGATGTGTTCAGGCCTGGACTGTCATCATATGTGTGAAGTTTTGGCAAGATATTCCCACGTGGAGTCAAGTTACAGCAACGTTTATCATCACGGCGAAACATCAAAGTTCGCCGCCAGGCCGTGGCCACGCCCTTCGACGAAAACTCAAAGTTTCCACAATAAAGCATCATCAACGTCTTATGACTTTTTTCACCAAGCTTGAAGTGGATCTGGTCAAGTCTGTAGGAGATGTACATTAAAGTCTAAAACATGACATTTCCCATTGCCAGTAGGGGGCGCTATGTTTATCTCTAATTATTGATATGTAGATGTGTTCAGGGCAGGACTGTCATCAATCCTGTGAAGTTTGGCCAAAATTGGACCATGTATGCTGGAGTTATGAACTACTTCCTGTTTAGTGGCGAGACCCCTAACTTTGACGCCATCCCACGGTCACACGCATTGACGAAAACTCAAGCTTTTGATAACTTTTCATCTTCAAGGTCTTGGGATGGGACAGACCAAGGTTTGAAGTCAATCGGATGAAATCTCTATGACTAGTTCGTTCATTTATGACCCCTGGAAATGGCCAAAAATGCACCAAAATTGCACAGTAAATTAAAATGGCTGACTTCCTGTTGGGTTTAGAGCATGCCTCCAAGAGGCTTTTTTGTACATCTCTGGGCGTTACATAAGCCTGCTGAGTTTCATACATGTAGGTTAAACAAGCTTCAGGGGCTGTTTCCTCAAACTTTTGTAGGGGGCGCTACTGAGCCATTTTTTGGAACCCGCACACAAGACCCTTAAAATATCAAATTTTTCACCAGTTCTGAGATGTGTGCAAAGTTTCATGAGTTTTCGGGTATGTTAAGCCTCCCAAAAAGGCAATTCATTTGGAGGAATAATAATAATAATAATAATAATAATAATAATAATAATAATAAATCCTTGCATTTCAATAGGGTCCTCGCACCACTAGGTGCTCGGGCCCTAATAATAATAAATCCTTGCATTTCAATAGGGTCCTCGCACCGCTAGGTGCTTGGGCCCTAATAAACAGGGCGATTTCAATAGGGTCCTCGGACGATTTTGTCGTCGCTCGGGCCCTAATAATAATAAACAGCGCGATTACAATAGGGTCCTCATGGGCGACTTCGTTGTCGCTTGGGCCTTAATTAAAGCTGCAAGCAGCTGTGATCAGGCCCTCGCTCCCCCATGCAACCGCGGGGGCCTGAGGCACATGAGGGTTGTGGCGCAAAAAGAGAAGGGAGAAAAAAACTGGCAGGAGAAAAAAAACGCAATGTTTCGTTCATCCACCAGGTGGCGCTACAAGCATAACCAGATGTGGCCAGGTGCGTTTGGGGGGGACCCTCATCTCGCATGTGAAATTTCGAGCAAATCGGATTATGCATGAACGATTTATACCAAGTTGATGTTCCGTGGTGAAGAATGAAAAGTCGCCATCGCCACCGCGGCAGCCTGAAACATGACAGGACACGTGTGTCACTGTGGAGATTCATCGACTTGATCGTCATGTGGCCACAAAATGTAATTGATTAGGTCAGGAGCTTGAGGTTGGTGATTGTCAGTGTAGATGTAAGATGGATAAAAAATGACAGCACTATAGCAGCCACGCCCTTTGACCTACAGACATGCAGAGCACAACTTTTGATCAGCATGGTCTCTGGATGATCTGTAAAAAAACTGAAGTCGATTGAATGAAATCCCTAGGACTAGTTCGTTAAAATACAACATGTTTGGATGAAGTATGTGGGAGAGAGAGCTGCTTGAATATGCATGGCGATGCATCAAAAATGGCAGCACCATAGCAGCCACGTCCTTTGACCTACAGACAGGCAGAGCACAACTTTTAATCAGTATGGTCTCTGGATGATGTGTAAAAAAGTTGAAGTCGATTGGATGAAATCCCTAGGACTAGGTCGTTAAAATACAACATGTGGAAATCACGCCAAAATGACAAGTCAAAATCAAAATGGCCGACTTCCTGTTTGGAGTAGACCATTGGTGCCAGAGACGTTTATGTGCGTCTGGACAACATACACATGTGTACCAATTTTCATGTTCCAACTCCACAGAAACCCTATGGGGAGGTGGTTTTGAAAATTTCAAGGGGGCGCTATAGAGGCATTTTGTCCCCCCCATAGGCGACGCCCCTATCAGATGCAAGAGCTCAACATTCTTGACCTGTGTATCAATTTTCATGAGGATATGAGGTCACTGAAGCCATCAAAAAGCCAAACGTATTTGGTGGCGAGGGAGGCGCCATAGCGGCCACACCCCTTGACATAGAGAAAAGCTTTTAACAACTTTTGATCAGCATGGTCTCTGGATGATCTGTAAAAAATTTGAAGTCGATTGGATGAAATCCCTAGGACTAGTTTGTTAAAATACAACATGTCGAAATCATGCCAAAATGACAAGTCAAAATCAAAATGGCCGACTTCCTGTTTGGAGTAGACCATTGGTGCCAGAGACTTTTATGTGCGTCTGGACAACATACACGTGTGTACCAATTTTCATGTTCCTACTCCAAAAAAACCCTATGAGGAGGTTTTTTTTGAAAATTTCAAGGGGGCGCTCTAGAAGCATTTTGTCCCCCCCATGGGTGACGCCGCTATCAGATGTAAGAGCTTGCCATTCTTGACCTGTGTATCAATTTTCATGAGAAGATGCTGAAGCCATCAAAATGCCAAACGTATTTAGTGGCGAGGGATCGATAGTGACCACGCCACCACAGGGAAACCATTAGACGTAGCTTCACAGCCTTCATAATGTAGCTTCACCAACTTGATCTGCATGCATTAGAAGTAGAATGAAGTTGATGCAGTCAAGTTTGTGGCATTAGTACATGTTAAAGTAAAAACTGGTCACTTCCTGTTACCACCGGGGGGCGCTATGAGTAAGGTGGGATATTAACATATCGGGGCGTTCGATTTGAAGCCATCATCATTTCCAGCAAGTTTGAAGCTGCTGAGATCAAATATGTGGGCGGGAGAGCCGTTCGAAATTTGATGGCAAGAAAACGAAAAGTCACCAAAATTTGTCACGCCCTAGCGGCCACGCCCCTTGACATAGAGAAAAGCTTTTAATAACTTTTGATCAGCATGTTCTCAGGATGATCTGTAGCCAATTTGAAGTTGATCGGACAAAATTCCTAGGAGGAGTTTGCTCAAATTTAAGTTGTGGAAATCGCTGTGACGAAAAAATTCAAATCAAAATGGCTGACTTCCTGTTGGGATTTTACCATGACGCCAAGAGACTTTTTTGTGCGTCTCGGTATGATACATGTGTGTACCAAATTTCGTTTACCTACGACAAACTAAACCCAAGGGGAGGGGTTTTTGAAAATTTGTTGGGGACGCTATTTCGGCATTTCACGTTGACCATGTGCAGCCGCCCAAAAATATTGAATTCCAGATCCGGCCGGACGAATGTGGAAAGTTAGAAGCACTTTGAAATTTGGGAAAGGGGCGAAATTGGGACACAAAATGTCGGAATAATAATAATAATAATTAAAGCTGCAAGCAGTGATGAACGGGCCCTCGCAGTCCACGCGTGTTGGGGCATGCTGCCGTTGGGGGGCGTGCACCTAGAAATCTTGTCAGCTGTAATAAATAAAAAAATAAACGTTATCTCTTACTTACATTTCCAGTATACAGGTAGGCACCCCACCCACGTATGTATTTTTCCAAAAAGTAGAAGCTGAATACATGCCCAATAGTTCAAGGTCTTCTGACTCTTTAAATGTTGACATGGTCCTCATGGACGACTTCGTTGTCGCTAGGGCCCTAATAATAAATAATAATAAACAGCGCGAATACAATAGGTTCCTCACAGACAACTTTGTCATCGCTAGGGCCCTAATAATAAATAATAATAAACAGCGTGATTACAATAGGGTCCACACAGACGACTTCATCATTGATCGGGCCCTAATAATAATTCCTTCAGTTTCAACAGGGCCTTGCCCGGCCTTTGGTCGGTGCTCAGACCCTAATAATAAAAGCACAATTACAATAGGGTCCTACGCGACTTCGTCGTCGCTCGGGCCCTAATAATAAACAGCGCGATTACAATAGGGTCCTATGGACGACTTCGTCGTCGCTCGGACCCTAATAAAAAATCCTTGCATTTCAATAGGGTCCTCGCAGCACTAGGTGCTCGGGCCCTTATTTCAATTTCAATTTCAATTTTATTTATAAAGCCCAATATCACAAATCACAATTTGCCTCACAGGGCTTTACACCTTACGACATCTCTCTTTCCTTAGTACCCTCACAGTGGATAAGGAAAAACTCCCCCCAAAAAACGGGGGCAAAAAACGGTAGAAACCTCAGGAAGAGCAACTGAGGAGGAATCCCTCTTCCAGGACGGACAGACGTGCAATAGATGTATTACAGAACAGATCAACATTATATATTAACAGTAATCTGTATGACACAATGAGACAGAAAGGGAGACAGAGACAGAGACAGAGAGAGATGCAGAACAGATGGTAATGACAATAGCTTACAACAGCAATACTGAAAGTAATAATATATTTAACATTACAGGCTATTGTGGTACAATATGTTGAAAATTAATATCTGATGGTATACATATGTTGCAATGTCATATGTGTATAATAACAGTAGAAGTATGACTAGTGGTAACAGCAGCAGCAGGAGGCATCTGGCATCAGGACCACGGCAGCAGCACAACCACACATGTCACACTATCCAGGCACTGCTGCGATATAAATTAACCTGCGAGACAGTGGAGCACAAAGGCTCCGGAGAAGAAGTCGAGTTTAGTGTTGTAGTACAGATCGGTCTTGGTCTCGAGACCGTTTTTTGAGGGTCTTGGTCTTGTCTCGGAATCGAGGGCATTTTTACTCGGCCTTGTCTCGGTCTCGGACTGGGCGGACTCGGTTTTTTTGAACGAGACCAGTCGAGACCACCACTGGTGCTTTTTGTCCATTCTTTACTGATAAGAGTGAAAAAGACCATCTCAAAAACAGCTAATAACTTCAAATCATTGGTAACATAAAGATTTCCCCCAGCTGCAGCTGCTACCTGCCCAGTGTCAGTGTGAGTGACTGACACGCCTCCTGCACACAGAGGATGGAGACGGCAGGAGAGAGGCTGTGTGAACTCTAAGATTTGTTTCATTGTGCTCTGCAACAACAGAGCAGATATTGTTTTTGTTGTAATATTTATTTAACCCTATGGGCCCGAACAACGCATAGTGCGTCCAAATTCACACCTGTTCTTCTCAAGGCCAAGCACTTGTCGGTAGTCCAATGTTTTCACAGCCAAAAAAAAAAGATAAAGTTACACTAAAATTATGTATAACAGAGCTTTCATACAGCTCTGCAAACACAATACTCTTGGATGGATTGCTCGCGAATGCAGGCTCGCACAGAAATGCCACGCATATCACATGAAAGCTCAGGAGCAGAGCTTTCTAGTGATACCACACACACATTGTGCTGTCATCCCATCATGCTATAAATCCAGATTGTCTACAAAATAAAAACCTGACGAATTTCTTTACAATCCATTATACAGATCTTCTTATCAGTCACTTCATATAGTGAGGAATATCGTATCTTACCACGTCTTAGGCCTGCGTGTGTTTCTCCCTGTCTATCCACATTTGTAGTCCGGCTTTCAAGATGCAAATATCTCCATATTGTCCAGTTGACACTCCATCAAACTTTGTATGACAAGACCAACCACTTCACCTTTGTGCACCCAGACAACTGTAGCCTAATTATGCATGCTGACAGGGCCGTAGTCACCATATACATTGAGGGGGACACGTGCCCCCCCACCAATGCCCAAAATGTCCCCCCAATATATAACTGAAACTGAAAAACAAATATTATCTTGGAGGACATCATTGCACTTGGTTGACTATTTTTCTATGATCTTAGATGTAAATATTGCATGTTTCTTTCAGATAAAACACATTTTTGACTTGTGAATGAGTCAATGGAATTTCTTGCAATAATGAAAAAATACTGGCAATTATGTCCGCCTGGCACAAACCACATGTTTTGGACAACTGTGAAGTGACAGAATGTCCCAGCATCATAGTTCTTATATTGCCAGATTCCAGAGAGTCTCCCCTCTTCATATATGGCAGAATATGTAATTTTCCAACTTGCTATGGTGAGATACATGTAAAAATGTAAGAATTTAGTCACACGGATTTGTTTTTTTCATTGATATAAAAATTAATATAAAATACAGGCACATAGAAGGACATGAAATGATGGCATGTGTATGTAGCCTTTATAATGACTGTGATATGAGCTTAAAAGTAAAGGCAGTAAAAATACACCAAAAACGCCTAGGGCCCATAGAGTTAAAAGCAAACTTAAATAAAAAAAACCTCACATTTTGATTTTTTGTTATGATTTTCCTTTGATATATATGGTCTTGGTCTTGTCTTGGTCTCGACCTTCAAAAGTCTTGGTCTTGTCTTGGTCTCGACCTCTAAATGTCTTGGTCTTGTCTCGGTCTCGGTACTCTCTGGTCTCTGTAATGTCTTGGTCTCGGCTGGTGAAGTCTTGACTACAACACTAGTCGAGTTAGTGACATGCAGTATGGCCGAGTTAGCAAGATGCAGTAACAGGACATGAGAGAGAGAGAGAGAGAGAGGGAGAGAGAAGGAGAGAAGGTGCTCTGTGTATTATAGGAGGTCCCCTGGGAGACTAGGCCTAAATCAGCCTAACTAGGGGCTGGTACAAGGCAAGCCTGAGCCAGCCCTAACTATAAGCTTTATCAAAGAGGAAACTCTTAAGTCTAGTCTTAAATGTGGAGACGGTGTCTGCCTCCCGGACCGCAACAGGAAGATGATTCCACAGGAGAGGAGCCTGATAGCTGAAGGCTCTGGCTCCTGATCTACTTTTGGAGACTTCAGGGATCACGTGTAACCCTGCATTCTCAGGTTCTCTCTCATTCTCATTCTCTCTGGTGGGATAATATGGCACTATGAGCTCTCTAAGATATGATGGAGCCTGACCATTTAGAGCTTTTTAAGTTAACAGTAGGATTTTAAATTCAATTCTGGGTTTTATAGGGAGCCAGTGCAGAGAAGCTAAAACAGGAGAAATATATTCTTGTTTCTTAGTTCCTGTTAGTACACGTGCCACTGCATTCTGAATTAGCTGGAGAGTTTTTAAAGACTTATTAGAGCTGCCCGATAATAGGGAGTTACAGTAATCCAGCCTAGAGGTAACAAAAGCGTGGACCAATTTTTCTGCATCTTTTCGGGTCAGGATGGGCCTAATTTTGGCAATATTACGTAGATGAAAAAATGTAGTCCATGAGATTTGTTTCAAGTGAGAATTAAAAGACAAATCTTGATCAAATATTACTCCAAGGTTTCTTACGGTAGTGCTAGAGGCCAGAGCAATGCCATCTAGAGAAACTATGTCATCAGAAAAAGAGTTTCTGGGCCTTATTTAGATGGTCTAAAACACGCAGCGCCAGGCATGCGGCGCATGGGTGTGTCCCAGTCATTTGCTAGTTAGACAGCAAGTCTTTAGACTGTGCGCCATGGCAGAGAGTCTAAAAGAGTTGGACTTACTCTGTGAATTAGTCATGGGTGTGTTTTGGGCGCATCATTCAATAAGCCAATCAGAGTGTCACCTCTCATTCCCCTTAAAAGAGGCGCAATTGGAGCGCATGGCAGAGAGCTAGTTAGATGGCGGACCTACCAACTGGAAAGAGTGAGCGTTTTACAGCTGAGGAGACAGATCCCCTCATGCGGGAGGTGAAGGCCTGTCAGAACCAGATCTACGGGGACAGCAGACAGGCACCCAAGTTCCCCGAGGTAAAGCAGGCGTGGGATCACTAATACAACAAAGATCTTACTAAATATCTGTGGAATATTATTCAAACCTGTTTTCATCATATAACAGAGCACAGCTGTCAGGACTGCCGTGAACTCCCCAAGGTGCTGATCCTGCAGCTAGGACCTGTTCAGGGTTTTCTCCCCCACCCACGTTTGTTAATTGTTTTCACATGTTTCCTAGAGTTGTGTTCTGCCTCTTATTTGCATGTGTGTCCTCTCTACACTCAGATAACAATATAATATAATATAATGTAGCCTAGTATAACATGTTAAAATAAATGCAATGTGTGGGCTTTGGTTTTCAATCAAAAAAATGATTGATTGGTCAGATAATTTAACAATTTCATTTGTCATTATTACAAATTATGATGATCATTATTACTGCGATTAGATCATTCTGATTAATGACTGACCATTAAGACGTGTTTCTGATAAATATTTTAATGTGCACAATAATAACCTTTCACATTGTAATCATATTTTTATTTGTTATCTTTTGCATATGTGTGGCTGCTCCGTGTGTGACTGAGCAGAGTGCATGCGCATTGTGTACCCACCTAGAGATGCATATTACTAACTTGTTTAACGGCGAAATACTGCGCCGTTGACTTTAGACCAGGTTTTTGTTGGTCACTGGCGCATTTGCTTTTTACATCATCTAACTAGTAACGCACCATGACTGCGCCTGACCACTCCTCATTTTTAGACCAACACACTCAGGGAAGCGCAAGTTCATTTGCTAGTTAGACGACGAGAGCGCAGGGTGTGAAAATGACAACTGCGCCTGCATCTAAATAGCAATGACACTTGCGACATGGATTATGCGCCCTCCGCCGTCCACTTTAGACCATCTAAATAGGGCCCTCTGAGTTGTTTGGGGCCAAGAACAATAACTTCAGTTTTGTCTGAATTTAACATAAGGAAATTGGTGCTCATCCAGGTTTTTATGTCTTTAAGGCAATTATGAAATTTAGTTAATTGATTAGTTTCTTCTGGCTTCATCGATAAATACAACTGTGTATCATCCGCATAACAATGGAAATTTACAGAGTGATTTCTAATGATGTTACCTAAAGGAAGCATATATAGAGTAAATAGGATTGGTCCGAGCACAGAACCTTGTGGAACTCCAAAACAAACTTCAGTACGTAAGGATGATTCGTCGTGAACATTAACAAACTGAAAATGATCAAATAAATAAGATTTAAACCAGCTTAGTGCAGAACCTTTTAGGCCAATTAAATGTTCCAGTCTCTGCAGCAGAATTTGATGGTCAATTGTGTCAAATGCCGCAGTAAGATCTAGTAAAACAAGTACAGAGACGAGTCCTTTGTCTGCAGCAATCAGAAGATCATTTGTAATTTTAACTAGTGCTGTCTCAGTGCTATGATGCACTCTAAATCCTGACTGAAATTCTTCAAATAAATTATTATCATGGAGAAAATCTCACAGCTGGTCTGCGACTACTGCGATCTTTGAAAGAAAGGGAAGATTAGATATTGGTCTATAGTTGGCTAACACCTCTGTATCCAGGGTGGGCTTTTTTAGGAGAGGTTTAATTACAGCTACCTTAAAAGACTATGGTACATAGCCTGTTAATAAGGATATATTGATCATGTCTAATAAGTGAGTGTTAACTAAAGGTAAGACTTCCTTAAGTAGCCTAGTTGGGATGGGGTTTAAGAGACATGTTGATGATTTAGATGAAGAAATCACTGCAGTCAGTTGTTGAGGAGAAATCGGGGAGAAGCAATCTAAATATATATTAGGTCTTACAGCTGTGTTTGAGGGCAAATAGGTACTATCTGAGGACAGGCAGTCATGAATTTTGCCTCTAATAGTTTGAATTTTGTCATTAAAAAAGCTCATGAAATCATTACTGTTAAGGGCTAAAGGAATACAAGGCTCAATAGAGCTGTGACTCTCAGTCAGCCTGGCTACAGTGCTGCGAGGTTTTCCAGGTCAGATGTAAAAGACTAAGAACAAGACTTTCAAATGAATTAAAATCTAGTTTAGGTTTAGGGCTAATTATATAATAATAATGATAATAATTCCTTGGGGCATCAGTGGCTTAGTGGTAGAGCAGGTGCCCCATGTACAAGGCTGTTGCCGTCGCGGCCCAGGTTCGACTCCAGTCTGTGACCCTTTGCTGCATGTCTCTCCCTCTCTCTCTCCCCCTTTCACACTTCATTATCCTATCAATTAAAGGCAAAAAATGCCCATAAAAATATCTTTAAAAAAATAAATAAATAAAAATCCCTTCAGTTTCAATAGGGTCTTCTGCCTTCAGCCGAGGTCCCTAATTAATATTTGGCAAAGTCAGCAACTCCCCCTACTAGTCCATGAGCCAGACCACTGATCATAATAAAAAAGGTGAGCAAATTCTTGTTGCTATTCTCTTTTCCTATATATGTCTACATTATTTATTGGCATGATAGCCATTGCAGACTGGTAGCTTAGTGATGGTTATCATGCATTGAATATATGGACCCCTATTGCGGAAACCCATTGACTGTGTAAGGTGCCTGTTTGGTGCTATGGTGTTTGTTAACTACTTGTTGACTACTCATGCTGCCTAAATCAATCCAATATATTCTTAAGATATTGAAGAACTTAAAAAACTGTATAATTGGCTACCCAGATAAAATATGAGGCTGCTACAACCTCTTTTTTTAAAATTCTGCATAGGCGGAAATTACATTTTAATTTTTCTCTTCTGTAGCTATTCACATCAGAGTAATTATGTAATATTTACAGTCTCTTAGACACCAAATTTACCTTTCACCAGGTACCGGATTTATGGATGTAGCCCTTATAGTTCTGGAGATATACTCATTTTTATATGTGTATGGTGTTTCAGGCGAAATGTCCATAAAACATGAAAGGTTTATTTATACCAAGATCCCTATGCCTATGGTAATAATAACCATATGATTCACCTGCAAAATTGATGTTTCTGAATTTAAGGAAAATGATAACATACTCAAGAAACAAATCAACACTTTTTACTTCTGAAGCAATCATTTGAACAAAGAGCTAGAAAAATAGATTATGATCCTTATGTCAAAGAATGTGGAGCACACTAGTACAGTATTTAGTAAGTATATACTTTAGTAAGTATTTCAAGGCCCTACTGAGTCAGTCAGGTCTGCATATGTGATAGTGCTGCACGATTAATCTAATTGCAATCGTAATCGCAATCGCAATCGCGATGTCAGGCTGTGGGATTACATAACCGCATAAAAGGCTGTGATTTGCGATTTAATGTGAATAAATGTTAACGTGTGCCTGTGAACGTGACTGCCTCTCCTACAGTGTGTCGACATTATGCCCACAAGCTATCCTGGTGTGTGCAGCACATATGGTCACGTGACCACCAGGCGTGCAGCAGTGACCAACATAGCTGCTGTAGAAGAGCATGAGCACAACCAAAAACAGGCTGAGTTGGTGGTGGAAAAAAACCCAAACGTCTGTTATATGGCGATACTTTGAGTTCAGGTATGGCGACATTGAAAAGAAAGACGTGCTGTGTAAAACTTTACGAGGTAAAGTCGCCACACCCCGTGGCAACACGACCAATCTGTATCAACACTTGAGACAGCACAGAGGAAAGTATGAAGAATGCATGCGAGTGAAAGCCAAGCCAAGTAATGTTAGAGACAAAGAGACAACTGAAAGCCGCTAGAGCCTCATAAAACAACAACAAAGCACAATTACACAAACATTTGTAAGTGTCACGCCATACGACAAGACCTCAAAGAGACAAGGGGAAATCACGGACTCCGTAACAAACTATATGATAACAAATTAAAAATTGAGCACAGTTTTGCTTGGGTTCGGCCAACCTGACATACTGCTGTGTTGTGCAATTGTCTATTCACATACTGGAATTTGTCATTTACGTGACAACACCTGAATGCAACACAGGCTCCGCTCCAACTGAGTGTGTGTACAGTGTCGTGCTGTGCTGCTGTGTGAGCAGCTGTTTGACTGTGCGTAACAGCAATCTGTTGATGGTCATTTACACACTGTCCATATGAAATAACTATGTCAGGTCAGGTCAGTGCCCCCCTAATGTAATGGAAGGGGATACACTGAATCAAGCAAGAAGACTCATGATAGAGCTTAGATTCTCTGCCCGAGCCCGGCCCGTGGGCCCAAGCCGGGTCGGGCCGGGCGGGGTAGAGATAAGTGGGAGGGACAGCGGCTTTCCGTGCCTCCAAAAATATGCCCTATTCATTCAGTGTTTACCCAACACGCTCAATACATGGACATGCAATGACAAATTGTCATTAACTTATTACGTTATAAAAAACGATGAAAATATGGACTTATCCATGTTTGAAATGACCTGTTGAAGTGAAAAAACGAGTACTGACGGGAACAGACGAGTGGAGTCAATGTTTAACTGGCGCGGAGAGCGCAGGAGAAATGCGCTGCCTGTGTGGACAGTCAAGCACCTGCGAGTACACTCGCAGGACTTCCGCGGCACTAACGCGCTCGGTGTGTCCTTAACGTTAATTATAACAGCCAACTTATTGAAAAATATTGGGTTTAAATCCGGCTCGGGCCCATAATTGCAGTTAATTGGACGGGCCGGGCCGGTCCCGGTCATAACGTGCATGGGCTTGGGCCGGGTTGGGCTGAATTTTTTGGGCCCGATCTAACCTCTAACTCATGATACCATTTAAGCCTATATATTATATTGTAATCGCAATCGCAAATCGCAAATTGTCCACCAAAATCGCAATTGCACATTTTTCTCAAATTGTGCAGCATTAATCTGTGATCATCATGTCAGGGTCATCCTCTTGGGGTTGATTGTCACATGTTTGCAACTTGCACAGGTTGGTACATTTCCAGTCATTGCTCATGCACTGGCATTCCAGAAGCTTGCATCTATGACTACAGTTGAAGGACAGCAGCTGCACCACTGCCTCAGGGGCCTGAGATCCCACATCCATTCCAGGGTGAGCTGACCATCATCATTTCTGGCCCAGCCATGTTCAACTCAGCTTGGGACTTGCAGCTGTTGCTGGAGACTACCTCTCCAGATGCCAGCCTGGTAGTTGGCACGCATAGCATGCATAAAGACGCAGTCCTCGCATGGTGGTAGCTGGCTAGATTCAGGCTCCCCACGCCGCGAGCAGAGAAGTAGGTAGAGGGCTGTGTTGATGTCCTCTGTCGTCGCAGGTGCTGAGCACAGTTTATATGTGAATGCTTGCAGCCTCTTGAACAGGTCGGGGGATACTTCCCAGGACTGCCCCAGCTCAAGGAACACTTCTTGGAAATACTCTGATCTTGTGATAAGCCTCAAGGCTCGGAGCTTACCACGGCCTGCGAAGGCACTCACAGTATCACATCCGGTGAATGCATGCATGCCAACCAGAGCATTACAGAACCCATCTCCCAGCCCGTGACGTAGCTTGGTGAAATCAAGATACCTTACCCAGTTCTTTGTTCCACATTTCTCTGCAGCAAACAATTCATTAATGCAAAAACATATTGCAAACAAAAGTCACCATGTTTGTAATTAACATTAGTTGTTATTAAACATTTGCTATCAAATGTTGTTTTGATGCCAAAAAGTGACCCAGAATATAAATACAGAGAATCAACTAATTCAAAGTATTACCTACCAGTTAATAGAGAAATTTCTCTAGTTTTGAACTAACATTAGCTAGCTAATTTGCTATTATAGGCTAATGTAGTTGGAACAAAATATCAACATTAATTAGGGACTTTCCTAATTTGAGGAAACTTTTCAAAATCTCCTTGATACCAAACGTTACATTACCAAGACATGCAAACATACCTTTATCTTGTTGTTTTTTCTCCTCTTCCTCTTTCTTCCTTTTTCTTTTTTCTGCCCCTGAAGATTATGTCCTTTGTTGCGACATTATTAGGCCTGCCACCTGCTCCTACTGTATTTGCCAGTGGAACATACCACTCTTCTTCTGCTGAGGGATCCGTCAGTGGCATACCATCTGCCACTTTTCGATCTTAGCGTCACTCCTATGTAGGTGCATCTTACTATCTGAATAATGCACCCTTTAAATAGCAGGAAAATACTGCACTATTCTGACCTAAGACCAAGTTTTTGTTGGTCAGTGGTCTAATTGTTTCTACTGCCTCACAATAGCAATATACCCACAGTGCACCTGAGCACCTACATGCCCATGGGTGCACAGATGGCTGCAAGCACATTTGCTGTTTAAACAATGTTGGCACTGGCTGTGAAAAAGAAATCTGCGTCAGTCTGAAACCAGCAATGACAGTTGTGCTGTGCTGTGCCATGTACTGCTTTGGGTGTAACATAGGGCCCCGAAATGAATTTAGTATGTGTAGCATGGTAGCACAGTGGTTTGAACCTGTTGGCCAACTTGGGCCAAATTGTGCATTAATTCCAAGAGGTCTGTGGTTGGCACCAGTCCATGGCTTTCCTTTATAACTTTTGCCAGGGGCGAAAATCCCATTTCATAGTTGGGGGGGACAATAAACAGTAAAATTTTAGAGAATAATTCCAGGGGGGGACAAGGAAAAAAAGTTGTAGCCTGTCTTTTATACAGCATCTTTTACCGCAATTTGACGCTTTAATGTTCTCTCTATCTCTCCAACAGGCAGAGTGAATGTCTATACTAACTAAACTACAACTAAAACTAAAACTAAACATTTCCTGCAATTAAACTGGTAAACTGGTTTATAAACAGTGTGCTGTCAGATCTGCCGCTGCGCACCTCACAACCGTGCGTAATAGTCACGCGTAATGACCGCTCCTCGTCTGCATGTCTTTGATGTTTCTCTCACTGACAGGTGGAGAGCCTACAGACAGGTACCCATACAAGCCACTCTGCCACAACCGTGCGTAATAGTCGCGCGTAATGACCGCTCCTCGTCTGCACGTCTTTCATGTTTGTCTCACTGACAGGTGGAGAGCCTACAGACAGGTACCCATTGCTTGGCCACTGACTGCTCTTGTCCTGTCCTCTCCCTCTTCTTTCTCTCCTGTCCTCTCTATCACTAAACTCTGAGCTTAATCATGAGTAGGCTTTTGAACAATGCAGGAGAAATGTTGCAGACATTTTATATTATCAGCCTGGGCCTGGGGCTTGTTGTAACAGTAAACGGGATGTGTTGTAACGTGTGTAAATTAAACTGTGTCTGTGTGAGTGAACATCTTACCCTGCGATGCGCGATGTGGGCAGCGGTTCCAGCCACACGCTGCTACTGCTGCCAAGCAGCCCCGCCCGTTGTAAAGAGTGTGGGATATACCACTACTAGGAATGGGAGGGGGGGACTAAATCTTTTAAAATTTAAATAGCACATTATTGCGTGATTATAATGAGCACCGCTTACATTGTGCTTTCAATAAATACTACTGCATTGTTCAAAAATTATTAATTGTGTCTCAAATTATTCTAGGGGGGTACAGCTTTACTGAAGGGGGAGTCATGTCCACCCTGAAACTTTTAGGGGGGGATGTCCTAATGTATGAATTCTATGATGACTCTCAATTAGACACAGTTAGAAACAATCCATAACTAATAATGTTTCTTTATAGCCTAAATGCATGATTCTTACCCATGTGTTTGTGTCATCTCAGCAGCAAGTATGTTTATCATCTGTCTTCTGGTGGCATCTTTCAGATATTTGGTTTTTGCATACTCTTGCATGATGTGTTCACCACCGGGCTTTGTTGTTAGGATATTTTCAATCAACTTAAATGAAAATAAAATATGCAGTCAGAAAATTTTAAACCATATGTAAGACAGGAAAATAATTACATAAAAACACTTCTCAAATGGAACAACATCCAGATTGGACTGAACAACAATGTCCACTACCCACCGCTTGTGCCTCATAGTTTATGTGGCATGGCCTTTTAGGTTGACTTCCTACAGCAGCGACTGCTTCTTCAAGAGGATCACATGTGGTGAGGTTCAGAATGATGGTGTCGTCAGATGCTGCTGAGCATGATGATAATGATGATGATGATAGAGAAGCATCTGTGCATTAAAGAATATGAACAAAACAGAAGTATATTAAATGAACTGCTGATCCTCCCATCCAAGCCTTTAAGTTTAATATGAACACATTTGTGAAGTGTCAATGATTACCAAATTCTTCATTGCTCAAGATGACTCGGAAGGTTCCAGGTGACTCCTTCACTATTTCTTCAAAAACGTCTGCGTCAGCTTCTGTCTCAGATTGGTCATACACCTTCATATCTAGCTGTCGGTCTTCTGGTATGTTAAATTTTAGGCACACTGAAGTAAAAGGAAAAGAATATTACAGAAATTGTTATGCATTTTGGAAGAACATTTCCTTCTGATGAGAATCAAAGTGTCAACAAAGTAAGCCTCATGTCTTCACAAAATGCTGTTGAGTTGAAGCTGAAGTCAATAGGTCATTCCCATCCATTTTAAGGCACAGCAGAAACAATTATCAACTTAGGTAGTTTAGAAGGAATGGTTTTATGATGAACTAGGTGTATTACCCAAGTAAAAAGTTGTGATATTGTTTTATCCTGATGTAATAACTAACCCTCTTTCTTGAAGGCATCAAATGTTAGGTCAGACAGCCTCACATACTTCTGCTCCCCGCCAAACGCAACACGCAGCAGCATATTCTGTTAAATAAATAAAAGGAAAAAACAACAACCAAGAAAAAACAGTTTGACAAAGAGTTACCCATTAAAGTGCTTCAGAAGTTGTGTTTTTTTTACTTCAAAGTTAATATTAACAGTTACTTAAGTTAGCTGCTGCAGTATGAAGACAATACAGTAACAGGTTAGCCGCTAGTGCTAGCAAATAATTTTATTCATCCCCTTGGGGGATAAATAAAATGATTTTATCTTATATTATGTTATCAACCATCTCTGGCACAAGTTAATGAATTGCCGCTAGGCCGTGGTATGTGTTGCGAACGCTGGGGGAACCCACACACAGGACACAAACAGTTGGTGGAAAAAATAACGATTTATTACCACAAAAGGAAAAAACGGTGAATGGCGGGGAGCAGGGTCCAAGGGTTGAGTGAGAAGGGTGAGGGGAATGATGAGCAGGGCTGGCTGGGGAGCAGATGGGTGGATGGCTGGCGGGTTGGTTGGAGAATGGAGAGGCAGATGAATACTGGTCCTGGAACACATGGAGAATCAGGATTAACAAAAGGCGGAAACAACGCGAGGAATCACAAGCAAAAAATTGTCTTTCAAAGTCTGGTCTGCGAGAACTACCACGGAGGGTTGAATAACATTCTGGTGATGAGTGGGTGAGAACCAGGGGTAGATATAGACTGGATGTTGATGAGCTTGATGGAAGGCAGGTGTGTGTAATCAGCCAGGTGTGTGTACTCAGCCAGGAGCCAGTGAAGGGAAGCCACAAGACACAGACAGAGTCTGGGGGAAGGGGCGGGGAAAACACAGGAGAACACTGGGAAATGCAGTCCAACAGCACACAGCTGCAACAGTACCCCCCCCTCAACGGACGCCTCCAGGTGGCCTAGGCTTGTCTGGGTGTCTCTGGTAGAAGTCCTGGATAAGGGACGCATCCAAAATGTCCCGACAAGGGACCCAGCACCCTCGGCCTCTGCGGCGCATGTCCAGCAGCCGCTGGACGGTGTATGCTGGATGATCATCGATGATACGCGGGGCCGGAGGGGAGGGGGCTGGAGGAGAGAGTGGACTGACAGAGACTGGTTTGAGCTGGGAAACATGAAAGGTGGGATGTATCCTCATATGAGAGGGCAGTATAAGTTTAACAGCAGTGGGGTTGATAATTGACTCAATTTTATACGGCCCAACATAACAGCAGGAGAGTTTCTTAGAACTGGTCTTCAATGGGAGATTTTTGGAAGATAACCAAACTCTCTGACCTGGTTGATAGTCTGGGGCTGGTGTTCGATGGCAATCAGCCAGAAGTTTGTTGCGGTCAGCAGAGTGAAGTAAGGCAGCACGGGCATCCTTCCATACCTTACGGCAACAACAGAGATGGGCTTGAACGGACGGGACAGAGATGTCGTCCTCCAAAGCTGGAAGGCAAAGGAGCCCCGGGAAGGAGGTCAATGGAGCAATCATAGGGGCGATGAGGGGGCAGAGAGAGAGCTTGCTGTTTACTAAACACCTCTTTCAGATTGCGATAAACTGATGGGACTGAGGACAGATCTGGGCATTCGGAAGGAGGAGGAACAGTGGCCTCTACAGGGGCAAGGGCTGACTGCAGACAAAGCGAGGAGCAATGGGAGCTCCAAGTGACTAGTTTGCTGGCTGACCAATCAAAGTGAGGATTATGAACCTTTAACCAGGAATGGCCAAGAACTATGGGTGTGAGGGGAGAGGAGATCAAATTAAACTGAATAAACTCACGATGGTTGCCAGAGATAATAAGTTGCAGGGGTTTGGTGCGATGAGTGACACGGGCAATAAACTCACCATTGAGAGCAGTGGCATCCAGCGGGGCTGTCAGGGGTTCACTGAGAATACCAGCTTGTGCTGCCAGCTTTGAGTCCAGGAAGCTTTCGTCAGCTCCAGAATCCACCAGTGCGCGTAGGGGCAGGGATTGTCGGTCCCAACAGAGCGTTGCCTCAAGCTGCATTCTGGAGTGGGAGGTTGAAAGGGAGGAGGTCGGGCCCACCAGAATCCCCGCTGCTACTATCTAGGTTAAAATAGGTTTACACTGAAATATTGACACCCCATTTTTTACTGTGTAGAAAGCTTAACAATCAGTAATAAAGTCAGACCCACCTGATGGCCCCTATCGTGTCAGTTCAAATCATGTTTTAGTGGTGTACATTACTATTATATGCCCAGCGGGTAATCCAGCCTTTCGTATACCACAGAGTGACTTTAATAAACACATGACAGTGGCAGATAACAGATTATATTATGAGAGCAATTATAAGAGCAGTCTGAAAGTGTCATGACCACTGCACAGTCTTAAAAGCCTTTAATGGTCAATACAAATTCATAGTCCTTAAAATTCATATGAATATATACATATATACATATATACATATAGATAGATAGATAGATAGATAGATATGTGTGTGTGTGTGTGTGTGTGTGTGTGTGTGGCCTAAAGCGCAGAATTGTGAGGCGTGTAGCAATGCGATAACAGTGAGCAAAAAGCTTCATTGTCATAAAATACACTAACCAAAAACCCAATTACAAACACAATTACAAAAAGCCGCCTCCACATGTGTGATCGGGTCCTCAATATGCTACCTTCTATTCTGTCCATGAAAGCTGTAAGAGATGCAGCAGACAGAATTGCATGAAAATAAGAGCAACTTGGGTGAGAAATGAATGAAAAAATAATTGCATGTGCAGCACTTATTTGAGCAATGGAATTGATCTGCAGTGATATCTTAACAGGCTAGGACAAACTGAAACAATGTTTGTGTACTAAATAACTCCATGTTTTACGTGTACTGATGTTAAAACGACATTTTTTATCACAAATATGTTGCAGACAACATTTTCAAAAAGCCTATAAAGTTTCCCCTAGCTCAACAACTCACAAAACTGTGCAAGTGATAAATTGCCTGAATGTGTTCATAGTGATCTCTGGTCCATTTTGCTGTAAAAGAAACCTTCAAAATCACAGGTAGCATTCCACATTAATAGCTCACCATATTATTAATCAGGGTGGCATGTACTTGAATATGAAATTAGGTATGATTCCTTCAAACCACCATAATGTTACCACTTTGAATTGTGTTTATATGCTTGGTCCTGATGTGCTGAGGTCCGTTCTATTTCATCCTTACTGAACGCCAGAGGCGGTGCTTTAATCACTGAATGTCTCCATCTCGCGCGTGCGCAGGCCGAGTATCTATACCAACAAAGTCACCTGTGACCCCTGATGATCCTGGCTAACCTATATCTCCCGGTGACATCAGAGGATCGTTTCCTGTTCATCTTCTCGCTTTCGCAGGTAGACTACATGTTACTGAGCTCTAGCTAAAGCTAAGTTAAGGATTGCTCACTGCTGTTCGTCGCAGGTAGCCTTATGACAACTTTGTCTGAGTTGCGAGCTGCTCGCCCTCCAAGGGCTGCGATGAGATAACACTCCGCAGTTGAGAGGTTGTTGCGGTTTGCTATGGACACTCCTTTCTTCGGATCATCATCCCCGGTTGGTCTCTACAGCTGGTTAAGTACCAAGCTTAATGTAGTGATAAGTTTACTTTATTAAGTATTTTCTTGTTTCATATCACGCTAACTAAATGTTGGTGAAGGCAGTGTACTCGCTCCCTTTCCCGACATGGTAGTATTATTTAACGTTACCTCATTTACCTGTCTTAGCGGTTAGCATTGTGCCAGCTTGAGCTAATCTTATTGACTGTCTGAACCAACATTGGTTGTACCTGCTTTTTTGTTATCGTTTGTTGGTGAAGGCAGTGTGTGTACTCCCACTCCAGCATAGGTGTGTCTTATTAAATTCATTTTCTTCTGGTATTAGCAACTACTTTAGTTGTGCTCACTTGGTATTATAGTTATTATCAGCGTTTTCCCTCAACCTACTTTAGTTTGTGCATTTTGGTGGCAACTCGGCTGTGCACGTTTTTTCTTTTGACGTTAACCATTGTTGGGGATGGCAGTGCTCTTACTCCCGCTCCCAGCATAGGTGTGTTGTGAACATTTTGGATTTATAGTTAGCATTAGTGTTTACGCTTGGACTGACTTTGTATATATTTTGTTGCAACAGTTGTAACCTTACCGTTGTTGGTGAAGGCAATGTTCTCACTCCTGCTCCCAGCATAGGTGAATTGAACATTTTTGTTTTATAGTTAGCAGAGGTGTTCTTTTGAGCTAACTTTACATATATATATACACTGAACAAAAACATAAATGCAACACTTTTGTTTTTGCTCCTATTTTTCATGGGCTGAACTCAAAGATCTAAAACTTTTTCTACATACACAAAAGACCATTTCCCTCAAATATTGTTCACAAATCTGTCTAAATCTGTGTTAGTGAGCACTCCTCCTTTGCCGAGATAATCCATCCCACCTCACAGGTGTGGCATATCAAGATGCTGATTAGACAACATGATTATTGCACAGGTGTGCCTTAGGCTGGCCACAATAAAAGGCCACTCTGAAATGTGCAGTTTTGCTTTATTGTGGGGGTCTGGGGGGGTCAGAAAACCAGTCAGTATCTGGTGTGACCACCATTTGCCTCACGCAGTGCAACACATCTCCTTCGCATAGAGTTGATCAGGTTGTTGATTATGGCCTGTGGAATGTTGGTCCACTCCTCTTCAATGGCTGTGCAAAGTTGCTGGATATTGGCAGGAACTGGAACACGCTGTCGTATACGCCGATCCAGAGCATCCCAAACATGCTCAATGGGTGACATGTCCGGTGAGTATGCTGGCCATGCAAGAACTGGGATGTTTTCAGCTTCAAGGAATTGTGTACAGATCCTTGCAACATGGGGCCGTGCATTATCATGCTGCAACATGAGGTGATGGTTGTGGATGAATGGCACAACAATGGGCCTCAGGATCTCGTCACGGTATCTCTGTACATTCAAAATGCCATCAATAAAATGCACCTGTGTTCGTTGTGCATAACATACGCCTGCCCATACCATAAGCCCATCGCCACCGTGGGCCACTTGATCAACAACGTTGACATCAGCAAATCGCTCACCCACACGACGCCACACACGCTGTCTGCCATCTGCCCTGAACAGTGAAAACCGGGATTCATGGGTGAAGAGAACACCTCTCCAACGTGCCAGGCGCCATCGAATGTGAGCATTTGCCCACTCAAGTTGGTTACGACGACGAACTGCAGTCAGGTCGAGACCCAGATGAGGACGACGAGCATGCAGATGAGCTACCCTGAGATGGTTTCTGACAGTTTGTACAGAAATTCTTTGGTTATGCAAACCGATTGTTGCAGCAGCTGTCCGGGTGGCTAGTCTCAGACGATCTTGGAGGTGAACATGCTGGATGTGGAGGTCCTGGGCTGGTGTGGTTACACATGGTCTGCGGTCGTGAGGCCGGTTGGATGTACTGCCAAATTGTCTGAAATGCCTTTGGAGACAGCTTATGGTAGAGAAATGAACATTCAATTCACGGGCAACAGCTCTGGTGGGCATTCCTGTAGTCAGCATGCCAATTGCACGCTCCCTCAAAACCTGCGACATCTGTGGCATTGTGGTGTGTGATAAAACTGAACATTTTAGAGTGGCCTTTTATTGTGGCCAGCCTAAGGCACACCTGTGCAATAATCATGCTGTCTAATCAGCATCTTCATATGCCACACCTGTGAGGTGGGATGGATTATCTCGGCAAAGGAGAAGTGCTCACTAACACAGATTTAGACAGATATGTGAACAGTATTTGAGGGGAAATGGTCTTTTGTGTATGTAGAAAAAGTTTTAGATCTTTGAGTTCAGCCCATGAAAAATGGGAGCAAAAACATAAGTGTTGCATTTATATTTTTGTTCAGTGTAATTTCTGTTGCAACCAGTGTGACTTAACCTTTGCTGGTGATAGCAGTGTTCTCATTCCCTTTCCCAGCATAGGTGTGTGGTAAACATTTTGACTTGACGATAGTTAGCAGAGGTGTCAACCATGTTGGGCATCCACTTCTGTTCGGCCTGTATAGCTTCACTGCAGGCTGAAGATGGCCATGACATGTGTCCCTCATGCCTTGGTCTCAAGCATCTGAGGGAGGGTCTTTCAGAGGTTCCCTGCATGAACTGCAGCTTCATGCCTTAGGCGGTGAGGGCCGCTAGACTGGCTGAGGTGGAGCAACTGTTGGCCTGTGTTCCATCGCCCGAAGACTTGACACCAGCCCAGCGATTGACTCAGGCTCAAAGTGGTCAGTCAAAACGGCGGGCTGCTGAGACTGAGGGCACCCCCTCCAGGAAAAAGGCCAAAGAGTCCAAGCTTGCCTCTAAGGTGGACAGCTTGACTGAAGAGCTTAACGAAATGAAATCCCTTCTCTTATCCCACCAGCCTGGGACCGGTGCTGGGAATACAGGTGCTGCAGCTCCTCCTGAGACCATGTTGGATAAGGAGGATGATGTGCTCTCAATGGCGGCTTCAGCCACTGAGTTTTGCGAATATGGGGCAGACGTGGTCTCCCAGGAGGCAGCCTCTCGTGCCTCTGAGTTGTGCTCCCGTTCTTCGGCCTGCAGTTCTGGAGATGGTTCCAAGGATGGCTCTATGGGACCCATTATTCGTATGGTCTTGGCCCGCCTGCAGCTGGATGCTCAGCCAGCTCCTGCCAGTGCTTTTTTCAGGCATGGACCAGCCCCTGCCACCTTCACTGTCCCTCCGTCAGATGAATATTTGAGGGAGTTGCATGCATGGACCTGCTCTCCGAGGCATATGATGCAGCGGCACGTATGGGGTACGTCGGTAATTCATTATCGCACCTAATGCTCGCTCTCTCAGCATTCCTGCAGGAGGCTACACTGGATGCTTCCGTCCACAATTTTAGTGACACATCTCCACAGGCTTTTGTGCTTATGTCCAGAGAACTGGGGAGGTTAATGTCCACTCTCGTCCAGGCTTGCTGCCAGGTTTGGCTAGCACAGTCACCTCTCACTGAGACATGTAGGAGGACCCTCCGCAGTGTTCCAGTGGAAACTGGTGAGCTGTTTGGGTCAGCTGCTTTAGAGGCACTTGAGTGCACGGTCCAAGCCAGACAGACTAGGCAACAGCTTTCTGGGCTTCATAGGAGTGTGCCTCCTCCCAGCAAGCCTAGGGGTCCTTCAGCTGCCAGTCAGCAATGCTCTCATCCACAGACTTACTCCAGTGGCTAAATTAGGTCTCAGCGCCCAGTTCAGCAGCCTGCTCAGTGGCCTGCCCAGGACCCCCCCCCCAAGATCAATCAATCAATCAATCAATTGTATTTATAAAGCCCAATATCACAAATCACAATTCGCCTCACAGGGCTTTACAGCATACGACATCCCTCTGTCCTTATGACCCTTGCAGCCGATAAGGAAAAACTCCCCAAAAAGCCCCTTTAACGGGGAAAAAAACGGTAGAAACCTCAGGAAGAGCAACTGAGGAGGGATCCCTCTTCCAGGATGGACAGACGTGCAATAGATGTCGTACAGAACAGATCAGCATAATAAATTAACAGTAATCCGCATGACACAATGAGACAGAGGGAGAGAGAGAGAGAGAGAGAGAGAGAGATACAGGTAATGACAGTAGCCTACAACAACATTATTGAAAGTAATAATATTATAGTTATAGTTCTGGCTACTGTGGTACAATATGTTGAAAGTATGTATTAATATCTGAAATGAAATAAACTATCCGTTGACTCACTGACCACAACACTATGTCAGGCCTCTGCTTGGTCAAACGATTTCCTGGGGAACAACAAGCTTTCCCCCTAAATCTACTTGCATTTCTCAACCACAAGCACCTTCTAGGTGGCCACACCCTTGCCCCCTTACTAACTTATCCCTTCTGTATTTCTCTCCCTCATGGACAAACTGAATTGCTAAACTCCTATTCTTAACACCTTCTGAATTCACCTGTCTTCATTTCCTTCGATGCCTGTAGCTAAACATTTCAACACCTGGTTATGTCGCCATGTATATCGGCCTTGTGACAAGCTAACTTTACAGCCTGACAAAATATGCTTTAAGGTTGCGGTACCTGAACACAATGGGCATGATGGGTCCTCATTTACCCACAGTTTTAGGTTCTGGGGGGTTGGTAGCACATCGTATGTAGCCCCTACCAGGAATCTAATACGATTCTCCTCCATACTCCACAGGTCCCTCCAACTAAGCTTCCTCTTCTCTACACTTTCCCAATTTCAACCACTGTCCCTGTTTTGCCTGGGCCACTACCTTTGCACCCCTTAATATCTCCTCCTGTCTACGTATCTGTTCCACGACCAGCTTTCTTTTATCTTTGAGACCTGCTTTATCCCATACCGGTTTGCCTGAGCCAAGCCCCAGGCCTCCCCGGCCAAACTGAACATTACCTACAATCTCTGCATGCCTAAGAGCTGCCTCTGCCTCCTGAACTGCTGATCTTGGGTTCCACTTCCTCCCCTTGGTTGGATTTGGAACCACACTACTAACTACCACGTCCTTACTCCCAGATAACAAGAGCTCTGTCCTGACCTTGGTACATTAAAATTCCTCTGTTAAACTAGATACTGGCAGCTGAAGTATCCCTTTTCCATACAATGCAACACTACTGAGAGGTCCACGCTAACACCACCAGCGCTAACAGGGGGGCTAACAGCCTGCTACCTGCTAGCCTTCAGCCACCAGCCCTGCCTGCTAGCCTTCAGCTACCAGCCCTGCCTTCTAACCTCCAGCCACCAGCCCTGCCTTCTAACCTCCAGCTACCAGCCCTGCCCGCTAGCCTTCAACTGTTAACCCTGCCTGCTAACCTCCAGCCCGTGAATCTGCCCGGCTTTTGTTATACATCTATAACCAATGGCTCCACTCACCTCTCCGCTGGACTGTGTCAGCTGTACCCGTCTCACTCAGAAGATTGAGGAACTAGAGGAACGAATCTCCACACTGTACAAAATCCAAGAGGCTGAGCAGTTATTGGACACCATCATTTTCGGTCCTGTACACACCAACACCGCTGCTTCTCCTCCAGTCACCGAGCACATCATCACTTCTCTCTGTCTGGCTGCTGAGCCCACCTCTCCTCCTCCGCTCACCGAGCCTGCTGCCACCGCTGTCTGCCCTGCGGTTGTTGTGGACCCTACGCCGGCCATTGAGCCCAACAACTCCTGGGTCCGCCTCGGGGCTAAACCTAAGGTCCCGGTCAGCTCTACCCCGTCCAATCAAGGTCCCTGGACCCTGGTCGGAGCTGGTAGCAGGAGAGGGAGGCGCTCCTCTGGCGCACCGCACCACAACATCCAGCTGGAAAATAGGTTTGTGCCTCTCGACCAGTACAACTTCCCTCCTCTGATCGAGGAACCCCAGCATTCTCCTCCTTCACCTCCACTGCTGTCACAGGGGACAGCAGTGGAGGGGCTTCCATTCCACCTGCTGCGGCTGTCTCCTCTCCACCTGTTGCTGGTGTTGATTGGGCTGCTGCCCGGTCCACCATGGGGCAGCAGAGTGAGAATCTGGGGAAATCCTCCTCCTACCGCCACAGGTTACTGATGGAAGATGTGTACAGACGCTCTGGTGGTCTCACTCGCCCACAACCAGCAGAAGAGCAGCCTCCAGAGCCGAACTGCTTCCTCTTACCGCAATTCTCGCCTGCTCAGACCGCCCAGCCTCCGGTGAGTTCGCCCTGCACGGGGGCCACTGAACGTCTACTGCCTCCTTCTGACAACACTCAGCCTACATCCCCCCCTGGCCACTTTTCTCTCCCACCACTCTCATAATTGGTGATTCAATAATTAAAAATGTCCGTTTTTTTTAATGCAACCACTCTCTGTCTCCCTGGTGCCGCTGTCCTTGATATCTTGGAAAAGCTCCAGAACATTCTGCCCTCACTTCCGGACTCCATCCATCGTTTTATTATCCACTGTGGCATTGTGGATACAGCAAAAGGACAGTCTGAGCTTACCATAGCTGCTTTTAACCACCTCTTTAGTTTCTTAGAACAAACAGGGAAATCCATTTTCATCTCTGGCCCCACTGCTCTGCTGTCCCATGGTCCTAGTCGTTTTAGCCGAGTCTTCTACCTGCATTACTGGCTTCAGTTCGCCTGCAGGGCTCACAATATGGTTTTTATTGAGAATTTCAACCTCTTCTGGAACCGCAAGTCTCTTTTTAGGAGGGACGGCTTGCACCCGAATAAACTTGTCTCGAAACTGCTAACTAACAACATCCAGCATGCAGTACACTACGCCCCACGTGATTGACTACCGGTATTTACATCTGACATCACTCACACACGGGATTCCCCTTCTTCCGCTACATCTTCATCACGCCCCCCATACCATCCCACTGCCAGCGATTCTGTCATCCCTGTCATCACTGGTAATAGGCCCCATTTGGGTGTTCCCCCATCATGTGACTACACCAGGTGTTTGCTGTCAGTTCCACTGTCAGCTGTTGAGGATGCTGACACGTCATCGTCGGCCCGGATAGCCTTGCTTAATGCTAGATCCATCTCTAACAAATCCCTCTTTCTAAATGAGTTTTTCACCAGAGAGAATTTGGACATTATGTTTATTACAGAAATGTGGCAAAGGGACAATGAGTTTATTCATCTAAATGAGCTCTGTCCTACTGACTGCTCCGTTATTGCAACACCTAGATTGGGTCACCGTGGTGGCGGTCTTGCTGCTGTGTACCGGGACAGATGCTTATGCAGAAATATGATTTTTCCTCCTTTGAGTCACAAATGATTAAGGTCGGTTCTATTAATATGTTTTACTGTGTGCTAATTTACCGCCCTCCTGGTCCAGCAGGATTTTACCGAATTTTTATCTTTTATCATCAAGCTGGAAAAGGTCTTAATTTTGGGTGATTTCAATTTACATGTCGACAGTGCCTCATGTAACATGGCTGCTGATCTCTTATCCATCACTGACTTTTAATTTCACGCAGCATATCTCTGGACTCACACACATAAAGGGACACACCCTGGACCTTGTTTTCTCACTGGGCTTAAATATTGTAATTGTGTGTGTGGAGGATATACTTGTGAGTGATCATAGCTGTGTACTTTTTGATCTTAACCTCCCTCTGGATCCTCCACCCTTGAAAACTATGATCCAAAGGCGAATTATAAACCCGGATGTTGTTGAGAGGTTCTCTGCTATGTTTGACCCACACTCACTGACAAGATGTGATGATATGGATGTTTTTATGCAGCAATTTAACAGTAAATGCTTAGCTATTTTAGATAAATTAGCACCTGTCAAATCCAATTTCGTCTCTCATAAAAAGCCCTGTCCTTGGATAAATGAAACTATCCTGAATCATAAGAGAAATTGTCGAAAGGCAGAGCATTTATTGAAATCAACTAAACTTGAGGTTCACAGGCTACACCTTAAGGAACTTAGGTCCTCCTTAAATTCCATTGTACAAAATGCCAGAACTGAATATTTTTCCCAGTTAATATCTTCAAATAAGAAAAACCCTAAATTCTTATCTGACACCATAAATGCCATTGTTTCCCCTTCTGTCCCTCAAATCCCCGTGTTCTCTAAAGCAGACAGTAATGACTTTCTGAATTTCTTTACTGATAAGATCAGTGACATTAGGGAAAGTATCACTCCATCAAACATTTACAGCTCTGCCTCTGATCCATCCCCTCTCACATGGTCCTCCTTTTAACCTGTGACATTACATGACATTACTACTCTTCTAGCTAAAATGAAACCTTCCTCCTGTCCTGTCGATGTTCTCCCCACTGCTCTATTTAAAATAGCATTCAACTCCATTGGCCCTTGTTTTGTAGACCTATATAATACCTCACTTTCAACTGGTGTGGTTCTCAGCTTTTTTAAATATGCTGTCATTGAACCAACACTGAAAAAGCCTGGTCTTGATCATTCACTGCCGAAAAGCTATAGGCCAATATCCAAACTTCCATTCATGTCGAAAATTTTAGAAAAAATTGTAGCAGAACAACTGACCTCTTTCTTAGAGGAACATGAGATTTTTGACAGATTTCAGTCAGGTTTTCGGAAGGTGCACTCCACGGAAACTGCATTATTTAAAGTCACTAATGATATTATGATGTCAGCCGACTCCGGCGAATACACAGTTTTAGTTTTATTGGACCTTTCAGCTGCCTTTGATACAGTCAATCATAAGATTATGATAAAAAGACTGCGAGAGCTGGTCGGAATGACTGGATCAGTTTTAGAATGGTTCTCATCTTACCTCAATGGTAGAAGCTTTAGTGTTTTTGCAAACCAGATTATGTCTGAAACTTAAGACTTGTCATGCAGGGATCCACAGGGTTCTGTTTTAGGTCCTATTTTGTTTCTTTTATATGTGCTCCCTCTAGGACAACTAATTGCACAGTATCACCATATTTCTTACCACCTTTATGCTGATGATATCCAGCTATACTGTATATTCAAGCCCACCAAGTTCCATAAATTATCGTCCCTGATAAATTGTCTGTCAAACATCAAACAATGGTTAATTGACAATTACCTACAGTTGAACTCAGATAAAACAGAGACATTAATTATTGCCCCTGACAGTAGTGTATCACAGATCAAACAACACATTGGTGCGTTAGGTCCATCTGTTCAGCCACACCTCAGGAATCTAGGCATTATTTTTGACTCAGCAATGTCAGAGTGCCACTCCAAACAATTAATTAGAAACTGCTTTGCAGAGTTGGAGATGATCATTCATGCTTTTATATCACCTCGCCTCGACTACTGTAACAGTCTTTTTACCTGTCTAAATAAGAAAGAGCTTGACCGTCTTCAGGCAGTCCAGAACTCTGCTGCAAGGCTTTTAACTTGCACGGGCAAAAGAGCACACATTACACCTGTTTTAGCCTCTCTTCACTGGTTACCAGTAAATTTTAGAATTCATTTTAAAATTTTAGTCCTTACTTTCAGAGCCCTACACAGACAAACTCCTTCTTACATCTCTGACCTAATACACTTGCACACTCCCACTCGCAGTCTAAGGTCTTCAGGTCAGATGCTGCTTGTAGTTCCATTTACCCACTTTAAGTCCCGTGGAGATTGCTCCTTTCAAGCAGTAGCACCCAGACTGTGGAATGCACTGCCTCTCACCTTACGTTCCTTAAATTCAGTTGATATGTTTAAAAAGCAGCTGAAGACATTTTTATTCAAACAGGCTTTTAGCTAAATGAGTGTTTATGCCCCCATATCTCCTTTTCTACCTCCCTAGCTATCACCATGTTGTGAAGCACTGTATGACTTTATTCATCTGTATCGTTGTTCTCTTGTATCTTTTATTTACTGCTATTGTGTTTTTACTGTTACTGTTATTGTGTAAAGCACTTTGTGATTTTTATCTGTGAAAGGTGCTATATAAATAAAATTTACTTACTTACTTAATATCCTAAAAGTATGCTTGCACTAAGTTGACAACTACCTGTGGCACTCTGAAATAGTCAAACACACTCCAAATGAGGCTATGCGGTACTGAACCAAATGCATTTGCAAGATCTAAAAATATTACATGCAGGTCCCTTTTGTTAATCTTCACTGCCTGAATCTGGTGCCAGATCATGCTAGTATGCTCTAAACACCCTGAAAAACCTGGTATTCCTGCCTTCTGCACCATGGTATCTATTAAGCTGTCCTTTCTAAGTAGCTAGCTAATCTCTGCGCAACTACACTAAAGAAAATCTTCCCCTCCACATTCAAGAGAGAAATCATCCAGAACTGGCTAAGGTCCACGGACTCCTTCTCCTTAAGAATGAGGACACCCCCTGCCCTACGCCATGCTTTTGGTTTAATTTGTTTCTCCCAAACTAAAAATAAAAATAAAATAAAACAATGATTTTAAGTCCATGTTCATAATGAATTTAAGGACTAAGAATGTATAACTATCTGTGAAATGAATAAATAAAACAAGCTCAAGTAATAATAATGAGTATAATAAGTAATAATATGATTTATTTCATAGCACTAATAAACCCAATGTGTTTTAAATATAGAACAACCAGGTTCATGTATTTATAAGCAAACGATCTTAAATATTAGGCCTAAATATTTTTTGAGTGTACATGATAAACTGATTCACTGAACAATACTGGCTTACAATTAACCTATTTTTGATGTGTTGTTAGATAGCTAACAAGCAAACTACAGCAGGGCTATTCAGTTAGGCTACTATTTCAACTGGGCCGCATTTCAAAACCAGATAATGTCAACGGGCCACATTTTTAGCAGCGAGCAACTGATCCACTTTTTTTTTTTGCATACATATCTATATTTATATATACACAGGCATGGTCCTCCTCAACATAATGCAGAAACAGACTAAAAAGAGCTATCAATGCACAGAAGCATATTAAGTGACATTAACAGTATCTGACAACACACACTATCTCTCTACCAGCATCTCCCTCTCTGCTCTCCTCCACACACACACATGCACACACCTCACCTCCTGATGCTTTCCTTATAGGTCAGTTACACAGGATATAGTTTTATACAGTCCATGGCAGCAACAGTCATGTTTACAACAACAAAGTCACTATTTAAAACCCAATAATACCTCACTGGAATATAAATATTCCTCCTGACATCACAATACTGAGTGAAGAAAGTCACGTTATCTCAGCATGAAGACAGATATCAGTATCAGTCATTCATCCTGCTCTCTGTCCCTCCTGTACTGAGGACACTCACTGTCTGCAGGTCGGCTGCCTCAGGTACATGTTCAGATAAAGTGTTAGCCTACATACAGACAGCTTTCATTTAAGTTTGTGTTTAACACTTTGCTGTTAGCACTGCGAGTGCGATGTGCTTGTGTTGACTGCGATCATAAATCATAGTAGCGGTGAATGAGAGACTGTGGACAGAGCAGATTGAAATATTCTACATGCTGATCACATGTCTTGATCAAGTATTGGCTTGGCTGGCAAAGGTTTTATTGCACTTACTCACAGTAACAAGTGTAGCTGTCAACTAGAGTCAACTTGAAGTTATATTCCCTTCATCTGCACTGTGGCCCCACCGCTGCAGAATGATGATACATGAAACCGAAACTTTAAAAAGTAACGCCGATAATGGCTTAGCTTACTGTGTTGATTAAACTTGCCTTGGGTTGTTTAATACCAGGTCTCGGTGCCAATCCCGCGTTTGATGAAGTCTCCTGGTTGGCCGGTGATACATTGGTGTCAAACTGTCGTTATAGCCCGTCTGAGCGCTTCATGCCAGGCTCGAATCAAACCCCCCACTGGTGATGTACGCATCTCTCATTTGATGTTGCTCAATAAGAATCCAGAATGTCATCACATTTTTTTTCTCAAAAGACGTAGGTGTCAAAGCCGTGTTGACAGGAAAGAGGCAGAGGAGAAAACCGCAAAATAACCTGGGGCAGTGCGGGCGGAGCATCAAGGCCACTGTGGCCTTAGGGCAGATGTTTTTTTCAAGGGCACAGCCCTCGTGGCCCTAGTGAAATTCCTGCCCTTACAGCTAATAGAAAACTAGGCATAGGCATAGGCATAGGTAGAAGGTGACAAAGCTACCAATGGGTATGGAGTTTAGTTTAGTTTATTTATTATTTGTAACCATCTTTGGAAGTTTTGATTTGTCTTAACTATTTATTGTTCCTTACATCATGTTCTTAACCAGGTTTTTTATCGTGGCACTCCAGTAGTTTGTTTTTTAATAACCTTCATGGTTTTTATATCTGGTTTTACCTCTGGTTTTTGCAAATCCTGATCAATAAGCCTTCTGCGTACTTGTCTTTTATGTTTCTATGTCCTGTTTTTGTGTGGTCTGATGTCTTCTGTTCTATGTCAAATGCTCTTACTGCAGAACAAATCTACCTACAGGTACATATAAAGTAACCTGAACCTGGGTGAGAGGTGGGTCCAGGTCGCCAGACTATCACAGGGCTGACAGTAGAACCCTTGTTATTAGGGGTGGGAATCACCAGAGAAGCCACAATATGATATCATCACAATACTTAGGTCATGATACAATATCATTGTGATATTGCGATATGCTGAGTATTGTGATAAAATGTATTGTGATATATTGTGATTTATTTATTACCTTTTTTTCAACTGAAAATTATTTCCCCAAAGGAAAACTTAATCAGCATCAGTTTTACTGCACAAGATAATGTTTTTAGTCTGCTCATCTGACTTAAATCAATTTTATTGCAGCAAAATGTGATGGAAAGCAGACAGACTGACCAACACTGTCATAAAACCTGCCAGAAATTATGCATACACCTGACAAACTGAACTGTTGACAGATTTAACGCCCTCTGCGAAGCCAGATTGGTGTGAGCCAAACACTTCACATGCAGGTATCCTGCTAACTGAATGGCAACACCCATCTTAGAAGCATTGTCTGTTGCATTCTTGTGCTGCATTTTGCAGGAGGTCTGGAATGTTTGCCCCAGTGTAACTTTCGTGTACTGCTTTAATTTGGAGAACATGTGACAGCAGTTGCCAGTTCTCTGTGAGATAATGTACGGTTAATGTCACATATGAATCCACTGACCTTGAAGTCTCGGCAGCACAAGTTAATAACACCCATTCCTCATCTTTATGCCTCACTTCTCTGTAGAGCTTGGGTACGGCTGTGTTGGTAATGTGGGGACGGAGTCACATACCTGGGTTCCAGTGTTTTTAGCTTGTAACAAAAGCCTTTGTTTTCAGCAACCCTGTATGAACGCAGATCTTTGCACGTGAAGTAGGTGATGGACTGTGTTATTTTCTTAGCTCTCTCAGAATTGGATGGTTGTTTTGTCAAGCTAAGTGTGTCCAGTGTTGGTTGATTTTTCGGCGGAGCGGGCTTAGTGTTAGCTTGACCGTCAGTGGAAAACACTATCTCTGGATGGTCGAGTGCGAGGTGAGCCCTCATGTTCGTAGTATTCACAGAGTCTTTTATTCTGAAGTGACACTGCTTGCAAATCGCATGTTTCATATCCAAGTCCTCCTTTCCTTCCGTATTAAAAAATCCAAAATAAGTCCAGACGGTTGATTTAAACACCGACAGCACATTTCTAATTTCTTTTTCCAGTGCTTCCGTCTTTGTGTTGATGAACTTCTTGCTAAATGCTGCTGACTGAGACCTCTGCTGAACTATAAAATAAAATCTCAGCACTATCTAGTAGACCAAAAAAGCAATTAATTTTATTATTCTAGCACCAAAAGCTGTATTAAAATGTTTATTTGCAAATTGATAATGTATATATTAAAAGATCAATACTGGGCGTCCGTGTATTGATACAATATCGCCACACAAAATGTTGCAATAATATTTTATTTTTTCCCCACCCCTACTCATTATGATAGGAAACAGGCAAAACAGTGTCCAATTTACATTTTTGCTGCAATTTTGGTGATTTAGAATGTGTGATGTGTACAATTTAGTTGTTTTCTTTTAGTTATTGATATGTAATGTTGATCTACAAAACTGTACAAAACATACCATGGACACTGTTTTTATTTCAGCATAAATATCAATAGGTGCCAAGCAGCTGAAAAACTTTCAACAGAGGTCAAACCTCCTCAGCTGACATTGTCAGCTAACAGTCCTGATGGTGGCGCTACAACATCCATCTATGACAATGACATATTATATCCAAAACGTCAAAGGTCAAAACACTTTTCTAGCCATTGGTCGGATACTGAATTGGTGACACTAATGTTGAAACTGTGTTGACTGTAGGGATGGGAATTGATAGAATTTTATTGATATCAATGCCATTATCGATTCTGCTTATTGATCCGATTCTTTATCGATTCCCTTATCGATTCCTCCTGTGAATTAATGATATCACCTTCTGTTGTTTGTAACCCAATACATCTGCTTTCAGAACGTTTTATTATGAACCTTAAAGCCATGGTCTACCATGCAGCTAGTGCAGCTATCTCAGGTGAGGCAGCTAACGCAGCTAGCCCAGCATATTATAACAACAAATAGCGTGCAAATCTACTCAACTGCCCTCATCTTACCATCCTTGGTGTTCCCATGAAATCCGACAACAGGAACGGGGATGCGCCGAAGCTCCACAGTGGGCTAACAGCTCCAGGGAGGCTAACAACAACAGCGCCCCGCCCGCCGTCCACCTGGGACGGGGATGCGCCAAAGCTCCACAGTGAGCTAGCAGCTCCAGGGAGGCTAACAACAACGTGAAGTGAAGCTACGGCTTTGACCGCTTCTGTCTCTCCGCCATTACGTCTTCTTTGTTGTTGAACGGGCTGCTGACTGACGAGCATAGATTCGGCGTAATGAAAAAAATCGATAAGGGAATCGTTAAGCATAAAGGCTAATGATGTCGATGAATTGGACCAGTTGGAACTGGTTCTTAACAGGAACCGGTTCTCGATTCCCATCCCTAGTTGACTGTATGATTTTCTCTGCTGCCAGGGGGAGATGTATGTGAAGCAACCATGATTTTACAGACATGGATCTAAACTGTAAGAAAAACTTGATTAGCGCTTGGAGGCATACAACTGTAGGGCGGTTATTGTAGTTTCTAATCTTGGCACCAGGCATCTAGATAATCTTTTAATACAAATTCATGATAGAAAGCTGATCCCCTTACTGTTGTAGTTACACCCAATGCAAATACCCAACAACAGCAGTGTTACTATCTTCAATATCTCTGACTATAACAGTCAGGTGACAGAGGACACAAGAAGTTTCCGCTTGTTGACTTAGATTTAACAGGGTGGTGTGAGTTATGTGTTCTTCACTGACATTTGCCTTATTGTGATTTACTGACCAACATGGCTTACTGGCATCCTTTGCTCCCTACAGCCCTGGGGGAGTGTGAAGGCCTGCAGTGGAAGCATGAGACAGCAGCCATGGAGGTAAGTGTTAGTATCAGTCAGGATTAGACAGAGTGCTATTGCATGTTTCACAATATAGAGACTTGATACCTGGTTCTGTTTTGACCTCTAGCAGTAAATACAAAAAAAGATACCCTGGGCTCTATATATATAAATCAACAGGCGATTTCCTTCTCTTTTAGCAAAATCTTAAATGACTGAGGTGTTTTTTCCCCCCCTGGACCTTTATGCACTGCCATTTCTCCTCTATCATCACACTGTAACCTGTGGCAGGCTGTTATGCTACAGGAAACATTGCACATTCACATGTATTTTTTTAACATAGGTTTACATTACTGAAGGTTTATGACAAAGTCATGAATGAATGAATGAATGAACTTTATTTATTTAGTACCTGTCATGCACCAAGTGATTTACAATTCAGTGGCAGATACAAACAGCAAAGAGTTAAAACCATACAGTTATACAACACTAATTCAAGGAGAAATTAGAAAATTGATTTATTAATTAATTATGAAAAAAACAGATAGTATAAATATTTAAACAGAGAGCTGCTGGTGATAGGCTATATTAAAAAGAGTCATTATTTAAAACTGTCCACTGAACAAGCATTTCAGGGTGTTCCATATTTTTGGGGCGTAGTAGCTAAAAGAAGCATACCCAAAGGTTTTTGTACTGACATCAGTGACAAGAGCAGCTGTGGAGAATCCCAGGGTTTGTGGAGGGACATAAAATGATAGGGAGTCTATAATAAAAAAGATGGTGAGGCCACTAAGAGCCTTAAAAACCAACACAAGAACTTCAGAATCAATTCTAAAAGATACTGGGAGCCAGTGTAGGTTATGCAAAACTGAAATTATATGGTCTTTTTGGAAACAAGACCAACTGGAAACAAAAGCATGAACAAGCTTGTCATCATCTTGCTGGCTTAGTAGAGGACACCCAGTGTGTGCACAGCAAGAGGAGAGGGAAAAACACTGTGCTGCTGCCAGAGGACCCTCTGAATTAGTTCACTCTGAGCAGGAAGTCAATAAAAGAGTCTGATAAGTCTGAGGCTGTTCATAAAACATTCAGGACACCACAGTTTATTCCACACTACTGAAGCTGCTCCTCTTTTTGGAACCATGACAGAGTCAAGAATAATTTTACCATTAGCTGTGCTTGTTGTTGCCCCTGGGTAACAGTATGATATCGATATAAATCAATCAATCAGTCAATTTTATTTATAAAGCTCAATATCACAAATCACAATTTGCCCCACAGGGCTTTACAGCATATGATATCCCTCTGTCCTTAGGACCCTCACAGCGGATAAGGAAAAACTCCCCCCAAAAAACCCTTTAACGGGGTCAACAAGTCAAAATATTGCAGGTATCATGATATGAATTTTTCATATAGTATTGAAAATTATACTGGTATTATCTTGAATGATATGATATGGCATACCCATACTACCATTATTCAGTTTTGGTTTTGTTTAACCATGACCACATTGTTTCCCTAAACTAAGCAAGCTGCTTTTGTGCCTAAACCAAACCAAAGCCTGACATTAGCTGTGGCAGATCAGAAAATGGTCAGTGGCTATGTTTACATGCACAATAAGATTCCAATATTATTCTGAATATGACAATATTTGGAATGTAACGTAGGTCTTGTAAACAACAAATTATGGTTGGCTTTTCTGAATTAGGCCTTTTTCCAAATTTAGCATTTTCCAAGTAACACGTGGGATTTGCCAGTATTATTTAGGTTTTGGGAGGGTTCTTTGGACACTGTAGTGTAAGATTTAATCTTTAATCAGGTAAAGGTGTTATACCGCATAAGTTGATTAAGAGTAAAGGCTATATAACCATGTTTATGTATAAGTTCCTATAAAACTGTTTGTTATGCATCTATGTGTGATAAAATACTGTTATACAAGTCTATGTATTCATAACACAAGGTTATGTATTCACATGGAAGGAGCACACATATACCACACCATGTGCTGTTTTAATAATAACACACACACACTCTAACGTTTGTATTGCATGACACACACTCTAAGAGTTCACATTGCATGAAAGCACAGGGGATTGTATAGAGAAAATCCCCAGGTTTCATATGTTTTTAAAAAATAAAGTGAAACCAGGCTCAAATCTAATGGTGGGAGAATTTGGGGATTTCTAGGCCCAGGAATTACACCATTAGGTCATGTTTGGACAAGGGCCCAAGGGGCCTGCCACCAATAGATTTAGACCAGATGGAAAAGGGCTAAAAAGAAAAAGACTTGCCACCAATAGATTCGAACACAGGTAGGATGGACTAAAGGAAAAGGGTGGAGATTCTCTCGAATCTTCACCAGCATAAAAGGGAGAGCGCAGAAAGTGAAACTTCAGTCTTGTTCCGGAGCTTGACTCATGAGTGTATGTGTTGTTGCTTGTGAACACATTAAACTGGATTGCACCAGATTCTATTTGACTCCAGTGTTTCTCTAAGTGTCAGCCAACTGAACCTAAGATACTAAATCAACTCAGAGGACGATCTGCGAGAGAAGTAGAAGACGAGGTCGGGAGCCATCTGGCCCACTTCCAGGCACCGATTTTCGCTTCTACAACATATGTACAGTGCATTGGGAATATGCGTGTCAACTGGGGTTTTTACTGCAGTTTGGGACACACGGCCTCTTGTATGTTTATGGACAACTTTGTGTGTTGTCCAGTGTTGGGGTTACAATAATATATTAGGTTTTAGCAGTAAGGAAGTAATATAACATGATACAAACAGAATTTCAGGTAATATTTTTACAAACTGTATAAACTGTTAATTGGTTTCATTTGTCATTCATCCACACCGCTCCACTTTTGCCAATGCACCACCAGAAAAAAAAAAAAAAAAAAAAAAACATCCCCCAAAGGTTGCTGTGTCTGGTCATGTTTCTACCTTTTTTATACCGTCTGTAGTCACTAAAGACTACATCATAGAAGAGGGCCGGTGATCGTCACGTCAGGGTGATGTCGTACTGTGTGTTATCATCTTCTGTGTAATTCCATTAATGTAACACTGTACAGTGTATCCAGCTCTGCTTTTGCATCCTAAGGGTGCCTGAAAGCAGCAAGGATAATGAGCTGGCCTCCAGTTTGTTTTTTCCTCATCCTGGTGATCTGCACATATAGGTGATGTTAGTATATGTTGGATGTGTTGTTTAACTAAATAATAATGGCTGACTGATATACTGCTATATTACCTGTGCTTGCTTTATACAGATTTTATTTGCTTGATGCTCCTTAAATATTTGATTGCATTTAATAACTTTCAGTGCAGAGGACAGACCTACCCGCGATCGTTCTCCTTGGTTCTGACCAAAGAAGAGCACTAGGTGGCGCTGGGGGGATGCTTCAGCACCCCCAAAAAAGCCCATAGCACCCCCAAGAAATGCTCAAACTGTCACTGAATAAAATTGTTTTTGTTCAATTGTGTGACATTACCTGGTGGTCAAATTATTAATAGGCTAACTATGAATAGACTAATGCATCAATTCGAACGTACCATAAATAATGTAGTATCGGGTGCCCGATAATACATTATTTACGGTAGGTCCTGCCTGAGGAACAGCAGTGGCAAACGTGCAACAGTAACCTGGCGTTCTTGACCATAAACACCAGGAGGACCAAAGATCTGGAAGCAGATAAAATTATCGATGCCTTTGCCAGCAATCACAATAACAGACGCATTGTTCTTATGTAAAGACATCTAGTGGTGAGTAACAATATATTAGCCTGCTGGTCAGTGTGACCTTGCATCCATCTCATTCTCACCAACGTGATATCTCAATAACACTTTTTGGGGATTTCTGTGAATTTGACACAAACATCAAGTTGGACTAAAGGATAAACTGATTCAAATTTTGTGGTCAAAGGTCAAGGTCAGTGTGATCTCACAAAATGTTTTTGGCCACAGCTCAAGAATTCATATGCTAATTATGACAAAACCTCACACAAATTTCTGATAGGATAATAATTGAAGTGATGGCATTTTATACCCTAAAGGTCAAAGGTCAATTTTACTGTGACATCATAATTTTCTGCAAAAAACACTTACGCTCCCACCTGCCCACCTTGAAACTCTGTTGATTGTACAGATCTTATGTGCTGTCGGGGGGAAGATGTGTGTGAAGCATCCATGTTTTCACAGACATGGATGCAATATGCAAGAGAAATTTGACTCGTATTCAACTGGGGGACGGTATTTCTTGTTAACCATAAAGGGTGTCTTCCTGGGGGTCTTTGCAGCATTTTGGACTCTCAGCTGATTCACCTGTGTGCACCGTGATTGCAGCAGTGAGGTCGTCAGTAGGATTGCCTTCAGCAGAGAGGTACTACTTGCTCTTTGACCACAAGCAGTAGGTGAGGACTCTCTTCACATCCCCTACAGAGTAGCCTAAATGCTACAGAAGGTGGAATATGGTCTAAGAAACACAGAGGGAAAAGAGGAGGGAGAGGTGGTGTTCAGTACAGGAAGAAATACGGGTTTGGTGACAGACGCCAGCTCCTACGCCTCCCAACTATTCTTCTCTCCGATGTACAGTCCATTCTTAAAGATGGATAAACTCAAGACCTAAGCCAGATGTAAACATGAGTTTAGAGAAACTTGCCTGCTGGCTTTTACCGAGATGTAACAGTATGCTTCCATATGAATGAGAGGATCTGTAACACTGTTGTGATCAGGCTGTGGCTTAGAGGTACAGCAGGTCGTCTACCAATTGGAAGATCAGCGGTTCTATCCCTGGCTCCTCCACTCTGCATGTCGATGTATCCTTGAGCAAGAACCCCAAATTGCTCCCGATGATGCTCCATTGATGTGTGAGTGTGTTTAAAAAACTGAGTAGTAGTAGTGGTGTGTGTGAATGTGACTTGTAGTGTAAAAAGCGCTTTGAGTTGTCAGATGACTAGAAAGGCGCTATACAAACGCAGGTCTATTTACCATTTACCATCTGGGAGAAAGTATGTACCCCCAACATTGAGCTGCTGTCCATCTCACTTCACCTTGTCTACCTGCCAAGGGAGTTTCCCCAGTTTTTTTTTCACCCTGGTCTACATTCAATGGCGGTTGAACATCTCTTCAGGCACTCAGCTGATGAAAGAGGTGAGCAACAGAGCAGACGCCCTTGTTTCTGATGCTCCAAAATTTACTATAAAGGATCTTAATCACTGCAGGATTAATAAGATACTGAAAACATATGAACAGTATGTAACCTGTGCAACAACTATGAGAAACTCCTCCACTGACTTATGCTATGATTCAGCACTCTACGCTTTCAGCTCGGATTGGACAGAGCCATAGAAGGACATCAACCAAGCAGCAGAGCGACTATCTGCTCTTTTGTGCGAGGAGGAACAGGAAGAGCACTGTCAGAGCCCTACAAAATGACCTCCAGCAGGCTACTGGTGTGCATGTTTCTGACCAAACTGTTAGAAACAGACTCCATGAGTCTGGCATGAGAGTCCGACATCCTGCAGTGGGAGCTCAATTGGCATTCGCCAGAGAACACCAGAACTGGCAGATCCTCCATTGGTGCCCTGTTCTCTTCACATATGAAAGAAGGGTCACACTGAGCACATGTGACAGGCATGAAGGAGTCTGGAGGCACCGTGGTGAACGTTATGCTGCCTGTAACATCATCCAGCAAGCACTTGGGAGCCATACACACTACAGAGTCACATTCTGAGTTGCTGTGAAAAAATTCACACAAGTTGGATCAGCCTGTGATTTCATTTTTTGACTTTTTTTTTCTGGTGGGATTGTAATCCAGCCCACAGTAGGTTGATGATTTTGTTTTCAGTTACATCATTTTGTTCTCAACAATTATACAATGTTTACATCAGTAAAGAATTCAAACTTGAATAATTTGTTCATCAGGATCTGATGTGTGATTTAAGTGTTTCCTTAATGTTTTTTGTGCAGTATTATGAAGATCTTTAACACAATAAGAACATAGTTCTTTTTTTTATTCTTTTCGTTTTTTTTAAAGATCCACTGCAGATTGTTTATCAGGCAGGGAAAGGTGTGGAGGATGCCAAGCTCTTTATACTTAACAACCTATATATGCACTTGGAAAAGCCACAAGCCCATGCTAGGCTTTTATTTGCAGGCTTTTCATCAGGAGTTAAAACAATGCAGCCTCATCTTTAGCTTGATAGGTTAATAAGTGTTGTTAATCTGCACCTCCAGCATGAATTATGGATATTGGACTTCTTAACTAACAGAGAGCAAGAGGGTTTCTGTAAACAGCTGTCTCTCCGACTTTTTAGTTTTGTTCACTGACTCACCACAGGAGTGTCTTCTTTCCATTTACGCTGATGAATGCAGGAGCACCCAGGAGGGCAGCTACTTGCTCAAATTCTCTGACAATACTGCATTGTTGTCCCTTCTCCATGGATTAGAATCAGACCATAGAAATGCTCTTACGGATTTTATTTCTTGGTGTGATAACAATTTCTTGGACTTAAACATATCTGAAACTAAAGGCCAAAACACACTAGCGGTGAATGCCGTGCGTCAAAAAATACAGCCCTATTTTTTTCAATGTACAACCCCACATCAGCGGCGGCTAGACCCACGTTGGCACTTCTGGATGCGCCACCCCGTGGCACTTCATACCACTGTCCTATTTCCAGCCTTGCTGTCCCCAGAATTAACTTTTCTTTTCCCCCACTCGCTCCCTGCTTGTACATACCAGCGCTGTAGCAGCTCTTTCTCTCTGCTCCTGTGGCAGCTCGACTCCTCTCCTCACCATGGATGTGTAAAGAGAACTCTGTTGCTGTCTGTGTGTGAGGAAGAATGGATGAGGAGAGACTCACTGTTGAGGTCAAGAAACATCCTGAGCTAAACGACTCACAATCCCCTCATTATACAGACAGTGGCCAAAAATATGTTGCCTGGCGAGTCATAGCTCTGGAGATCGGCACATCAGGTGAGATCAACCTTAATTAGTGGTTGTCCACACATGATTTTAAGCTAATGCAGAGGTGGAAGAGGTACACATCTTTTAGTAAAAATAGTAATAACTTTGGTGGCCATCTGTTGATGAGCTGTGGCGTGCTGCATCCAGTGTGTGCTTGGGATGGCTCATGTCACATGACATGCTGCGTGGCAGCGGTGCAGCTGTGTTTTCAGCTTAAGGAGTAACAGATGTAACAGAGACACAGCCAAAGAAAGCATTATTCACAATGAAACTGTGAAAAAGGTTACCTCATACAAATATTTAGATTTTATTTTATTTAGATTTTTTTTGATGAACAGCTTAAACTGGATGTAAACACTGCAGCTGTTGTGAAGCGAAGGCAACAGAATTCACCTTCTCTAAATTGCTTTTCCACCAGTCCTGTCGTCCTCTGTTGTCTTTGTCAGTCTTTTATTGAGAGCCTCCTGTAAGTTTTTCATTTAACTGTGGGTTTCACAGCCTCATGCTGAAAGACAGAAACATTTTTTTTAAACAGCATTGTTAAAATCTGCTCTAAGATCACAGAAGTGACACAAGGGAACTTGAATGTTTTATACAACCAACAAATCCTCCAGAAAGCCACAAGTATTTTGGCTTCTTCTGGACATGTTCTTGCAGGCAAATTTTCTCTGTTGCTGTCAGGATGTCGTAATGTTTTACCTGCTTGTAAAACTAATTGCTAATCTAAATCTTTTATACTCTCTGCAATTCATCTTTTAAATTTACTCTAAATATTATTTTCTATTAATTTATTGTTTTTTATTTCTTTCATTGATGATCAGTCTACATATGGAGCTTTATCCCTATCTTTATTCAAGAGAGTGGTCTATCAGTTTGAGAGCATTATTTATTGATTTCACATTCAAAAATCCTGCCCTCACACTCAAATAGCCTCTGCTTGTGCTTGGATCTACTCTGTTTCTGCTCAAACTGTGTGCTCGCACTCAGATACCATATTGGTTGCACTCAGATACAATGTTGCTCACACTCAGATACAGTGTTGCTTGCACAGATTTCCTGCTCGAGCTTCGGCTTTTCTCCTCGCGCTCAAACTGTTTCTGTGCGCTCGCGGAATTTTTGCTCTCAGATTTCTGCCCTGCACTTGGATTTTTTTGTGTAACAACCCTGTCAAAATCCCCCAACCAATAGAATGCCAGATTTACTGTTGACCAATGAAATGATCCCTGCCTCCTTGTGGGTGCGCTCGCTTTAGTTTTAGAGCGTCCCGTCCGGGCGGGTACTATTTAACTGGGTTCATCCACTCCCACCCTCCAGGGCTTTATTAAATGTTCTTCCCTTGCTTTCTTTACCACTTTTGGAATAAATGGACTGTATTATATATATATATATATATGTATATATATATATATATATATATATATACACACATACATATATATGTATTATACAACAATTAGTTCCGACCGAGTAATTTGATTGGACGAGAGGCATTCTGTGAGTGCTGATATAGAGTAGAACATCACTGGGACTTGTAACAGTAAAATCACTCTGCTCCGGCTGCTGGTCTTTCAAGGAGGGGAAGCTCATTTTCGGCCTACATCATAAAATGTGTCCGTTTATTTATACGTAAATTCTACCCTCTGGGGCTGCTGCGCGAGGCTAGTGTGACCGTCTGTGAGTGCTTTGGGACGGTGGAGCGGCTCACAGCAGCACTCGCTGCTCGTTGGGGACAGTAACTGCAGAGCGACAGAAGTCAGAGTCTCCAAACACGAGTACAGTCTCCATTAACACCAGAACAAGATGCTAGATTTGTCGCTAGTCGTTTTTAACAAAGAAAAAGTCACTTAGAGGATTGGAAAAGTCTTCAGATCAACTCGGAACAACGGAATGAAACTTGAAAATGCTCCGGTGGTGGGTTATATTTCAAGATCGCTGATTCGCTCATTTCGCTGTCAATCAAAAAGGGATTCAGCCTCAGACAGATCATCCAATCATCATGCAGAAGCCCAGCGTCCAGGCCAGCCGAGGCCAGCCCACTGCCCCATAGACCCCCAGAGATGCTGAGTGATTAGCACAGTGCTGCATGAGCTGAGCTAACAAAAAACACAGTTACATCACTAGAACAAGAAATCCTGAGAAATAGCACTACCGAACAAGACAGAATTATCTGGCAAGAGTAGGAGGCGGTTTACACGTCGCCGGCTATTTTCATAAACGGACATTTCACCATCTCCGTTTTCAAAAAGATCTTCATTTACACTCACCCGTGTATATATACACAAGAGCATGCCAAACCTGTAGGTGGCAGTGTAACGAGAGGCTCAAGCACTTTTGACACAGGCGCAACTTCCGGCGCATGTTGTGACGTCGGCTGCCTATAACTCCGTTTATCTCCGTTTATCTCAGTTTACATGCAAACGCGCAACCGGAGTTTTCCAAAATCTCCACTCTGGCCGGAGTTTTTAGAAAGACTCGTTTTCAGAGGAGAAATCTCCGTTTGTGTGTAAACGAAGGGCACAAACGAAGGAAGATGTCTCCGTTTATCAAAATCACCGTGTACGTGTAAACGGCCTCTAGTGGAGTCTGAGCCAGTCTTTTTATGGAGAGTTTGATGAGTGGATTGAAGACAGGTGTGCCTCATCTGCAACCCAGGACCAAGTAGCCAGCTACGCCTCCAGCCACACACACACCCTGCAGAGAAACAGAAGGCACAGAAATGTAGGCTATACTCTTTTTGTGTTTGTTTTCCTGAATTAAATAGGGCCCTCACTTATTTCTACTGGCATAATATTGCAATCTGAGTCTTTGATATAAGAACTGTTTAAGGTGTTGTTACACTATGTGTGTGTGTGTGTGTGTGTGTGTGTGTGTGTCTCATTACTATTTCTGAGACATGGCTTCATGATAACATTACAGATGATGAAATTGAAATTGAAAATTTTGTGTCACATAGAGCTATTAGGTCCTCTAGAGGTGGTGGTGTGGCTACCTATGTTCTACCACATCATTCCTACTGTTAAGCCAGTTAATTTTGAATGTCTTTTTGTCAATATAATTTTTCATGAAAACAAACAGTTAACAATTGGCAACATTTACAGGCCTCCCTCAGCCCCTGCTGATTCCACCATGTGCATTCTATCTACTCTTAATTCTGTTGGGAAGCATAATGAATTAATTATTCTTGGTGACTTCAACAGTAACTGGCTTGATCGTTCTTCCCCAGAAGACCATAGAAATGCTCTTACGGATTTTATTTCTTGGTGTGATAACAATTTCTTGGACTTAAACATATCTGAAACTAAAGACCAAAACACACCAGCGGCGAATACCGTGCGTCAAAAAATACAGCCCTATTTTTTTCAATGTACAACCCCACATCAGTGGCGGCTAGACCCACGTTGGCAATTCTGGATGCGCCACCCCGTGGCACTTCATACCACTGTCCTATTTCCAGCCTTGCTGTCCCCAGGATTAACTTTTCTTTCCCCCACACGCTCTCTGCTTTACAGGCCTCCCTCAGCCCCTGCTGATTCTACCATGTGCATTCTATCTACTCTTAATTCTGTTGGGAAGCATAATGAATTAATTATTCTTGGTGACTTCAACAGTAACTGGCTTGATCGTTCTTCTCATAAGGACAGAAACTTATTTGATAGTGTACACCTCACGCAGCTCATTAATGAACCTACAAGAGATTATAGATCTTCATCTCTGCTTGATTGGATCCTTGTCTCAAATCCTGACAGAATAGTTAAATCTGGTGTTATGTCAGACTGTTTAAGTGATCATTCTATTATATTCTGTGTCTGGAAAATAAAAGTTCCTCGTTCTCCTCCCAAATTTATGACATTCAGACAATGTAAGAATATTAATGAAGACAATTTCATTTACGATTTGATTTCCATTAATTGGGATACATTTCAGTTAATTCCCTATGTTGAGGAAGCATGGAACTTCTTTTATTCTTAAGTAAACAAAATTATTGACAAACATGCTTCAATAACAGGCCTCTAGTTTCCCGGCGCGGTGCAGGGTGGCGCAGGGTGGCAAACCCCACGCAAAGCTAGTTTCGAGCAGCACAACCCAAGGCGTGGTCAGGTTGGTAGTTTAGCAGACCGAGGTGCGCTGAGATGGGTGTGGCAGCGCAGCAGGGGTAGGTGTTGACAGATCCAGCTTGACGCAGTGACAGTTAGGTGCCAAAAGGCTTCACCGCAGGTGCGCTTAAAGCTTGCCAGCTGAAACCAGGTCTACAGTCAGCGCAGGCGGTGTAAGTGGAAGTTTGGCTGACCGGCGGACAGTGCGCACACGTCACCAAAACCTCACAGGCAGGTTTCCAGAATGTCAGGCACATTAACAATGCATAAATACCCACAAAAACCACTATTCAATGCAACTATCTGCAATCAGCACATACATGTCTGTCATGTTAGAAAAGTCAAAAGAAAAGAAACAGAGTGAGACTGCGAGAGAGAAAGAGAGAGTGCGAGTGCACGAGAGAAACGCAACATTGATTTACAATTGTAGTGACCTCCTCCCAGGCTACCTTTGCATCATCAGCCCGTGGAGGTCTGCTCGCAGTTCCGTATATTCGGACACTGCGAGCTTGGACCTCCTGGACCAAAACATCAGTTTCCTCCTGGGAGAAGTTTGGCTGTTTGCTGCTCTGTTCTGCCATGGCGAATTGAGTAAACTCTCATTACGCCTTTGCGCGGCGAATTTAAGGGCGAGGAGAGGGGCTCATTTGATTGGTGTGATGTGTGTAAAACCCACTCCATGCCTTCTCTCCTCCCTCTTTCCGACTTGCGCAGGTAGGAGGGATGGAGATAGAAAAGAGGAGTAGCTGCGCCAGCGCACACGGTGTGCCAAACTTGCAAAATCCGCCTGGCCACACCCAGTTGGCGCCCGGTCTGCGAAACTAGAGGCCATGATGTAGATTTGTTCTGAGATGTCTTTTTAGAACTCACCATTGTTTTATGTTTGACTCATTGAACTGGTTACAACCCAAATCAAGACGGCAATCTCATTGGCTTCAGTTCCTTTTTAAATATGTTTATTTCCATTGTCCTCCATATTTAAAAGAACTTATGACTCCATACAATTCTCCATATTTACGTAGACATATGAACTGCCCATTTTTCTTTGTTCCTAGAATCTCCAAAGAAGTTGGTAAAAGATCATTCCAATATAAAGCCCCATCGGATTAGAATAACCTCCCTCTTTTTTTGCGCTCTATTACCTCTTTTCATTGTTTCAGGATGTCACTACACTCCCATCTCAAAACAATTTATTCATGTTTCTAATTTATTTTCTTTATTCTTTTTATGTTTTTATGTTCACATCATTTATCCTTGTTAATCAATTTGTCTATTTTGTACATTAGTCTATAATGTAATGTAGTGTAATGTTGTCTTGTGTTCTATGTATATGTTTGTCTAGGGACAAACTGAAAATGAGAGGCTACATCTCAAGGGGCTATCATTTATTAAATTCAAATTCAAAATTCAAATTCAAAACCAAACCAAACAAAAACCCCCCACAAATATAAGAATACACAAACCCCAGACCATAACAACTGTATGTATAAAACAGAAAATAAAATGGCCTATCGGGCCCTGCAGATTATTTTGGTTTTTGAAAATTGTCAATAAAGATTTGTTTGAAAGCTCTGGGGCAGGTAGAAGTTTGTTTGCTAGCTGAGGTACGGTTCACAAAAAACGTAGAGACAGTGGTCCCAAAAAGAGCTCAAAAGTTGATTTCTGCAAAAACAGGTCAGTCAAAGTTTTGGTTCCCTCTCTCTCACTCTCTCTCTCTCTGTTGCACACATGTTAGCAAGTTAGCAGCACCAACAAACTAGCTGGGCATACACTGTATGTTTGATTGGCTGAGAGAAAAGGCACTGACCTTGCAGAATCAACTCGTGGCTGTGCTTTAACTGTGAGACAGCATGATGACGAACCAACCAAAATTTCCAATGTCAGAAATTCAGCTAAACATCTGATGGCTTGTTGGGAGCAGTTATCAGTAGGGGTAGGAGTCAATAGAGGCCCCCCGAAACAATATTATCATAATACTTAGATCACAATAGAAAATGCTGAGTATTGTGATAACATGTATTGCGATTTTATCTGCAAATGAAGGAAAAACTTTGTCGTCATCTATTTTTCTCAAATAAGACAGAGTTTAAGTCTGTTCATCTCACTTCAGACGTTTTTATAATATGTATTTTATAATATTATAATAATATTTTTATATTACATGTATCTAGTGGACTGAAAAAGCTATGGATTTTATTATTCCTGTAGGCTACCAAAAGTTTCATTTGTATTTTGAACATTAATAATTTACATAGCAAAATCTTGATACTTTGCATTTTGTGTATCAATACAATATTGCTTTGCAAAATATCATGATGCGATACTATACTGAATACAATTTTCCCCCACCCCTAGTTTTGGGCCATGATCATTCCTCGCTTCCCCCCATACACTGCAGAGCAAAAGATGCCCCATGGAGCTGAGATTCAGTCCAACTCTAAAATGAGTCTTCCGGCTCAATTAACAGGTCAGAATCATGTACCTGCAAACATAATGCTGTGAAAAAGAGGGAGATTATCTGGGATGTTGACAAATGGCCTGCCCTCAACGCCCCTGCCCCCATATAACCCCATACCGCAGATAAATATAATAAATACAAGGATGTGGATGTAAAATGACTTTTAATTAGTCACAGCTCATGGTCAAATAAAAACATTCAAAATTAACAAAAATGTGTATATAAAGTTTAAACTTAGTGTTACAAGTAGCCTATAGTGGCTCCCCTTTTTACTGGGGTGTAGGCTACATGTGTAATGGCCTACATAACTATTTGTGTGCAGAGAGAGAGACAGAGAGAGAGAGATCATGAAGCCCACTGTTACTAGAAATAGAAATAGAAAGGATTTTATGTATCCCAAAGGGAAGCTGTCCAGCAGTTAATGAAAGAAAAAAATAAATAAAATAAAATACATTAAAATAAGTGCATAAATAGAGATTAAATTAAAATAAAATTGTCCATTACACAGTCCAGTCCAGTTGTGGAAATTTGTTAGTGTGTGTGAGACTGGATTCAGGATGTATTAAACAGTCTTATTGCCATGGGGATGAAGGATCTTCTGAAATGCTCTGTTCTGCAAAGTGAGATGAGCCTACTGCTGGTGCTCCTCTGTCACTCCAGGAGGCTGTGGAGAGGGTGTCTGCTATTGTCCATTATAGCTTTGAGTTTGTTCAATGTGCCCCTCTCCACTACAGTTCTCAGTTGGTCCAATCTCCTGCTAAACACTGAGCCAGCGTTTTTTAACCAGCCTGTCCAGTCGCCTGGTGTTTTTGTCTGTCAAGCTGCTTCCCCAACACACTGCAGTGTAGAGAAGTGCACTGGCCACCACTGTGTGATAGAACATGGTCAGCATCTCCACACACACATCAAAGGTATAATTATACTGTATAATTCTCTGGTTTATCACTGAAGTGCATAAACTACACTGCAGACTAAAGTCTCTACTCACAGTGTCAAATGGAGTGACTTTGTGAACAGTCCAGTGCGAACTGAAGGTGCAGTCTGCGTTATTTAGCCCTGCGTCTGGTGTATGACATGTCACTATTGTTGCTGTACTGCCCTTTTTTCATAAACACGTCCAAGCGCCATCTCACTGTTGCACAACAGACTAGCCTACAACCAAATAGAAAAGCTATTGATTCACCTCACACATTAACCCTTACTTCAAACAAACAGGCAGCTCTGTCTCACACATACAGGCACTGAGAGAAAGAGAGAAATTTTCAGTGAGGCTTTGCAGATTACTAGCAAAATCTCAATACTATAAATATTTATTTTTCTATTTTTTTTCCTAGTGTCAATAGATCAATACCAAATCGGGCAAACTTTCTCTCTTTTATATGTCATACCTATTTGTATGTCAAGAATAAAACTGTCTGTGCAAGCAATGTTCTGTTGTCATGAACACATCAAGTGCATGTACTGTTTGCTTCTCAACTGCTTTTGTGTTGCGTGCATGCAAACAACATTTGTGTCACACAGGCACAGCACACCACAATGTGCACCCTGACTAATAATAATAGCAGTGATGGCTCAATGAAAGAGGAAAAAAATACAAGAAAGAGAACATGTAGTTGCAACAGAAAGGAGGGGTGAAGGAGGGAGATGCCTCAGCATCCAAACCTCTGACACAGAGACAGAGTCTGTTCAAAGAGGCACTGTTGGGTCACTGTAGGAATTTTTATCTGAAGAGACAGAAAACAGCATTGGGTTTTTTAACTGTTCCAGTGTTATTAGTCCATCCAAGCAAGCAAAGCACCCCAGACATACCTCTCCCCAGCAATGCTTTCTAGCTTCTCCCAAGGCGAACTCCAGGCCTTCCCAGGGCAGATGACATATGTAATCCTTCCAGCGTGTTCTTGGTCTACCTGGCCTACCAGTGGTACGTGCCCGAAACACATCCAGTGGGAGACGCCCAGGAGGCATCCTCATCAGAAGCCCATCCTCATCAGAAGCCCAAACCAGCAGCTCCCTCTGGATGCCCAAGCTCCTTCCTCTATCTCTAAAGCTGAGCCCAGCCACCCCACGGAGGAAAATCATTTCGGCCCATTATCTTTCCGTCACTACCCAGTGCTCATGACCATAGGTGAGGGTTGAGATGTAGATGGACCAGTAAATTGAAAGTCCTCCACCATGATGGTCTGGCGCAGCGCTCGCATCACTGCAGAAGCCGCACCAAATTGCCAATACATCCAGGGGCGCCTCCAGAAATTTTTCATAGGGGTGGCCAGATGGGGCCACTTAAAATCTTGGGGTGGCACACCATAACTAAAAGCCATAATTTCAGGATTTTATTATACTGTTGTAGTATATAGGCTAGTAAAAAATTATCAGAAAGACTTAAGGAGACGCCTACTGATATACTTTGGTTTATTTTGTTACATTACTAATGATCTAATGTGCATAGACTAATAACAGTACAGTTAACATTTTGAGTTCCACAATAATCTTGTTTTATTGTGTTACGTATATGTGTTAGGCGATTCATTGTTTTAAAAATAGGCTAGTTATCCTTTTCCTTAAAAAGACATATACAGCTTAATTTAAAGGTGTGCATTTATTGTAATCAAAACAGTTACTGGGAAAAAGCAGGTACTGGCAGATACAAACAGAAGCAAGTACAGAAATACTCATATCTTTGCTTTATGTAACAAGAATTTGTTAGTTGCCATCTTGCGCCGCCATGTATGTATGGCAGCCTGAACGGACAATCCAGCCAGCCAGAGAACGCATTTCGCGTGTATAAATAAACCAACGAAGACAGCGGAAAGAAGGAAGAAGGAGGAGGAAACAGCAGAGAGTGTTAGTAGTTCGTCGCTAGAGAGTAGTGAAAATTTTTTTTAGTTATAAAGTTTGCGAATGGACCACACTTACCATGCAACAGGAGAGAATTAACCCGTACCGTCATCTGTGAGGAAAAGAAAACGCAACTTCACTCCTTGTGATGCACTCTCTGCGGTGCTTTTCCTCCTGATGATATATCTCCCCAGTGATGGTAGCACCGAATCCCATTCTGTGCAGCAAAATGGGAGTGGAGGATTCAGCCTCTCTTCTCGCCCGCTCAGCATCTAACACATGGAGTTCCTCATCTGTATGCTCCAGCTCAAACAGGTATGGCTCTGGATCTGTGTCCGCTACAAGAAACTCTTCAAAATCGCATTCAAAGTCGTCCATTCCAGCTACTATAGTCCGGAGATATTGCTAAGCTAAATAAACAGCTGAGTTTTGTTTACAGGCTACGCTGTCAGTCAGTGTGCGGGCTGGAGACTGGTGGAGCAGAGAGGGGAGGGCTGCCCCGCTGGGTACTGTAAGCGAGTATGTGTGTATGAAGTGTGTGTGTTACGCTAGAAGAGTCAGAGTTTGGGATGGAGTCTTTTATATGCTACCCCCTGGAGTGTTACCGGAGTTTTTGGAGTGCTCAAATAAACGGGCCTTTTTCCTGAATGCTACTCTGGTCTCCTGCTCGTGAGTGATTCATTACAATATCGTAACATGGTTTAGATTTCTAAATAAATATTCACCTCATCGCTAGATAGACCTACTCCTGAAAAACTTGTGTCTGCGCAAGGCTTTTTGTCCCTATGAGGCCACCGTTATTCACCCGACGGGAGGGGTGAGCGAGTGAGCCCTGCAATCTAGAATTTGACCACTGGTGTCACTGTTTTCAACGGTTTTTAACCCATTTTACACACTGGCCCTTTAATGTAATACAAAAAGAATCAGATTTACAAGAAAAAATTCCCAAAGGTTCTGACCTAGTATTTCAATCCCATTAGTCCGACCTCCCAAAAATCCGGCCGCAGTAAAGTTAAATTTCAGGGGGGACCAGGCAACTTCCCCCTTTCAGTAAACACAGAGCAGTGGTACCACTAAACAGCTGCAATGTCTCTATGCGCAGACTGTGAGGACAGTTGCGTTTATCTCATCGATGGGAAATCACATCATCTGCTATATGTGACGTACATGCCCTTATTTGGATAACACATCCTGGTATTCACCACACACGGGAAGATATTTTAAGTAGGGGGGGCTGCCAACTGAATGAATGAATAAGTGGCATCATTGTATTTTTTTTCCTGCATGGCACATCGCCACTCACTAGGCTGCTGACTGGCTGCCATAAGCTACACACAAATAAAACATTAAGAATTTCTAACAAATGCAAATTTTATTACATTTTTTCCATAAGGAGGCCAACAGTAGAATTCACCACATGACAAAAGCAGACAAGAACTACCGTAGTTCGAGCGCTGTCCTTGGTGCTGAAGATGTCCCTGAGCCTGTTACAGGTAGTGGTTATAACAAAATCACTTTAAGCGCTGTCCTTGGTGCTGAAGATGCAAAAACAAACAAATGTCTATACTCCAAAACTCACTACCTCTGACATGATGAACCAAGACAGTGTACATAGATAAAAAAAAAACAACATCAGCAGAAAAACAGAAGTCCTGCAAACCAACAGCAAGTGGCGATCACCATGGCCAAATAACATCGCATATCTGTAACTAGAGCACTTGGAGAGCGCAGACCTCCGCCAAGCAGCTCAGATTTCCCACCATTTTATTATTTTATCCACTTCGCTTCAACTGATCACCACCAAAATTTTATCATCTGTTCCTTGTCCCATTATCAACCTTTCCTGAAAATTTCATCAAAATCCGTTCAGAACTTTTTGAGTTATTTTGCAGACAAACAAACAAACGGACCAACGCCGGCGAAAACATAACCTCCTTGGCGGAGGTAATAAAGAAATAAAAACAAGACAGCTGTTGGCAACTAACGCTGTTGCTGCTGCAGCTACTATTAGGCTACTACTGTTATCCAAACTAAATTAAAGGAAGCAAAGATTGTCTAACCTATAATTCCGCATTATGTTGCCTTCTTTCCACAACAAATAAATGATTTCCTTTTAACGAATGGCTCAGAGAAATGCCGTCTAGCAAAGTTAAATACACTGCCTGGCCAAAAAAAAAGTCGCCACCTGGATTTAACTAAGCAAATAGGTACGAGCCTCCTATTGGATAATTACTGCATGGGCGATTATCTTTCAGCTGGCAACAAGTTATTTAACCCCAACTGGTGCAATGAGTTGCTTCTCATTTCCTAAACAACCATGTCGAAAGACCGATCCCGTGGTCGTGGAAAAGATGTTAGTCTGTTTGAGAAGGGTCAAATCATTGGCATGCATCAAGCAGAGAAAACATCTAAGGAGATTGCAGAAACTACTAAAATTGGGTTAAGAACTGTCCAACGCATTATTAAAAACTGGAAGGATAGTGGGGACCCATCGTCTTCGAGGAAGAAATGTGGCCGGAAAAAAATCCTCAATGATCGTGATCGGCGATCACTTAAACGTTTGGTGAGATCAAATCGAAGAAAAACAACAGTAGAACTCAGGGCTATGTTTAATAGTGAAAGTAAGAGCATTTCCACACGCACAATGCGAAGGGAACTCAAGGGATTGGGACTGAACAGCTGTGTAGCCTTAAGAAAACCACTAATCAGTGAGGCTAACTGGAAAAAAAGGCTTCAATTTGCTAGGGAGCATAAAGATTGGACTCTGGAGCAATGGAAGAAGGTCATGTGGTCGGATGAGTCCAGATTTACCCTGTTCCAGAGTGATGGGCGCATCACGGTAAGAAGAGAGGCAGATGAAGTGATGCACCCATCATGCCTAGTGCCTACTGTACAAGCCTGTGGGGGCAGTGTTATGATCTGGGGTTGCTGCAGTTGGTCAGGTCTAGGTTCAGCAACAGTATGTGCTCAAAGAATGAGGTCAGCTGACTACCTGAATATACTGAATGACCAGGTTATTCCATCAATAGGTTTCTTCCCTGATGGCACGGGCATATTCCAAGATGACAATGCCAGGATTCATCGGGCTCAAATTGTGAAAGACTGGTTCAGGGAGCATGAGACATCATTTTCACACATGGATTGGCCACCACAGAGTCCAGACCTTAACCCCATTGAGAATCTTTGGGATGTGCTGGAGAAGGCTTTGCGCAGCGGTCAGACTCTACCATCATCAGTGCAAGATCTTGGTGAAAAATTAATGCAACACTGGATGGAAATAAATCTTGTGACATTGCAGAAGCTTATCGAAACAATGCCACAGCGAATGCGTGCCGTAATCAAAGCTAAAGGCGGTCCAACGAAATATTAGAGTGTATGACCTTTTTTTTTGGTGGTGACTTTTTTTTTGGCCAGGCAGTGTATTTTCACCACCATTTTAGTCATGAAATAGCATCTCATATGATATTCAAGGTGCGCGCACACACAAGCTGGACCTCACACACATAAAACATAAACAAGCAGTAAATGCACAGTGGGGGTTATTTGTTTTCTGTATCGGCGTGACGCGCTGTGTTAATTGAGTGAATCGTCCGAGCCGGACGCATGTTAATTTGAGTTTGATTTAATTTAATTACACTAAAGTTGTTGAGTTAAACTAACCATACGAGTCCTTTTCGTTTTTATACAATTTATTGCTGCATTTTGAAAGCAAAAAGAGTAAAGTTTTTTTGGGGTTTCATGTTATATCAGGGGTTTCAGCATGGCACCGTGAACCTGTGCCTCCTGTGACCTGTAAAAGTAGCGTTGTGACATAAGCCTCAGTTTCTGTTGTTGGCGAATTGTTACAAGCTGATGAATTCGCTGGTTAAGGCTAGGCAAAACGTTAGTACAGGTGAGATGACAGACAAATGGATGGTTTGTCTCTAACAAAATACTTTTTGTAGACGTGCTGCAAGAACGGATTAATACTTAATATACATCTGCAGCCAGAGCGCATTAGGCTGTCAATAGGCTTTATGTGTGGGGAATACCAGAATGTGTTATCCAAATAAGGGCATGTACGTCACATATAGCAGATGGATGTGATTTCCTGTCGATGCGATAAACGCAACTGTCCTCACAGTCCGTGCTGGCGCAGTGAGGGAGAAATGCACAGACTGCTTCATGTTGGAAGTGCTGTGGGGTCGGACTACTGGGTATGAAATCCGACGGTCGGAATAATGGCATTAAAATGGTCGGATTAATGGGCAGTCGACATTATGGGACTAAAACGATAAAACTCGCCATAGACCTACATGGTCGGATTAGCGGGTAGTCGGAGTTATGGGAGGTCGCACTAACACCTGGTCCCCACTGGTGAGTGGGGTGGCCAGCAAATTTATAGGGGGGGGCCATGGCCACCCCTGGCCACCCCCTGGTGGCACCACTGAATCCATCTCATGCTCTATTCTACCCTCACTCGTAAACAAGACCACCAGATACTTAAACTCCCTCGCTTGAGGCAGCACACCCTCCGGTCCCCTTTTTTGAAAAGGAGACCAGAGGGTGGTGATCAGTTGACAGCTTTTCTCCTCTCTTCACCCAGGTTTCCAAGACACATGGCTGCAGATCTGATGATATAACCATAAAGTCTATCATCGACCCATAGCCTAGGGTGTTCCGGTACCAAGTACACTTATGAACCTCCCTGTGCTCGAACATAGTGTTTGTTATGGCCAATTTATGACTCGCACAGAAGTCCAATAAAGAAACACCACTTGGGTTCAGGTCAGGTAGGCCGTTCCTCCCACCAAGTTGCTACATTATTGCCCACATGAGCGGTGGAGTCCCTCAGAAGAGCTATGGAGTCCCCAGCTAGCACCCCTTCTGCCCAGAGACTCCAAGAAGGCCAGGTACTGCTTTTCAGTATGTACGCACAAACAACAGTCAGAGACCTTCTCTAGTGACCCGCAGTTGCATCAAGGTGACCCTCTCACTCTCCGGGGAGAACCCCAACACAGCAGCACTCAGCCAGGGGCTTGTGGGCCTCCCCACACCCACCCAGCGCCTCTCACCCTGGGCAACTCTGGAAAAAGTGAGTCCAGCCCCTTTCCAGGAGTTTCGTTCCAGAACCAGTGCTTTGCGTGGAGTTGAGCCCAACAATATCTAGTTAGTTGCCGCTCCACCTCCAGCACTTGCTCCAGCTCCTTCCCTACCAAAGGGGTGACATTCCACATCCCCGGAGCGAATCCCGCAACACCCAGAATGTTATTAGCATAAAGTGATAAATGAGAATCAAAATTAAATAATGTTATTAGTATAAGGCGATAAATGAGAATCAAAATTAAATAATTTTTGTTTGATATTGGCAGCTGTTTGGGGGATAAATTTATAACAGAAAAATTCTATTGTTTACCTTTATTGCACTTAAATGCTAAATAGGTGATCTAATATCTACTTTATCACTGTAACTGTAAAACAAATTAATGCAAAATATTAATGAATAAATGTATATCCATTTGACCAATTAAAAATTTTCATTGCATTTTATTTCTGAAGTCCACTCTGAATCCAGCCTTCTGCTGGAATCAGGATGAACCTGATCAAAGGTGTCCCAAACCTACTATACAGGTTTGAACAACACATACTGAAGGTTTGATCCAGATCAAAACCAATACTGGATTATGTGATCTAATGCAATTTCAAAATCCTTTTTTTCTTTTGAACAAACCATTTTTAAGATATTAACCCATCTAATAGCTGATATCTGATCAGATTATTTCAGAACAACTGGCCCCTGTTGTTTAGAATGATCTGGATTTGGAAATCCCTTGATTTTCTCTCCAGCAGCAGCTAATCTATCTGCCTTTGTGTCGGTTTTTCAAAGTAACACTGAATTGGATCACCCTGATCCAGATACAAACTTTCAAGATTACCAAATCTGGATAACTGGTGCTATAAATTGGACTACTTATCACATATAAAGAAATATAAGAAAATATAAAGAAATATATATTTGATCAATTTGAAAGTTTTATAAAATTTGTTCCTGATATCCACCCTGAATCCAGCCTTCTTCTTTTTGAAAAATACATACTGAAGGTTTGATCTGTATCAAAATCAAGACTGCATTACATGATCGAGTCATTTTCAGAATCCTTTTTTTCTTTTGAACAACCCATTTTCAAGATTTGATCCAATAATAGGAGACAAACAATGGCAATGCAAAGAAGTGTGAGTGGGGAGTGATGACATGGAGAGAGGAAAATACATGTATGGTGGCTGTCAAAGGGTATTATTAAAAGCTATGCTGAATACATAAATGGTTTGACATGCACTGTTCTTCAGACTGGTTCATTTTGAATATGACTACAACTAAATAAGGTGGCACACTGCAGACTGTGTGCTGACTATATATATGGAAACATCTGGGTCACTTTAAGGACAGTGATTGTAAGTTTAAGTTTTAAGTTTATTTACTTTATTAATCCCCCTGAGGGGAAATTCAATGTTTTCACTCTTGCTTGTCAATTACACACAGGTCCAAAAGACACACACATGCACAAACAGGGCCTATACATGCACAAAGTGGAGAGATGTCAGAGTGAGGGGGCTGCCCTTGGTCAGGCACCCCGAGCGGTTGGGGGGTTCCGTGCCTTGCTCAAGGGCACCTCGGCAGTACCCAGGAGGTGAACTGGCACCTCTCCAGCCACCAGTCCATGCTCCATATTTGGTCCGGACGGGGACTCGAACAGGCGACCCTCCGGTTCCCAACCCAAGTCCCTATGGACTGAGCTACTGCCCTTCGCCTGCCCTTCAGTGCTAGATGTAATTTATTTTTTAATACCCTTTTTACACATTTTCATTACATTTAATTAACTGCTTTTCCAGGCAGTCTCTAAGGCAAACAGGTTGAAAGTTGATTAAAAGAGCAGTGGTCCTGTGTTAAAGTCTATCTGTCTGTCTTTCTTACATAAGTGCAAGAGGCTAGAGGAGGAGAGAGACGAGGCCATCAAGAAGCTCAGTGAGTTCCAACAAGGTAAGGGTCAATGTCCAGAAAATGAGATGATGGCAGAAATGCTTTAAATAATGGATGTATCAGTATAAATGGATACTGTGTGGTAGAGTCAGCATTGCTGCCAAGGTGTTCGAGATGGAGCTCAACAATATGCGGACCGAAATAAACCACAGTCTGCAGGACGTCATCGGCAATATACGTAGCCAAGGCACCCGAGTGACCTGAGGTGGAAACCGCAAACACGGACATAAGAGAGGCTTTGCTCCGCTCACTCAAACAACAGAAAATTCTGCAGGCAAAATTACAGATCTAGAGGGAAGATCACGCAGAAACAACATCCGCATACATGGCATTAAAGAAGAAGCAAATGGATGGATGGATGAAAACAGAACTGGCGCTTGGGGGAGGCGTGAATTTGGAAATACAGAGAGAACACAGGTCCACTGTACCAAAACCTAAGAGCAACGAGCTGGTTAATTTCCAACACTACACCACGAAGGACCGGGTCTTGAAAGCAGGCTGGTTGAAGAAAATCACATTTGAGGACTGAGTCGCCAACTTTTCTCATGACTTTCCAACTGAAGTAAATTTGAAGCACAAAGATTACAAAGACATTAAAAGAATCCTCAAGGAGCAGAAGGTGCGCTTCCAAACACCCTATCCAGCCAAGATGAGGATCCATTGGGAATCTGGGAGCTGCCTGTACAACAGCACATCTGAGGCTGCTGAGGACATGAGGAAATGGGGCTACGAGGTGGAGGTGCGCCACAGTGAGGAGCCGCAGTGGGAGCACAGACTCATCCAAGCCCCGCACTGGAAAAAGACTGATCAAGATCCGACTGGACGTGTCCGGCAACAGCTTAAGGAATTCCAGAGACAGCAAGTATAAGATAATGTTATAGGTTATATAGCAACCCATGACTCAGACCATGATAAGCAGCACTGTAAAAATTATTAGGCTGGTTAAAAAACATAAGTAAACTCAACTTTGAAAAAAGCTTTATTTCAACTCAGGAAGGTAAATTATACATGTTGCTTAATTAATCATTTATTGTTTGATCTTGATACTCTGAGTTGAAATAACTTACTACGTTACATAATGCATTAAGAAAAGCTTACTTTCTCTTGTCAAAGAAACCTACAATTATGTGTTATTTCAACTCACAAAATTCAGTTATACTAGTTGTTAACTCATAAATTTTCATTGTTTGAACTTGATATTCTGAGTTGAAATTACTGACTATTACATTATCCATTTGAGAAAACTTGCTTTGCCTTGTCAAAGGAACATACAATTACACACCCTTTCAACTCACATTTTTCAGTTTAACTAACTACTCATACCAATTGCCTTTTCAAGTTACGTTAACTCATGTTTTTAAGGGAACAATTGAACTTAAAATTGCAAATTAAGTAGACTAATGTTTTCAATTTGTATCCCCTGTCTTGACTAATAATGGCAAGTTCACCAGTTTCCTAAAATATTACATTGAATACACTTACAACTCAACTTCAAACACCTTTATTTGAATTACTCCAACTTACAGTTTCATTCTGTCAAATACAATTTTGGCAGATGGCAAACCTAAAAGCCAGTCTAAGACCATATTTATGCATGTTAAATAAGAACATTGAGTAAATTAGTAAGTCGACCCAATCAGGTCTTACAACAATCAGTCCAACAGATTGAGCTGCTTAAATACTTAACCCTCCTGTTGTTCTCGGGTCAAAATGACCCAATCTATTTTGACTCTATCCTTTCTTTCATCCTTCTTTCCTCCCGCCTGTCTCCTTACTCAATTTCTTCCTTCTTTTCTCCCTTTCTCTTGTCTTTTAGTCAGGCGGCTTAGCAAAATAATGGGGATGCGCCGGACAAAAGCACCAAATTTTTTCCACATGTTCTTCAACATCATAACTTTCAATTTAGAAGGGGAGCCAAGATGGTGGAAGGCGACCATGTAAAATCTATAAGTGCCAATATCTCAGTTTCCAAGCTACTTAGAAGGTCAATCTTGGTGTCAAAATATACATTTTCTGGGTCAAGGAATGCATTAAAACTATTAGGAATATCACTAGATGATTGTTTGTGCCAATATTAAATAATTTGGTATGTTCCTTCACAAAATACTGGGGCTGAAATGCACTGGAGATTGTTTCTATGTCTAATATGACCATGCCATTATAAAGGTATTTGACTTTTTAAAGAGATTGCTTTGAAACTTCTCTGTGATGTCTACATGTATCCCTAACCAAAGAGCACCTCCAAGAAATATTTTGAGTCCAGGAATTACTCCTACCCAAACATCGTTTGAGACAACAATATGCATTTGATGAAGTAAGTAGCTTCAGCCTTTCACTTTTAAGTTAGAGATTATTAAGCATAACTAATGTGTGGTGGAGCAATGTACTGTATAAACTACACATAGTTCCCAGACTCAGGATAATGTTAGGCGTACCCTACACATAATAGACCAGATTCAAAAACAGGGATTGAGAGCAGTATTAGTGAGCCTCGATTCAGAGAAGGCTTTTGACTGTGTCAATTGGAGATTTCTATATCAGGTACTGGGGAGATTAGGGATTAAAAAACAATCAATACAATGTATTCAAAGCCTCTATCAAGAACCTACAGCAAGGATAAAAATGAATGGACATCTAACTGATAGATTTGTCTTACAGTGAGGGACCCGCCAGGGATGCTGCCTGTAAGTGCGCATGCTCCCGCGCGTGCAGCCTGTTGCAGTCGCTCCTGCTTGTTTTCTCAGTTTTCTTACTTTTTTGCTTTATTAAGTTTGGTATTTGTGCTTGCTTTTTTGTGACTGTCATTTTGAAACTGCGCCCTCTCCAAACATGCTGATTGAGAGAGTTGTGCTTGTTTTCCTCACTCTGGAATTACTTCTTTCATTCAGACCCAGCACCATTGCGCAACAACGTCATGGCCGCATTGTTTACTCCAGAGATCAGCTGATCACGCTGAGGCCGGCCGGCTTGGCAGCCGGAACACTGGAGATAACAGCTGAACTGTGGAGGAAAACACACAGAGGATGCAGGGGAGGAAGTAAACAGCAGCGGAGAAAGCAGGGTTGAGACAAGCCGTGTCTCCCCTCTCTTGTCATGGGCAACGTGAGGTTGCTGGCAAATAAGATGGATGAGCTGACAGCGGTCGCCAGGAGTCAGAAGGAGTACCGGGAATGTAGTCTTATGTGCTTCACTGAGACATGGCTTCACCAGGACATTCCCGACAACAACGTCTCCATCAGCGGTTTTCAGACTGTTCGGGCCGACCGGGACTACACCGAGAGCGGTAAGCACAAAGGAGGGGGGCTTGCCGTTCTAGTAAATAACCGCTGGTGCAGTCCTGACCATATTTCTATTAAGGAACGTATCTGTTGCCCGGACATTGAACTGTTTGCTGTTGGACTCAGGCCGTATTATTTGCCCAGGGAGTTTTCACATGCCATTATTGTAACTGTTTACATCCCCCCCTCTGCCAACCCGACATCGGCATGTGACATCATTCACTCCGCCACAGCCCGCCTGCAGACTAAACATCCGAGTGCCTACATAGCTATCTCGGATGACTTCAACCATGTCACCATGGAAACAACATTGTCCACATTTACACAGTATGTGAGCTGTCCTACCAGAGAGGAGAGAACACTGGACTGTATGCTAATGCCAAAGATGCATACAGCTGCTCCCCCCTCTCCCCTCTGGGTAGGTCAGACCACAACCTGGTGCACCTCAACCCCTGCTATGTACCACTAGTCAAGAGCCAGCCTGCGACCATGAGGACAGTGAGGAGATGGTCGGAGGAGGCTTATGAGACACTGCAGGGCTGTTTTGGGGTGACAGACTGGTAGGCACTCTTTCAGCCACATGGGGAGGACATTGACGGGCTCACAGAATGCATCACGGACTACATCAGCTTCTGTGTGGACTCCACTGTCCCAGCCAGGACTGTCCATTGTTATCCAAATAACAAACCGTGGGTAACAAAGGACATCAAAACCATCCTCAACTCAAAGAAGAGGGCCTTCAGAGCTGGTAACAGGGAGGAGGTGAGAACAATACAGGGGGAGCTGAAAATGAAGATAAGGGAGGCTAAGGAGAGGTACAGGAGGAAGCTGGAGAGGAAACTCCAGCAGAACAACATGAGAGAGGTCTGGAGTGGAATGAGGACCATTACTGGCTTCAGGACCAACAACCACAGAGGAGTTGAAGGCAGCGTGGACAGGGCCAATGAACTGAATCTGTTTTTTAACAGATTTGACACTGCTGGACCTGCCCATGCCCGTCACCTCCACAATGTGCTTCACTGCTGACCATGTGAGAAGACAGCTGATGAGACTCCACTCCACATAAGGCTGCAGGCCCTGATGGTGTCAGCCCCAAGGTGCTCAAAGCCTGTGCCCCCCAGCTATGTGGAGTACTTCAGCATGTCGTTAAACTGGAGCCTGAGTCTCCAGAGGGTCCCCTTGCTATGGAAGACATCCTGCCTCGCTCCTGTGCCAAAGACGTCGCGTCCCAGTGGCTCCAAGGACTACATTGACCTTGTAGTGTAAGATTTAATCACTAATCAGGTAAATGTTTTATTTTGCATAAGTTGATTAAGGATGGAGTTCATGTAATCATGTTTTATGTATCCATGTATGGCAAAGCACTTTTACACAAGTTTGCGTATTCATATATTGAAAACACACACATACCATACCATGTATTGCCTGGAAGTGTAATAGTAGACACACACACACTCTTTTGTTTGTATTGCATGAAGGCACAAGGGACTGTATAAGAAAAGTCCCCAAGTTCCGTATGTTTTTAAAAAATAGGGTGAACCCGAGGTCAAACCTAATGGTGGGAGAGTTTGGGGATTTCCAGGCTGGGAGAAAAAGATTACACCATTGGGACATGTCTGGGCATGTCTGGGCATGTCCAGGCATGTCTGAACAAAGGCAAAAAGGCAAGAAAGAGTGAATGTGTGTGTGCTGAATGTATGGTAACAAATGTAGTGAGGAATGTAGTAAGAGTAAAGTATTTAAAGTATTAAGAAGACAAACAAGAATAAGAAGTGCACAAGAGAAAAAGAAACCTGTAAGAGTTATACAGGGAAGAGAAAATAACCAAGGGTCAAGGGTCAAGGGTCAAATTTATTTATATAGCACATTTAAAACAACCGAGGTTTGCCAAAGTGCTGTACAATCTAGAAAGCACTAAAGTATTAAAATACAACTATAGAAATAGAAAAATACAGTATTAGAGCACACAGTACATATAAATATTAAGAGTAACAATAGAAAACAAAATAAAGTGCACAATAGGCACAAAATTCACTAAAAACAGTCCATACATCGGCAACATGCGTCAAATGCTAACGAGAAAAGATGGGTCTTCAGCAACGACTTAAATATCTCAAGAGTCTGGGCAGATCTAATATACAGTGGTAAGCTGTTCCACAATTTTGGGGCAGCCACCGCGAAGGCTCGGCTGCCTTTAGTTTTGAGCCTAGATATCGGGACATCTAGAAGCAACTCATTTGATGACCTCAGTGCTCTAGCTGGTGTGTGAACATGGATGAGTTCAACTAAGTACTGGGGGGCCAGACCATTCAATATCTTAAAAACAAACATCAAAATCTTAAAGTCAATCCTGCAGCGGACAGGAAGCCAATGCAAAGAGGCCAGAACCAGTGTGATGTGGTCACGTTTTTTCGTGCTGGTCAAAAGGCGAGCAGCAGCATTTTGCACTAGCTGCAGACGCCGCAAAGAACGTTTATCTAAGCCCACATACAGAGAGTTGCAGTAATCAAGCCTAGACGTAATGAAGGCATGGATAACTCTCTCCAAGTCTTTGGGTGAGAGATAGGGCTTTACTTTGGCGAGCAGGCGAAGCTGAAAGAAAGCACCTTTGACCACAGAACCAATTTGCCTGTCAAACTTAAAAGCACTATCAAAAGTGACACCAAGGCTTTTAATAAAAGAACAGTTTTTGGAAGCCAAGGGGCCCAGAGCTCCAACAGAGTCATTTACACATTCTGGATATCCAAATACAATAACCTCAGTCTTATTATCATTTAGATTTAGGAAATTTAGGCCCATCCAAGTTTTTATGTCATTAAGACAAGCTAACAGAGGCTGCAGAGAGTCCTTACATTTTAATTTTAAAGGAAGGTACACTTGGACATCATCTGCAAAGCAATGAAAAGAAACATTATGCTTATGGAGAATGGAACCTAGGGGCAGCATATATAAAGAAAACAAAATGGAGCCTTGGGGAACCCCACAGGTAAGAGGGGCCACATTTGAGGAGAATTCACCCAGATGGACAGAGAAACTCTTGTCGGTTAGGTACGACTGTAGCAACTTGAGGGCAGCACCTTTAATGCCTACACAGTGATCTAGGCGTGATAAAAGGGTCCTATGATCAACAGTATCAAAGGCAGCCGTCAAATCTAAGGTCACCAGGATAGCGGCATATCCTGAGTCCACAGTTCAGACATTATTAACATCATTAAACACTCTTAAAAGAGCAGTTTCAGTACTGTGACCAGACCTAAAACCAGACTGAAACTTCTCATAGATATCATTTTGTACTAAAAATAATTGCAACTGTACAGCAATTACGTTCTCTAACACTTTGGACAGGAAGGGTAATTTGGAGATGGGCCTGAAGTTGGAGAGAACAGAGTGGTCCAGGCTGAGCTTTTTAATGAGTGGCTGCACTATAGCATGTTTAAAAGGAGCAGGAAAACACCCTGAACTAAAACAGTTATGAATCAGAACAAGAATAAAAGATCCAACTGAATCAAAAACCTCTTTAAAAAGGTGCGAGGGAATACTGTCTGAGAGGCAGTTTGTGGGTCGCATCCCACGAACTATATCTGACAGAGAGGATCGTGATATAGGCTAAAACTGGTCAAAAACAGCTGGGCACAGAAAAAAGAGGGTCAGAGGGATCAGGCTCAGCAAGACAAGGTACAGAATGAAGAGCAGAGATTTTCTCGACAAAAAAGTTGAGAAAATCATTACAGAGAGCAGGAGTTGGAACAATGGGAGCAGTATCACGTGGGTTAACAAGAGAATCTAAAACATTAAACAGAACCTTTGGTTTATCAATGTTGTTTGAGACAAGGTGCGAGATGTAAGCGGTTTTAGCAGCTTTGACCGCTTTCTGATACTCCAATAAGCACTCCCGTAGAATCCCAACGGAGACATGAAACTTGTCCTTCTTCCACCTTCTCTCAGCACGCCTACAAGAGTGTCTGAGAGCACGTATAGAGTCATTTATCCATGGTTCAGAAATTGCCTTAGGGCGTTTGATGCTTAAGGGAGCGATGGCGTCCAAAATGCTAGTGCATGTGGAGTTAAAAAGAGCAACAAGCTCTTCAGCACTAAGGGCACCATACTCCTCCACAGTAGAATGCATATAACCATTAAAAGCTGTAGAAAATTACAACGTAGTGCTGGAATTTGTAGCACGAAAACAGCGGTGGACGAGCAGTGACAACAGAGCAGGGGACAGTAGCAGAAAATATAACAGGAAAGTGATCAGAAATACAAGCACTATTACAAATTTCACTGACACAGATAGACAAACCATGAGACAGCACTAGGTCAAGTGTATGCCCCTTATCATGCGTCGGGCCAGAGATCCACTGTGTGAGATTAAAGGAGTCGATCAGTGACAAGAAGTCTTTGACCAGAGAACTGGTTTTGCAGCACACATGAATGTTCAGGTCACCGGAAATTAAGAAGTGATCAAAATCTACCATAATTCCTGACAGAAAGTTTTCAAAATCCTGAATAAAATTCTTATTGTATTTGGGTGGACGATATACCACCGCACACAGCAAGGGAGGAGAGGAATTCAGTTTAAAAAGCTGCAGCTCAAAGCTGGAGTAAGTGACAGATGGTATCTGCTGACAGTGAAAGCTGGATTTGAAAACACAGGCTAGCCCTCCACCCTTGCCGGTGGTCTGAGGGGAGCTGAGAAATGTACAGTCAGGAGGGAGAAGTTCTGAAAACGGTGTGGACTCACCAGTATGCAGCCAGGTTTCCGTCACGAACATAAAATCCAACTTACGGGAGGTGAAAAAGCCATTCAGCAAGAAGGTCTTGTTAGCTAGGGATCTAGCATTGATCAAGGCCATCCTCAAGGTAACGTTAGGAGTCATGCTGGTCGAGGCACGTCTTAGCGGGCGAAGGTTTGTGTGGACAACACCGCCTCTGGGCACACGCAGCTGCCCAGGAAGAGACACCGACATCAGGCCACGCTGGGCAGGGGCCGCCAACGATCCATGGGAGACAGCGAGCGGAACCAGCGTTGTCGTCCGGCCTGCAGAAGCAGAGCTCAATGGCGAAGTAGCAGGAGCAGCATCCATCGGCGTGCCAGATGGCATCGTCAGGCCAGGAACAGCAGCAGCGGGAGGGCTGGGAATGACAATCCGTAACCACGGTCCTCTGAGCTGTATTGAGCGTCTGACGGCAGAAGAGTAGCAAAATCCACCACAAAGGAGGCGAGGATCAGCCACACAGGACAGCGACAGATAGGCCTTGACTTTCACCAATACACCACCGCGCTTACCCCGTCTTCTGATGCCAAACATACTGGTGCCATCTTGGATCTCAACTGCGACAGTTGACAGTTAACCGGTAAAGAGTTAAAAAGAGTAATAAAAAGAGAAGAGATACATAAAAACATATCCGTGGTTACCGCTGCCTATCTTACTGGCGCCCCTTTAAGCCTGTAGAGGCGGGGGTGTTGTGTCAGATGGCAGGTCTGCGCGGGTGGAATGCCAAGCAAATAAAAGAGAAAATAAAGAGTTAAATACATGAGAGCATTTCTGTGGATACCGCTGTCTATCGTGCCAACATTCCTTTAAGCTTGTAGGGGCGGGAGTGTTGTGTCGGGAGGGCAGGACCGCACGGACAGAATGCCAAAGAGTTAAAAGATAAGAGAACAAGAGAACAGTCAGAAGATCGATCAAAGTGTAAAAATTGTAAATATTATACGTGTATAAATAGACGTGTGTAGATAAAAAGACTGAGGACATAATAGACTAACAACTGGACAAGGACAGGGAGCATAAGAGGTAGATAAAAGTGCACACAGCCAACAGAAGTGGGCTTATACAAAAAACAAAGCTTTGTTAAAATTTGATATTTTGGTTCTGATCTCTATTGGGTTAAAGGTCATTACAAAGAAAATTCTTTTGACATTTTGGGGCCTGAATGTTTTATCATAATCTGGTATCTGTATGTTTGTTTTATGTGATTTGTTTCAAAGTTTTGTTACATCAGGTAGTTATTAACAGTATCTCAGTGAAACAAAACCAGACAAGGGTAACCTAACGGTGTCAACAAATTGTCTGGGGACTGGAAACCTAACGGTGCCAACAAAAAGTCCACATGTTTCACTGATTGAACCAGTTGCTCGGGTGAACTCCATACAAACTGGTTACAGAAGCAGAGCTCAATGGAGAAGTAGCAGGAGCAGCATCCATCGGCGTGCCAGATGGCACCGTCAGGCCAGGAACAGCAGCAGCGGGAGGGCTGGGAATGACAATCCGTAACCACGGTCCTCTGAGCTGTATTGAGCGTCTGACGGCAGAAGAGTAGCAAAATCCACCACGAAGGAGGCGAGGATCAGCCACACAGGACAGCGACAGATAGGCCTTGACTTTCACCAATACACCACCGCACTTACCCCGTCTTCTCCGACGTTTTTTGTGGGGAGGGGCGCAAGGTGAGCAGCGCAGGTAAGATGGAATATCTGCCAGCAAAGGAGGGAGGCTTGCAGTCTGGTCTCCCAATTCATGCTTTAACAGCGCTAGCGACGCGTGAGAGACTTGAATGTTGAGAAGAGTTTGGCGATCATAAGCAAATAGAGCCGAGACATCCCAGCAGCAGACACATAGGAACAGAGCAATAACAAACAATAAACTGAGTAGACGCGACCGACGGCCTGCCAAACATACTGGCGCCATCTTGGATCTCAACTGTGACAGTTGACAGTTAACCGGTAAAGAGTTAAAAAGAGTAATAAAAAGAGAAGAAATATATAAAAGCATATCCGTGGTTACCGCTGCCTATCTTACTGGCGCCCCTTTAAGCCTGTAGAGGCGGGGGTGTTGTGTCAGATGGCAGGTCTGCGCGGGCGGAATGCCAAGCAAATAAAAGAGAAAATAAAGAGTTAAATACATGAGAGCATTTCTGTGGATACCGCTGTTTATCGTGCCAACATTCCTTTAGGCTTGTAGGGGCGGGAGTGTTGTGTCGGGAGGGCAGGACCGCACGGACAGAATGCCAAAGAGTTAAAAGATAAGAGAACAAGAGAACAGTCAGAAGATCGATCAAAGTGTAAAAATTGTAAATATTATACGTGTATAAATAGACGTGTGTAGATAAAAAGACTGAGGACATAATAGTCTAACAACTGGACAAGGACGGGGAGCGTAAGAGGTAGATAAAAGTGCACACAGCCAACAGAAGTGGGCTCATACAAAAAAACAAAGCTTTGTTAAAATTTGATATTTTGGTTCTGATCTCTATTGGGTTAAAGGTCATTACAAAGAAAATTCTTTTGACATTTTGGGGCCTGAATGTTTTATCATAATCTGGTATCTGTGTGTTTGTTTTATGTGATTTGTTTCAAAGTTTTGTTACATGAGGTAGTTATTAACAGGATCTCAGTGAAACAAAACCAGACAAGGGTAACCTAACGGTGTCAACAAATTGTCTGGGGACTGGAAACCTAACGGTGCCAACAAAAAGTCCACGTTTCACTGATTGAACCAGTTGCTCAGGTGAACTCCATACAAACTCGTTGGCTGTTAAGGGGAGAATAAAAAAGAAATATCTGTTATTTTAATTTAATTTTATAGATAAATAAAATAAGTGATAAGTATAGTTTCATAAATAAATACAATAAGTAATGAAATTATAAAGAAATTATAAGTGATGAGTATAGTTTTATAATAAATAAAATAAGTAATAAAATAAAGAAAAAAGAAGTTGAGATCAGGCTGTTAAGAGCTGGTGGAAGAGGGTGACAGCAGTAGTGATGAAAATTGGGCTGAGGAACATTGCATGACTGATGGCTTAGTAGATACTTCAGGCATAAAGAACACATTTCGGGTTAGAAAGAACCTACATAGGCAACGAGGGTGAGGAGCAGTGGCAAGATGAGCAAGAGATTCGATTAAAACTTTAGATAGTTAGTAAATTTACCAATTGAAACAAGTGAAGGAAGAATTTCAGGTATACAGTGGGAGACGATTTTAAATGATTTGTTGACTCCCCGCTCATTAGATCCACTGCTGCAATATTTGTGTGATAATTATAAAAACGGACCCATAGCTTCACTTCCTCTGAACCAGGTAATATTTCAAGATTTAGAGAACGGAGTGGAATTTAATCCAAGATTGCGGATTGTTGTCGTGCCTAGAAAAGTTGATTTGGGAAGAGACGGGTCACATAAATTAGAATATAACCTCTGAAGAAAAATAATACAAAACTGCCTTCACAGTAGGGAAATTACTAGCACTGATACACACAAAAGAAACAGATAAGCAACCACAAATTCCAAGAGCGAGTAAAGTTAACAAGGCTTCATGGGAGCCAACCAAGGAAAGATGGAAAGAGGGGTTCTGACACCCATAGAGATGGTGATGACACAACATCCAGGAGATTAGCAAAGGGAAAGTCACTGAATGTATATACAGATTCAGCATATACATATGGAGTGTGCCACATCCACGCAAACATTTGGAAACAGAGAGGGTTTCGTAGAGCGGACGGCACCCCAGCTACACATGGGGAGGCCATTGTTGACTTGTGGGAGGCTATGCTCCTCCCCAAAGCCCTATCTATAATCAAATGTCCTGGCGCATATACCACCTCCAGACGGTCCTTTCAGACACCTCACGTTAGACTACATAGACATGGGAGCACAATCCAGAGTAAGAAGAGTGAGATACGTCTTGGTGGTCATATGCAGATACAGCCGATGGGTAGAAGCAACAGCCACAGCTGATCAGATCATAGAACACTTGCAAGATTCCTTTGCCAAGAAGTCTTCCCGAGATTTGGGATGCCGGATACCATATCATCAGATAACGGAAAACACTTTGAATCTAATGTAATACAAGAAACATTGAGGCAACTAGGTATCAAACAAAAGTTGGGCTGTGTCTACCACCCTCAATCACAGGGGGCAGTAGAAAGAGCAAATAGGATCCTGAAAATAAAAATAGCTAAAATAGTAGTAGATACCCTACCTTGTTTGCAATATTTATTGAACCGTTGGCACCAGGCCTGGAATTTCGTCATTTTAGGGGCAAGGCCACTTGGCCTTTCGTGTTGTCAATTTTTTGAGGGCACAAAGGCCAAAAGCCAGGGCAGCAAGGCCATACAATAAAACAATGATTTTAAGTCCATGTCCATAATGAATTTAATTTAAGGACTAAGGATGTATAATTATCTGTGAAATCAATCAATCAATCAATCAATTTTATTTATAAAGCCCAATATCACAAATCACAATTTGCCTCACAGGACTTACATCATACGACATCCCTCTGTCCTTATGACCCTCGCAGCGGATAAGGAAAAACTCCCCCAAAAAAACCCTTTAATGGGGAAAAAAAATGGTAGAAACCTCAGGAAGAGCAACTGAGGAGGGATCCCTCTTCCAGGACAGACAGACGTGCAATAGATGTCGTACAGAACAGATCAGCATAATAAATTAACAGTAATCTGTATGACACAATGAGACAGAAAGAGAGAGAGACAGCGAGAGAGAGAGATGCAGGACAGACGGTAGTGACAGTAGCTTACAACAACATTAATGAAAGTAATAATATTATAATTATAGTTTTGGCTACTGTGATACAATATGTTGAAAGTATATATTAATATCTTACAGTATACATATGTGACAATAATCATATGTGTATAATAACAGTAGAAGTATGACTAATGATGACAGCAGCAGCAGGAGGCATCTGGCAGGACCACGGCAGCAGCACAACCACACACGTCACGCTGTCCAGGCACCGCTGCGATATGAGTTAATCTGAGAGACAGTGGAGCACAAAGGCTCCGGAGAAGAAGCCGAGTTAGTGACATCCAGAATGGCCAAGTTAGCAAGATGCAGTAATAGAATACGAGAGAGAGAGATAGAGAGAGAGGGAGAGAGAGAGAGAAAGAGAGAGAGAGAGAGAGAGAGAGAGAGAGAGAGAGAGAGAAGGAGAGAAGGTGCCCGGTGTATTATAGGGGGGTCCTCCGGCAGACTAGGCCTAAGTCAGCCTAACTAGGGGCTGGTACAGGGCAAGCCTGAGCCATAAGCTTTATCAAAGAGGAAAGTCTTAAGTCTAGTCTTAAATGTGGAGACAGTGTCTGCCTCCCGGACCATAACAGGAAGATGATTCCACAGGAGAGGAGCCTGATAGCTGAAGGCTCTGGCTCCTGATTTACTTTTGGAGACTTTAGGGACCACGAGTAACCCTGCGTTCTCAGAGCGCAGTGTTCTGGTGGGATAATATGACACTATGAGCTCTCTAAGATATGACGGAGCTTGACCATTTAGAGCTTTATAAGTTAACAGTAGGATTTTAAATTCAATTCTGGATTTTACAGGGAGCCAGTGCAGCAAAGCTAAAACAGGAGAAATATGATCTCGTTTCTTAGTTCCTGTTAGTACACGTGCTGCTGCATTCTGAATTAGCTGGAGAGTTTTTAAGGACTTACTAGAGCTACCTGATAATAGAGAGTTACAGTAATCCAGCCTAGAGGTAACAAAAGCGTGGACCAATTTTTCTGCATCTTTTCGGGTCAGGATAGGCCTAATTTTTGCAATATTACGCAGATGAAAAAATGCAGTCTGTGAGGTTTGTTTTAAATGAGAATTAAAAGACAAATCTTGATCAAATATTACTCTGAGGTTTCTTACGGTAGTGCTAGAGGCCAGAGCAATGCCATCTAGAGAAACTATGTCATCAGATAAAGAGTCTCTGAGTTGTTTGGGGCCAAGAACAATAACTAAGTTTTGTCTGAATTTAACATCAAGAAATTGGTGCTCATCCAAGTTTTTATGTCTTTAAGGCAGTTATGGAGTTTAGTTAATTGATTACTTTCTTCTGGCTTCATCGATAAATACAACTGAGTATCGTCCGCATAACAATGGAAATTTATAGAGTGATTTCTAATGATGTTACCTAAAGGAAGCATATATAGAGTAAATAGGATTGGTCCGAGCACAGAACCTTGCGGAACTCCAAAACAAACTTTGGTACGTAAGGATGATTCATTATGAACGTCACCAAACTGAAAACGATCAGATAAATAAGATTTAAATCAGCTCAGCTCAATGAAGGACTTTTAGGCCAATTAAGTGATCCATTCTCTGCAGTAGAATTTGATGGTCAAATGAATAAATAAATAAAACAAGCTCAAGTAATAATAATGAGTATAATAAGTAATAATGTGATTTATTTCATAGTACTAATAAACCCAATGTGTTTTAAATATAGAACAACCAGGTTTATGTATTTATAAGCAAACAATCTTAAATATTAGGCCTAAATATTTTTTGAGTGTACATGATAAACTGATTCACTGAACAAGACTGGCTTACAATTATTTTTGACGTGTTGTTAGATAGCTAACAAACAAACAAACTACAGCAGGGCAGGGGCCTGTATCACGAAGCGAGATCAACCTTTCCTGGGTTACCCAGACCTATCCTGGGTTGACTAACCCTAACAATGGCAATCAGGATAATCGGTATCACGACGCTGGATATCAACTCGGTAACTCAACCCAGTGTTGCTTTATCAAGAGCTGTGAACGCGCATGCAGCGGACAAATCACAATCATGAGAGCGCCATATGTGAGGGAGAAAAAAGTATTTCTCGTGAGGATCAGAGATTAATTCTACTAAAATATGAGGAGAAGAAAAGCAACATTACAGAAAAGGCCAACACCGTGGCAGCTGCAGGAGGAGGAAACATGTGTGGCAACGCATAACGGGATGAATAATGTTTTTTTAGTTTAGATTATTTGCACATAATGTTAAAAACAGACAGTATAAAATTTACAAGATTAAAAAAAAGAAAAGTACCGGAGAGGTTAGAAGCCACTAAAAGCTTATCAAAGAAATTCCCCTGTCAAAACATCAATGAAATCACATGATAGAGAAAAAAAAAAAAACAAGTCAGGAAAGAAGAAACAGAAGGAGAGAGGGAAAAATCAAGATAAAACAAGGTAGCAAATAAAATTATGTGTAGGTTAAATTACTCATCACTGGTTCAAGTAGCTACAGTACCTGTACCTGTACATCTGACACTGATCACATCCTTGAATCCCATGAAATCAATGCTGCGCAGATGAATTGCGTGTATTACAATTATTGTCTAACATCATTGCGTCTGATAAATTGGTCTTCTTTGTCATAACGTAATATATGCTACAATAAAGCTTAAAGCTGATGCCACAATTAAATCATATCAACACCAAATTGATAGTCTGAATAAAATCATCCTGATATTGAGCTGTGTTAGAAATTAACAGCTGCGCAAAAATATACCTAGTCTCCCTCTTTAAAAAACAAAAAGGAAAATCCCTCAAACACCATGAAGTGTAGACATATAGGCTACTTTCCACATTTCCAGCAGCAAAGCTGTCAATTAGGCCCATTATCTTTAACAGGGATCATTTCCTCCAACAAAACAAAATGTTGGCACTAATATATTAAGTGTCCGCAAATGATCAGTTTCTTTCTTATGAAGGGGTGAGATGAAATTTTGACTTCTTTCCACTCCTTTTTGAACAATCTTTTCATTGTCTGTTGTTGTTGCTTTCTTTTCTTTTTTAATGTTCAAAATAAACTTTCACATCAAAATCGATCAAATGAATTAAACTTCCCATCATGACTGGGCTGCATTTCTGTCAGCGGAGTCATTTTTTTCCGAACAGCTGATTGGCCAGTGGGTGGTGCTTTTTATAGGATGAGATTCAACCCTGAACTTAACCTGCTCCGGAGCAGGATAGCCGTTCAGAGTAAGTTACCATGGTGATCTACCCCAATAAGAACTGAACCGGCTTCGTGAGACCGAAAACCCAGGGTTAACCCTGAAGTTACCTCGCTAAGACATTAATCCTGCTTCGTGATACAGGCCCCTGGTCAATTACTATTTCAACTGGGCCGCATTTCAAAACCAGATCATGTCGATGGGCCACAATTTTAGCAGCATGCAACAAATCCACTTTTTTTTTTTTGCATATCTATATATATATATCTATTTATATATATATATATATATGTGTGTGTACAGGCATGGCCCTCCTCAACATGATGCAGAAACAGACTAACACAGAGCTATCAATGTACAGAAGCATAAAAAGTGACATTAACAGTATCTAATAACACACACTATCTCTCTTCCAGCATCTCCCTCTCTCCTCTCCTCCACACACACATGCACACACCTCCTGCCGTTTTCCTTATAGATCAGTTACACAGTATGTAGTTTTATACAGTCCATGGCAGCAACAGTCATGTTTACAACAACAGAGTCACTATTTAAAACCCAATAACATCTCACTGGAATATTAATATTCCTCCTGACATCACAACACTGAGTGAAGAAAGTCACATTATCTCAGCATGAAGACAAACATCAGTATCAGTCATTCATCCTGCTCTCTGTCCCTCCTCTACTAAGGACACTCACTGTCTGCAGGTCGGCTGCCTCAGGTACATGTTCAGATAAAGTGTTAGCCTACACATAGACAGCTTTCATTTTAGTTTGTCTTTAACACTTTGCTGTTAGCCTCGCGAGCGTGATGTGCTTGTGTAGACCGCGATCATAAATCATAATAGCGGTGAATGAGAGACTCCGGACAGAGCGGATTGAAATATGGCTTTCTATATGCTGATCACATGTATTGCAGGGCTGCCAAGTTTCAGAAAATGACAAGAGTGAGACTTTAGTGTCATGATGCGTTCGGAAAAAAATTTGCCTTTTTTAACATTGATTTAGCCTGTTTTAACATCGATTTATACCTTAAGACTGATATCCTCACCTCCATGCCAGCGGCTCTCCCTGCACTGTGGCCTCCTAATGCTAGTTTTACAGTGGTTCTCAAAGTGGATTCCAGGGACTCTGTGGGTTCCTTTAGGGGGGTCTAAATTGACCCTTACAAGGTCTGTAACTCTGATGGTGCACAAATGGAACCAAATGGACCCATTGGGGTAGACCTTGAAATTTAGAATTTTGAGAAACACTGCTTTAGGGGGGTCTAAATTGATATTTACAAGTCTGTAACTCTGACACACACACACACACACACACACACACATTGAGACTAACGTTAGAGTCTCTTTTTCAAGTGTGAACTGGCCAAGAGAAGAGGCAAATAAATGTTACACAGCTCTGCAACAAATACAGGACAATGATAGACTTATAGCAGCCTTAAAACAGTACATATTAACTAGGAAACTCAAGGAGAAACAGCGAATCAACAGTGAACAGTGAAAATTGGGTAGTTACCTACTGTCCGTCTTCTAGCAAGCAGGAGAACGTCGAGTGGGTTTTAAATGTCGGCCGCTGTTGTGTGTGAAAGATAGTTAGAGACGCCAAGACCCGCCTTACGTTGCTTCTGATTGGTTTATATTGCATGGTGCCTTCCGTGGTTGGTTAGATTTAGGCACAAAGGACTGATGGATTGGTCTGGGATTGGTTATCTCGGCCAGTCAATCAGAGTTACTCGAACTACGGCAAGCCGTGAGGACCAAAGTTTATTATCATGAAAAAAATAAATATAGAGTATTGAATGGGGAAATATAAGTGTGAGAAATGTCAAGTGTGGCGTGTGGTGTGAGAATGGGTCAAATTGTGTGACTGTCACACTCAAAGCGTGATGCTTGGCACCTCTGTGTATTGATAAAGTACTGGCTTGGCTAGCAGAGGTTTTATTGCACATACTCACAGTAACAAGCGTAGTTGTTGTTAACTAGAGTAATCTTTAAGTTATATTCCCTTCATCTGCATCGCGGCCTCTCTGCTGTTGAGTTTGTGTGTGTGTGTGTGTGTGTGTGTGTGTGCGTGCGTGCGTGCGTGCGTGTGTGTGCGTGCGCGCATGCGCTGTGAGGGGTGACATGCAGAGAGTGGGAGAGAGGCTGCAGAATGATGATACATGAAACCGAAACTTTAAAAAGTAACGTCGATAATGGCGGAGCTTACTGTTATTACAGTCTTGATTAAATTTACCTTGGGTTGTTTAATACCGGGTCTCGGTACCGATCCCTGCCCAGGCGTTTGATGAAGTCTCCTGGTTGGCCGGTGATAGACTGGTGTCAAACTGTTGTTATTGCCTATCCGAGCGGTTCATGCCAGGCTTGAATCAAACCCACAGGGCTTGCAGACGTCCGCTTTGAGTCCGCGCGGACCTCTGCGGAGTCCGTTACGCGTACGTTCTGAGGCAGAGGCAGAGGAGAAAATCGCAAAATCACCTGGGGCAGTGCGGGCGGGGCATCAAGGCCACTGTGGCCTTAGGGCAGATATTTTTTTCAAGGGCACAGGGCCAAATTGGGAGGGCATGAGAGCCATGGCCCTCATGGCCCTCGTGAAATTCCTGCCCTGGCTGGCACAAATGATCAGGCAGAGCAACAACTTAAAAGAAATCCAAACAGGAGAACAGGAACATAATTATAGGGCTTTTCGCAGACGATGTGATTGTGACTCTTCAAGACCCGGACAGAACTTTTCCTAAACTGATGTCGATATTAGAGGACTATGGTGACTACTCAGGCTATAAATTAAACATAGCAAAAACACAAATTCTGACATTTAATTATTCTCCAGGCCAAGAAATTAAAGAAAAATACAAAATCAAATGGAATGTATTACCAAGATTGTTACACCTTTTTCAATCCATCCTACAAATGATGCCAGAGACACAATTTAGACACTGGGACAAACTTATATCTAGATTTATCTGGGCTGGACAGAAACCAAGGGTCAGGTATAAGACAATTCAATTACGAAAAGAGGAGGGCGGGGTGTCCCTGTCCAACCTGAAACAATACTTTTATGCAGCTCAAGGGAGGTTCCTGGTTTGTACATGCTGCCCTCTATATCAGGCAAGATGGAAAGATATAGAGGGCAAGATAGATACTTTCCATATTCAAGCAACACTAGGAGTCATAGAAAATAAAATGTCTCAACAAAGCAATAATGAAATTATTAAACAAACAATGGATATTTGGAGTAAAATGGTGAAAGAATGGAAGGGGACATCAAATTATCAATCTGGCCTGCTCTAGATCCCAAATTTAAACTAGGAGTCAGTGATGTTGGTTTCAGACAGTGGTGGGACAAGGGCATTACAGCACTATGTACACTAACTCACAGTGGATTCTTAAAAAGTTTTGGGTAATTACAAAAGGAATTTGGACTTGAAAACAAAGACTTTTTCAGATACCTACAAATAAGAGATTACTATGATAAAAAAATAAAACCAACATTGTCTAGAGAGGGTAATGCTGTGATAGATATTCTGACTGAAGCCTATAAAAAGAAGAATAAAAAAATTATCTTATCTCAATCACAGGAACAGTGCTGGAGGCAGTGCGGAAAGTTTAACGCTGATCACTCCCATGTCTTCTGGTTATGCCCAAAAATCCAAACTTTCTGGGAAAATATATGTCTAACTGTGGGAAAGATTTTGGGATATAAGATTCCTAATGATGTTAAAGTTTTGTATTTCTGTGCTTTGAAAGATGATGTCTTTAAAAAGAAAGACTGGTATCTGTCCAAAATACTGCTAATGGCCTGTATAAAAAAACAATCACAAAGAACTGGTATAAAAACCCGAGACCCCACGTCTCAATCAGTGGATGGACAGAGTTAAAGAAATCTATGCAATGGAAGATGATGTTCTGTCTGAGGTCCACAAGAGCGATCTTCCACAGGAAATGGGAGAAATGGTCTGCCTACATTAGAGGAATAGAGGATGCTATCAATTAAACAAGACATTTGAAGTCACTGAACATGCATCATAATATTGCCAACAGAGGAGCCCCCATATTTTTGTAAACTGAATGTTTGTTTGTTTGTTTGTTTGTTTGTTATATCTTAAAGCTATAGTGCGTAACTTCTACAGGTCCGTAAATGTCCGTTTCACCCATGCCACTACTAGAGGAGATGACCAAGCCCCAACCTCCGGGGGAGACCAGTGAGACCAATGCGAAAGTGCCAAAAACTGCAGTTCACTGACTGTCCACTTGAGGCTGGCTCCGGAAGTGAGTCAATTCCCGTAGACCCCCATGTTAAAATGCCCAACTTTAGAGCAGAAATAAACATGTTTACAGCCTGGTACAAAAAATGGTTTTGGTCTCTATAGTTAATTTCCCCTTTCATGACAACTGTGGGGGGGGGGGGGGTGAATATTTTTCTAACTCTTCTGTTTAAATGTTATTAAGGTTTGAAATTGCGCACAATTAAGGGCGTGGTCACTTTGAGTGACAGGTCGCACCATCACGGGTGGCTAACTAGCATGCTAACTAGCCGCTGGCTCTGCTGTGCAGAGCTCGGCAGAGCTGAGCTCAGACTCGGCCGTCTGCTCGGCGTCAACTCAGCCAATTCGTGTCCATGTTCAAGGCATTGAACCTGTCCTCTCAGCCGTGTTTGTGCCTTTTGGATATTTTTTCAGGCAAATATTGGAGTAATATGGCTTGCTGTTCGATTAATTATACCAACAGACCGTCCAAGAAGTCTGTGCTCCAGGTTTTTTGGTAAGTGAAATTCGGAAATTCTAATATTATTTTATTTATGTTTATATGTTAGCACTAATTAGCGGGTATCGGTGTCTGCGGTCACTACGGTCACCACCTAGCTTGTCAGCAGCGTGTATCGGTGTCTGCGGTCACCACCTAGCTTGTCAGCTTATTATTGTATTATTAAGCCTTTATTTAATACATGTAAAATCACGTTGATACCGGAGGTCTCATTTTCAAGTGCAACCTGTATCACAGCAGCAACATCCACATCAAGTTACAGAGCAGCAGACAATACGATACAACACAAGCTTAGCTCGTTAACTAGCTAACCAGCCAGCTTATGGTTAGCCTTCGAGCAAGACGCCAGTCCGGGGATGCATCGAAGTCAGAGCCTGACAGAGAAGTGTTAGGATATAGGCATTTAGGGAGAGAATATTTTGAACAAAAGGCTGTGTGAGGTTTGAAAATAAAGGTCCAACATGTTAGTTAGCTAACGTAATGCAATGTTAACGTTGTCATATGAGCAGTGTAACATCAACGTAACATTAAGGCTTTACTTGTGTATGTAAATTAAAAAGTGGCGAACTGTGCGAAATTACAATAAGGTGTGTAACGTAATTAAAAAAACTAATGTGACATTTGACTGTCACATATAAAATATTAATAAGATTAGTGTATGATATAGGCCTGTAGTTACACAACAATAGATAATGCACAGACAGAATATGAGGACTGTGATGGCCACCACCTTTTTGTTTTGCTAAAATAAATTGATTATGATCTGTTGAACATTTAAGTAATTTAAGTTGTATTGTTTGCATGTAAAGGTGTCTGTGAAGTAGGTAGCTAACACATATATTACTTTTAATATCTATTTGTCTGTGTAAAGTTTTCCTCTAGGTGACCCAGACAGACCGGACCAGTGGACACTCAACACGAGAAGACAGAAATGGACTCCAAACAAGACTTCCCGTCTGTGCAGTGAACACTTTGAGAGTCATCACTTCAGCACTGACTCCAGGATAAAGATACCTTTTTTTATACAGTACCTCACAAAGAGTCAAGAAACTTATTAGTTTAAAATGATGAATTATTGTCCATAATACATTTAAATGCATTACATAAATTACTAATTGTCATATATTACTAAGTATTTGATTAGGGCACAGCTTGCTCCGTACTATTACTGATAAGGTGAAATTACTGACACACCAGTGCAGTTTAATGTTCCCCTGTTGCAAAAGGCCAAATGAAGATTTTATCACTCAAGGAACATGACATGTATTTACCGACTTTAACATTTTAGTGCCTTTTATGCAAAGACCCTTTATCAAAGTGAGAACTACTACCTTTTTCCCCACACACAGTCTGTGAAGAACCAATAGAATAAAATATTCTCATAATGAGACAGCCGAACATAGCATGATTCCACAGTGGCAGTGAGCTTTGAGAACAGTTCAGTTTCCTTTTGATAGCAACAGTTATTTTAATGTGGATGAATTGCATACTGTATATTCATACTCCAGTTGTCTTGGTAGTACACTGTTAAATTTAAAATCACATTCAAATATAAAGTCAAATATCTACAGAACTTAAACACAAAACTATTTTATGAATGACAGCCACTTACTCAGCAATAAGATCATTTTGGTGGTGAGTGGGCTTTTAACCAAGACAGGCTGTAGTCAATGTTTTCTACCTGTGTTTTTAATCTGTCATCTTTCTCTCATGTAGGACACTTGAGGAAAGTTACAACGCCTCGACCAATGTGATGTTTACTCCACAGTAAAGAGGTTGTTTCACAAGAAATTAAGATTTTGCAAATTATGACACTGGGTCCTAATTCATAGGTTTTATAATTACTGTCATAAATCTTTTCATTTATTTCATGTGTACTTTTTGTAACCTTTTAATATGGATGTTTTCATAAATGCAAGCTTTGACTTAATTTTGTTAAACTGTTTGTGTAATTTTTATAACTTTTGCTATATAAAATGGATCAGACAAAATTTACTTTAGAGTAAAAGCTATTTTTTGAAAGCTGTCATTCATCAGTTTCCTGTGATGATTGGAAATATAGTGATGATTTAAACCATTAACAAAATATAATAGCTATTAATGGCATCTTAATGTTTTCATTTATGTCTTAACATTTACCCAAGTTTGCATTTATCTTAGCAGAATGTAAAAAAAATGAAAAGCTGATGTTATGTGCTGGTTTTGTTTGAACATTTCTTTAAGACTGTTACGTTCCCCAGCCGCCTGTGTATTTATTATGTGTATGTGTTTATGTCTATGTAGTCTATGGATTTGATCATGTTTAGTGGAGAGTCAGACCTCTCTTTCTGTCCGGAGATCGTGTGTGTATTGTGTTAACAGGTGTGCAGGTGATTCGCTGGACGATCGTGACGTTGCTCCGACTGGATTGGCTGAGCAAGGGGCTCGGCTTTCAGTGTCAACGGTCGCCTACTGGATAACAAGCGTGACGTCACCACTGCCGGGTTGGTGGAGCAAGGGGCTCGGCCTTCATAACGCCGGCCACACGGAAGCCACGGCCCCACTCTCGTACATGGCAGCAGCACATTGTATCGTTCTCTGGTTTTGTGATTGATAAGTACTTTGTTGTGTGATCCACGTGTGATTATTTAGCTTGCTTACTAAATAATTAATTCTTTTGTTAAGACCAGCGCCTTAGGGCCAACTGAGTCGTTTGTGTATATTGTAAATAGTCATTGTCACATATTATTGTTTGCACAGAGCATAGGGGTGAGCTGCTATTTTTGTTATACCTGTTTTCTCCTGTTTTTCGTTAGTCTAGGGAGTTAGGCCTAGTATTGTATTTTTGTTTCTTTTGTTTTTGTTAGGGATTAGTTATTTCGCCGGTCGGTAGACAGGTTGCTTTTTGTTTGTTGTTTTGGCCTGGGCTCACCCTGACGTCTTTTGCTCCATTTTGTGTGCGATATTGTACAGTGTGTTTTTGGAGTGTGTAGCAATAAATTGCTCACCTGTACATTTACTCCCGTGTTTCTGTGTGTCCTTATGTTACGCACCCACGCCCCTAGACTGGGGGGTAACAAGACAAATGAAGAAAATTCACTGAGAAACTATTCTCCTTTTGTGAAAAACAAAGAAATATCTGCACACTGAATAGTTTTAAGTCCCGTAGGAGGTATTATTTATTTGTGACGTTGTGACATATGAGAAGGTTCTGTGGGTATTGCTCGGTATTGGGGCTTATATAGTGGGGCTAAAAAAACGTAACACATAATTGGCTGATTATCTTTCTGTTTGCCTCACTATAAAAACGTCACAATACCTTTGCCTGAGGAAGACCCTCTCAGAGTTGGCAACATAGCAACAAGTGATACCTCCTTGGGGGCTTCAAAACTATTGTGTCCAGCTAATTCTTTGTTTTTCACTTTGAGCCCTTTTATCCAGTCTTATTCTAATGTGTTAAAACTAGACTTCTAACAGAGCAGCAAACAAAGGTTACTCTCCAAAATCTTCTCAGGCTCTGCTGCTGGGTGTAAGGTGCTTAGTTATCTTCAAGTACAAAGTTAAAATAATCAGGCCCACACAGAAATGGACTGCTTAATTTTTTGTCAGGAGGCATTTGGAGGTGGTCTTTAAGACAATTAACTAATTTACTTAAAAACATATAAATTCTCCTAGGTGTGAGATGAATGATTCTGATGTGAGGGTGCTCAATTATGGCACCATTTAAACTATGAACAAATGTAGCCATACCACTGTAAACACATTTCCTTGTCTTTTCAATAGGTTCGTTCAAGATGAACTGCGCCTCGCCTGAAAAGTAGACGAGAGCAGGCGGCCGCAGTGAGAGGCGGTGACAAAAAGCTGCGGTGAAGTCGGACAGTTTCCTGACAGTTTCCAGCAGCCTTCAGTCCGTACAGGAAGTCACAGACACACTAACATCCTGTCTGGAATGATGTCAATTCATTAAAAAAGTGATCAGACCCATATATCAGTTTGTTTTCACCATCAGTCACACAACATGTTTTCTGTTCACAGAATAAACCCTCAGATCAGACAAATACAATCTTAATCTCTAAAATTCAACAAAAATGAGTAGTTTATCTAAAACGTCATATTGTTGAGTCGGCATCTGAACCAATGAGCTGTTAGATCAGGTGAGAGCCAGGCGGTGCAGTCGGTGGAGAGCAACTGCAGCGCCTGGCTCTAAAAACTGCGGCCGCCTCGCTCTCGTGGCTTTATCGCCGTCCACTTTTGTAATACGTCAGAGCAAGTCGGGATGAAGTCGGACACAAAACTAACCGGCATGCATTGTGCGCCGATCGTCGGTGATCGAATCTGCGCCTGCACCTTTGGGCCAATGAAGAAAATATTATCTTAATGCCAGGATGCTGGAGGTGAAGCTGGTGCAGGTCCTCCTTCATCATGCTGACCAGCTTGACACTGCTGACCTTCCCCATGTCATTGCCGCCACAGTGGATGAAGAGGACATCTGGTGCTGCTCTTCCTCGCAGGGAGTGGGAAAAGAAGGAGAAAAGGCCTCTCCACTGCAGTCCACCCCAGCCAAACCAGCAGACACGGACGCCCGGCATGCTGAGGGTGCTTCCCAAGGTCTCTGCAGCTCTCTGGACACCACGCCGGACATAGCTGTCACCAATGCTCCACACTGTGCATATGAAAGTAAAATGAGTGTAATAAATGCTTTAGATAATTAAAAACAGAAAGTTAACTATAAAGGGTGAATCACTTCTTTTTGTTGACAATACTATTATGTCACATCTGTAGGATAATATAAAACAGGGAGCAACACCTCAAAATGTAGATGACAGTCTTTTAAATGCTTTCTTTCTGTCCTTGGAAGACAATGTAATATTAGCTGTCTAAAGTCAAGTAGCCAAAACTGGTACTTAGAGTTTCTGCTGTGTGTAGCAGGCGTGGTGGAGACGTAACGTTAACAAGTGGCCATGACCTCAACACCGGTGATGTACTGAAAGAAATTAACATCTTGTAACATGTATAACACTGCCTTTCTTTCACAATTTCTACATGTCCATTATTTATACAGTCTATGGAGATGACACAATGCTGATTAAACTCATAGATATATATATGTAGATGCCGCATTCAACGGTGCTCCTCATTGGAGCGATACGTCAACGAGGCCGCCATCTTGCCCAGGTGGAGCCTCGCTGCCTAATGCATGTATGTCTATTGAGGCAGGAGATTATTTATGATTAAAATCATCATTACTTGCTGAATTCTCAACCAATTTTCATGCGGTTTGGTTTGTTACAATTGTCAGACATGTAGTTATGATACAGGATACTTGGTTAAATAAAAAATGCAACTTTTCCTACCAAAATATTTGATCTTATGTAGATAAAGTAACAGTAATAGTTCTACAACACATTTAATCTAAACTTTCCCCATGTAATAAATAGTCTTTTTTCTTACTAGATGTACAATGCCCACCATGATGTCATTTAATTATTAATTTTGACTATAAATGTTTATTCACATTTCATACAATGTGCAAAAAATAGTGTATCAGCAGGGTTGTGCCGAGCTGCAGTGTAGTTACACATTCTGATTAACAAATGTTGGTTTTGTACAAGTGAAAATAAATGACTTAGAGCTGCATGTTTACATAAAATTTTGCTTTAATCTTATATGTATAACACCACAGTGCTCATGGGAGCCTGAACACAGAACTGTTTACATTATTAGGTCATATTTACAAAAAAATACAGTGTACAGTAGCTAGTATTATTTTTAGGAGTCTGCCCTGTCCTGTCGAAGTCCTCAGGTCTGAAGTGACAGCTGCAGATGACTGAGGAGTCACTCGGGACAAAGTCCTTTCTCCTCACTGCTGCTACCCATGCCCGTCTCCTTTCTGTGTTTTTTAGGAAACTACACACAAAATAAGTGTGTCAGAAAAACGCAGTTCTACATAATTTGTAGTTACAATTCAGGCCACAGGGTTCAACGCTAAGGTTTTTTTTCCACTTGCCTGGTCGGGCAAGTTGGTCAGAGATCTACTTGCCCGAAGTCAGTTTTTACTTGCCCTATAAAAATTGTTTAATTTAAGCGGCTATCAAATAACAAAGACTGCAGTTATTTTTATGTTATGTAATCTTTTTTCACACTGTATTTATTAATTAAAACAACATATGTCATGTACTGTAGCTTCATTCCTACACAAAAATGATAGTGTCAGGGCTTAAAGTGAAAAATTTGTCAATCGTTCTCCGTCTATAATTTTGCGCCCTACTTGAGCCATGCACACCTCTATTTATTTTTCACCCCTCTCTCCAGTTCTGCTGTATTAACACCGGGTTTAATTAATATATTTTGCTTCCATCTCTCTGCCCTGCTCTACTCTACTTCAACGCTACTTAGCTCTCTCTCTACTCTACCAGTAGGCTACCACATCCACCTGTTGCACAAAACGCACACAGCAGTGTTTCCCCTAGGATGGAGTTGTAGCAGCGGAGGTGAAGCACACGCATGAAAAATAATTTTCACATGCGTGAAACTTTTTTGTATGCTCGCAAAGCACAGCCTGCTGGGAAGTTTCTATGTATCTACTGGCACTAGAAGGGCTCTTTAGGACTAAGTACATACAGTACATGTGTGCACAGTAATGAGCAGGTGAAATGCCTGTCTAGCTTACATATGAGGTGTCTCAAGATTTAGGAACATACAATTTTATTGAATATAATAAAAGTTAAAAGTCACATGACATGCTGCTGTTTTGTGCTATGACCTATTTAAGTGTTGGAAGTTGTTATTTACATGACAACGCCTGAACGCAACACAAGCTCAGCACGTGTGCCATGCTACACTGCTGTGCGAGCATCGTAACAGCAGTCTGCTGGTTATTTACACACTGTCCATTTCAATAATTTTGTCAGCTGACAAACTGCACCGGGCTCAGGGTCAGGTTTGGTCAGGAAAATGCGGCCCGAGCCGCTCTAGCGTGCTCACCTGTGTGTGTGGTGGAACTCCGTCGTGCGCGATACAGAGACCAGAGGAGAATTGTTAACGCGTGACCATGTAGAGACAGAAATGACACGATGGCATAACACCATAAATAGTATATTGTTATGTTATTATATGAAGCGTCTGTCGCACAAAATAATATCAATGGGGGCTGTGGGCAGGACATTGTTACACAGCTGTGCCTGTGACTTCAGGCAGAGAGACCGCTGCATCAGAGCAGAAGAGCACGTTTTAAAATACATTTATTTCATCAATTAGTTAATAACTTTTATTATTTTTAGCAACTTGCCCGATCGGGCAAGTGAGTTGCTAGTTTACATGCCCGACCTTGAGTTTTACTTGCCCCGGGCAATCGGGAAATCCTTATTGTTGAGCCCTGGGCCACAAGTTAACTACTAACGTTATACTGCGTTATGTCACGTTGGTGCCATGAAACAAATAGTTGACAGTTTGGAATAACACATACACCAACATAGCTGTTTGACAAAGCATCATAATTTTATAAGTAATATTATATAACGTTAAATGTTAACCTTTTTTCTTTAAGTTGTGTGACATAGCGTTAGCTTAATTTGGCATTAGGACCAGATCAGGACAATTACTTTACTTGATTAACGTTAGCTTAAAAGAAGGATCACTTTTTGAGATATATATCTCATTAAACATGTTCGTAACAGTAAAATATTGTAAAACAACTTCTTACCTGTGGAATGTTATTCCCTTCTGCTTGGTTTTAACACTTCTTTCGTTTGTACACCCAAATGCAGAGCAAAAATGTGGCATTTTTGCCTAGTCAGAGCACCTAGGCAAGATGGCGGCGGTATTGACGCATCCCACAAGCCAGGGTGCGGCATCTATGTATATATATCTATGGATTAAGCTGTTCGGCTCCTCTAACATCTTGCGGTATTTTTCAATATATATCACTGTTAGTATGCGTGTAGAGTGGCGACATTCCTGCGCTGGCGCACAGGAAATGCGTCCTCACAACAAGAAGGGAGGGGGAGGAAGAGTGGAGAGTCTCACAGCAAGAGGTAGAACGCAGGTAGAAGGAGAAAGCAACATGGCGGAGAACCCGAAGAAGCGGCCGAGACACGGTTCAGAAGTGGATCCTACAACAGAGAAAGCCTGGACGTTCGGCTAAAGGTCTGCTGGCAAAGAAGGAAAGTGACCGACGGAGAAGACAAACGAGGATTTGTATTGGCGTCGCTTTTCCTCAGTGGAGAGCCCTGAAGGAAGAAGTTGGGCTGAGGGCAGACACGGATGTTGCCTTGCTGCTGTTGGATAAATAAGTGACTTGGTTTATAATTATATTATGAGTAGTATGTGTTGCTGTTACATGTACTGGACCTAGTACTTTATTATTTTCTTGGAAATGGTGCTATGAACGTAATGTAATGTTAGCAGCCTGGTGTTCGCCACGTTGTGTAAGTTAGCATTGTGTAGCCTTGTGTACACGATGTGAAGCGGGTGTTACTCAATGTACATGGTGTGTGGCTAATGTTACTTTGTGTACATGGTGTGTAGATAATGTTACTTTGTGTACATGGTGTGTAGCTAATGTTACTCTGTGTACATGGTGTGTGGCTAATGTTACTTTGTGTACATGATGTGTGGCTAATGTTACTTTGTGTACATGGTGTTTGGCCAATGTTACTTTGTGTACATGGTGTGTGGCTAGTGTTACTTTGTGTACATGGTGTGTGGCTAATGTTACTTTGTGTACATGGTGTGTGGCTAGTGTTACTTTGTGTACATGGTGTGTGGCTAATGTTACTTTGTGTACATGGTGTGTGGCTAATGTTACTTTGTGTACATGGTGTGTGGCTAGTGTTACTCTGTACATGGTGTGTGGCTAGTGTTACTTTGTGTACATGGTGTGTGGCTAGTGTTACTCTGTGTACACGGTGTGTGGCGAATGTTACTTTGTGTACCGTGACGAGCAGTACACAGTGTTTAGCGCGAGCGTGAAGAGCTACACTCGTTAAGTTTGGTGTTTGGTGGTTTTACCGTAATAATGCGTACAAAAAATAGACAGATGACCGACAACATAACATCCGTGGCTGAGCTAACAATGAAGTTTAGGCTACGGTTACACCAATGCGGTTTAAGAATAATGTCATGCCAGTGCTGAGTATGGGCAGTGTGTCACGCATCAGTCTGCCGCTTGTGGATACAAAATTACAACTTCCATCATTTTCATTACAGTTACGAAAAGTACCCTAAGGGGCCATTGTCATCAACCCCCATGAAGACTGACAGAAACATCCGACCACCTCCTCCCCCATCACTTTCCAGCAATGGCGCTGAATCTCAAAGGTACAGTAGTTTGTGTCTGTGTGAGTGGGTGTCCTAAGACCAACATACAGCTTAAATTAGTAGCTGCATAGCTCTTGTTTTGTAAATATCCACACATGTGACATTTCTACATGGTCTTTTGCAGACCAAGTGGGTTTGCTTGCTAATCACATTAGACCCACAAATGTATTGCACTTGTAGGGATGATATCTTCAACATGCCCAGGGTTGGTGCTCTTCCTGATCAGGAGGATGTGATAGATGTCTTGGAGGAAAGGTAAATCAATCTATAATATCAGCTAAATGTAAAAGAGGAATTATTTATTATGGTCTATTTTTTGGAAATAATGCCTGAGTTACTCATACATTCATATCACCTTTTATATGCAGCATGCACTCCCTGAATATGGAGGACACCCAGATTGTTGATGAGGATGAAGCCAACAACCTCATGAACAGTGTGTAAGTGCTGCTGATAATGTACAGTTACCTTTGAATGCTATATTTGTTGTATTCATTGTGTGACTTATGCACATACTCATGAAATTTGGACATCGTCGTGAAGGAAGAATTTTTTTTATTTTTTATTTTTTTTATATACTTTATTAATCCCAGAGGGGAAATTCAATTTTTCACTCTGTTGTCAATTACACACAGGTCCGAACACACGTTGTTTCTCAACATAGAACTGGTGGTTCCCTAAAGATGCCCTTCCCTGTTGAAACACTCCCAACTGTAGGCATTGACGAGATGGTGCACGACTTGAGAGAGAGGGAAGAAACTCCACCTGAGATCACATCTTTTCCTGATTACCAGAAGGTTTTATGTGAAGATGACATTGTTGGCGAGAAAGCTGCAATAGCATATGAGGAAAAACCTGAGACAACTTACAGGCTTTCTCAGATTCCCACTGCAGAAATGCAAATACAGTGACCTTCTCCTGGGAGTTGAATGTGATGCTGTACAACCCTTTGAGGCAATCATCAAGTCACAGGGAACAGCAACAACTATTGAATGGGTGAGGAAGCTATTATACCACTAAGGTTTTGTGTTTTCCATTGGTTCTAAAGCCATCTCCATCTGGCACACTCTGCCTGCTTCATTTTATATAGAATGTAGTGTAAAGTTTTTTCAGGTTTCAATTATTTTTGATTTTTTCTTCTTTGTTATTTTTATGCACAGGTGTGTTCACGAGGTCACAGCCTTTGGAGGTGGAACTCTCAGCCCATTTTCAAGTTTGGCCTTCAGGCAGGGGACTTCATGCTGGCCACCAACATCCTGCTGTCTAGAAACAACTACCACAAAATTGCACTTCTGTTCAGGTTCATGAACATGGGCATTGTTACCAAGTCCACTTTCTTTGCGGTGCAAGACTCCTATTGTGTTGACCCCATCAAGGAGTTCTGGCAGGAGAACAGATCAGCAATCATAAACCGCCTGCGTGCCAAGGATCACATTGTAGCTATTGGTGAGTGCACAGAGATACATAAGAGGGAAATTAATTGAGTTTAGCACTTTTGAATCAGTTGTAAAGTGTTTGCTTTTGACAAACTTTCTCTTTATTTTTTCCAGCGGATGGAAGGATGGACTCTCCCGGTTGGTATTGCAATTATTATCAGTCTGCAATTCCCAAATAAAACTCGAAAGCAAAACATGACAAAAACAGGCTTGTTGAAGCAGTATTCGGGAGGTTGGTGCTCCTACTTGCTGCGCCAGCTAGCCTGTTTCTGGTATCATATTCCTTTCGAGCATTATTTGGGATTGAGCACAAACATATTAAACTTTTCAGCAGATTATTTAGCACTACATGGTTCCCACCTTCTCTATTTCATGTACTCTCACAGATTATGAAATTGTAATCTTATAATGTTACCATACAGGGCACTGCGCACAGTATTGCACGTACGCCACTATGGACTGTGAATCCTGGGACATCATCAACATCACGACAGTCGACAAGAGAGAGACAAACAGGAACTCTGTTGCAATGGAGAAAACAGGCTTCATAAGAACAATGCATCAATTTCTTTCTGAAATACCACTGAAAGAGATGTGCACTGATGCACATGTTCAAATCAAGGCCCTAATGGGTGAGCTTGTACTGAGATCTAGTTACTAATACCTGTAACCCAGCTGCATTCAGGATGAATCACACTTACACCAGTGTTTGGTTTTTGTATGTTACAGATCCCAAGCGTGGGAGGTATGGTGACCGGGGAGTAATCCACACCTTGGACATGTGGCATAGAGCAAAAAGCTTGGCCAAGAAACTACATGCAGTAAGACTGATATCTCCAGTACACTGTGCACTGACTGGCTGGATTGCTAAAACATAGAGTAACAGCATTTTAATTTTTAACCTTTCTAGGCAGGACAGGTGAAAGGCTGAAAGGTGAATGGTTACTTTCCTACTTTGTATCTAACACTTTGTTTTTCATCAACAAGCAGCTACTGGAGACTGACGGACAACAAATGACTTCTGCTGACTACCACTGGGTCTTTTAATCCACTAACCTGTCACCTACAAATAAGCAGCACCTTGTCTCCCATTTGTAATAGGCTATTTGCGTTTCTGTGGTAGAAAAAAACACACAATAATTACCTCTTCCGAAGAATCCATCTTTTTTTTCCACTGGCTGTCCTTCTTCAAACAGAATAAAAATGTTGTGAAATCGCGAATCACGGTGGCGGAGGGATAGCGGTGGGGAGTGGGGACATAGTGGGGGTGCGGGGTAAACCTGGGCATACGTCATATGGAAGTGCCGACTTATTTGTTGTAATAACGCATTATCCGCTGGGAGGCGACAGAAGTTACGCACTATAGCTTTAAGCTGAAAATACTAAATAAAAAGTATCAAAAAAAAAAAATACACATAGTTCCTCCAGTCCGAAGCAAGCTAGAGTGATGCCACTCAGTCTGCACATGCTCAGTTAGACAGTTAGATGTTCAGTTATTGACACAAACTCCCAGAGAAATTTACCAGCAAGTGGTTTTAGGTTTAAAAACAAAACAAAAAAAAGAAAATCCCAAAAACATTTCTATCAGAAGAATGCTATTTTTGGATGATGACACTGCTGTAAGTAGCTAGTAAATTGCTAGCAAGTACAGGTTAATAACTAGGCTACCTAGCTAGCTAGTTTCAGCGGCCGAAGTCACAAAATAGCTAGTCAGCCTAGTTAGGAGGTCTAGTTATTAGCCAGTGCTTGTTTCAAATGAATAATAACTAATCAAATAATAACTTACTAGTTAGGTTGTTACTAAGGTACTAGGTAGCTGCGGTAGGTGGTTAACTTATATTACATGATAATGATAATCACTTGCATGCTCATAGTCAGTGGAATCATGTGTTTGCTTACAGGTCGCAGCTTGGTACAAGGGGCTGATGCAAGAAGGCACAATGGAAATGCACAGAGCTTTGCAGTTGCAAATGTGATAGATAATTGGATTATACTGTACATGCAAAAAACGTTTTATAGTGTTTAACAGGGAAGCAAATAAAGTTCAATTGAATTCAAATCATTCATGTCATCCATTCCAGCCGCTTTTGTTGAAAATTATGTGAATACATTCCCAGAATTAATATTTTTATTTGATCTTGGCATGAACAATCATCTAGTGATATTCCTAATAGCTTTAATGCATTCCTTGACCCAGAAAATGTATATTTTGTCACCAAAATTGACCTTCTAAGTAGCTTGGAAGCTGACATATTGGCACTTTTGGTGGAAGGCGGCCATCTTGGATTTCCAAGATGGCTGTCTGCCTTGTGATGAAGCGGCTCCCCTTCTAAATTGAAAGCTATGGTGATGGAGAACACATAAAAAATTTTTGGTGCTTTTGTCCGGCGCGTCCCCATTCTTTTCACGTCTTTAAGCCGCCTGACTATTTCCTTTCTTTGCTTCCTTCCTCCCCACCTTCTTTTTTTCTTCCTGCCTCCCTTTGTTCATTCTTTCTTTTATTCCCTTCTTCCTTCCCTTTTCCTCCCTCCTTCCTTCCCTTCCTCCCTCCTTTCCTCCATCCCTTCCTTCCTTCCTTGACAGGAGGGTTAAAGTAAATCAGATGTAGTGCATTTCACATTAAAGTGTGTTATAATATGAATAAAGAAAAAATAAACATCTGCCAGAGCACAGAACAATTGAAACCATCAAGTGGGTTATTGACAGTGCTTTAAATCCAGAGGTTGCTGAAACATTGCAAAGTGCATTTAACATTCATAAAACATGTTTTATGCTAAATAAAACAAGTCTGCCAGAGCAGAGAACATCTGAGACCATCATCTCAGTCAGTCCAACAAAATGAAGATGGTCAAGCTCCAAGTTTTCTTCAGTGAATAAAAAAAGAATGAACAGCAAAATTTGCCTGGTGACAATGAGGAAAGAAATGCAAGGATTCCAATTTTTATATCTTATTCCACTGAAAAGATAGAACTTTTGGGGGCTGGTTTGTGTTGTCAGAGAATGAAATGTCAATGAAATGAAAGTCTTGTATCACATCTTAAAACAAAGTTCCCCACATTTTAACATCAACATTCTGTATTGAACAGTCGAGGCCATTAGCCCTCATTATCAGTCCAATATAATGAAGTGGGACAAGATCAGTGTGTTTTCCTTAGCAATCTCAAAAAGAAAACCTGAGACAGTAATGATTTTTCACAGTACATAAGTTCAGCTCAATCCTGAAGGTTTTGTTTCCACATGTGAAACTCAAGTTGAAAACAGAGGACAGATGTTACAGTTTGTACCTCAAGATTCTGTTTCTCAATCCGTGTCTGGTTTGATCTTCATCACCACTCTCTGAAGAAACTCAAAGGAATACTTAATGGCATCTGGATACTCGAGATTCACACAGTAGATGACGCCCATAAGCATGGCAAAGCTGTGTGCCACATCTTTAATGTTGTGAAGCACAATGGTCTCCTCAACCACAACTGCCACATTGAAGATCTTGTGTGGAATGGCCCCTTGTTCGTCTTCATAGCCTATCAGGATTCCAAGCTGCGTCCCCTTTATGGCTTCATCCAGGTTCTCAGCATGAGCCTTGAAAAGCAGAAATAACGTATGACCATTTTCATCCGCAAGTACATCAGCTTTACAACACCATATCAAAATTAAAGGTTTGGAGAAGCAGAGCATAGTAACAGCACAGAAGTAGATCGGTAAAGTGTTGAGGATGAGGCCAACAAAAGAAGATATTTTAGCCAATTTTAACCACGTAAAAGTCCCACCATAAAGTAGCAATGTCAGTTCAAGTGCATACCATATTTAAATATTAATTAATTAATATTAATAAATATTAAATTAAAAAAGTTATTCTTACATCACACATCCTGATGACATTCGATGGATCTTCGCCTGACATGTAGTATGGCAGACCAAGCAGAGCAGCAGCCCTTCTTCTCTCATTTGTCTCCCACAAAACAAAGAAATATGCAGTAAGATGAAAATGTTATAACAAATGGTGCCTAATTTTCTAGTCACCCCCTCTTCCAATTACATCTCTCACAAGGCAGTCCAAAATGTCTTTTAGTGACTGCTTCTTTCCAGATTTGGTTGCTGCGTTGTACACCTCCAGCAGTCTTGGGACCAGACCATCAAGTCCTTCGAAAAAAGATTCCAGGAGGTCTACGGTGACAATCCTCTTGAATTCTGCCATAATCTGAGGAGACAGACAAAATACTGAACATAGCGTAGTTTAGCAACTGGATTTGATCCGTTTATATGCTCCTTGATATGTTTTGCAAAATCCACATGGGATTGGAGCACAGTTAGACAGCTGGGGTAAATGCAGCTCAAGCCCTGTCTTCCACGTCCATGTCCACCTTTGTAATGACTCACTATTGTTCTTTCACTGTAAGTGGCAAAACTGCAAAACTTACAACTCCACTTCATCCACAGTTGTAGCCAAACTTCAATGAATGGACCAGCAGCACCTAAAACACACAACATACATTATTAGAGTATGGTATAAAAGCCTTAGTCATGTCAACTAGAAACATGAGCAAAAACATTACAGGGATAGTTCAGTTTTTTTGCAGTGGGGTTGTATGAGGTTCTAATAGCCACCAAGTGTATTAGCGACAGTAGACCACTCTCTGCTCTCCCCCAGTACGTCATACCAGCGCACAGTGCTGGACAGAGATACAGGCAATAAACAGCAGTAAACAGTCCCACACAACACACAACACACACTGTGTTTAGAAATGTTACAGACAAATTAATTTCTTCTGAACCAATTTACAAATTGGGTTAGATTAATAATGTGATACATGCAACCACTTACCTTATTTCATTGCTCCTTGCCTGCTTCCCGTCTGCTCCTTGGCTGCCCCTCATCCAAATGATGCGCTGTACTGCCGCCAGACCTGATCCTGACCTTGCTAACAAACAGTAGTCATCCGCCATTTCTCCTTTCACCATTCTAAATCTGCTCAGCTAGTATACCTCTTCTTCTGTTAATAGGCAGCTGCAACTGGGTGGAGCCCCTGCTCAAGTTTTTAAAAATATCATATCATAATTATTAGTCCCTTATCAGATCAAGACGAAATTTCAAGGAGCACTATTTTTACGGCGCATTAATATTGCTGTCACACCATGGTCATGATCAGTTTCTGAGAGATCCGGTTAACACTGAAAACTCATACTGTTAAGTTATGTTGACACATTGAAATTTCCATTTCACTGAACTGGTTTAAAACTTTGAGTTGGAATACCAATAACTCATTAAATTAAGTTGAAATTTCATAACTCATTATGTTAATTAGAAGTAAATGATAGAAACAAGTTATGATAACTTATTGAGCTTAACAATTTTTAAAGTGAGGTGGTTCACAGGAAAAACATAGCTGAAGAATAAAGTGACAGTTACACTGCTGAGTAATGCAACATTTTATTAGTTATTTTATTAGAGTATAGCAGCCTGAAGTTTCTTTCAACCTATTTGACAGTTTTTTTTTTTCGTTTTTTTTTTTTTTTTAATCAAATCGGCATATAATTACTATATCTACATTATGCTTATTCCTGCTTATGATATATTTGATTTTACCCTGCTACCTTGTAAACACCACTCGTTCAGATTGGTCGCTCTGATTTCATCAATCAATCAATCAATTTTATTTATAAAGCCCAATATCACAAATCACAATTTGCCTCACAGGGCTTTACAGCATACAACATCCCTCTGTCCTTTGGACCCTCACAGCGGATAAGGAAAAACTCCCGGAAAAAAAACCCTTTAACAGGGAAAAAAAACGGTAGAAACCTCAGGAATAGCAACTGAGGAGGGATCCCTCTTCCAGGACGGACAGATGTGCAATAGATGTCGTACAGAACAGATCAACATAATAGTAATCCGTATGACACAATGAGACAGAAAGAAAGAGAGACAGAGACAGAGAGAGATGCAGGACAGAAGGTAATGACAGTAGCTTACAACAACATTAATGAAAGTAATAATATTATAATTAATAATAATATATTAATATCTGATAGTATACATGTGTGACAATAATCATATGAGTATAATAACAGTAGAAGTATGACTAATGATAACAGCAGCAGCAGGAGGCATCTGGCAGGACCACGGCAGCAGCACAACCACACATGTCACACTATCCAGGCACCGTTGCAATACGAGTTAACCTGAGAGACAGTGGAGCACAAAGGCTCCGGAGAAGAGGCCGAGTTAGTGACATCCAGAATGGCCGAGTTAGCAAGATGCAGTAATAGGACACGAGAGAGAGAGAGAGAGAGAAGGAGAGAAGGAGAGAAGGTGCCCGGTGTATTATAGGGGGTCCTCTGGCAGACTAGGCCTAAGTCAGCCTAACTAGGGGCTGGTACAAGGTACAAAGCCTGAGCCAGCCCTAATTATAAGCTTTATCAAAGAGGAAAGTCTTAAGTCTACTCTTAAATGTGGAGATGGTGTCTGCCTCCCGGACCGCAACAGGAAAATGATTCCACATGAGAGGAGCCTGATAGCTGAAGGCTCTGGCTCCTGATCTACTTTTGGAGACTTTAGGGACCACAAGTAAACCTGCGTTCTCAGAGCGCAGAGTTCTGGTGAGATAATATGGCACTATGAGCTCTCTAAGATATGATGGAGCTTGACCATTTAGAGCTTTATAAGTTAACAGTAGGATTTTAAATTCAATTCTGGATTTTACAGGGAGCCAGTGCAGAGAAGCTAAAACAGGAGAAATATGATGATGTTTCTTAGTTCCTGTTAGTACACGTGCTGCTGCATTCTGAATTAGCTGGAGAGTTTTTAAGGATTTACTAAAGCTACCAGATAATAGAGAGTTACAGTAATCCGGCCTTGAGGTAACAAAAGCGTGGACCAATTTTTCTGCATCTTTTCGGGTCAGGATAGGCCTAATTTTCGCAATATTACGCAGATGAAAAAATGCAGTCCATGAAGTTTGTTTTAAATGAGAATTAAAAGACAAATCTTGATCAAATGTTACTCCGAGGTCTCTTACGGTCATCTGGTCATTTAATAGAGACGCTGTCTAAATATAGACCTTTAAGCTCTTTCATCTAGCACATCTCAAATTGCCAAGTTAAGGAGGTGGACAAAGTACTCACATTTGACTTCTTTTAATGGCTCACATCAAAAAAACAAAAAACAAATGCTAACGCATTTCAGCACATGGCCTTCTTCAGAGCGTTTGAAGACACATACAATCAATCCAGCTATTTATACACAAGAAGGTCATTACTGCACAGCTGAAGGTGGACCTTAATTACTTGCAAACCAATCAACCTCCCCTGGCTCCAAACATTGAGACCAATCACACAGTACACCAAATCTGACTAAATAGTATTACATAAATCAGATAGTAACAAACATTTTACATTTTTGAAAAAGAGACAAACTTAACCCTTTTTAAGCTGAAATCATCATTAAGTCCATTTGGTGTCATAGTATTGAGTGTGTATATCCAGAACATTTCTCTCTGAGCCAGTCTCTTTAGAATGTCACATCCTCTAGTGGGCATCATGACTTTTTCAATCCCACAGAACTTCAGAGAAGAAGGTGAACCGTGATTGGCTTCAGCATAATGTTTTGCAATTGCATAGTCCATGTTACCTGTGCGGATTGCAGTTTTGTGTTCTGATATTAGTTGTTTTAGGGGTCTTTTAGTTTGTCTGATGTATGAGAGACCACAGGGACATGACAACATGTAAATCACGTGGGTTGTTATGCAGTTTATAAATCTTCGAATGGGAATTTTCTTTTCAGTGTGGGGAACACGTTAGCTTTTTTTTTTTTTTTTTATGTGAGCCATTTAAAGAAGTCAAATGTGAGTACTTTGTCCGCCTCCTTAACTTTGCAATTTGAGATGTGCTACCATTTTTACATTTTTGATTATATTGGATTTTTCGTTTAGCACTGTGAGTACCATCACTGTTGATGCGCGACCTCCTTTTTCATCTGAATTATTTTTATTATTATTTTTTGTCATTGATAGCTCAAATTTATCTGGCTGCGTCATCGAACCAGTGTTTATGCTCAGACCTTAATAATAATAATTGCACTCGTATGACCGGGACTATTGTACATGAATGTGTGGAGCTAGTCAAAGGGGGACTGTTTTTTTCCCCCCTCTCACCATAAGTGCTAGCGAGGAGCCCCAACAAGAGATGGGCTTTTCTCCACTGACTGAGGAGTCAACGGGTCCAACTGTGACCAAAGTTTTGGGAGTTGTTTTCTTTAGATGATTTTTCTCTGTTATCATTTATTGTAGTTCTTGTTCTTATATGCAGGGGGTCCATGTCATTGGTCTGGCAGCCCATTGGTCCGACATCCCATTAGTCCGACGGTCCCCTGTGCTGAAAGGCTCCCGGCGGGCGTATTTCTACCTTGATGGTGCGCCGTGACCAGGGTCAGCTGGGAAAGGCTTGAGGCGAAGCAGGCTCACGGCTTATGTGTCTGTCACTTTCTTTTTCATTTTAACCCACACCATGATCTTTTCCTAACCCTAACCAAGTGGTTTTTGTGCCTAACCCTAACCAGACCTTAACCACAGGGCATCATGATTTGATTTCGGAACAATGGGACTTCGAAACAGTGGGTTTAATATGGTCGGAAAAATGGGTTGTCGGACCAATGGGCTGTGGGACCAATGGGCAGTTCCCATATGCAGGTGGCCAGCATCAGTGACATGATTAATGAAGGTTGTGCACTGTAATTCAAAATAGTATCACTTAATGTTAACGGGCTTACCAGCCCTATCAAACGGGGTAAAGTGATGAGTAAAATGAAAAGGGAAAAAAATGAAATTATATTTTTCCAAGAGACGCACCTCTCGGAAACAGAACACGCAAAATTGAAAAAGTTTGGATGCAATAATTCTTTTTATAGTAATTTTAAGGGGGGCACAACTCCCTAAATTTTGAATTGCTGAAGGAGATCAGGGACAGGGAAGGTCGGTTTGTTTGTTTTGGTTCAGTGTAAGACCGATGACAATATTCAATGTTTATATTCCACCAGGGAACTGCAAAAATATTTTTAAAAATATATTTGACTTAATTAGCTCTGAATCGCAAGACACACTGGTTTGTGGTAGAGATTTCAACATGGTGTTGAACAACCAAAAGGACTCAACTAGTCACAAAAGAAGCCATACTAAACAGGCAAAGTTGTTTAAAGAATATCTTAAGGAAGCGGGTCTGACAGATATCTGGAGGGACCTGCACCCATCCAAACAAAATTGTACATTTTATTCTGCAGCACACGCAGCCTATTCAAGACTCGATTATTTTTTCATTAATAATAATGATAGGCACAGAGTACAGGAATGCACCATTGGACCTATGGATGTATCAGACAACTCTCCAATTTACCTTAGTTTACACCTAGATAGCAGACCTAGGAAAACAATATGGAGGTTAAATACAAGTCTACTTAATAATAAAACGGCAACTGAACACATACAAAATGAAATCAAGTCCTATATAGAAAATAATGACAACGGAAAGGTGAGTCTGATTATACTGTGGGATGCACTACAGGCAGTCCTCAGAGGGAAAATGATTGCAATTAGTAGTGCTATAAAAAGATCAAAGGAGCAAAAACTTAAAAAGCTGGAAGAGAAACTCAAAAATTTAGAGGGAATTCACAAAGAAAATAAAGATCATCGGTATATGGAACAGATTAAAATAGTCAGGAAAGAAATTGATGAAATATACAAAGATGATTTAGAAAAAAAGCACAAATTTCTGAGACAATCTTATTATGAAGCCGGCCCAAAGGCAACGCGCTTATTGGCATGGAGACCACAAAATCAATAAATAAGATTAAAGATCCTAAGACAGGAATGGTGTCCAGCAATCTTGACGATATAGAAAAGTAATTTGAAAGTTATTATAAAATATTATATACTCAACCAAATCAAGGAAGAATGGGGACGCGCTGGACAAAAGCACCAAATTTTTTTTATGTGTTCTCCATCACCATAGCTTTCAATTTAGAAGGGAAGCCGCTTCATCACAATGGTGGAAGGTGGCCATCTTAGATTTCCAAGATGGCCGCCATGTAAAATCTATAAGTGCCAATATGTCAGCTTCCAAGCTACTTAGAAGGTCAATTTTGGTGACAAAATATACATTTTCTGGGTCAAGGAATGCATTAAAGCTATTAGGAATATCACTAGATGATTGTTCATGCCAAGATCAAATAAAAATATTAATTCTGGGAATGTATTCACATGATTTTCAACAAAAGCGGCTGGAATGGATGACATGAATGATTTGAATTCAATTGAACTTTATTAGCTTCCCTTTTAAACACTATAAAACATTTGCATGCATGTACAGTATAATCCAATTATCTATCACATTTGCAACTGCAAAGCTCTGTGCATTTCCATTGTGCCTTCTTGCATGAGCACTTTGTACCACAACCACTTGTGCTTTTACAACCACACTTCACCAGCTCACTGCATGCTTTTGAAGCCATTGGCAGAAGGCTCCACACAGGAAGCCAGATCTGGCTGTCTCTGTCCAATGTCCATCCACAACCTTCTGGACTAGGTGTTGGCTGCTGGGCCAGTTCAGATGTCACCCAGATCCCAGATTGGTAGGTAACTCGCTTCACGTGCAGCAGCAGGGAATCTTGAGTCAGTGGAATGTGATCCATTGTTTTGTTCTTTTGGCAGAACAGCTCTCTCCGTGCTTCATTGACAGATTCCATGTAGTTGAAGGCCTGGGTGACCTCAGAGTAGGACTTCCAAGCCTCCCATGCTGACTTCTTCCCCTTCCCATAGAATGCTGAGGTTGTGTCACAGCCTGTATAACAGTGGAAGATGGGAAGTGCTGTGGACTTGTCTTTGCCCAGAGCATGACAGATTGTATTTATATGATATGTGTAGTTCTTGCCAGTGCCAAAAGCAACCCAGATGTCTGCAGCTGGATACTTGGTGAGCAGAGCATGGAACTTGCCGATAAGGATAATAACAACATCAGTATCCACTGTGCGTACTAAGCAGGTAGAAGACCCATGCTCCAGGGCATCAAGCAGGTGAAATAATATCCTGCTGTCGGCTTCTTCATGGTTACATGGCAGCATAGAGTGGCTGGTGACTGTGCCGATCACTGTGATGCCAGATGTAATGAAGACCTGCTTGCCATCTGGCCAGGCAGTGGATGCAACCTTCCTGGAGAGGAAAGAAAAGAGTTTCTGTTTGTTTATAGGGTCACGTAGGAAATCTGGCCAATTACCTGGTAGCTTGTTCTGACCTGCCACCTTCCGTCATATCCCTTTGCCTCGCTTCTCCCTTGTTGACTCTTTTGTACTGCTCTTGATGTAAGTATCCCAGACCACATCAGAGGTCTCCAGGTGTTTCATGATGTGGGGAAAAAAGACATCACTGGCATATTCATCAAATGTTGTAATGTTTGCAGTGGACAAGAAGTGCACCACAGCAGCACCATTGAACACTTTGACATCAAAAGTACCTGGAGGTTCCTGTTATGTCTCCTGTGTCAGAACAGTCAGCAGATCTGATTTCTTTCCCAGCCGTAGTTTCCCTCTGTCAGATAGAGAGGGAGGGTATGGATGGTTTTCATGCTTAAAGAAGGTGCTCATGTCTCCTTCTCTGTGTTGCATGGCTATATATAATCTGGAGAAGAGTGCCACATCATCCTTCAACATTGAGATCTGCCCTGCCTGCTTGGTCTTTGTCTTGGGTGTTGGGCATCTGAAGAGAAGCAGTGAGTTCTTTTTGATGGGCTTGTGAATGGAATGTGTGCAGTCCCTGATCACTGTCTCATTGTATTTGTTGTACTAACCTTTGCCCAGTGATTCCACTGTGCGAACTGTGTTCACCACAGACTCATCAACCATATTTCGTGTATCCAGCATTAGAAGCTCAGGGGTATCATCCAGGAACGGATTGCTCATCCCACTTATGGTGTGCACCAGAGCTAATGCTTGCTCCTTGAATGTCTTCTGTATGGACATTCCTTCTTCATGGTGTTGTTGTTTATTGCCTTCTTCTGAAATATACTCCCACTCAAACTCTTTAAGGAGCCGTGCTTGTTCAGGCCTTGCGATCATCCACTTTTTGAATGCTGAGGGATTCTCGGTGAGTCCCACTACACCCCCAGAACCCTTCACTAGATCGTTATTCTGTTCATGAGCCTGGTCTATTGGTATGCTTGAGAATCTTTTTGTGGTCTTGGGAACAACCCAGTGGCCATGTACTACAAATTCCTTGTGAATGGATGTGGGCAAGCTTTCCATGTCGCGAATGTGGACAGGAATCCATCTGGCATAGTTCTGGTAATCAAGGGCAAAGAACCATGGGACGAGAGCCTTCAGTGACTCCACATATAGGGGGAAATTCTGTTCAGACACTAATATCAGACACTAATATCAGACCCAGAATTTCCATGTAGAGGATGGTATCCCAGTACTGGAAAGTTGGACTTTTGATGATCATATCTTGTCTCCAAACTTCTTTGGTCTTCTCATCATGTGGCCCCTCAGTCACCATGTCCAAGAAGGCCTCCTCCTGCAGCTTTGCCAATGCCAGAGCGCTCACTTGGTGGGCATGTCTTGTCCTAGTGAGGTGGGATCCTTTGAGGAAAGACTCGGCTGTGCCAGAGGATGCAATTCCAGCCTCAATTAGTGCAGTGGTCCATCCAGAGCCCTCCAAATAGTCCCCATATGTCTTCCACATTGCCATTTCAATATGGAGACCACCAAACATGACTACACACCTATCCTCACCATGTGTTTGAGGCCAGTTCCACTGAACAGATTTGGCCAGTGCGTACAGTGGTGCATCCACTGCCATTACTGGGATCTGTCCAGGATTCAGAAACTGTGTGGCTTTGCGCTGTACATCCATCTCATGCTTGATCATGGCAGGTGTAGCAGCCTTCTCATAGAACAGTGGCAAGAGCTGTGTGAGAGCAGGCTGTAAATCAATTGATACATCTTGTAGAGATGTGTGGTAGGCTGACCAGGACACAGTGTCGCCTTTGTCTAGCTTGTCCTTTTTGATCATCTTGAGTGAATGCTTGAGCCAACATTTCTCTTTCATATGTGCTCTATCCAGGTGTCCTTCGAAAGCTTTAATAGGATTGTGTGTCTTGGGAACAGCCACATTGGCCTGCTTGAGTACGACTGCTGGCACAGTAGTGAAGTCGTCAGGCAACCGATGATTCTTCTTTGTTCCTGGTGAAGGCATGCATATTCCATCCTGGAAGTATCCCATATTGGACTTCGAGGGGAACTGAAAGAGACTGATGCCTGTGCCATGGAAGGACCATTTAGCTGTGGTACTTGATGGGTTATGATCAATGTTGTCTAGGGCACTCACAGTGAAGAGCCCTTTGCGTAGCTGAGCAGGGCACACAACACCATTCTTCACAACATTCTCACAGACAGCAGTAGACAGCTGATTCTCCAGTTCCACAACCCGGTCATAGCTTACACTGAGGCTCAACTCATACAGCTGTTCAATCAATTTCCTTGACCTGGTCTGTATGTGCACACTTAGCCCCATGTAAAGGGGCAAGGGTGGTTCGTACTCCAATGAATGTCTACCTTTGCCAGCTGGGGCCCTCTTCTTATAGTGAAACAGGATGGTCTGTGAGACAGTGAGGCAGGCCTGGCAGTAAGTAGAGCTCGGATCCTTCAGGTCGGCTCCAACCAGCATCATGGTCACCAGAGACTTGAGATTGGCAGGAACACTGTTCTGCTGGCATTGATAGGGGAATGAGACATTGAATTTGAACCCATTGAAGTTGAATATATCACACCTTACAATTTTGGCAGCCTTGGCCAGAATCAGTGCATCCTCTTCATAGTCACACTTCAGAGCCTGCTTTAGCATTTCCTGCATTGCCTGTTCAAAAACAAGTATCACATTCTTTCCATCACTCTGCTCCTGGGCATGGGGAAAGTACTTCATGACACGTTCTTTGAAGCGAACCTTGTTGATTTCCTTGCAGACACCAAGATCGAGTAGGCAGTTTTCATACAGTTCACGCAAGGATGAAAACTTGAAGTAGAATTGACCACCTTCAACACAATTTTCCACATGGGTGATGAGCTCTACAAAGGCTCTGGCTTGGATTTTCTTTTCTTGTTCCTGAATATCAGAGGAGTCTTGGCATTGCCTCATTAGCGAACAATGTCGATTTCGGATTCCAGTTAAGCAAGCCAGGTGATATTTTTGTTGGGGTCAACATATTTTTACCTCACTTGGCGGCACCATAAATGTTGGGGTCAACACACTAGGTTTCACACGGAGGCACCAACTAATCAATGACTTAACTGCAATCTATCACAACAATAACTCAGTAAACAGCATCAAATCACGTACAACAAGTTAAACAGTTTTGCTTAGCCTGTAAAGCTGTGATAAGCTATGCCCAGTTGTTACATTACCGATCCTTGAATGGATGGAAGAAAGAGTCACTTGGTGGTGGTGTTTTGTTAGCCGGCAGAAGAAGGCTGGCAGATGGGTGTCGCATAGCCCTCTTTGTTTGAAGACAAAGAGCATGCAGAGGAAAAAGCTTTGAAATCTCCAGTTATGATTTTACCAAATGAAAAATCATCTGTGGTCCTGTGAATCCCAACATTTTGCTTGTAGTGCAATGAGATCCCCACCCACAATTCTGGTCAATAATTCAGTATCTTGCAGGTCTGTTGCCATAACCCTAACATTTTCATCTGCCGTTAGAGTCATGAACTCGTGAAGTTGTCCATCAGACTTTGTGCAAAATATACACATGCTCTTGTCCAGGGACTCCCGTTGACGAGGTCGTTTCTCATCTGCAGCACTTCTCTCAGAAGATCTAGCTCTCTCCCTCTTCTGTGCCCTTTGCAGTTTGTTCAGATTGAATTTTTTATGACATTTTTCATGCCACTGTGCTCGATGCCTGACAAGCTGGTCCACATTAATGTCCTCTTCAAAAAGGAATGGTACTGGCAGCTTATTCAGCTTCCTGAAAGTAACCTAAAAACACTTGCTGGTAAATTCTTCTGGCAGTTTGAGTCAATAACTGACATCTAACTGTCTAACTGAGCATGTGCAGAGTGAGTGGCATCACTCTAGCTTGCTTCGGATTGGAGTAACTATGTGTAGTTTATACAGTACATTACTCCACCACACATTAGTTATGCTTAATAATCTCTAAGTTAAAAGTGAAAGGCTAAAGTTACTTACTTCATCAAATGCATATTGTTGTCTCAAACGATGTTTGGGTAGGAGTAATTCCTGGACTCAAAATATTTCTTGGAGGTGCTCTTTGGTTAGGGATACATGTAGACATCACAGAAAAGTTTCAAAGCAATCTCTTTAAAAAGTCAAATACCTTTATAATGGCATGGTCATATTAGACATAGAAACAATCTCCAGCGCATTTCAGCCCCAGTCTTTCGTGAAGGAACAAACCAGATTATTTAATATTGGCACAAACAATCATATATTGATACTCCTAATAGCTTTAACGCATTCCTTGGCCCAGAAAATGTATATTTTGACACCAAGATTGATCTTCTAAGTAGCTTGGAAGCTGAGATATTGGCACTTATAGATTTTACATGGTGGCCATCTTGGAAATCCAAGATGGCCGCCTTCCACCTTTGTGATGAAGCGGCTCCCCTTCTAAATTGAAAGCTATGGTGATGGAGAACACATAAAAAAAATTTGGTGCTTTTGTCCAGTGCGTCCCCATTATTTTGTTAAGCCGCCTGACTAATAGGAAAGATACAAAATACATACTTAACAGCAGAAATTACAGAGGAAGAATTAGATGCAGCAGTGGGCAGACTTAAAAATAACAAGGCACCAGGCAGCGAGGGACTGCCGGCGGAGTGGTATAAGGCGTTTAGACGGGAAATAAAACCTCTCCTCGTAACCTCCTTCAACTGGACCCTCAAAAATGCAACTATTACCCCATCGTGGAGGCAGGCGCTAATCTCTGTGATTCCAAAGGAGGGTAAAGATAAGGAATTATATAGCTCATACAGGCCAATATCGGTTCTGAACCAGGACTACAAACTCTACACTTGTATTATTTCTAGACGACTTGACTCATTTATACCAGACTTGATTGACGGGGACCAGATAGGTTTTGTTAGGGGACGACAGACTCAGGACAATATAGACGTACACTTCATGTTCTAAACCATGTTGAAAGGGAGCAGGACAGTGTGTTACTGGCAAGTTTTGACGCTGAAAAAGCATTTGATTGTGCAAATTGGCAGTTTTTATTTAAAGTAATGGAAAGATTCGGTTTTTCAAAAGAGTCAATTAGCATTTTTAGAGCACTTTATCCTATGCCTACTGCCTGGGTAAGAGTGAACGGATGTCTCACAAAGCAAATAATTCTGAAACGCGGAGTAAGGCAAGGCTGCCCCCTTTCCCCCAGCCTCTTTGCAATTTATATTGAACCGCTCACGCAGGCAATTAGGCAAAATCAATACATAGAAGGTGTCAATATAAAGGGTGCTGAACACAAAATTGCATTATAAATGTAACGGGGATGGTTTTAGGACCCAGGACAGCCTATAAATGTAGAGCGGAAGCAGCGCTCTCTCTCTCTCTCTCTCTCTCTCTCTCTCTCTCTCTCTCTCTCCTGGTGTGTGCAGACACGGAAGTGCAGTCAGACGCAGCAGACGGGACGCCAACCAGTTGTCGTGGTAGGCCGCGTTTTACTGAAAAAGATATTATTTACAGCATCATACATGAAAGAGTGACCCATGGAAAATGCATTTATTCTCAGAGTTAAACAGGGTCCTCTGCCAGTTGTAGTTGCAGTCTGACTTATGTGTTTTTTTGTTTTTGTAGTACCCTCTAGCCATTTGCAAGTCGAGCAGTGTTAACCTAAGTCATGCACTTTTGTTCATATGTGTCAAATGGTGAATTTATTTAATGATGTGGTGTTTAAATGTATTTTATGGCATTTTTTTTTAGTACTGTGACATGGCCTGGGTGCTAGTTAAAACATCCTGAAATCAAGGAACAAAGTAACTGTTGGTCTGGGTGCTAGTTAAAAATAACTGCAGGTATGGCACATTTAATGTTCTAGTTTATTAAGAGTATTGTTTTATAATATATACTGAACATAGCTGTTCAAATGCATTTTGTGTTTTTTTTTTTCAGTTCCAGTATCAGACCCTGCAACATGGTCTGGTTGCTAGTTAAAACTTGACATCACAACAAACTGCTGCTCTGGGTGCTAGTTAAAAATACCTGAAGGTACAACATATTGAATTAATAATTTTATTAAGAATATTGTTTTAAAACATGCTGAACACAGCTTAACACCCATGCCTGTGTTTTATAGGACTGTCTGCGGGTACAGTGTCTCTCACTGTTTTTTCCTTTCCCAACAGTTAGTTTTAATTCTGGGCCTTTTTGTTTCTGATGTTTGGTTTTCCTTGTTTTCTTTCTGTTGATATTTATTTGAGGTGGGCTTGGTGCAATATTTAGCAGGTATTGTGCAATTCAAGAGTGGTAACTGGTACGGGGGGAGCTTTAGGCCTAACATTTAGTGACCTCTTTGTTTGCGTGCTCATAGTGTAGCTCTTTCCACAACAACATTGTGTGTGTGTTTTTATCGTGTGTAGTGGCATTTTATCCTCCTTGTGTATTGGTCATAAATGTGTGAGTCGATTCTATATGCTCTCTTTGAGAGTTTTCCTAGTTTAATGAATACACGTGCCTTGCCTAACAAATTGCATTTTTGCACAATTGCTACTGTGTAGCTACCAGTCCACATATTGTCTTTCTTTTTTATTTTTGGATTCTATTTTGTAATAAACTTATGTATTTTAAAAGTTGTTAGCCTCCTGTCCTGGTTATTCTGGACACTTACCTGTCTGTAGTGACTTAGATCGTGAAGCCTTAACTATATTAACAGTAAGAACCTATTTTAACCCTTTAAAACCGGCGGGAGCGCCCGCGATCACATTTGCATATTGATTTTTAAATGCTGGTAGAATTGCAACCAAATAAGATAGAACAATAACTCTTTTTGCATTTAAAACCAGAGGAGTTACTCTAACTTACCATGCATTCATCATGTCCCAGAGTGCTGTTTCCTTGCACTGACAGGTTTGTAGAAAAACAGTAAAAAGCGCTAAGAACAAAAACATTATAATCCTGATCGCGGGTATTCACAGCACTTCTTATGTTGGACTAAACGTCATCACGTTGTGAGCATGAACTGTCACGTTATTTTCTTGCGTGTCTTTCTCATGACACTACCGGTGGCAACAAGGAGTGACGTCATTTCCCCGGAAATTCCTCTCTGTCTTCCGCGGTAAATATTTCTCTCAGCTTGCAGTCACACACTCGCTCTCGTTTTGTATTTTACTCTTTCACAACAACACTTTAGAGACACACACACACACACACACACACCAGACACTCACCACACACTCGCACACATATATTTATGGAACCGCAACAACCCGGACATGCGAAACGGCTTTTCTCCCAGCGTGAAGCTTTCAAGCTAATTACAGCGTCGGATGAAGATTCAATCCACTCATCTGGTCCGGATTCTGCCGACAGTGGAGATGACGCCGACCTCATCCAAGGGAGAGATCCCTCCTATGACATGTATGTATATATTCATGAAATATTGTTTATGCATATATTCATGAAATATTGTTTGTTTACGAGTTAGAGTAAAGTAAAGAAAATATACATGTAACACAACTGAAAGCATTTTGCACTAAAGACGCACCATTATTGTATTACTCTCATGTTGAACACATCTAACACACTGTGTAACATCTGTATGCAGAGTTGACAATGATGAGGAGGAGGAAGTGGGGGGGTCTCCTCGCCCTGCACCCCGGAGGGAGGCAGAGGGGGAGGAAGGAGTTGGTCTCCAGCAAACAGAGGCTCCAGGTCAGAGATACTCCCTGGTGATGCAGCTGGCTGGAGAACCGAAAAGGAGCCTGACATCTTGCCACATCCCCTACCACATTTTCTGCCCAAAAGGAGGCCAGGTGTGCAGCCACCTCTATCACAGTATGTGGACAATCCCTCTCCATCTGAGCTGTTCAGGAATTTACTTTCACCGGGCTGCCATCAAAACACTGTGTGCCAACACCAATAAAAATGCAGCAAAAATATTGCTCATTGTGGACAGGAACTGTCACAAGACCTATCACAGCTCCCCTGGTGCTATTGAAAAGTAATGTTTAACTTTGAACTTTGGTTGTTCTATTGTAAATAGTTTATTTTGATGTTCATGTTGTATTTTTGCTAATTGTGCACAATGTGCATTTAACTTTCGTTTTTGTCACATTTTAGCACTTCCTGACGTATTGCGGTAAGCGAGTTGTGTCATTTCCGGTGTTTCTGTGACAGCGTCTCTGTACTGCTCTGGTGAATTCTGCTAGCCTGCTTTCTCACTTCAGTTGCTTTAATGTCTACTTCAAGTCTTAACCCACAGTGGTTCTGTTTAAGCACTTATAGCTCTCCTCCTTTCTACGACTTTCTCGCTAATCTCTTAGCTGTTATTTGCACGTTACTAGCCTTGGTAGCTACATTAGCTTTACAGTGTGCCAAATGTTCAGTTATGCCTCTGCCTCCTTTAGCGACAGTGGTAATTGTAATAAGTGTAGCTTATTTGCTGCGTTGGAGGCGAGGCTTAGTGAATTAGAAGCGCGGCTCCACACCATGGAAAACCATTCAGTAACCGCGGTAGTTAGCCAGCCCCCTGTAGCCGGTGCGGAGCCACATAGCATAGCCTTAGCCTCTGCTAACTGTCCTCCGGCAACTCCCGTGCAGCCGGGAGGCTGGGTAACTGTTCGTGAGAGGCGCAGCTCCAAGCCGAAGCCCACGGCTCACCACCAGCCTATTCATGGTTCCAACCGCTTTTCCCCACTCAGCGACACACCCGCTGAGGATAAAACTCTGGTTATTGGCAGCTCTATTCTGAGGAACGTGAAGTTAGCAACACCAGCGGCCATAGTCAAATGTATCCCTGGGGCCAGAGCGGGCGACATTGAGTCAAATTTAAAACTGCTGGCTAAAGCTAAACGTAGATTCAGTAAGATTGTTATTCAAGTCGGCGGCAATGACACCCGGTTACGCCAATCGGAGGTCACTAAAATTAATATTGCCTCGGTGTGTGAATATGCAAAACGATGTCGGACTCCGTAGTTTTCTCTGGACCCCTCCCAAATCTGACCAGTGATGACATGTTTAGCTGCATGTCATCATTTAATCGCTGGCTGTCCAGGTGGTGTCCAGCAAACGATGTGGGTTTCGTTAATAATTGGCAAACTTTCTGGGGAAAACCTGGTCTTATTAGGAGAGACGGCATTCATCCCACTTTGGATGGAGCTGCTCTCATTTCTAGGAACCTGGCAAACTTTATTAGTAAATCAAATCCCTGACAACCCAGAGTTGAGACCAGGACTCGGAGACGCAGTCCTATACGCCTCTCTGAGCTTCTAGTTCAGTTACCCAGCCATAGTTTTCATAGTTTTATACAAATGGTGTCTGTCCCCCGACCACCTAAATTATTTAAATCTAAAATTAAACAAAGAGGAGTTGTGCATAACAACCTCATAAAAATTAAAACCTCTTCTGTGACAGAAAGACAAAACAGGAGAATTAAATGCGGACTGTTAAATATCAGGTCTCTATCGTCTAAAGCAGTGTTAGTAAACGAATTAATATCAGATAATCATATTGATTTACTCAGTCTCACAGAAACCTGGCTGTGTCAAAATGAATATCTCAGTCTCAATGAATCCACTCCTCCCAGTCATAATAATACCACATTCCTCAAGGCAGCGGCCGAGGAGGGGGAGTTGCAGCCATTTTTAACTCTAGTCTGTTAATCAGCCCTAAACCTAAACTAGATTATAATTCATTTGAAAGCCTCGTTCTTAGTCTTTTACATCCGACCTGGAAAACCTCGCAGCCACTTTTATTTGTTATAGTGTACCGTGCTCCTGGCCCGTATTCTGAATTTGTATCTGAATTCTCAGAGTTTTTATCCAGTTTAGTTCTTAAATCAGATAAAGTTATTATTGTAGGCGATTTTAACATTCATGTCGACGCTGATAATGACTCCCTGGCTACCGCGTTTATCTCATTATTAGACTCCATTGGCTTCAGTCAGGGTGTACATGAACCCACTCATTGTTTTAACCATACCCTCGATCTAGTTCTGACGTATGGAATTGAAATTGATAACCTAAAAGTCTTTCCACAGAATCCCTCGCTATCGGATCATTATCTGATTACTTTTGATTTCTTTTTACCCGATTACACACCACTCAGCAACAGTTACTATACTAGATGTTTATCAGATAGTACTGTCGCAAAATTTAAGGAAAAGATTACTCCGTCGTTAAATTCAATACCAAGTCCCTCAGTAACAGAGGTTTCCTGTACCGACTTTGATCATTTTGTTGATAGCGCCGTAGGCTCGCTGCGAACAACACATGACTCTGTAGCTCCTCTTAAAAAGAAGTTAAAAAAGCAAAGAAAGTTCGCTCCTTGGTATAACTCTCAAACCCGTAAGTTAAAACAAATATCGCGAAAATTTGAAAGGAATTGGCGATTGACCAAACTGGAAGAATCTCGTTTAATCTGGACAGACAGTCTCAAAACTTATAAGAGGGGCCTCCGCAATGCCAGAGCAAACTATTACTCAGCATTAATAGAAGAAAACAAGAACAACCCCAGGTTTCTTTTCAGCACTGTAGCCAGGCTGACTGAGAGTCAAAGCTCTATTGAGCCTTGTATTCCTTTAGTCCTTAGCAGTAATGATTTTATGAGCTTTTTTAATGACAAAATTCTAACTATTAGAGGCAAAATTCATGACCTCCTGTCCTCAGATAGTACCTATCTAACCTCAAACACAGCTGTAAGACCTAATATATATTTAGATTGCTTCTCCCCAATTTCTCTTCAAGAATTGACAGCAGTGATTTCTTCATCTAAATCATCAACGTGTCTCTTAGACCCCATCCCAACTAGGCTACTTAAGGAGGTCTTTCCTTTAGTTAACACTCATATATTAGATATGATCAATATATCCTTATTAACAGGCTATGTACCACAGTCTTTTAAGGTAGCTGTAATTAAACCTCTACTAAAAAAGCCCACCCTGGATCCAGAGGTGTTAGCCAACTATAGACCAATATCTAATCTTCCCTTTATGTCAAAGATCCTTGAGAAAGTAGTCGCAGACCAGCTGTGTGATTTTCTCCATGATAATAATTTATTTGAGGAATTGCAGTCAGGATTTAGAGTGCATCATAGCACTGAGACAGCACTAGTTAAAATTACAAATGACCTTCTGATTGCTTCAGACAAAGGACTTGTCTCTGTACTTGTTTTATTAGATCTTAGTGCGGCGTTTGACACAATTGACCATCAAATTCTACTGCAGAGACTGGATCACTTAATTGGCCTAAAAGGTTCTGCACTAAGCTGGTTTAAATCTTATTTATCTGATCGTTTTCAGTTTGTTGACGTTCATAATGAATCATCCTTACGTACCAAAGTTTGTTTTGGAGTTCCGCAAGGTTCTGTGCTCGGACCAATCCTATTTACTCTATATATGCTTCCTTTAGGTAACATCATTAGAAATCACTCTATAAATTTCCATTGTTATGCGGATGATACACAGTTGTATTTATCGATGAAGCCAGAAGAAAGTAATCAATTAACTAAACTCCATAACTGCCTTAAAGACATAAAAACTTGGATGAGCACCAATTTCCTGATGTTAAATTCAAACAAAACTGAAGTTATTGTTCTTGGCCCCAAACAACTCAGAGACTCTTTATCTGATGACATAGTTTCTCTAGATGGCATTGCTCTGGCCTCTAGCACTACTGTAAGAAACCTCGGAGTAATATTCGATCAAGATTTGTCTTTTAATTCTCATTTAAAACAAACCTCACGGACTGCATTTTTTCATCTGCGTAATATTGCGAAAATTAGGCCTATCCTGACCCGAAAAGATGCAGAAAAATTGGTCCACGCTTTTGTTACCTCTAGGCTGGATTACTGTAACTCTCTATTATCAGGTAGCTCTAGTAAGTCCTTAAAAACTCTCCAGCTAATTCAGAATGCAGCAGCACGTGTAACGAGATCATATTTCTCCTGTTTTAGCTTCTCTGCACTGGCTCCCTGTAAAATCCAGAATTGAATTTAAAATCCTACTGTTAACTTATAAAGCTCTAAATGGTCAAGCTCCATCATATCTTAGTGAGCTCATAGTGCCATATTATCCCACCAGAACACTGCGCTCTGAGAACACAGGGTTACTCGTGGTCCCTAAAGTCTCCAAAAGTAGATCAGGACCTAGAGCCTTCAGCTATCAGGCTCCTCTCCTGTGGAATCATCTTCCTGTTACGGTCCGGGAGGCAGACACTGTCTCCACATTTAAGACTAGACTTAAGACTTTCCTCTTTGATAAAGCTTATAGTTAGGGCTGGCTCAGGCTTGCCCTGTACCAGCCCCTAGTTAGGCTGACTTAGGCCTAGTCTGCCAGAGGACCCCCCCCCATAATACACCGGGCACCTTCTCTCCTTCTCTCTCTCTCTCTCTCGTTTTCTATTACTGCATCTTGCTAACTCGGCCATTCTGGATGTCACTAACTCGGCTTCTTCTCCGGAGCCTTTGTGCTCCACTGTCTCTCAGAATAACTCATATCGCAGCGGTGCCTGGATAGCGTGACATGTGTGGTTGTGCTGCTGCCGTGGTCCTGCCAGATGCCTCCTGCTGCTGCTGCCATCATTAGTCATTAGTCATACTTCTACTGTTATTATACACATATGATTATTGTCACACATGTATACTGTCAGATATTAATACATACTTTCAACATATTGTACCACAGTAGCCAGAACTATAACTATAATATTATTACTTTCAATAATGTTGTTGTAAGCTACTGTCATTACCTGCATCTCTCTCTCTGTCTCTCTCTCTCTCTCTCTCTCTGTCTCATTGTGTCATGCGGATTACTGTTAATTTATTATGCTGATCTGTTCTGTACGACATCTATTGCACGTCTATCCGTCCTGGAAGAGGGATCCCTCCTCAGTTGCTCTTCCTGAGGTTTCTACCGTTTTTTTTCCCCGTTAAAGGGTTTTTTTGGGGAGTTTTTCCTTATCCGCTGCGAGGGTCATAAGGACAGAGGGATGTTGTATGCTGTAAAGCCCTGTGAGGCAAATTGTGATTTGTGATATTGGGCTTTATAAATAAAATTGATTGATTGATTGAAATTGATTATAAAAATGAGTGTATCTGAAAAATTAAGTTATGAAAACACTCAAAATAAATTTTCTGTGGTTTGTGCAACTTTTTTACACTTACAATATTGAGGGATACAGCCATGATATTGCTGTATTTAGAAAAATATGTGTAAAAACAAAAACGATTTTCATTTTTTTAGTGGTTTATTGCACTTTTTAGCAATCTTTCATTAGTATGGACATATGTCCACACATATTATTAAAATTTGGGATTTAAGGGTTGTATTGTTGTATAGCATATTAAAATACTCCAAAAAATGGCCCTACAGCAGGTAAAATTGTAAAGATATGCTCTGGCGGACTTGTTTTTTTTTTCTTCTCTTGTTTTGTTTTTTTCTTTTGGCCCTGTTGAGTTTAGTTTTGGTTGGGAAAAAAACAGTGACAGGTCTCCAGCGGCGAGTGATCCTCCATGCGGAAGCATGGAGGATCTACAGATCATCATGGAGGAGCTGCATCAACTCAAAGCAACTAATGAACAATTGAGAGAACAGTTGCGGGAACGGTCACAGGTACCTGATCCAGTGCCAGGGCCTTCCACTGCCCCTGTGTAGCCCCACTTAGCACTGTGGCCAGTGATGCTGCAAACCTTCATTACCTCTTTGTACCGAGAGAACGTAAATGTTCCAAGTTCACTGGGAAAATGTCAGTTGATCTGCTAACAGTTGAGCAATGGATTGAAGAGGTAGGCAAATGTCTGGAGGTTAGGCATATGTCAATAGCCGAACAGTTGCTGTTTATTACTGACCATCTAGATGGAGGTGCCAAGTCTGAGATTAATTTTCACTCTAGTGCCAACAGAGATACCCCAGAAAAGATCTTTGCTATTTTGACTGAAAACTATAGCTACTCTCAGTCCTATGTAGCAGCACAGTTACAGTTTTTCCAATGCACCCAGCGGGAGGGGGAATCCTTACGTGACTATTCACATGCTATTAAGTCTTTAATGGATGTTGTAATACACAAAACACCTGGTGGTATTCCCAATTCTGACAAGCTGTTGCATGATCAATTTATTGAACATGTGCTTGATGATATGTTGCGCAGAGAGTTGAAACAGTGTGTCACCCAAGAGCCAAATACTACTTTTTTGAACCTTCGGGGATTGCTCTTAGGTGGGCAGAAGCAAGTAGACTGGGAGGTAGGGTTAAACCTCGCGCATACTCCTGTGACACATACTCCCAGGCAGTGGATAGCTTTGAAGCACACACAAATGTAGTCACTGCTAGGCCTAGTGATGAGATTGCAGAAATAAAAGAGTGCCTTCGCAAACAGCAAGCTCAATTAGATGCTATTATGAAGCATGTTACTGCCCAGCCCACACAGCCTACTCAGAGCGATGCAATCCCCAACTCAGCTAAGCGGCTCTGTTTCCCAGCTGACGGCAAGCCAGTTTGTCTCCGTTGTAATAGGGCAGGCCACATTGCCAGGTTCTGCTGAGTAAACCTAACAGCTCCCAAAACTGTTTCAATTGCTTTTTTGTTTTTGGTTTATTTGTTTTGTTTTTTTATCTGCTCTGTAGCACTTTGAGATTGCTAAAATGTAAAGTGCAATACAAATAAAATGTATTATCATTATTATTATTATTATTATTATCATTATTATTATTATTATTATTATTAAAGCCTGTGTGGGGCCTGGCTCTGAAGTTGGGGTGCAAAGCCAGGTAGTGGGAGGGGGCCCTGACTCTCAGCCGTCAGAAAATTAGATCCCTCTGGTGTGGAGAGCCAGGAATCAGAAAAGGGTTTGGTGGGCTCACCTGAAGATCAAATGGAAGATCCTTCTCACCTTATTGGAGACTGCCCAGTGGTCGAAATCAACATGGGGGGGGTTATGGTACCCTGCCTCTTGGATACCGGGTCGATGGTCATCACAATCAGAGAGAGTTTCTTTGAGAAGCACTTCAAGTCACAGGGTGTTGGGCTGCTGAAACAATGTTGCTGGCTACATCTTAAGGCCACTAATGGATTGAAAATCCCCTGTAAAGGATATATGGAGCTTGACATTGTTGTTTTGGGTGAGACCCTGACGGGAATGGGTGTGTTAGTTGTAGAGGACCCCCAGAATGAGCCCATAGAACAGCAGCAGCAGGCTGTTCCTGGCCTCCTTGGGATGAACATCACTGGTCGCTGTTATGGTTTGCTTCTTGAGCAGTTTGGCCTTAATCTTTTTGAGTCACCTGTCTTTAAAGCTGCTAGTAAGGAGTGGAAAGACACTTTTGCCAAATGTCAATGCATTGAAGCTGCAAAGGCACAATGATACTTGGGAAAAGCCAAGGTTCACAGTCGAGCTGTTCGTGTTCCCGCTGGTTCCTTGAAGTGGATTCACACCACTTGTCCCTCTGCTGACAACATCATTCTCCCATCTGTGCTTCTTGAAGTGAGCACCCCTTCCGTCAATCTTTCCAGTCTGTCATGGTCCAACCTTTCAGCTGAACAGACAAAACAAGGAATGGAACTTTTGCAGAAGCATAGCACAGTCTTCAGTCAAGGAGAAGGAGACCTGGGATGTACTACTCTAGTGGAACATGAAATTCCTTTAGTGGACGAGGCCCCAGTGCGGCAACGCTATCACAGGCTTCCGCCATCACAGTACGAACAGGTTAAAGCCCACATTCAGGAGCTGTTGGATAGAGGTGTTGTGCGTCTAAGCTGTAGCCCATACTCTCCAATTGTGGTGGTTTTTAAGAAAAATGGGGAGATCAGGTTGTGTGTCGACTACCGTTTGCTCAATGCCAAGACCCAGAAGGATGCTTATCCCCTGCCCTGAATTGAGGAGTCCCTGGATGCCCTCACAGGTGCTCAGCTGTTCTCAACACTGGACCTTGCCAGCGGGTAGAACCAAGTACCCGTGGCAGAGAAGGACAAGGCAAAGACTGCTTTTTGCACACCTTTCGGACTCTCTGAATTTAACCGGATGCCGTTCGGGTTATGTAATGCTCCTAGTACCTTTCAAAGGTTGATGGAACGAATCTTTGGAGACCAGAGCTTCCAGTCCTTACTGCTGTACCTGGACGACATAGTCATCTTTTCATCGTCTTTTGACCAGCATCTTCAACGTCTTGACTGTTTTGAGTCGACTGAAAGAACACAATCTAAAATTGAAACTACAGAAATGCCACTTTTTCCAGCTTGAGGTCAAATACTTGGGCCACATCATTTCGGCCTCCGGTGTTGCCACTGATCCTTCCAAGATCAGCACAGTGGCCGAATGGACACGACCAACTACTTACACAGAGCTACAGTCATTCTTGGGTTTCGCTTCCTATTATCGGCGCTTTGTGGCAGGTTTTGCAAAGTACGCTGCCCCACTCCACCGACTGGTGGGTGAGTTGGGGGGGACCAAGAAGAAAAGCAACACACTGGGGAAAGGGGTCCTGGGTGACCGCTGGACTGAGGAGTGTGAAAATGCATTCCAAACACTCAAAAGACTCCTTGTGAGTGCACCAGTTCTGGGATATGCTGATTTCACCAAACCCTTTGTCCTGGAAATAGATGCCAGCCATGCTGGACTTGGGGCTGTGTTATCCCAAGACCATGATGGAAAGCGACGACCCATCGCTTTTGCAAGCAGGGGCCTCAGACCCACAGAAAGAAACATGTCCAACTACAGCTCTCGAAAACTGGAATTTTTGGCATTAAAATGGGCAGTGACTCAGAAGTTTCACGAGTATCTGCTGGGCAATAAATTTGTAGTGTTCACTGATAACAACCCCCTCAGCTATTTGCAGTCAGTTAAATTAGGGGCTGTGGAACAACGGTGGGCATCAGAGTTGGCAGTCTTTGACTTTAAAATCAAATACCGACCGGGACCAACCAATCGTAATGCGGATGCCCTGTCCTGCCAGTCACATTCCCAGAGTACATCTTTTCTCTTTCCTGGCTTGAAGGTGCCAGATGAAGTCCATGAACAGACAGATGACATGCCCCAAGTTGCCCCTGCTGTTGCTGCTACTTGCCAAGCTATAGCTGCTTTTCCATCATGGCCGAAAGCTGACCTACGGGTTCTGCAGGCTGGAGATCCAGTGATTGGTGTGTTCTTGCAGTACTGGAAAAGAAGAAAACTTCCAACAAAGCAAGACATGGCCCAGGCTTGCAAGGGGGTGAAGAAGCTACTGCAGCAGTGGGTCAGGATAAAATCACAGGATGGTGTGTTATATCGTCAAATACAGACGCCAGGGGAGGGACGAGTTTTATTCCGATTACTGTTGCCCCAATGCTTGCAGGCAGAGGTCCTTAAAAGCCTCCATGATGACCATGGCCATCAAGGCATTGAACGTACCACAAGCCTCGTGAGACAGAGGTGCTTCTGGCCCTTCATGCAATTAGAGGGGCCTTGACTACCTCTAAACCATTGGAAGTCATTGCCATTGACTTCATCCTATTGGATAAGGCTAGTGATGGATGGGAGAATGTGCTGATGGTCATGGATGCATTTTTCAAATTTGACAAGGCTTACCCAACACCAGATCAGCAGGTCAGTACAGTGGCCCGGGTGCTGCCAGAAAAGTGGTTCTATACTTATGGTGTACCCAAGCGCATCCACAGCGATCAGGGAAAGAGCTTTGAAGGGGACCTTTTGAAACGACTATGCCACCTGTATGGAACTGAAAAGAGTAGAACCACACCGTACCACTCAGAGGGCAATGGACAATGTGAAAGATTTAATCGAACACTGCATGACTTCTTGCGTACACTCCCCCAAGAGAAGAAAAGAAAATGGCCGCAACACCTACCCCAAGTGCTTTATGCTTATATCACAACGGAACACCAGTCAACAGGTTATTCACCATATGAACTCATGTTTGGTCAGAAGGCCCAACTTCCTGTGGATTTTCTGTTGGGCAGATCACAGGAGGAACTCATGTCCAGGTCAGCAAGGGATTGGGTGGATGAACACCAAAGCATTTGAGTTCAGTCTATCTTCATGTGAAGGCCCAGCTCCAGCAGGCAGCAGAGCGGCGAAACATACACTACCAACCAACAGCTACTTCCATCCTGACTCCAGGAACTCTTGTCTACAGTAGAAGTCACCCCACAGGACGTCACAAAATTCAGGACACTTGGGACTCTGTTGTCTATGTGGTTGTGGAAAACATGGATGAGGAAGGAAGGGTCTACAAAATACACCCCAGGGATGGTGCTGGCCCTGAAAAGCATCTCAACAGGTCGAAGCTCCGAGAGGTATCGACAGCTGGTATCAATCAATTCAATCAATCAATTTTATTTATAAAGCCCAATATCACAAATCACAATTTGCCTCACAGGGCTTTACAGCATACAACATCCCTCTGTCCTTATGACCCTCGCAGCGGATAAGGAAAAACTCCCCAAAAAAAACCCTTTAACGGGGAAAAAAAACGGTAGAAACCTCAGGAAGAGCAACTGAGGAGGGATCCCTCTTCCAGGACAGATAGACGTGCAATAGATGTCGTACAGAACAGATCAGCATAATAAATTAACAGTAATCCGCATGACACAATGAGACAGAGAGAGAGAGAGAGAGAGACAGAGAGAGAGATGCAGGTAATGACAGTAGCTTACAACAACATTATTGAAAGTAATAATATTATAGTTATAGTTCTGGCTACTGTGGTACAATATGTTGAAAGTATATATTAATATCTGGCAGTATACATGTGTGACAATAATCATATGTGTATAATAACAGTAGAAGTATGACTAATGACTAATGATGGCAGCAGCAGCAGGAGGCATCTGGCAGGACCACGGCAGCAGCACAACCACACACGTCACGCTATCCAGGCACCGTTGCGATATGAGTTATTCTGAGAGGCAGTGGAGCACAAAGGCTCCGGAGAAGAAGCCGAGTTAGTGACATCCAGAATGGCCGAGTTAACAAGATGCAGTAATAGAATACGAGAGAGAGAGAGAGAGAAGGCGAGAAGGTGCCCGGTGTATTATAGGGGGGTCCTCCGGCAGACTAGGCCTAAGTCAGCCTAACTAGGGGCTGGTACAGGGCAAGCCTGAGCCAGCCCTAACTATAAGCTTTATCAAAGAGGAAAGTCTTAAGTCTAGTCTTAAATGTGGAGATGGTGTCTGCCTCCCGGACCATAACAGGAAGATGATTCCACAGGAGATGAGCCTGATAGCTGAAGGCTCTGGCTCCTAATCTACCTTTGGAGACTTTAGGGACCACAAGTAACCCTCCGTTCTCAGAGCGCAGTGTTCTGGTGGGATAATAAGGCACTATGAGCTCTCTAAGATATGACTATGATAATAGTTAGAATTTTGTCATTAAAAAAGCTCATAAAATCATTACTGCTAAGGGCTAAAGGAATCCAAGGCTCAATAGAGCTTTGACTCTCAGTCAGCCTGGCTACACTGCTGAAAAGAAACCTGGGGTTGTTCTTATTGTCTTCTATTAATGCTGAGTAATAGTTTGCTCTTGCGGAGGCCCCTCTTATACGTTTTGAGACTGTCTGCCCTGATAAAACGAGATTCTTCCAGTTTGGTTAATCGCCAATTCCTTTCAAATTTCTGCGATATTTGTTTTAACTTACGGGTTTGAGAGTTATACCAAGGAGCGAACTTTCTTTGCTTTGTTAACTTCTTTGTAAGAGGAGCTACAGAGTTGAGTGTTGTTTCCATTTATCTTTTAATTTTATCCCATCCACTAAGATCACGCAAAGCTTCTCTCTTTAATTGGAATCTTAAAGCTATAAAGTATTTGGGAATTTGGTTGACACAGAAATTCAGAGATATGTATGAAAGAAATTACAATCCTATCAACACTAAAATAAAAGACAACTTAGGATGTTGGTCTCTCCTCCCTTTGGACACGTGTAACAGGATTGAAACTATTAAGCTAAATGTTCTACCAAGGTTGTTATGTCTCTTCATGTCTTTACCAATAAAAATTCCTCCTAAACAATTCAACGAATGGGACAAGCAAATATCATGATTCATCTGGCATGGCAGAAAACCAAGAATTTAATATTCAACTCTCTTACTAAGTAAAGACAAAGGTGGTATGTCTGTACCGAACCTCAGAGACTACTATTACGCTGCACAGCTTAAACCACTTGTTTCCTGGTGTGATGACAAAATAGAGGCCAAATGGAAAGAAATGGAGATTAATAACCAAGATACACCCATGCAAACTATACTGGGGGATGTAAAATCTGCCAAGTCTAAAATCAATCAATTAGACCCAATTATAGTGTTCACCATTCAGAATTGGCTTACTATTATTAAACAGCTAAAATCAGAGAAACAATCTAGAAAACTAAAATGGATAGCTTATGACACAGCATTTGCACCAGCGTCCATGGCCCAAAGGTTTACATTTTGGACTGACTGAGGTATAACTGCTTATTGTAAAATAATGAAAGCTAACAACTTGTAGATATGACCTTGAGATGCCCGACATGTTTAGATACTTCCAAGTATGAGAGTATTTCCACGCAGAGGTCCAAGACCATGAACCAGACACAAATGCAAACCAACTTGTGCAGCTTTTTGTACAGGCATATAGTAGCAGGACGAAGAAAACTGTGTCTGAACTATATCAAAGTATTAATAGTTCCAGAAAACATGTAACAGACTATATCAGAAAAAGATGGGAAAAAGAAACAAAAGTTAAAATCTCAGCTGAACAATAGACAAATATATGTAAAATACAACACACTACTACAAGCTCCAATACCTGGCGTGAATTCAGCTGGAAAAACATGACACGGTTTTTCATTCACCAAAGCTTAAAACAATGCAGCAAGGAATATCACAGACCTGCTGGGGGAACTGTGATGAAAATGAAGCACATCATTATCACATTTTCTGGAGCTGTCCTGGAATCCAGCAGTTTTCGAATGATGTATGGGAAAAAATACAACAGATCTTGAAACTGAAAATACCAAATACCTGTCTTGTGCTATACCTGGGGGATTTCCCAGATGAAGTGAAAGGAAGTGACAGATATTTATTGAAAATATTCACAGCAGCTGGGAAAAGGCTATTACATGTAAATGGCTGCAAGCTGACACACCCCCCCCCCCCCATAGATAATTGGTTTAAAATAGTTTCTAAAATCTTTGAAATGGAAAAACTAACTTTAAATTTGAGACTGGATAGGACAGGATTTGAAAGAAAGTGGGGAAAATGGATTAATTATCTGAATAAAAATTAGAAAAGGAAAAAACAAACAAACAAACAAACAAACAAACAAACAAAAAACCCTAAGATCACAATCCTCCAAGCACAGTCTTTATAATGATCTATTTGCTAATGCATTGTAATCTCACTGTTATGTAGTGTTATCTGGTGCTAACCAAGTTTTTTTTTACCCCTTTCCTGTACCTATATGAAAATCTGTATAAGTATTTTCCCTATGTGTAGATAGGAGGAATGAGATGATCGAACTCCCCTATTTCTCATGCATTATTTTTTTTCACCATTGGTGACTTTGTTGTTTCTGTGTCAACCCACTGTATGAATAATATTACCAATGTACCCTTTCCTACAAACCATGAAGGTATGGCCTAGTACATTGTACAATATAATGACTGGCACCTGCTGTTTGTTCTGTTTATGTATCATATTATTGTGAAAATAAATAAACTCTAAGTATATATATAAAAAAAGCAATGCTATCCACTGCAGGTCTGAAATCATTCTCTCCATAGACTGCTTTTGCAAAAGGTATGTCTACAACATAATGTCAGCGTAATATCTGTGGGATGAACATGGAAAGGGCCACACAATGTAGGATCTGAACACCGCACCATAAAAACCAGGATGTAAAAAAAAAAAAAAAAAAAAAAAAAAAAAGTTTTCTGTCCATTCGTCCCTCCCATTCTTGCAAACATGAAGAGCACCCTGAGGGAATTTCTTTAGATGTGGCACAAATGTTCACTTGAATTCAATAATAAACTAATTAGATTTTGGTGGTCAAAGGCCAAAGATCAGGTCAATGTGACCCTGCATCCGTCTTATTTTCATGAACGCAATATCTCACCAACACCTTGAGGTAATTTCTTCACATTTGACACAAACGTCCAATTGGACTGAAGAAAAAACTGATTAGATTTTGGTGGTCAAAAGTCAAGGTGACTGTGACCTCATTGGTCTCATTCTTGTGAACGTGACATCTCAAGAGCACCTTCAGGAAAGTTTTATTCTAATTTGGCACAATTTTTTCTCATTTGTTGAGTTGCATTATGGTTGTAGGAGCTATAGTTTTGGTCAGTCAAGATATCTTGGCCTCTGCTACTTTTATTTTGAGCATTCTTAATACAGTGAAAACCACATGTAGTGATCATTGTTACAATGATTATCTACTTACTGTATATGGATCAAAAAGCTCGGGACAGAACAATTCCTACACAGATGCTGAATGCTGTTAAAATTATACACCTCTAGTTAAAAAAAGTGTTATTAAAAAAAGTGAAATCTATGGTTAGTGTTTTGGTAAATGGACCTGCAATTGTATACCTTTCTAATCATCCAATAACTCAAAGTGCTTTTTACAGTATGAGTCACATTCTCACACACACACACACACACACACACACACACACACACACACACACACACACCAATGGTGGTGCCATTGGGAGCAATTTGGGGTTCAGTATCTTGCTCAAAGATACTTTGACATGGGGACTGGAGGAACCACTGATCTTCCCATTAGTGAACGACCCGTTCTACCTCCTGAGCCACACCACCCACATATGACATTATTACAATGATCCTTTGGTAACCAGTATGCTAGCTGAGGCTGGTGCCATGTGCCCATTGAAATCATGACGGAACAAAGACCAACATTTTCTCTCAGTAAAAAAATATAGTCTGTTTGAAGCCTATGACAAAGTGCCAGAAACAAGCCAACCAAATGCAGCAGTAAAACTTGGTGTTCCTCAGGCTGTCCTGTGTAGTCTGCTCAAATAATGAGAGACAGTCATGGCTGCTAGGACAGAAAATGATTGCCAGTTTTAATCTGTATATTTATTATATGAATATAAAGTAATGAAACAGACATCCTCACGATTTACTGAATTTTACTGACTGTTTCAAATACAGCTGTTTCATTATGTAAGCATTACAGGGACGTTATGTGACCAAGCATCATTAATCCACTTGACAACTACAGGTGCTCTCATACACATTATAATGATCATTATAGTTGCTTATAGACAGATGTGATTACTGTAAGTAGATTCCACTGTCGTTGTGTGAAGTCCCCCAACTTAATTTAAGTGCAACACTGAATCACTGACGAACCCATAAGCTCAAGAAGTAGAGTAAAATATATATATTCACTGGTAAGACAGTAATGCCCACTAGTTTGAAAATACTATACATAACAGGCTAAATATAGTCATTTAAGAATAAAGTTACATGATTATTATCATGCATGGAGTAGTACTTAAAAATTTGCATAATTAAATTGATAGAACCAGTTTAAATAGACTTAATTGGTAAGTCAGCTCTGTTGCCCTGGGCTGCTCTGTCCCCAAGAAATATTGTATTCAATAGACTCAAACTTATGTCAACCCTCATGTCAAATTCTGACTTCTCAGGTTCTTTTGAAGTAAAACATAATTCTAATTTATTTTAATTTATTTTCTAATTTATTAATCATATTATTTTGCTCTGGCACTAAAAGATAGATAGATAACTAGATAGAAAACTAGACAGACAGACAGACAGACATAGAAAACTAGCTAGATTGATGTATAGATGTATAGATAGATAGATAGACTGAGTGGATTGGTTAGATTATTATCCTTTGAAAATGAACAAGCAGAGTAGCTGAATTTCGAGCATTAAGGAGGACTGTGCATAAGGCTCATAGGGTGACATTTAGACAGGGGAGTACAACAATAGCCTCTTAAACTCTCTCTCCAAATGAGAACGCCAACAACCACTGCATTGTCTAGTAACGTTGCGCGTGTGTGTGTGTGTGTGTGTGTGTGTGTGTGTGTGTGCATAACAGTATAGTATAATTGTGTGCACTCTCTCCTTTGCTGTAAAATGTGTTTGTGGCTGGTTGCAGTGCAGTTTATATTGTTTGGACAGTTCAATGTTGTCTGCCTTTGTGATGATTTTATTCTGCTTATGATTTTACAAGAAGTGTCAGGTTAATTAATTATTGCTTAATGTTGCTTTTTGCACCTGCTACATTGTCATTGTCACTATGCCTCTGTGCGGGCAACAGCCATGACAGGAGGCATTATCTTTTCGGGTTGTCCGTATGTCCTTTTTTGTGAACACAATATCTCAGGAACACCTTCAGAAAATTTCCCCAAATTTGGCACAAACATCCACTTGGACTCAAGAATGAAGTGATTTGATTTTTATTGGTAAAAGGTCACTGTGACCTCACAAAACATATTTTTGTCCATAAGTCACTAATTATGACAACATTTCATAAAATGTCTGATAGGATAAAAAGTTGAAGTGACAGCATTTTATATCCAAAAGTTCAAAGGTCAGTTTCACTGTGACATCATGAAAACACTTTTTCAGTGTTTTATATGTATTTGTATTTTTCTATCATTCTTTTATCTGCTCACTTGTAAAGCACTTTGAATTGCCGATGATTATGAATTTTACTATTAAAAAAACTTGACTTTCCTCGTCCACCATAACACAGAAACACTACAAGATTTCACAAACGTGACATGACAAACATTTAGGAAAACACAACATTTCTGAAATGTTGTGTTTTGTGAAATGTACTTGTGTTTTGGGAAATGTGTTTTCCAAAATATTGTGTTTTGTGAAATGTCATTGTGGTTTTTGAAATGCTTTTTCTGAAATGTTATGTTTTCTGAAATATTGTTGCATCTTCTGTAATGCTGTTGTGTTTTTTCAAATTTGTAGTGTTCTGTGAAACAATGCTTTGTTTGCCGAAGTGTCATGCTTTCTGAAATGGTGTTGTGTTTTGACCCTCAGAGTCACAATAGTGTATACCTTGAAACTGTGCTTTTTGTATAGATACTCTACAATACTGGGTTTTAGATGTGTGTGAAGCATCATAGTTTTAGAATGTGTAGCTTTTTTGCAGGAACATTCATATTTGAAGCATTTTCAACTATCATAGCTACATATAAGTCTGGAGAGACGTGGATGTAAACTATATCTGACATATGGTTGGCGGAGGCATACATCCCCGAGACCGTAATTCTAGTTTTTCCTTGAATGATGTCAGTCTTCTGGTTAATTCTAGTAACCAGAAGTTGTGTAGTATAGCAATGTAGTTGCAAAGCATACAACTGATTTATAATCAGTGTGTATTCTCTTTAAAAAATGAATTTGTACTATTTTCTACCTACTTTTTTCTTTTATTTAAGTATATCTTTACACAAGTACTTTTACATTTGCTAGACTAAAATATCCTTAAAGTAAAAGTATTTTTACGCTAGTACCATACATAGTGCTCTGATCACAGCTGTACAAATATGCCCAGTAGGACAGAGATAATGACATTGGAATAGCAATGGTGCAGCCTTAGCTTTTATCATGAATCTGTTTCCAAACAGTACAAATTTCAAATATTTTGGCCCAACATTCAATTTTCCAAAATGATTTTCTTACAGATTGAATGCTTTGCTATGACCACTTAAGTGAATGCGGAATTTAAAATAGGGCACCACATGTCAGAAGATAGAGCAAATTGTTTGTCTTTGTAACAGTGACAGTTGTGTGGATTTTCATCTGAATAAATCTGGCCCATGCTCGTGTATTCAGCGATTCCCCAGCCAAAACACATATTGTGTTTGACTTCCGCGTTAATAGAGGCTGCCTCACTGTGCCAAGCAGCTGCATATTAGGACCTATTACGTGATTTCATAGCTCTTAGAAAATTGCTCCTATTCACAACGAAACGGCTGGGGGTTGGGCGGCAGGGTTGGTGGGGGGGTAGTGGGAGGACGGGAGAAAAAGCCCCCAGCACACAATCATGCCTTTTCAATTGCCGATGGCAAGGTTGATGACAACATGACCATTGTGTTATAATGATAACACCACAAAGGCATCTGCCCCCCTCATCAAGGCTTCACAGCGGCTGCAGATACAATTTAATTCACTGCTCCGTTGGCGGCGCTGATACCATTATGCAGCCCGTCGGCACAGGGGTAATCACTGTCTTTCCTGAGAGGAGGATGAAAAAAGACAGGCACAAAAAGAGGGTAGAAAAAGGAGTGATGATGATGGGGAGGCCGAAACTTACAATTAAGACTGCCAATTCTGACGAGTCAGAGCCCCCTGTCGACTCATGCTCATACACTTTCAACACTTCCACCGCTGTTTATTTACCATGGCTACCAGTAATTATAATTAACATGTCATTTAGTTCAAGGCACCCTTTCGTTGGTTGTAGAGTGTGGCCACGGCATTATGGAGACAAGCAGAAAGGAACGGAGAAGAGGCTGAGGATGAAAACTGGCAGCTAAGTGCTATTGAATGACTGATGTGTAGGGCGCTGGAGGAACGTGGATATTGCCCGGCAGTGGCGTTCATCACGTTCTTAATTAGGTGTCACTGGGGGAAGGAATTGCCCTCAGCAATGGCACTAATGCTTAATTTCTTTTTCGCTCAACCACAATGTTTAATTAGCTAAGTGGTAGGGCATTCTTCAGGAGCGATCTTTTTGTACTGAGGTGTGATTGCAGTTCTAACAGCATTACAGTTTCCAATTTGGAATTTTATCTGATTTTTTTCAGCTACCCAGGTTTAGTTAAAAGTGTACTAATCAATATTTTTCATATCAACAATGGATCAAATGACTGTGTATAATGTGAAACGTGTCACTCATAATGAGTCCACAAGAAGAATAAATATCACCAATGCTGCAGTTCACCTCAGCTCTATAAAGCTTTATAGCCTCTTTTAGTTCATTGTTTTGGTTTATGACTTGTAAACTTCACTTGCATCCAGCAGCTGGTGTTTTCAGCGAAAAAGCTCTGATAAAGCCACTGTACACTACTCATCCAGCTCCAAATAGCAGACAAAGTTAACACTTAGCTGATGAACACAATGAAACATTTAACTGATAAATAGCCAGATATTAAACTCAGGAGTTGGTGCAGTTAAAATCAGACTCCATATTAAACTTAAATTTATAGTCATCTGTGTCTACTGGAAGTGTAAATAGGCAATTGTTTGCTACAGGCCCTGATGTACTAAAAAAAAAAAAAAGAAAATAAGTAAAACGCATGGGCAAATGACAGTTTTTTGGCATATGAGCCTTTGTGGCTATACAACAGTAAATTTTGAACTTAACTCTTCAGCCATAACTTTTCAAGAGGATGATATCAAGCTTGATATTAAATGTAAGTAAGGATTAGCACAAAGCTTGACAGTTTATTTTTTCCTATTGGAAAAAGCAGCTGGCAAAACCATTTAAACTCAGTTTACTTACTTGCTTGTTTTAGTATCAACTTTCAGTTGTATCATATGGTCTTGAAGTTTTATTTGTGGATGTTCAAATGTTATTTGGAGCACTTTTATAACTTCATCTGCTAATTTAAAACCATGTGGTGTAATGTCATTAAAAGCTTCATGAGAAACGAGTAAGATGAGATTGTGTCATCAAAATAAGATAGATATTGTGTTCAGTTTGTCCTTTCGTCCGCTAAAAATCTTTAGTGTTCTGCTCAACTGTTCTGCAGAGCACAGTTTGAGACACTGTATTTTATGAAAAATGTCTTACCAAAAAATCCACTAAATGTAGCTGTGTCTTTAAATGGTATGTCTTTAAAGTTTGTCTCCTACAGGAAGTTAGTAACTAAAAAAGTCACCCCAGACAAAAAAAAAAAAAAAAAGAAAAGACCAATAAGGGTCAAATAATTTTCTAAAAAAACATGCTCTACTAAAGACTTCATTGTCCTTTTATGATAAAGGTAGCGAAGCTAAGCTAATTTCATTACAACTGACTGTTTGCAAACAGTTTGCAACTGTTTGAAAATAATTGATTAATTGTTGTTAAATTATTTATTCATTTCATTCAGTTATTTGATGTTATCCAAGATATATATGCTGAAAAGATTTTGTAAGAATAGTTTTTTATTATCTAAAGAAATGCTCAACCAACGGCAGAATTGTCCTTTTATGGTAAATGCTAAGATAATAAATTCACAATTTTCATCAAATAACAAAGGATAAGTATTTACTGTTAATATTTTAAGTTTCAAAGTTATGTAATTGTAAATATCTAGATTTTTGTTATTACTGCCCCCATAGGAAATAAAAAAATGCAAAGAAAATATTTTCCATTGCTTTTTTCTTAGTGTGGACATTAAAGGGGTGATGTAGCTTTAACATAGATATACGTCAAGAGACTAGAATATTCAATAGGCCTGCAGTAGATTAGATTAGGATTGACTTTGAAGATGTTGTCCCTGTGTATTTTAATGAATTTGCATTCTTAGATATAGTGCCTATATATTCACTTCATTTAACATCCTTCGACTTGATCAAATACTCTTTTACTTTCTTGTCATATGGCTTCAACATCACATGTCATTCTTAACAAAGTGCCCACATATACTAAACTATTATTCATAGTCTTATGCACTACAATGGTTTCCTGCAGGTATTCAGTGTATACTAAATAGACATTGGACCTGGCAGATGAAAAAAAATGGTAGGGAATATCATCTGAAAAAAAATATTTTGGCAACAACATTTAGTTCACTTCCTTTTGAATTAAACCATAATAATGCACATAGGTCACTCACCATCGAGGCTACTCAGATGGAAGCTACAATAGCAGGCAGAAATATACTTCAGTGTCAAGTGTTAGAGCACTCTTATCTCAGTTAACTGTGCAAAGAAATGAGAGGTCACAGGTATGCATCCACTCATTTAGAAAATCCTAATTATGTTCTTTGTTTCCTTGATGGCATTTTAATCAGGTTGAATGGCCATGAGTTGACTTTTTAAGTTTGCATTGACATGAATGCAGTCATTCAGTAGACTTGTTAAATGCGGCTTTTCATATTTCAATAACATTGTCACATCAGCGAAGGCTACTGACTTGCCCACTTCTTACTTAGAGGCACAGTTTTAGATGAACATGCATGATTTTTCTTATCTCTGTATGTTTGCCACACTGACCATGGATTAATTTCAGTCAGTTAATTTGTTGCTTTGTCAGCTGGTTAATGAAGTTTGAACTGGCCAAATGTGAAACTAACATAAGGGGTCTTAACAAAGGGACTTGTATTACTGGATGAGCCACAAATGCAGTTTTGTGGGACCTGACTTCAGTCTTTCCATTTTTCCCTCGATTTTATGCAGTTTTATACTTCACTACATTTTAAACTTATTATTATAATTATTACCATTATTATTATGTTATTAGTAGTACTTTTTTTAAACTTTGCAATACATATATGTGGCAGATGTAGTTACTTGTCAAAGATTTACATACACAACATATGATGAGCCTTTAAAATGCATTTTTTAAAGGACTGACCCAACAGTATATAAGCAGTCAAAATTAAATAAATAAATAAATAAATAAATAAATGAAATAAAATTTAAAATGCTACTCATAAAGTCTTACAATTAGGTACTAATAACGCCTGTAATTTCATTTGAATTTATTATTACATACACACGCAATCAGGCAGATGGTAGACGGCAAACCTGATAACATTTTATTGGACGAGAGGCAGGACGGTAAAATTAGTGGAGGCCAGCAGAGAATACAGGCGACAGTAACAGTATAGATGTATAGATAACAGATGTTACAGAGCTTCCTCACACAAGAAGAAAACTTTAGAGCCATCCGAACAATTACTGTACCTCACTAGAATAATTGCATGAATTAATACACACAAAAGTGGTGAATTTACAGCTTACAGCAACTTAATATGATACAGTCTCTGGCTTTTGTTTGATATCAAGTGTCTGCAAAATATGTTGCACATTTCCAATCTGTTGTTAAGGCCTTTAGCTTGTTTGATATATTGCATGAATGCCACTGTCACACTGAACGTCCTGCTGAGTCCCATACAAACTTTAAAACTTCATATGGAATCAACTAATCGCTAAATATTTGTATTAAACAACCAAATTTGATTTGACTGAGTCAGGTACAGCTCTACTATGATTATTTATATTTTTATGTATATTTCCTATTTTAATCAAGACAGTCTGGCTGCAGACCTCCAGTGTGGGGTCGCTTCCGGTGCAGCCTCCAGTCTCAGGCCGGCTCCACTTCAAAATAAAATCGTTTATTCCGGTGGAAGCGCTATTGTCGCGCTTTTGTCGCGGATTTATATTTAATCAACATTGTAAAGTTAAAACCATTAATTTCTTAAATGTGGCATACATGTTGATCTTGCCAATTCTGTCTACGTAGCATGTAACATCGGTAGGCCTATGTATATCAGTGTAGCAACATATCGATTCAATATGTCATCAACCATGCCATCAACATTACTGCATTAACATTAATTCTGTCAATAGGGCATAAACTCCGTCCATGTAGCCTAGCGACGTCAGTTCATAGAAAAACATTAAGCTTGTTGATTGGACAGCCGGAGCCTAAAGCCTCTCATCCTGTGTTTATCAAAAAACACACTTTTCATACATAATTGACCTTTGAAGAGTGTAACAGTAGTTTAGTACAAACATCTGAATTTAATATGGAAAATGTTTCATGACACAAGAAGCTTACTGCCGTGCAAAGGCAAAAGGCCTTAACTTCAATTTTTTGCGAAAATGAGTTATTGTCATTTTTAGAACAATAAACATCAGTTTTATCATGTGGACAAATATCTTGAGTCAATTTTGTTGTTTTTTGGAAAAAATAAGATGTTGTTTTTGCTGTAACTTCAAAAAGCTGAGGGAAAGCCAAAGCAGAAGCCCGTAACATCAGTTACGTTTCTTTGCTTTTGTTCCGCAGCACTCTAGAATGTGCAAATTAAGTTACGGTACTCTGCCTTTGTTTTGCCAAGCACCAAAGTGAAGTTACTGTTTACTGTGCTGGAGTTACAGTGTTATGCCTATGTATTATATGTGATTAAAGCACTTCTGACACACACCTTCAATACTTCAATAAAGTGTACTTAACAAGTGTATTTAACAAAGGTCATTGCTACATATTACTGGCATAGCCAAATCAGCTGTATCTTTCAAATGTAAGAAATAGGAGGGAGGTAAAGTGTTATTTTCTTTCAAATTAGTACAATGATGAGGTTTTAAAATGATCCAGTAATGTACTGTTGCAACCTTCAAATGCTCATTATTTTTTATTTTTAATATTCTGTTTATGTAATATTAAGCCTAACTAGACAAAAATCACTAAATTTTAGTTTAAGGTTATCATTGTTATCACAGGAAAATATTATACAAAGTGATAAAAATCCAAATGGGCAATAAAATAGAAGTTAAGGTCTTTTGCCTTTGTATGATCCATTATTGTTCTGCAGACAATGCAAAGGCAGAATACAGTAACTTCCGAATAAGAGTCAAAGGTCAAGTTTAAGATTAAAATTTTTTGGTGGATAAATAACTTAATTTATAAACAACAAAATGCCAAATGTCCAGTGTTCTACCTACAACTCATTTGGCGGGACAACAAAATAACTTTAAAGTCATTTTTCTCAGTTTCACACTTTGGTGAGTTAAGGTCTTTTGCCTTTGTAGGGCAGCTTATGTGTCTGCTTGTACTGTAAACCTGAAGCTCTTTTTAAGAGATGAGGCTATATATTTTAACTATGCAAGCAATCTCAGCACACATGTGGAGGGCAGGAGTAGTTACTTAAAACCATATCAGCATACAAACATAATTAGCCTCTGCTTTTTATATTTTATGTACAATATTTATCATGTTAAATACATTATTTTATTGTGTGCTATTTCTGTATATGGTTTCACCTAACTCTTATACATAATACACCTGAAGGTCTTTAGAAGACATATAGGCCAATCAAATTTTTTACTATGCTTAAATATATAACAATGTCAGCATACGTGAAGGGCAAAAATAGTTAAAACTATTTATTATCTTAAAATGCATTAACTTACCTGTTTTGTTAATGGTATAATCAACGTAAATTATTTGGTGCTTGATTAAAAAAACACACATAAAATGACAAAATGATCAAACAATCAGTTGCCCTTTATTCAGCACAGCAACAACAGTAGTGCCCTACAAGGCCATGAATCATCAATTTGACATTCACAGTATGTCAGGTAGCCTTGTTTATCACTCATCTCCTCACAAAATGTCCACGTCTTCAATTTTGGAGAACAGAAATTTGAACGGCTCCAAGATACCTTCCCTTTCTTGGTCATCAATGTCCGCACTTTCCTCCTGAACCCAAAGTGTGGCATATTGCTGTGCAGCCTCTGTCAGTTCCTCTTCTCCCATCTGGACTGCATCGGGCAACTCCACCTTGCCTGAAAACAAATGCTGGTTTGTTTCCACTCATTCTGCTGGCCTTTTGCAGTCATGCACAATCTTGATCTCAAGTTTGTCCTATGGAAACGACAGAGATAAAAAAGGTTGTCTTCCTATAGCATAACTGCTACACAAACAGTATCATCACCTCAATGATTCACATAAAGATAACATATTGCATTACTTCATTTCAGATCTACATATACCGTATATAGTATACTTAAGCACAGAGCATAGAATGTAGCAAAATGACACTTCACAAGTAGCTTGTCGTCATGTTAATCCCTGTATAGAAGAGGAAAACACGCCTACCACTTCCACTGTTGTCTCAGCCTCTTTTGCAATGGAGACACTGGCTTGCTGAGGCTGTGCAGCAGAGACACTGGCTTGCTGAGGCTGTACAGTGGACACACTGGCTTGCTGAGGCTGTGCAGCGGAGACACTGGCTTGCTGAGGCTGTGCAGCGGACACACTGGCTTGCTGAGGCTGTGCAACAGGCTGTAGTTACTCTTCTTCCTAAAAAGACAAAACGAGAGATACTGATAATACTGATGAAGAATATGTTCAGTAAACATTGCCAAAGTAAACCTAAATTAAAATAATAATAATAATAATAATAATAATAATTTTAAGGAACGAGTGGTGGATCAAATAAGAAAAATGAAACACTGTGGTAACAGTATTCTCAAAAAGCACAATTTTATTTATAAAGCCCAATATCACAAATCACAATTTGCCTCACAGGGCTTTACAGCATACAACATCCCTGTGTCCTTTGGACCCTCGCAGCGGATAAGGAAAAACTCCCCCCCAAAAAACCTTAACGGGGAAAAAAAAGGTAGAAACCTCAGGAAGAGCAACTGAGGAGGGATCCCTCTTCCAGGATGGACAGACGTGCAATAGATGTCGTTCAGAACAGAACAACATAATAAATTAACAGTAATCCGTATGACACAATGAGACAGAGAGATGCAGGACAGAGACAGAAAGAGATGCAGGACAGACGGTAACGGTAATAGCTTACAACATTAATGAAAGTAATAATATTATAATTATCATTCTGGCTATTGTGGAACAATATGTTGTATATATATATATGTATATATTAATATCTCATAGTATACATATGTGACAATAATCACATGTTATATGTTGACGTTCATAATGAATCATCCTTACGTACCAAAGTTTGTTTTGGAGTTCCGCAAGGTTCTGTGCTCGGACCAATCCTATTTACTCTATATATGCTTCCTTTAGGTAACATCATTAGAAATCACTCTATAAATTTCCATTGTTATGCAGATGATACACAGTTGTATTTATCGCTGAAGCCAGAAGAAAGTAATCAATTAACTAAACTCCATAACTGCCTTAAACACATAAAAACTTGGATGAGCACCAATTTCCTGATGTTAAATTCAGACAAAACTGAAGTTATTGTTCTTGGCCCCAAACAACTCAGAGACTCTCTATCTGATGACATAGTTTCTCTAGATGGCATTGCTCTGGCCTCTAGCACTACCGTAAGAAACCTCGGAGTAATATTTGATCAAGATTTGTCTTTTAATTCTCATTTAAAACAAACCTCACGGACTGCATTTTTTCATCTGCGTAATATTGTGAAAATTAGGCCTATTATCAGGTAGCTCTAGTAAGTCCTTAAAAACTCTCCAGCTAATTCAGAATGCAGCAGCACGTGTACTAACAGGAACTAAGAAACGAGATCATATTTCTCCTGTTTTAGCTTCTCTGCACTGGCTCCCTGTAAAATCCAGAATTGAATTTAAAATCCTACTGTTAACTTATAAAGCTCTAAATGAACAGGCTCCGTCATATCTTAGAGAGCTCATAGTGCCATATTATCCCACCGGAACACTGCGCTCTGAGAACGCAGGGTTACTCGTGGTCCCTAAAGTCTCCAAAAGTAGATCAGGAGCCAGAGCCTTCAGCTATCAGGCTCCTCTCCTGTGGAATCATCTTCCTGTTACGGTCCGGGAGGCAGACACGTCTCCACATTTAAGACTAGACTTAAGACTTTCCTCTTTGATAAAGCTTATAGTTAGGGCTGGCTCAGGCTTGCCCTGTACCAGCCCCTAGTTAGGCTGACTTAGGCCTAGTCTGCCGGAGGACCCCCCTATAATACACCGGGCACCTTCTCTCCTTTTCTCTCTGTTTTTAAAGGGTCAACATCTGAATGCCACGCTACAGACTAAGGATGGGCAAACAGTGCAAACTTCATAATCCAGCCCAGTCTCTTTTGTTAGTATATACTTAGGTGGAAAGTACTGCCTAGTTTCCCTGTAAGTTTTGGTGAAAGTACGTTGTAGATGTGGGAATAGCACTTACCATGTGGTTTCTGTGTAATTAAATAATAAAAACATTTTATAACTTTTCATGACTCATTATTGTGTATTTTAAGATATATGTAGGCTATATTATTACATTACTGTATTGTTTGTGTTTTGTCCTCGGATGGCACTACAAGACTTCAAGAGATGTGCACTTGAGAGAGGTAAGTTTGCTTTGTACTCCAGCCTGCCCGTTAATTAGGCAATTCGCAGAATATAGACCCATTTCTTGACATATTCATATTCAAACTCATTCAATGAAATGTAAACAAAACATAAATATTAAAACCCTGGAGTGTGGGTGAAATTGCCTGATGACACATAGGCTACATAAAAGTGACTGAATCAACTGCCATGAGCAAAGGGCAAAAGCATTTGTTGCACTTCATACATGTACAGATTCATTTAAGGAAATTAAACCATAAGTTTTGGGAAATTATATAAAGGACAAGTTATACTCTAACTCCCGGGAAAGTATGTGCTAAGTGACCGCGAGGGATACTCTAACTCCCGGGGAAGTATATGCCAAGTGACCGCGTTGTTATACACTAACTCCCTGGAAAGTATGTGCTAAGTGACCGCGAGGGATACTCTAACTCCTGGGGAAGTATGTGGTAAGTGACTGGGAGGAATTATGCTCTAACTCCCGGGAAAGTACATGTAAATTCCCGGGAGTTATACGCTAACTCCCGGGAAAGTGGGCGAGAGGTACACTCTAAAACGCGGGCTGACTTATGAAGTGTTACCCTATTTTGCTCTACAACATTGAAAAATGTGGACAATAACTGACAGGTACATATCGGTTGCCATAAGTCCATACACTTTCTTTTTTTTTTTTCTTTTTCACCCAAATTTCTGAATACGTGAAGTTATATAACTGTTCATGTGTGGTAGTGCTTGACTTTAATCTAGCCTCTGTACAGAGTATAATTTAAACTTCAGCCGGCATTTATCATTTATTAAACTAGCACCCACTCTACCATGCCCCCTTCCTTTTTTTTCTCTCTCTTTCCTTTACCTGCAGCTTGTCGCTATGTAGAGCAACCCAGGAAAGCTAGGCTTGCCTCTCCTCTCTTGCCTATGTTTTTGCATAGAGATGCATTTTCTTTTCTTTTTTTCAACAAGATGTGCGTTGTTGATGGATAATTGCTATCTACTGGACAAGTTAAGGGTGTTTCCTGTTCAAATGGGGTTGCCTTGTCGTTCAGGGACTAGGCTAGGGCAAAACGTTCGGGGAGGGGGGGTGGGGGTGGTAGGGGGGGCCCCTCATACTCTACCTTCGTATTTTTTTCCTTTATTAGTCTGTCAGTTTTTCACCGTCTGTCTTTTTACTTCTGTTGTAACATGGTCAAACATATTCAATGTAACACGCAAATCTCAGTATGCCTAACACACTTAATATAGTAACACTGAATGTCAGAGGCCTTGGCCACCCAATTAACCCTATGGGCCCTAGGCGTTTTGGGGGTATTTTTTACTGCCTTTACTTTTAAGCTCATATCACAGTCATTATAAAGGCTACATACACATGCTATATTTGTAGTGATATAGGGTCAGGTTGCGTCACATTACACACACCAGTGTTTAGAGTTGGGTACCATTCATAATTGAACCAATACGGTAGTGGTACTGGTATCTGGAATTCAGTACCAGAACCAAACGGTACCTTATTTTGGTACTTTTTAACCCTATGGGCCCTAGGCTTTTGGGGTATTTTTGCTGCCTTTACTTTTAAGCTCATATCACAGTCATTATAAAGGCTACATACACATGCTATATCTTGTTTTTTTTCAGGACAATCTGGGCTAACCAGATTTGCCATCATTTCATGTCCTTCTATGTGCCTGTATTTTATATTAATTTTTATATCAATGAAAAAAAACAAATCCGTGTGACTAAATTCTTACATTTTTACATGTATCTCACCATAGCAAGTTGGAAAAAGACATATTCTACCATATCTGAAGAGGGGAGACTCTCTGGAATCTGGCAATATAAGAACCATGATGCTGGGACATTCTGTCACTTCACAGTTGTCCAAAACATGTGGTTTGTGCCAGGCGGACATGATTGCCAGTATTTTTTCATTATTGCAAGAAATTCCATTGACTCATTCACAAGTCACAGATGTGTTTTATCTGAAAGAAACATGCAATATTTACATCTAAGATCATAGAAAAATAGGCAACCAAGTGCAATAATGTTCTCCAAGATAATATTTGCCACTTTGTTTGCAGTAAACAAAGTTTGTTGTTGTTGGTGGGGGGGGGCACATGTCCCCCTCAATGTTTATGGTGACTACGGCCCTGTCAGCATACATAATTAGGCTGCAGTTGTTTGGGTGCGCAAAGGTGAAGTGGCTGGTCTTGTCATACAAAGTTTGATGGAGTGTCAGCTGGACAATATGGAGATATTTCCATCTTGAAAGCCGGACTACAAATGTGGATAGACAGGGAGAAACACACGCAAGCCTAAGATGTGGTAAGATATGATATTCCTCACTATATGAAGTGACTGATAGCAAGATCTGTATAATGGATTGTAAAGAAATTCGTCAGGTTTTTATTTTGTAGACAATCAATCTGTATTTACAGCGTGATGGGATGACAGTACAATGATGTGTGTGGTATCACTGGAAAGCTCTGCTCCTGCGCTTTCATGTGATATGCGTGGCATTTCTGTGCGAGCCTGCATTCTCGAGTAATCCATCCAACAGTAATGTGTGTGCGGAGCTGCATGAAAGCTCTGTTATTCATGATTTTAGTGTAACTTTATCATTTTTTTCGTTGTGAAAACATTGGACTACCGACAAGGTCTTGTCGGAAAGCTATGATTCTGCTGATTCACGATATGTGTGGCTTCTCACTATGATGCACGGTTGCGGAGAAAATCAATAGAGAAGAACAGGTGTGAATTTGGACGCACTATGCGTTGTTCGGGCCCATAGGGTTAAGTGAAAAAGAGTTCTTACATTCTTGAAAAAGGAAAAAGTGGCTGTGGCTCTACTACAGGAAACACATCTGTCCAGTGAGGAGCATAAAAAACTCAAGAGAGATTGGGTTGGGCAGGTCTATTTCTCAAGCTTCACTAGCAATAAAAGAGGAACAGCAATACTTATTCACAAAAACTTGCCTTTTATATTTAAGGAACAACTAACCGACTGTGAGGGTAGGCATGTACTAATCCGTGGAACGCTATATGGATGAGAGCTAAAACTACTTAACATCCATGCACCAAATGAGGACTGTCCCAAATTTATGATAGATATGATCACCTTATTTAATCAGCATAATACAGACCTTGGTGTAGTTTCTGGACATTTCAACTGCTGTATGGATAGTAATATGGACAAATCATCACCTGCATTGTCCAATCCTAACGCATCAAAGACTCTGAGGATAGCTTCGAAGGATGTAGGCCTTGTTGACGTCTGGAGAGAACTCAATCCCACAGTGAGAGATTACACTTTCTACTCGACTAGACACAAATCATATTCTCGGCTAGACCTTTTTCTTTTACCACAGGAACATCTCTCATCCGTAATTTCTTGTAATATAGGGCCCATTCTTATATCAGATCATTCACCAGTTTATCTGCAGTTATCCCTCCCCCAACAGTCACATCGAACCAAGCACTGGAGATTTAATATTGAAGCCTGTAATAATATCAGACAATGGTTAGAACAGTACAGACAATACAATAAAATGCATACGTAACACGACTGGCCAATTGAAATATGATATACAAACAATACAGTCCTCATTCCTTGACTTTTATACGCAGCTTTATACATCAGAAAACCTGTCTGAAACGGACATCCATACGTTCTTGGAAAAAGTGTCCCTACCCTCTATCTCAGAGGATGAAAAAGAACAGCTGAGTGCTCCATTCACCTCAGACGAGGTGCTGCAGGCGATTAAGTCACTTCCCTCCGGAAAAACCCCAGGTTTGGACGGATACTCTGTAGAATTTTATAAGGCCTTCTGGCCGCAAATTGAGCCCCTGTTCATGCCCATGCTTACAGACTTTTATGAAAATGGAATTCTTCCTGAATCTATGTAGACAGCAATAATAACACTGATACACAAAAAGGATAAAGACGCTGCTGAGTGTTCTTCATTTCACCCAATTTCACTACTTCCAGTTGACTTTAAAATAATATCAAAATTAATTGCACACAGGCTAGAAGACTTACTGCCTCGGATCATAAACCCTGACCAATCTGGCTTTGTAAAAGCACGCTATGCTGCTGACAATATTCGGAGGCTATTAAATGTAATTGACCACTCGACCCTACACAACAGACAAGCCCTAATAATATCGCTCGATGCAGAAAAAGCGTTTGATAGGGTCGAGTGGTCATATTTATTTGCTTTGCTATTTGTTTTGGAAAAATTTAATCTGAAAAATGCATTGGGTGGATCAAGGCCATGTATAGCAATCCACAGGCTAAAATAAGCATAAATGGCACCCTCACTGAAAAATTCGGCCTATATAGAGGCTGTTGACAGGGATGCCCGCTATCCCCATTTTTATTTAATCTGGCGATCGAGCCGCTCGCTGAAGCCTTACGGGCTAGTGAAGAGATTACTGGTATTGACATTGGGAAAACCAAGAATAGAATTTCATTGTATGCTGACGATATAATTTTGTATTTAACCAGCCCGTCAAGATCAATTCCAGCAGTACTAGACCTCATCGCTAAATTTGGAACAATATCAGGCTACAAAATTAATTTGACAAAATCCAATGCCTTACTACTGAACTCACCAGTCTCTAATAAACTCAAGACCATCTCACCTTTCACCTGCGTTTAAAACGGCTTCAAATATCTGGGGGTGAATGTGTCTCCAAAACTTCAAGATCTGCACCATATAAATTATGTCCCATTACTCAGAAAGATTAAGGAAGAATTAGAACATTGGAAAATGCTCCCCATTTCATTTCTCGGACGGATCAATGTAATTAAAATGAATATACTGCCACGTTTCAGCTATCTGTTTCAGTCACTGCCCTGCTATTTGGACAAAGTATTTTTTAAATCTATAAATAAAATGTTAACCTCCTTTATCTATAAGAACTCTCCACCTAGAATAGCCTTCAAAACTTTAACTAAGTCCAGAGAGAAGGGTGGGGTGGGACTGCCAGATTTACAGATGTACTACTGGGCCACTCAGACGAAGGGCTTGATTAGCTGGGTACAAAAACGTAACTACACCCACTGGATTGATATAGAAGAAGAACTTTGCCTCCCTACCTCACTAACCTCACTACCATTCATCAACAATATAAGTACATTATACTCAGTAACAAGAACATATGTAGTCCACAACACTCTCCGGGCTTGGCAGGATGTGAAGAGGTTTTGTGGTACCTCTGACAAAATCTCCAGGCTTGCCCCCTTATCCTCCAATCCAGATCTGCCTGTCATGGTCTGGGTTTGCTAGCAATGTTTTGGGTTTTTTGGTTTTGTTTTCTGTTGTTCTCCTCCACCTTTCTCCCCTCCCTTACCTTCCTTCTTTTCAGTGTGTGTGTGTGTGGCTGGAGGCGTGGCTGACCCACTTCCCAGCTCCCGTTCTGCAGCCGAGGCACACCTGAGCCTCATTCATCAGTAATCACCTCTCCATAGAAGACCGGTCCTCACTCCACCACACTGCCAGATAATTCCGTCCTGTTCAGTAGCGCAACTTGAGTTATTCTTGCGTAAGCTCGTTAGAAGATTCCAGTGTGTTTTTTCCTTGTGCCTCAACCTGTTTTTGCTTCTCCGGTTCCCTAGTGTGTGCCTTGCTGCCTCCTCACCTGCCGTGTGTTCATCTCACTACCACCGTGTGAGTTCTGGAGCCTTTCTGCCTGCCACCAGCTCGTCGCGGTCAGCCACCCTCCAGTCACCATCCCTGCTCAGCAGTAGCATTTTTCAGTTTGTATCTGCCTGCCTCCATTTTGTGAACATTAAAAAGCAGTACTTCAGTTCATCTTTTGTGTCCGACTCTGCTACTGTGGTCCAAGCCGAAACCCAGAACTTGTCACTGCCACCATCAATTGGAAGATTCTTGCTCACAAAATGGACAGAAAATGGTGTGCATCAGTTTCAACATCTGTTTGCCGAAGGCTCACTTAAATCCTTTGCAGACTTAAGATCAGAATTCGAAATTCCAAAACATGACATTTATAAATATCTACAAATTCACCACCTTATTAATGCCTTGAAAGGGGAAGGACGGCTTTCTTCAGGGCTGACAAGTGTAGAGGAGATTTTGAAGAGCACCACATCACTAAAAGGAAAAATCTCTGTGATTTATAGTGCTCTGTTAGACCATCATAGTTCCTCCCTGACCTCACTTAAGACTATATGGCAAAAAGACTTGGGATATGATTTTAGCGATGACCAGTGGGACACTATGTATCAGAATGTCTTTACTAGGGATGGGTCACCATTTTCAAATTTCGAATAGTCGTTTTATTTTTGAAAAATCGATTTTTTAATGCGACTATTACTATTCGCCGTCTTATTTCCCCCTTTATTTGACATGCAATTCAGCTCTTAACCGCACGAGGGCAGTATAGGATTGCTACAGCGGTGTGAGATGGGCTACCAGCTAGCTTGATGCTCTTTTACTAACAGGAGAAACATGCAGAGACTGCTACAGTCATCTAAAAGTTCCGTGTGGAACAACTTCAACAAAATTAACGAAAATGAGGTGCAGTGCAAACTCTGTGAGGCAAAGCTTGCGTATCACAAGTCTACAACCAGTATGCACAGTCATTTGAGAGCGAGGCACGCAGGAGGCGGCGAGGGACCGTCCACGTATCAAACATCGATAGCTAGCTTTGTCACCAGGCGTAAATCTGGTGCTCCGTGTGCAGAGCAAATAACAGCCCTCATCACGAAGATGATAGCGCTAAGACGTGCTTCCCATCAGCTTTGTGGAAGGCGAAGGTTTTAGACGTTTGATGACATTTGTTGAGCCCGGATTTACAGTACCTTCAAGAAAAACCATCACCGCAAAGCTGGAGAAACTGTATGACGGTAATGCAAGTGAGCTGCGCACTCAGTTGGCGAGTGTTGAAAAAGTCTCTAACCACAGATGGATGGACGGCGCTTACAACTGAATCGTATGTAACAGTCACCTGTCATTACATACGCAACTGGGAAATACAGAGTGCTGTTTTGCAGACCAAAGCTATGTCAGAACGGCATACCGCTGAAAACCTGGCGAATGTGCTTTCCACCACTACTGAACACTGGGGACTGAACGGAAAAGTCACAGCATGTGTGCATGACAACGCTGCTAACATGGTGCTAGCCAACACTGAACGCCTGGAATGGGACTCGCAGCCTTGTTTTGCACATTCACTCCAACTCGCTGTAAACGATGGGTTCAAGCTTCAAAACATAAATCATGTGGTTGCATCTGCTAGTCGTTTGGTTTCTTATTTCCATCACAGCACAACCGCAACACAAGCGTTGAAACAAAAGCAACAACTTCAGAGCTTACCTGAGCACAAATTGGTGCAGTACTGCCGAACGAGGTGGAATTCTATTCATGACATGTTTCAGCGGCTGCTGGAGCAGAGGTGGGAAAATTTCTGCAGTCCTGTCAGACAGAGCGTTCACCAAACTATCAGATGCACGGACCCTCGAAATGACTGATGATACATGGAGTGTTATGGAGGAGCTCATACCTGTGCTTCACTCACTGAAATGTGCCACTACTGCGTTGTGTGGAGAATCCGGAGTATCCATCTCCATGATTTACCCGGTTACAGCAACTCTTCTGTCAAAACACCTCAAACAAACCCAAGGAGAGTCACCCAAAGTGTCTCAATTCAAGCGCATCGTGGCTGTGTCACTGGAGCGGCGCCTGGCACCTGCAGACCCTGGCAGCGCACGCAAGGTTGCATACATCGCATCCTTCCTGGACCCGAGACACAAACACCTGCGGTTCACAACTGAGGAAGTTAAACTTGCTGTGCAGGCAAAGGTGAGCGAGCCTCTCTCGAGCAGCTCCGAGGGCCCGGAGGAGATGGTTGCTCCAGCTGAATCAGTCGAAACTGAGATGTTGGCCAAAAAGCTGCGCAGTGATGCTGTGTCTGCCATTGCAACCCTGTTTGGCGAGGATTACAACGTGGAAACAGTGGACACATCTGCTGTTGAACTAAACCAGTACTGCCAGGACAAGTGTCACCCCTCTACATCAATCCCATGGACTGGTGGAAAACCAACGAAAACAAATATCCCCGACTGGCAAAATTAGCAAACGCGTACTTGTGTGTGCCCGCAACGTCTGTACCATCGGAAAGAGTTTTTTCCACTGCAGGACTTGTTGTAAACAGACTGCGCTCCTGTCTTCATCCCGACCATGTGGACATGCTCATTTTTCTGAATAAAAATATGGAATAGGCCTGAACAGTCCCTCAGATTGGACTTAATGAAGACGGACGTGTTAAAATTAATGTTCGTGATGTCATGACTGCCGTCACTCAGGTATGTTCATAATTTAGACGTTCAAAATCAGTACGAGTATCATTTTCAGGTCAGTAGTGCATAATCCTGATTTATTAAGCAGTTTTGTTGTGATACTGAAAGTTGTTTTAACTTGCACAGGCACCTTTTGAGCTGTAACTGATACGTTGCTATGAGAAACAAATAAGTTTAATTTTCCCTTACCACGTTGCTTTAACATACAGAAATGTGTTTTAAGAGTAAGGATGTGCTGCCGACCATTATACTCTGTTTATTGGTGTCTTTTGAGGTTTCACAATATAAAGACCCGAGCTGTGAAAGTAAGCAGTTTTGTTGTGAAAATAAAAAGACCTGAGCTGTGAAAGTAATGATGACTGGATCTCTGTGTGCGTGGCTCCGGGTGGGGGGGGGATTATTTGAAAAATAGTCGAATAGTTGCCATGATTTTTGAATACTGTTTTTGCTTGTGCTGCCCATCCCTAGTCTTTACCTCACTGTCTTGTAATAAGATCATTGAACAGAATTATAAGTTTATGCACAGGATGTACCTTACCCCACTCCGTCTAAGTAAGATGTTCCCTAACTCATCCCCTAGATGTCATCGTTGCAAAACATGTGTAGGATCAATTATGCACATCTTTTCGGAATGTAGTAAATTAAAGAACTTTTGGAAGGCTATACATGACCTGACTGTCAAAGTAATGGAAACCCCGCTGGACATTACACCAATACGTTATTTATTTGGTACAGAACTGGCCAAAACACTGGATCCCACATACACGAAGAGGATCGGCATAATATCCTACATAGCAAAGAAATGCATCCTACTTAACTGGAATCAGCAAAGACCTCCAACAGTTGATTTGTTTAAACAAATTCTAAATGAGACTTTAAGGTTGGAACAACGTACGTATACCCTAAAAAACAAGGGGGATGCCTTCCTGCGAATATGGGAACCACTTATGGACATCCATCCTCTGACATCCACCTAGCATGGCTGGGCATGCTTTGATTCCATATACAACAGAGCCATACAAACTGTGACCATGGTTTAATTTAATTTGCTATTTATTTGTTTTATATGCTGTCTTTTTTACTTTCTATAACTGTATTTTTTTCCTTTTTTCACATGTCTTTGTTTTGTTGTATCTGTCCTTTTGTTTTTTGTCTTTACTCTCCCCTTGTTCTCCCTATGTTAAGTGTGTTTGTAAAATGTTAAAAACAAATAAAAAGATAATTGAGAAAAAAAAAAAAAAAAAAAACTGAGACCTCAGGTCAAACAGCCAAAACCTCCTCACTATTCCACGCACCAGACTGTCTACCATGGGACACTATGCCTTTTCCTCTATGGGGCCACGCTTGTGGAATAAGCTGCCTGTTTCCGTCAGGACCTCAGACTCCCTTGCCACTTTCAAAACCAGCCTCAAGACTTACTTATTCCATTCTGCTTAAGACAGAGTTCCATTCTCTGCCCCTATGTTTTTACTCTAGTTATTTACTTGTTGTTTTGTACTTTTACATATTTGGTTGATTGATTGATTGCCTGTTAGGTTGTTTCGCTGCTACTTATGTGTTTTAATCTTCTTGGATTGTGATGCACCTTGAGAAGTCATTTGACTTGAAAGTGTGCTATATAAATGTAATTTCTTATTATTATTATTACCTGATAGTAGGGAGTTACAGTAATCCAGTCTAGAGGTAACAAAAGTGTGGACCAATTTTTCTGCATCTTTTCGGGTCAGGATAGGCCTAATTTTCGCAATATTATGCAATACATTTATATATGCTTCTAAGTGGAGTGAATTGCTGCCAAACCAGATTTCGTTGTGTTTACCCTGCAATGAAAACAAAGCATCTTAAAGGTCCAGTGTGTATGACTTGAGTGCATTTATTGGCAGAAACGGTATATAATATTCAGAAATATGTTTTCATCACTTTGAAATGACCTAAAAAGAGATCTATTGTGTTTTTGACACCAGCAGTTTATATCTACATATGGAGCATGTCCTCTTCCACATAGTCTGCCATGTTGTTTCTACAGTAGCTCTGAATGGCCAAATCAAACACTGGCTCTTGATAGGTCCATTTGTGTTTTTTGTGTTGGCCACCGTAGTTCTCCTACATGCTTTGCAAACAGCGGTGATGCCACTAAAGCCTACATGCTGGACCTTTAATCTTAAAGCAGGCTTAAATTTTTTTATGTTCAGGCAACTCAAATTGCCTGGTAAATGTTGGGAAAGCATTATGGTTTTCAGCAATCGATAGGACTACACAACGATTTTGTGCAATACATAATATAGCACTTCCTTAAGAAAAGAAAAAAAAAATGTTGCCAGTGAACATAATGCAAGGTGCAGATCTGTTTCATTTCAAGCGTTTATGTGAAAACTCAGAGTAAGTTAACCCTGACGTGGTGTGACGTTTCATCTTCCAAGAAAACCCCTACGGGGAGGTTTTTTTTTGAAAATTTCAAGGGGGCGCTATAGAGGCATTTTCAATCAATCAATCAATTTTATTTATAAAGCCCAATATCACAAATCACAATTTGCCTCACAGGGCTTTACAGCATACGACATCCCTCTGTCCTTATGACCCTCGCAGCGAATAAGGAAAAACTCCCCAAAAAAAACCCTTTAACGGGGGAAAAAAAACGGTAGAAACCTCAGGAAGAGCAACTGAGGAGGGATCCCTCTTCCAGGACGGACAGACGTGCAATAGATGTGGTACAGAACAGATCAGCATAATAAATTAACAGTAATCCGCATGACACAATGAGACAGAGAGAGAGAGAGAGAGAGAGAGGGAGAGAGAGAGAGAGAGAGAGAGATGCAGGTAATGACAGTAGCTTACAACAACATTAATGAAAGTAATAATATTATAGTTATAGTTCTGGCTACTGTGGTACAATATGTTGAAAGTATGTATTAATATCTGGCAGTATACATGTGTGACAATAGTCATATGTGTATAATAACAGTAGAAGTATGACTAATGACTAATGATGGCAGCAGCAGCAGGAGGCATCTGGCAGGACCACGGCAGCAGCACAACCACACATGTCACACTGTCCAGGCACCGCTGCGATATGCCCCCCCCCATGGCTGACGGCCCTATCAGATGTAAGAGCTTGCCATTTTTGACCTGTGTATCAATTTTCATGAGAAAATGAGGACAGTGAAGCCATCAAAAAGCCAAACGTATTTGATGGCGAGGGCGGCGCCATAGCTGCCACGCCCCTTGATATAGATAAAAGCTTTTAATAACTTTTGATCAGCATGGTCTCAGAGTGATCTGTACCAAATCTGAAGTTGATTGGACAAAATCTGTAGGAGGAGTTCGTCAAAATACAAGGTATCGAAATCACAAAATCACCACCAAAATGAAAAGTTTAAATCAAAATGGCCGACTTCCTGTTTGGAGTAGACCATTGGTGGCAGAGACTTTTTTGTGCATCTGGGTGACATACATATATGTACCAATTTTCATCTTCCTGCTCCAAAAAAACCCCTATGGGGAGGGTTTTTTGAAATTTTCAAGGGGGCACTTTAGAGGCATTTTGTCCCCCCCCCATGGGCGACGCCCCTATCAGATGAAAGAGCTCGCCATTCTTGACCTGTGTATCAATTTTCATGAGGATATGAGATCGTTGAAGCCATCAAAAAGCCAAACGTATTTAGTGGCAAGGGATTGATAGTCGCCACGCCGCCACATGGACACCATTAGACGTAGCTTCACAGCGTTCATAAGATAGCTTCACCAACTTGTTCTGCATGCATTAGAAGTGGAATGAAGTTGATGCAGTCAAGTTTGTGTCGTCAGTACATGTTAAAGTAAAAACTGGTCACTTCCTGTTACCACCGGGGGGGGCTATGAGTAAGGTAGGATATTAACATATCTGGGCGTTCGGGGCGGAGCCATGTCCAGCAAGTTTGAAGCTGCTGAGATCAAGTATGTGGGCGTGAGGTCCGTTCAAAATTCAATGGCGAGAAAACGAAAAGTCGCCAAAGTTTGTCACGCCCTAGCGGCCACGCCCCTTGACATAGAGAACAGCTTTTGATATCTTTTGATCAGCATGTTCTCAGGATGATCTGTAGCCAATTTGAAGTCGATTGGACGAAATCCCTAGGAGGAGTTCATTCCAACATGTCAAAAATTCAAATCAAAATGGCTGACTTCCTGTTGGGTTTACGGAATTAGTCCAAGAGGATTTTTTGTGCGTCTTGGCATATTCAATGAGCCCACCAGTTTTCATACGTGTAGGTGAAACTCACACAAATTTTCTAGGGGGCGCTTTGTCGCCATTTGGCCCCGTCCACATACAACACTGCCAAAACATCAAATTTTTCGCCAGACCAAACGCGTATGCCAACTTTGGTAAGTTTTTGAATTTGGGAAAGGGGCGAAATTGGGGATTTAATGTTCGTAAGAATAATAATAATAATTAAAGCTGCAAGCAGCGATGAACAGGCCCCCGCAGTCCACGCGCGTCGGGGCATGCTGCCGTCGCGGGGCGTGCACCTCGACGTCTTGTCAGCTGTAATAAATAAAAAAATACGTTATCTCTTACTTACATATCCAGTATACAGGTAGGCACCCAACCCACGTATGTATTTTTCCAAAAAGTAGAAGCTGAATACATGCCCAATAGTTCAAGGTCTTCTGACTCTTTAAAAGTTGACATGGTGTCTCTAGCTCAAAGTATGAGGGACAAGAAGAGGTTGAAAGTCGATGAGTTTTGAAGAGGATTTGAAGATTTTCCAATTTACTTCCGTTCATGCTAATTAGACTGCCACCAGAGCGCCACCCATTGGCCGATTTCAATATGGTCCTCAGACGACATCGTCGTCACTCAGGCCCTAATACACAGCGCGATTTCAATAGGCTCCTCCGCAGACGACTTCATCGTCGCTCGGGCCCTAAAATTAATAATAATAAACAGCACGATTTCAATAGGGTCCTTGGACGACTTCGTCATCGCTCGGGCCCTAATAATAACAATAATAATAATAATAATAATGATAATAATTAAAGCTGTAAGCAGCGTTGGGTGGGACCTCGCACTCGCACCCGTTTCGGCCCCCAGCTTATGTCGTCACTGTGAATTATTAAGAAATATCAAACATATTGCCACAAACATCAGAAAATCCTTACAGAGCTGAACGTTTTGATGTTTGAATGCTTTCTGTAGCTGTAGGTATGTTTAAGTGATGTCACAATATGGAAATTAGATGAGTGAATTTATTTCCATCAGATTCCTCTTCCTTTATTTTGAGGAAGAGACAACAAAAACAGCACAAAACAAAAGAAATCTACTGTGTAAATATGTCCAAAATGCTGTTTTACTGATATTAATAAAATCCAATATGGCTTCCACCTAGTAATGCCACAATATGCAAATTAGATGAGTTAATTTATTCCCATCAGATTCCTCTTCCTTTATTTTGAGGAAGAGATGACAAAAACAACACAAAACAAAATAAATCTACTGTGTGAATATGTTCAAAATGTTGTTTTACTGAGATTTATGAAATCCAATATGGCTACCGCCTAATGACGCCACAATATGCAAATTAGATGAGTTAATTTACTCCAGTGACAAACTTTGGGTCATGATGAATATTTTTCTCATTCACAGTATGCCTTTATCTCTCACCACTTTCAAGCCACAGTCTTTTGAAATGTTGAAATGAAAATGGAATATTTTCCTCAATAAACTCTGGCACCTAAAGGGTTAAAATGGAGAAGGTGCCCCTGTCATGTCTACATGTAAGATGTAGACACGCACACACATCATGTTTCTGTGAGTTTGTGTGTGACAGCGGTTGCCATGTGTACCTGGCAGAAGAGCAGAGACAGACAGAGACAGAACACAGAGAAGAGACCTGTTTTAGTGGAGATTTAACTCCTCAAACAAGTTCTTCCCATTCCCAAACCGTTGATAAAGTTATACAGAAGATCTGTTTAGCAGCAGTTGAGGTGGCATTTGTGCGTCTTTAAAGCCGATACAATAAACGGTGTAGGAGGAGATGTTTTTTTTAAGAGCATGTTTGAGGCAAAATCTTACTTTGAAAGGGCAAATAGCTCACTTCCTGTTGGGCTCTATTAAATAATAATAATCAACAGTGTGATTACAATAGGGTCCTCATGAACGACTTCGTCGTGGCTCGGGCTCTATTAAATAATAATAATAAACAGCTTGATTACAATAGGGTCCTCATGGACGACTTCATTGTTGCTCGGGCTCTATTAAATAATAATAATATACAGCGTAATTACAATATTGAAATTGCGCTGTTTACAATAATAATAAACAGCGCGATTACAATAGGGTGCTCACGGACGACTTCGTCGTCGCTCAGGCCCTAAAAATAATAATAATAATAAACAGCGCCATTACAATAGGGTCCTACGCGGACCACTTCATCGTCGCTCAGGCCCTAATAAACAGCGCGATTTCAATAGGGTCCTCCGCGGATGACTTTGTCGTTGCTCGGGCCCTAATAAACTACACGATTTCAAAAGGGGCCTCCGCGGACGACTTCATCGTCGCTAGGGCCCTAATAAACAGCGCGATTTCAATAGGGTCCTCCGCGGACGACTTCGGAGTCGCTCGGGCTCTATTAAATAATAATAATAAACACCACAATTACAACAGGGTCCTTATGGACAACTTCGTCGTTGCTCGGCCTCTATTAAATAATAATAATAAATAGCGCAATTAAAATAGGGTCCTCATGGACAACTTCGTCATTGCTCGGCCTCTATTAAATAATAATAATAAACAGCGTGATTACAATAGGGTCCTCCGAGGACGACTTCGTCATTGCTCGTACCCTAATAAACATCGGGATTTCAATAGGGTCCTCCGCGAACGACATTGTCGACGCTCGGGCCCTAATAATAAACAGCGCGATTTCTATAGGGTCCTCCGCAGACGACTTTGTCGTCGCTTGGGCCCTAATAAACAGCGCGATATCAATAGGCTCCTCTGCGGACGACTTCGTCGTCTCTCGGGCCCTGATATTAATAATATTAAACAGCACGATTTCAATAGGGTCCTCCGCGGACGACTTTGTCATTGCTCGGGCTCTATTAAATAATAATAATAAGCAGCGCGATTACAATAGGGTCGTCATGGACGTCTTCGTCGTTGCTCGGGCCCTAATAAACAGTGCAATTTCAATAGGGTCCTCCTCAGACGTCTTCGTCGTCGCTCAGGCCCTAATAATAAACACCGCGATTTCAATAGGGTCCTCCGCGGACGACTTTGTCGTTGCTCGGGCCCTAATAAACATCAAGATTACAATAGGGTCCTCAAGGACAACTTCGTCGTCGCTCGAGCCCTAATAATAATAAACAGCGTGATTACAATAGGGTCCTCACGGACGACTTTGTCATCGCTCGGGCCCTAAAAATAATAATAAACAGCGTGATTACAATAGGGTCCTCATGGACGACTTCGTCGACGCTGAGGCTCTATTAAATAATAATAATAAACAGTGCGATTACAATAGGGTCCTCATGGGCGACTTCGTCGTTGCTCGGGCCCTAATAAACAGCGCAATTTCAATAGGGTCCTCCTCAGATGTCTTCGTCGTCGCTCAGGCCCTAATAAACAGCATGATTTCAATAGGGTGCTTGGACGACTTCGTCGTCGCTCCGGCCCTAATAAACAGCTCGATTTCAATAGGGTCCTCCGCGGATGACTTCGTCGTCGCTCGGGCCCTAATATTAATAATAATAAACAGCATGATTTCAATAGGGTCCTCCGCGGACGACTTCTTCGTCACTCGGGCCCTAATAAACCGCAATTTCAATAGGGTCCTCCTCAGATGACTTCGTCATCGCTCGGGCCCTAATAAACAACGCGTTTTCAATAGGGTCCTCTGCGGACGACTTTGTCGTCGCTCGGGCCCTAATGTTAATAATAATAAACAGCACGATTACAATAGGGTCCTCCGCGGACGACTTTGTCATCGCTCGGGCTCTATTACATAATAATAATAAACAGTGTGATTACAATAGGGTCCTCATGGATGACTTCGTCGTGGCTCGGGCTCTATTAAATAATAATAATAAACAGCACGATTACAATAGGGTGCTCACGGACGACTTCGTCATCGCTCGGGCCCTAATAATAATAATAATAACCAGCGTGATTACAATAGGGTCCTCCGCGGACGACGCTGTTGTTGCTCGGGCCCTAATATTAATAATAATAAACAGCATGATTTCAATAGTGTCCTTGGATGACTTCGTCGTCGCTCGGGTCCTAATAAACAATGCGTTTTAAATAGGGTCCTCCGCGGACGACTTTGTCGTCGCTCGGGCCCTAATATTAATAATAATAAACAGCACGATTTCAATAGGGTCCTCCGCGGACGACTTCGTCGTGGCTCGGGCTCTATTAAATAATAATAATAAACAGCACGATTACAATAGGGTCCTCATGAACGACTTCATCGTTGCTCGGGCTCTATTAAATAATAATAATAATATACAGCGCAATTACAATATTGAAATCATGCTGTTTACAATAATAATAAACACCGTGATTACAATAGGGTGCTCACGGACGACTTTGTCGTCGCTCGGGCCCTAAAAATAATAATAATAATAAACAGCGCGATTGCAATAGGGTCCTACACGGACCACTTCGTCATCGCTCAGGCCCTATTAAACAGCGCGATTTCAATCTCCGCGGATGACTTCGTTGTCACTCGGACCCTAATAAACAGCGTGATTACAATAGGGTCCTCATGGACGACTTCATCGTCGCTCAGGCTCTATTAAATAATAATAATAAACAGTGCGATTACAATAGGGTCCTCATGGACGACTTTGTCGTTGCTCGGGCCCTAATAAACAGCGCAATTTCAATAGGGTCCTCCTCAGACGTCTTCGTTGTCGCTCAGGCCCTAATAAACAACGCAATTTCAATAGGGTGCTTGGACGAGTTTGTCGTCGCTCGGGCCCTAATAAACAGCACAATTTCAATAGGGTCCTCCGCGGACGACTTCGTCGTCGCTCAGGCCCTAATCTTAATAATAATAAACAGCACAATTTCAATAGGGTCCTCGGACGACTTCATCATTGCTCGGGTCCTAATAATAATAATAATAATAAACAGCGCAATTTCAATAGGGTCCTCCTCAGACGACTTCGTCGTCGCTCAGGCCCTAATAAACAGCACAATTTCAATGGGGTCCTTGGACGACTTTGTTGTCGCTCGGGCCCTAATAAACAGCACGATTTCAATAGGTTCCTCCGCGGACAACTTCGTCGTCGCTCGGGCCCTAATATCAATAATAATAAACAGCACGATTTCAATAGGGTCCTCTGCGGACAACTTCGTCGTCACTCGGGCTCTATTAAATAATAATAATAAACAGCATGATTACAATAGGGTCCTCATGGATGACTTTGTCGTCGCTCTGGCTCTATTAAATAATAATAATAAACAGCGCGATTACAATAGGGTCCTCATGGACGACTTCATCATTGCTCGGGCTCTTTTAAATAATAATAATATACAGCACGATTACAATAGGGTCCTACGGACAACTTCGTCGTCGCTCGGGCCCTAATAATAATAAACAGCGCGATTTCAATAGGGTCCTCCTCAGATGACTTCGTCATCGCTCGGGCCCTAATAAACAGCACGATTACAATATGGTCCTCACGGATGACTTCGTCATCACTCGGGCCCTCATAATAAACAGCGCGATTACAATAGGGTCCTCAGGGACGACTTCGTCGTTGCTCGGGCCCTAAAAATAATAATAAACAGCGCGATTACAATAGGGTCCTACACGGACAACTTCATCGTCACTCGGCCCTAATAATAATAATAAACACCGTGATTACAATAGGGTCCTACGGACGACTTCGTCATCGCTCAGACCCTAATAATAAACAGTGTGATTACAAAATATGTTGTCAGTGAACATTTTATCAATATGTTTGGTACCAACATTTTACAATTTGCCAGATTTGTTCAATAAAATTGTTCCTGTTCCCTTCCCATGTAGATTAAAATGCAATGTGTTACCTTGCTATTAAAATGTATTTGCTGTTGCAAATTAGTAAAAATATAATTTCCAGGAGACAGCGTTTTTGATTCTCACAGAAAAGGAGAACAGAGAAAACAACAACATGAAGTTTTACCAGCATGACTTCAAGCTTTCATTTATTTTTCTTTCCTTCTGTTTTTCTCTTATAGCAGTGAAAAAGAATGACATGCTTTTCTAAACCTGCCCTGTCTGCAAGTCCCAGACAAGAATTCACAATTTCAAACAATACAAAAATGTGTTAGAAGCCTTCAAAATCTAAAACTAACAGTGCGTCTCGATAACATCGCTGTAAAAATATATTGCTATAATCATCTTTGTTTTAAAATATTTTTTATGAAAATGTTGCCCCTTTAAAGATGTGTCCCAGATTTTTGTCAACTCTGTCAGATTTCTACAAAAAAAAACACCAAACTATTTCAGAAAGTTGTTGAAGGAATGAAAGAGGAAGGCTGTGTCACACAGTCCAACAAGTCCATCACTGCTGGAAAACTTAGAAAGAAATAATTTTCTGATCCAAAGAAGCAAACTGACAGGCTGCTCCAGCTGTTTAACTGTTCTATATTTTGATGTGATAAATGACACGTTGGTGCATGTAAATCTGAGTAAGTGGTAGTATTAGTGGATAATCACTTTCATCAGACATGTAAACAGCTTAGTTGGAATATTGTCTTTTTCAGAATAAGGTTAACAATTGGAATATTTTGTGCATGTGAAGGTACCCGCTGTGTTGGCCAGTCAAATGAGTCAGCATACAAATTCCTCCTACATGACTCAGTAACGTGAACAGTGTAATTTGTGTTTACCTGCTGATCAAAACTCTGAAATCCTCAAACCTTGTGAATCTGTTTTCAAACTAGTCTCACTATCATCTGTCCATGTGGACAGAACAGGTGGTTCAAACTGCAGGATGGATGCAGCAGAAAGGATGCGGTGCCCTACATAAAATGGTAGCCTAGGCAGGTTGGGGGTTGTAAGTGTGAACAAGTGAGGGGAATAGTGGAAACAAAGTCTGCCACAGTGGCCTGTAATTGCTCACTGGGAGGCTACAAGGTTAACACTGGTCTAGACAGAACAATTCAAAACATACTTTGCTTTGGCAAAAGCTCAAGGCTGCAAAACCCTTTCCACTGTTCCTTGCAGTGCAGGTATAAATTGGGCTTTACCTTCAGTATCAGAAAAAGAGCTGAATGAACCCTGAAAAGGCTTTGTGGGATTGTTCATTTCACTCAAATGAAATGGCCTCAATGTAAATCACTGACATGCGTGTGCTCTTAGTTCAGGTGCTGCTTAACCTCTGTCTTGATTAATGTCCAGGATGACTGCTCAGATTTTGTTTTTCTTTAATCTGATGTGGAAATCCGCTGACTCTGACCGTATGGTGGACTGCTTATAATACAAGTTGAAATGATTATTTTAGAACAGTAAAATTAAATTCTAGTCATTGATTTTGTGTCATGTGATCCTCCATCATCGGGTGGGTAATGATGTCAGAGCCGAGCTTAGCCTGCATAGTGGCACCCTTCAGACAGCAGAGGAGAGGATGGGATGGTGAACTGCACAAAGACACAAACACTCGGTGCAACAATCACTGTTGTCATGTGTTACTCACACTACATCAGGACTTCTGAGATTCTAAAGACAGAAAACGAAGTGACAGATTGCTCACAAGGTGTTCAACTTCTCCTTAAAATTATTTCAGATGATGACATATAATAACCAGTAACTTTCTCCATAACTCCCAACATGTAATTAGAGTTCATTCACCTGCCATACATTCCTTACATGTACCGGTTGTATGGTTTTAATTCTTCTGAATCCTACTCATGGTTGTACTGATTTATTTACTATTGTTTACTGGTTCATTTCTCTGAAACATGCTGTTACATTGTTTTATTGCTTCTTTGTCAAATATTACATTTTATTCTATGATATTTTATTCTTTTCTATTTGTTTCTATTCGTTAGTTGTTCTGGAGTTTGCCTTTGTGGAAAAAAAGATTTAAAGTTAGATTTGTTGCTAGTGCCTGCCACTTTGGACGTATTGAAACAGCAGCAGAGAGCAGAGGTACATACTAAATGTATACAAGTACACATTGTAGAGAATTAACTCATGAGAGAAGTACAGTTTAGCTTCAGTGTTAACTCTGTTTTCACCCTCTGACATAAAAACCAACAAAATCACATGTACACCACCTTTTAAACAACACAACAACACATTTGAGAAAATCCATTTTACAATTCAAACTGATGTTATATATTTTTTGAAACAAAGATCACTTATGAGTGATTAATATTCCGTACAGGATGTTTTTTTTCTAGGACATCAACAACCTTTTTTTTTCATAAAAACTAAGATAAAATCTATGTTTCATTTTTGTTGACAAGACAAGACAAGATGTGACAAAAATGTTAGTGGTGGACTATCGGACATTGAAAGCCAAGAATGGCCATGCTTCTGATTATCTTCACATGCTGCATGAGCGATGGGCTAGCAAACAGTAAATAGTCTGTGTCAATATGTTTCATTAGCCGCTGCAGTGGAGCAAGTGGCTACCAGTTGCCGGACTTCACAGCTGATCCCCGCATTAATTACCATTAAACTATGGAGGATCGAAATGGCTAAAATGTGAAAACCTAATAAATATTTTTATCTCAAGACTAAGACTAAATCTAAAATAGCTGTAAAAATGAACACTGGTTTGGGGGGATCCTCCCCATGATTTTTAATGAATTTAATGAACAAGCTCTATTTTGATATGCACTCTGACATTTTATTTACCCTTAAAAACTACATTTACATTTATTTATTTGCTTTAGTTACTTTGAAGACGTATATTATTGATACATATATCATTAACTAATACATGGTGATCTATAATTATTAATTAAACCATCCTGCAGCATTTCAAATGAGCTCCACTTTTACCAGCTGCAGCATTACAGTGATTACTGGTGCACTCTCTTTCTCTCTTGCATCTGAACCCACAAAATGCTGCTTGAATGACAGTATTTTAAGGGCTTTTATGCATAAAGGAAATGACACATCTGTTCTTTTTTTTTTTTTTTTACAAATATATATATATACAGCCTATCTAGATCCAGGGCCTCAGATGTCCAGGTCTAACACCGCCACTGGTGTAAAGCAAAAGAGATGAAACTTACTGCCATTGTGTTGGGACTCCAGTGCACCCCGCCATCTCAGCAGGATTCTCTGCAGCTCCTCATCGTGATTTGTTGGCGGAGACATTGCCTTTGGTTGGGGGGAGGCTCCTCTGAAATTCTCCTGAACAGTTTCAATAAAAACACATACATATGTACATACAGACTGATCAGTAACAACAATGCTGAGTAACCATTACAGCTCAAAATGAGCAGATCTCAAAGAAACTCCAGCAGTTTTAAGTGGTAATAGCCTGACTTCAACTGGAGTGAATGCATAATCAACACTAAAAGAATACATACTCATTTAATCTGCTATTCTTCACCTTTAAGCTGTAGTGTGCAAATATTGTCTGCAGCTCTTAAAATGCTGCAGTAGCATTTTCTCTTAGGCAAAAACCTGACTCCTTTTCCAACCTTTGTTGAATTTTATTACATTTTAACATTAAATTCTGGTGTGAGAACATCCATGTAGAGTGTAGAAAACAAAGCTTCTACCCATGTGTAAACACAATAAAAGTTCAAGCAGTAAAATATGGCCTGTGAGGACATTGGATTGTTTTAAAGTCCCATTACCATGATTCCTTTAAGTTCCTGAATGGCAGAATTAGAGGGCAGCCTCGCAATCTGATAAAAGGAAAATAGGAGGGAAAAGATGGGTTTGGTAAATAAACAGCAGTCTCGCACATTATACTTATTTTTCCTCATTCAGCACTTAGAGGCTAAACTGCACCTTTTTCTACAGAGACGAGACACTGTAGGCAAGCATGAGGATGTATGCTTTCTACAAGAAGCAAATGTGTAAACACACAATCATTTTGAGTCACGTCAATTTTCCCATCCTCATTATTTATAATTACCTCGTAGAGCAGGTCCTAATGCTATCTAATTTGGCAGAGTTGGTTTGGTGGAGGAACATGCAGACTAAAAGATGTCTTGACCATATGTCACATGTTTTATCAAAACAAGCAGCTCTTAGGTAATCCCACACACTGATGGATTTAAGAGCACTGAACAATATGCGCTCAACAATGTACAATGTGATTTAGTTTGGTGATTTCAACAAAGATGACAACATATTTTCTGTCACAATCATGGCAAAAATCACAGACATGCACTTCCTTTAATTACTTTTCAGTTTCATGTTGTCATGTCTTCTCTCTGTCAGTGTTTACTATTCACTGTGAGACATCTTTGCAGTTTGTACTGGACTTTTCTACTAACTCTGACAAATTGTAGTTTTACAGTGGTGTGTTCTGGTCGAAAGACCAGCATGTGCAATGAGCAATGTCCCTTAACAGGCCATTTAAAATGCACCTGCACTCTGATCTGCTGCACGCCCTGTCTCCTTAGTACACTTACTAGGTTATTGTTGATCTGCTTTGCAAGCTGTGCAGAATGGCTAATCATGACATCAAACCATATGTGAAGTAATATGAGGAAGCATTCAGATTTAATTTCATCCATGGAAAAATTGTGAATAATGGTAAAGCTGTTTGCTGACTTTGTAAAATGCACAAGGCTGTCGGACAGACCTGGTAAACCCAAACATGTAGTGAGGGTGAACTGGGAATGTCTGGCTAAGGGTGGAGGTTAGACTCAGAAAGGGAAAGCAGGGCTAGTCTCAGGTTGTGTTGAGCAGCAAAAGACACATCCCCGGCAGAGATCTCTGAGGTAGCCTAAAAGCTCCTCAGCAACAAGGTGCCAGGTGTGGTTGAGATTTGCCCTGAGATGCTGAAGGCTCAGGACTGTCTTGGCCAACTCACCTCTTCAAAGGTGCACTGAGGACAGTGCCTGCAGTGTGGCAGTGTTGGCTAAACATAACCACACTGTTGTTGAAGGAAAGAAACGTCTATCTACAGAGTAGTACCGACATAGTGCGATCATTTTGAAAGAGTCTGTATGCAAATCTTACATTTCCTGTGAAAACGGATGTGTATTTTAAAAACAGACAATGCATATAACAGGCTGAATTTGACACAGCATCCCAGAACGCCAACAACCAACACACCCCGGGTACCTTGCATGCAGTGTTGAAGAGTCCATGACCAAACGTAGGTATGTGACGAGGTCGCAGTGAGAATGCATTGGGCAGACCAGGGTGGTGATTCCCATTTTTAAAAAAGGGGCCCTGAGGTTGTGCTCCAAGGGGTATCACACTGCTCAGCCTCCCTTGGAAAGTTTATTTCAGGATGCTGGAGAGAAGACTACCTACTGTCGAAACTCAGATCCAGGAGGAGCAATGTGGATTCCCTCCTGGCTGTGGACCAGTGGACCAGCTCTTTAGCCCTGTAGGTCTGCTGGGGGTTTCATGGGGGGTTTCAGTGCACAGTTTGCAATATTCATGAACAGGATCTCAAGGCACAGCCGGTGGGGGAAAGTTTTGGGGACCTCAGAACTGCAAGTCAGCACCCCCAAGTCTCAGGCCATGGTTCTTTGCTGGAAATGGCAGATCACTCCTTCTGGGTTGGGAGAGTTATTGCCTCAAGCGAAGGAGTATCTCAGGGTCTTGTCCCAAGTGGGGGTAAAATGGAGCATGAGATGGGCAGGCAGATTGGTGTGGTATCAGCAGTGATGCAGGCATTGTGACAGAACGTTGTGTTAAAGAGGGAGCTGTGCTGGAAGGCAATGCTTTCGATTTACTAACTGCATAACATACCAACCCTCACCTATGGTCATGAGCTTTGGGTAGTGACTGAAAGAATGAGATTGCAGAAACAATCGGCTGAAATGAGTTTCCTCTGTAGGGTGGCTGAGCTCAGGGTTGGAAATAGGGTGAGGAGTACAGACATCCATAGAGAGCTCTGAGTAAAGCCTCTGCTTTTTTGTGTTGAAAGGGGTCAGTTGAGGTGGTGCAGCATCTGATTAGGATGCCTCCCGGTTACCTCCCGTTAGAGGTTTTCCAGTCCAACTTGTGGGAGACCCCAGGTCACACCCAGGGATTATATATCTTGTCTGACTAGGGAACACTGCAAGATCTAGATTGCCTTGCTTAGCCTGTTGCCACTGCGATCTGGCCTTGGATAATCAGCAGGAAATGGATGGATGGCTGGATGGATTGATGGATGAATGGATTAGCCTTATAGTAGCATTAGCTTGTCACTGAAGTTTAAGACTATTCCACATCAGCAGATTTAAATTAATTAAAAAAAATAATACGTATTAGTTGATTTTTTTTAAAAAAATGTGACGGCTATGGTGGAGAGTAAGTAGAATATTCAAAACACACTCACATCAAGGACACCACGCCCAGTGCATAGAGGTGTACCAGAGCTAATAGGAGGACACACAGCACTGCAGCCTTATTGGCCGTCACTGATTACTGATTTACTGGCAAACTACAGGTCAAAAGCTTTCAATAAATGGCTTTAAATGTAAAAAATCCAGTTGCAGATATTGTAAGAGTTATACACCATTTAAGAGGATTATTGAAGGTCTTGTCTCCTGGTTCTATTAGGTGACTGGCTGACAGGTCGAAGTTGAATGCCTTTCTTGATCCTAGTCATCATTTCCTCCACTGCCTGCTGCCTGATATCCACTTCTGGGAGTTTTCAGACACACAAAAACAAGCAAGAGAGACAAAGATTTCTTAGTTGTCTTTTTGACAAACATGTCATATTTAGCAGCTTCACTGATACTAAATAGTATGCCGTGGTAGGAAACAGTGCCAAAAACCAGAGTGAGTTTAAATGATTTTGAGAGGTATGAGGCACTGTGTAATTCACATCATTAGCACTGTGCTTGAAATGTAGCTAATTTGGATGTAAAAGCTTGAAAATGACATGAGCCCCCAGGACCAATCAATGAAGTTTTTGCTGGAGAAATTCCAGCTTTTACCTCTCCATTATGCCATAAATACTGAGTGAACTGCATTACTGTGAATCTTGTTTTAGGATGGATTTCTCTGTAGTCATGGAACAATTCATAATCATGCTGTGAATAATGCTGTGGCTTAATTTTGTACTTTAATACTCAAAATACATCTGTAAAGTTTAGAGCCTTTTTTATTGTGTGAAGTTACCAAACTTACTCTGGAATGAATTTCAACTTATGTGTAAAAACACAAACACTATTCAGCAATTTCCATCCAAAAGTTGTGTGAGGATAAGAGAGTTTCTCAAGTTTATAAAGGATGGGAACAAAAAAATATAAATCTGCAATAATGCAGCCCGTTGGCAAAGAATGTGAATATTTAATTTCCTAACATAAAACATTCAATGGCATACACAATGGAACTGTTGTTAGTAAGATGTCTTTAAAATGTTACACAAAAACTATTTCATATTAAAGTAATAGTAAAATATTTTCCTCCAAAGTGCTCAGAAAGAGACTATTATTCAGGAGTCAGAGTAGAAGATCCTTGGGTGGCACCTATTCAGCCCTGTTTGTAATTCCAACAAATAGTCTGTGTGTAGCGCCCAATTCAGGCCTCGTATATTCAAAAACTATTTAACAAAATGAGGACACACTATAGCCTGTTCAGTCAACATGGATGTCCTACCTGCTCCAGCAAGCCAAGGCTTCCTTTTTGTTTGCACAAATTGAAGAATTTATCATGTTGACCTAATAGGCCAATGATGGAGATTTGAGTTTGAATTTCTCATGCACCACTTGCTTCTACATTTGTCCTTCTACACAAAAAGTGATTTTGAGTTGCAAAGGAAAGGGCAAAAAGGATCAAATTTGAAAGGCAAAAATTGGATTAAAGACCAGTTCTCCCTCTCTGAAATGCAAGGAAAATAGCACCCCTGAGGAGAATAAAATACAAAATGAACAAACAAAGCAAAGAGAAAGAAAATTTATGCTGAATTATTAATTATCAGAGGGTATGAGTTACGGACATTAAAGCATTCCGTACACTGACATCACTTAGAAAAAAGTTTGTGTATTGGGACACAACAAAATGGAATATTTGCATACTAAATGAAGTCATTTGAATATGAACATTAATGACCATCTAAAATCTTTTTTCTCTCTAAAAAATATCTCACACCATGCTTACGCATTTAAGTAAACTCAGTTGTGGCCTATGCTTTGGTTACAGATTTTAAAAAAAAAGAAGAAAAAAAAAAGAATATACATATTTTTTTATTTGGGCACAGTGGATCCTGGTTGAGCAAACATAAAACCCCAAAGGTTTTCTCGTTTCTTGATTTATATTTATAGGTATTGGTGTCTGGATCGTGGAACGTGCCCACATGTTTGAGCCACTTTTCAGGTTGCTTCCTAACAAAGAAGAATGGGGCAGGTCCCTGTCTGGTTTTCTGGGCCAAACACAACATGCTGGAAAAAGTCCTTCAGCTGAGCGAGTGTGCAGGGGAACTATTATCCCTATTTTAGTACTTCTTCTGTTAATTCTTTAATTTCTTCTTTCTCCACTGCCTTCATGTTTCCTTACATTTCTTGCTCAATATCACTATCATATTCAGAGCTTGTGTATTTGCTAAACAGGTTGAAAAGCATTCATTGTTTCTTAGTTTTTTAGGAGTTTCTTTGTGTTTGTGTTGTTGCCTAAATAGTTAAATACAATACAACTCTTAAACTGCTGGTGCTGAATCTCTAACTGTGTATACTGTATTAAGACTGGTATTAGATAATCTATATAATGCACTTCTTGTGGATGTTTGATGTGTACCTGGTGTCTTGGCTGAGTCTTGGACTACCAGTGGGATGTCAGGACTTATGAATCTTTGCTTTCGGATCAATGACAACAGTGAACTACGGGGGAGGTACAAATGGAGATCAAATGGTTGTTATTTAAACAGCTGCTCTCACAGGATCCCAAAAGTGCTAACTGGCATTGATTTGGTCATCACTGACCAGTGTTGCTGTTGGGCTTTTAAGAACAAATGAGGGTCTTAATGATCAAATTTAGCTTTTGGTTTTGTACAAACACTGCAGTGTCATGATAAACACACCCAAGATTAGAGTCATCAATTCAGTATCTGACCAAATGTCTCCCCATCGGTTCCTGAGATATGATGTATAATAATTGTCAGAAAAGTGGTTTAAGCAGAACACTATAATGTCACGCTAAAGTTGACCTTCAACCTTTTGTATATAAAATGTCATCACTTCATTGTTTTATCCTATTAGACCTTTGTGTGAAATTTTGTCATAATTAGCATCCATGAATAATTGAGTTTTGGCCAAAAACATGTTTTGTAAGGTCACAGTGACCTTGCTCTTTGACTTTTGATCACCAAATTCTAATCATTTCATCGTTTTATGCAAGTGAACATTTGTGACAAGTTTGAGGAAATTCCCTGAAGTTCTTGTGATATGGCATTCATGAGAATGAAACGGACAAGGGTACAGTGACCTTGACCTTGGACCTATGACCACCAAAATCCGATCAGTTTATCGTCGAATCCATGTGGACATTCGTGCCAAACTTAAAAGAAATATTCTTCAAGATGTTCTTGAGATATCATGTTTACGAGAATGGGACACACGGACAGATGGATGGATAGACAGACGGACAACCTGAAAACATAATGTGTCCAGGCACAGCTATAGCTGGCATGGAGGCATAAAAAGTTACTGTAATAACCAGATAGTAGGCAGCTAAACAGAGAGTTCTCTCAGTGACTACCTTTAGTGCCAATTCAACATGCTGTATTGACTAAATAGCCTACAGCTGACAAGGGCCAACTAAAGGCAGTGCCAGAGAGGATGCCACCGGGCTGTGGGAGCCTTCATAGTTGGCTGTTTTTGTTTTTGGTGCTTGCCAAAAAGATTTAAATTTTATGTACCAGTGCATTCAAATATTCATATAAAAATATAAATATATAAACATAAAAACAGAGGCATAAATAAAATAGTATGAGGTCTGAACTATTGAGCGTCTATCATGAAGTGAATGAGCGAACATGGAGTGATTTTGGACATAGCCACAGTATTTTCAAAATTAGCGCTGTGCCCTGTACTCTACAGCCCCCATACTTATACCCCTTTTACCATTGATTGCTGGCAATATTTCCATGCACATTTTACATAAATATCCCCTCCAGAGAATTCCCACTTTATATTGTGCATGCACCATAAATGTTTAAAGGTGCATCAAAAATGCATCAAAGTCAATAGGATTTCCTGCACTGATGATGTACAGAGCATATTGAGTGTATTGAGTTTGATCGAACCTGAGCGTGTTGGGGACCGCAGCTGGGACTGAAGGAGGTGAAAGTGGTGTGGGAGGTGGGGGTGCCAGAGCTGGAGGCGGATTGGTAGCTGCCTGCATCTTCTTCTGGAGCTCTTCAACTGGCCAGTGCAACACATCCAGTTACAGGAGACACACAGCAACAGAAACAAGAACAGAACAGGAAACTCTGAAGAACCACTAATGGTCTTCCAGATTGTCATGGTCATGCTTGAAGTCAGACTGGGCCTGTTGGCATTGTTGTAGCCTCCATGCAATGCCCCCTCTAAAGTGTTCTATTCTGTATTGTCCTCTATAACATATAGAGTAACGGTCCACGGTGTGTCCTGTCCTTATAGTTCCAGATGCTGTATGTCCTCACCTGTGAACTGCAGATCCTTGACTTCCATTTCAGCCTTGGAGCATTTGTCACTGTACTCCCTCTTCTCCTCCTCCACGAGCTCCAGTTTATGCCTCAATGACGTCAGCTCTTTCCAAGCCTCAGAGGTCCTCAACCTGTCCTCCAGCTGCTTTATGTGAGGATGTATGAGACACAACACATGCTCATTGTCTGACATAAAAGGCCTGTACACTATTGATTCTGAAATAGCTTATTGTTAACTTATCAAACTTCCACTTAGCATGTACAACCTATAAGGATCAACAAGAGTTCTATTCTGCTGTTTCATGAATAAATAAATAAATAAATAAAGTATATACAGTACACGTGTGTACATATATATACACACATATATATATATACACATATATATATATATATATATATATATATATATATATACATACATACATATAAATATACATATATACATATACAGTACAGGCCAAAAGTTTGGACACACCTTCTCATTCAATGCGTTTTCTTTATTTTCATGACTATTTACATTGTAGATTCTCACTGAAGGCATCAAAAACATGTTTTATATTCTAGTTTCTTCAAAATAGCCACCCTTTGCTCTGATTACTGCTTTGCACACTCTTGGCATTCTCTCCATGAGCTTCAAGAGGTAGTCACCTGAAATGGTTTTCCAACAGTCTTGAAGGAGTTCCCAGAGGTGTTTAGCACTTGTTGGCCCCTTTGCTTTCACTCTGCGGTCCAGCTCACCCCAAACCATCTCAGTTGGGTTCAGGTCCAGTGACTGTGGAGGCCAGGTCATCTGCCGCAGCACTCCATCACTCTCCTTCTTGGTCAAATAGCCCTTACACAGCCTGGAGGTGTGTTTGGGGTCATTGTCCTGTTGAAAAATAAATGATCGTCCAACTAAACGCAAACCGGATGGGATGACATGTCGCTGCAGGATGCTGTGGTAGCCATGCTGGTTCAGTGTGCCTTCAATTTTGAATAAATCCCCAACAGTGTCACCAGCAAAACACCCCCACACCATCACACCTCCTCCTCCATGCTTCACAGTGGGAACCAGGCATGTGGAATCCATCCGTTCACCTTTTCTGCGTCTCACAAAGACACGGCGGTTGGAACCAAAGATCTCAAATTTGGACTCATCAGACCAAAGCACAGATTTCCACTGGTCTAATGTCCATTCCTTTTGTTTCTGGCCCAAACAAATCTCTTCTGCTTGTTGCCTCTCCTTAGCAGTGGTTTCCTAGCAGCTATTTGACCATGAAGGCCTGATTCGCGCAGTCTCCTCTTAACAGTTGTTCTAGAGATGGGTCTGCTGCTAGAACTCTGTGTGGCATTCATCTGGTCTCTGATCTGAGCTGCTGTTAACTTGCGATTTCTGAGGCTGGTGACTCGGATGAACTTATCCTCAGAAGCAGAGGTGACTCTTGGTCTTCCTTTCCTGGGTCGGTCCGCATGTGTGCCAGTTTCGTTGTAGCGCTTGATGGCTTTTGCGACTCCACTTGGGGACACATTTAAAGTTTTTGCAATTTTCTGGACTGACTGACCTTCATTTCTTAAAGTAATGATGGCCACTCGTTTTTCTTTAGTTAGCTGATTGGTTCTTGCCATAATATGAATTTTAACAGTTGTCCAATAGGGCTGTCGGTTGTGTATTAACCTGACTTCTGCACAACACAACTGATGGTCCCAACCCCATTGATAAAGCAAGAAATTCCACTAATTAACCCTGATAAGGCACACCTGTGAAGTGGAAACCATTTCAGGTGACTACCTCTTGAAGCTCATGGAGAGAATGCCAAGAGTGTGCAAAGCAGTAATCAGAGCAAAGGGTGGCTATTTTGAAGAAACTAGAATATAAAACATGTTTTCAGTTATTTCACCTTTTTTTGTTAAGTACATAACTCCACATGTGTTCATTCATAGTTTTGATGCCTTCAGTGAGAATCTACAATGTAAATAGTCATGAAAATAAAGAAAACGCATTGAATGAGAAGGTGTGTCCAAACTTTTGGCCTGTACTGTATATATATATATATATATATATATATATATATATATATATATATATATATATATATATATACATACACACCCTTCTTGTTCACTTAAGCTACATGTTTCTATTCTAATCTCCTGCGGGGAACAAAGCGCAGCTCTGCAGCTCCTGCCGTGATGATTTCTGATAAGTAGTGCATTGGGTAGTTGCCAGTTGACATTCAGTGATCCACTCCCCAACCCCAGTTCCTTAACTAGTGTTTTAATTGTTCCTCGAATGAAGGGCATGGCTCACCTCCACCCCAGCACCAGGAGAGATCAGTGATCCCACTCAACTCTAATTGTTTTCCATCAGTGCCAGAGGAGATGGGAGGAAGCTGGAGGCTCCACTGCTGCTTTTAATTATTAATCTCGCAGGTCAGGACCCCTAGGTTTTATTGTCATGGCCTGTGATAATTCACCAGGCATTTCCCCCTCTATGTAATTAAGCAGCTAAATAATTCTTGTTTTGATGCACATGACTTAGAGGCGTTGCATGTGGAAGCAAAAACATGGCTTACATATGTTCTTCTGTTGCTATTTCTCATGAGATAAGCATAAATGAATAATTGTGTACAACTTGTTTTGCTTGACTGTTACCATAATCTGATGGTTATGTTTGTCATGTTTCATACCAGATCCTGACAAGTCCTTACCCAAGATATCCTCAGACAACAACAGTGAGACTTATCCACTTCTAACTTCTATTATTCTGTGTGTGTTTGTTTATTTTGACAATATGTCATTTCCAGTTCTAAAGATGAAAAAGATTGTTGGGATTCACTGGACCACATATGATTTGTCATTTGTTAAAATCTAAACTGGAAATGTGAAGGTTTCTTCTCTTGCCATCTGAAAGGGTAAGAGACCTCATGGTCTTTGTTCTTCAAGCAAAGACAGCTATTTGGCCCTTATCTCCACAGGATGCCCCATTCTATGACCTAAATGAGAGACCAGTCTTCATGCCTGATTGGACAGTGCTTTTATGATGCCCTGTGACTCACCAGGCACACTCTAAGAGAAGTCCTGCATTCTTCACTCTCTCTCTCTCTTGCTCCTGGGCCTTTGACTTGCCCAGACAGGTCTTCTCTTCCTCCTGGGCTCTGACCAACTCAGAGGCCCTTGCCCCCAAATTACTAAAGGGAGGGCAATTGCTCACAGACTCACTTTCCCCTGGACACAACTTGCTCTCCCTCACGGCAGGAGCAAACCTGAAACCAGAGAAGTTAGAAGGGCAAACACAAGGTTTGCAACTAACTTTCCAGCAACAAGGAGAACCAACTTGAGTTAGCACACATCGTCTAACTGTACACGGACCCCGAGCGACTGGCTTCCTCCTCAGTCAATCAATTTTATTTATAAAGCCCAATATCACAAATCACAATTTGCCTCACAGGGCTTTACAGCATAGAACATCCCTCTGTCCTTAGGACCCTCACAACGGATAAGGAAAAACTCCCCAAAAAAAACCCTTTAACGGGGGAAAAAAAAACAGTAGAAACCTCAGGAATAGCAACTGAGGAGGGATCCCTCTTCCAGGATGGACAGACGTGCAATAGATGTCGTACAGAGAGAGAGACAGAGAGACACAGAGACAGAGACAGAGAGAGAGAGAGAGAGAGAGAGAGAGAGAGAGAGAGAGAGAGAGAGAGAGAGAGATAATGACAGTAGCTTACAACAACATTAATGAAAGTAATAATATTATAGTTATAGTTCTGGCTACTGTGGTACAATATGTTGAAAGTATATATTAATATCTGGCAGTATACATGTGTGATAATAATCATATGTGTATAATAACAGTAGAAGTATGACTAATGACTAATGATGGCAGCAGCAGCAGGAGGCATCTGGCAGGACCACGGCAGCAGCACAACCACACGTCACGCTATCCAGGCACCGCTGCGATATGAGTTAATCTGAGAGACAGTGGAGCACAAAGGCTCCGGAGAAGGAGATGAGTTAGTGACATCCAGAATGGCCGAGTTAGCAAGATGCAGTAATAGGATACGAGAGAGAGAGAGAGAAGGAGAGAAGGTGCCCGGTGTATTATAGGGGGGTCCTCTGGCAGACTAGGCGTAAGTCAGCCTAACTAGGGGCTGGTACAGGGCAAGCCTGAGCCGGCCTTAACTATAAGCTTTATCAAAGAGGAAAGTCTTAAGTCTAGTCTTAAATGTGGAGACAGTGTCTGCCTCCCGGACCATAACAGGAAGAAGATTCCACAGGAGAGGAGCCTGATAGCTGAAGGCTCTAGCTCCTGATCTACTTTTGGAGACTTTAGGGACCACGAGTAACCCTGCATTCTCAGAGCACAGTGTTCTGGTGGGATAATAAGGCACTATGAGCTCTCTAAGATATGATGGAGCTTGACCATTTAGAGCTTTATAAGTTAACAGTAGGATTTTAAATTCAATTCTGGATTTTACAGGGAGCCAGTGCAAAGAAGCTAAAACAAGAGAAATATGATCTCATTTCTTAGTTCCTGTTAGTACGCGTGCTGCTGCATTCTGAATTAGCTGGAGAGTTTTTAAGGACTTATTAGAGCTACCTGATAATAGAGAGTTACAGTAATCCAGCCTTGAGGTAACAAAAGCGTGGACCAATTTTTCTGCATCTTTTTGGGTCAGGATAGGCCTAATTTTCACAATTTTACGCAGATGAAAAAATGCAGTCCGTGAGGTTTGTTTTAAATGAGAATTAAAAGACAAATCTTGATCAAATGTTACTCCGAGGTTTCTTACGGTAGTGCTAGAGGCCAGAGCAATGCCATCTAGAGAAACTATGTCATCAGATAAAGAGTCTGAGTTGTTTGGGGCCAAGAACAATAATTTCAGTTTTGTCTAAATTTAACATCAGGAAATTGGTGCTCATCCAAGTTTTTATGTCTTTAAAGCAGTTATGGAGTTTAGTTAATTGATTACTTTCTTCTGGCTTCATCGATAAATACAACTGTGTATCATCCGCATAACAATGGAAATTTATAGAGTGATTTCTAATGATGTTGCCTAAAGGAAGCTTATATAGAATAAATAGGATTGGTCCGAGCACAGAACCTTGCAGAGCTCCAAAACAAAATTTAGTATGTAAGGATGATTCATTATGAATGTCAACAAACTGAAAACAATCAGATAAATAAGATTTAAACCAGCTTAGTGCAGAACCTTTTAGGCCAATTAAGTGTTCCAGTCTCTGTAGCAGAATTTGATGGTCAATTGTGTCAAACGCCGCACTAAGATCTAATAAAACAAGTACAGAGACAAGTCCTTTGTCTGAAGCAATCAGAAGGTCATTTGTAATTTTAACTAGTGCTGTGATGCACTCTAAATCCTGACTAAAATTCCTCAAATAAATTATTATCATGGAGAAAATCACACAGCTGGTCTGCGACTACTTTCTCAAGGATCTTTGAATCTTAAAGGGAAGATTACATATTGGTCTACAGTTGGCTAACACCTCTGGATCCAGGGTGGGCTTTTTTAGGAGAGGTTTTATTACAGCTACCTTAAAAGACTGTGGTACATAGCCTGTTAATAAGGATATATTGATCATATCTAATATATGAGTGTTAACTGAAGGTAAGACTTCCTTAAGTAGCCTAGTTGGGATGGGGTCTAAGACACATTGATGATTTAGATGAAGAAATCACTGCGGTCAATTCTTGAAGAGAAACTGGGCAGAAGCAATCTAAATATATATTAGGTGTTACAGCTGTGTTTGAAGTTAGATAGGCCTACTATCTGAGGACAGGAGGTCATGAATTTTGCCTCTAATAGTTAGAATTTTGTCATTAAAGAAGCTCATAAAATCATTACTGCTGAGGGCTAAAGGAATACAAGGCTCAATAGAGATGTGACTCTCAGTCAGCCTGGCTACATTGCTGAAAAGAAACCTGGGGTTATTCTTGTTTTCTTCTATTAAAGCTGAGTAATAGTTTGCTCTGGCATTGCAGAGGCCCCTCTTATACGTTTTGAGACTGTCTGCCCAGATTAAACGAGATTCTTCAAGTTTGGTTAATCGTCAATTCCTTTCAAACTTTCGCGATATTTGTTTTAACTTACAGGTTTGAAAGTTATACCAAGGAGCGAACTTTCTTTGCTTTGTTAACTTCTTTTTAAGTGGAGCTACAGAGTCGGCGCTATCAACAAAATGATCAATTCGGGAGAGGTTAAAGTCGGTACGGGAAACCTCTGTTACTGAAGGACTTGGTATTGAATTTAACGACGGAGTAATCATTTCCTTAAATTTTGCGACAGCACTATCTGATAAACATCTAGTAGAGTAACTGTTGCTGAGTGGCGTGTAATCGAGTAAAAAGAAATCAAAAGTAATCAGATAATGATCCGATAGCGAGGGATTCTGTGGAAAGACTGTTAGGTTATCAATTTCAATTCCATACGTCAGAACTAGATTGAGGGTATGGTTAAAACAATGAGTGGGTTCATGTACACCCTGACTGAAGCCAATGGAGTCTAACAATGAGATAAACGCGGTAGCCAGGGGGTCATTATCAACGTCGACATGAATGTTAAAATCGTCTACAATAATAACTTTATCTGATTTAAGAACTAAACTGGATAAAAACTCTGAGAATTCAGATACAAATTCAGAATACGGGCCAGGAGCACGGTACACTATAACAAATAAAATAGTGGCTGCAAGGTTTTCCAGGTCGGATGTAGAAGACTAAGAACGAGGCTTTCAAATGAATTATAATCTAGTTTAGGTTTAGGGCTGATTAACAGACTAGAGTTAAAAATGGCTGCAACTCCCCCTCCTCGGCCGCTGCCTCGAGGAATGTGGGTATTATTATGACTGGGAGGAGTGGACTCATTAAGACTAACATATTCATCTTGACACAGCCAGGTTTCAGTGAGACTGAGTAAATCAATATGATTATCTGATATTAATTCGTTTACTAACACTGCTTTAGACGATAGAGACCTGATATTTAACAGTCCGCATTTAATTCTCCTGTTTTCTCTTTCTGTCACAGAAGAGGTTTTAATTTTTATGAGGTTGTTATGCACAACTCCTCTTTGTTTAATTTTAGATTTAAATAATTTAGGTGGTCGGGGGACAGACACTGTTTGTATGAAACTATGAAAACTATGGCTGGGTAACTGAACTAGAAGCTCAGAGAGGCGTATAGGACTGCAACTATGAGTCCTGATCTCAACTCTGGGTTGTCAGGGATTTAAATTACTAATAACTTTTGCCAGGTTCCTAGAAATGAGAGCAGCTCCATCCAAAGTGGGATGAATGCCGTCTCTCCTAGTATCTGCACCTTTGGAACAAGGATGCAACAAAAACTGCTTCTGGAACCACAGCTCTTTCCAGCCTTCCTCTGTCCTTCTTTCTTCCATTCAAGGATTGGTAATGTAACAACTGGGCATAGCTTTATCACAGCTGTACAAGCTAGGCAAGACTGTTTAACTCTGATTTAATGCTGTTTACTGAGTTGTTGTTGTGATTGTTTGCAGTTAGGTTATTGGTTAGTTGGCTTCACCAAAGCTAAATGGGGATAGTTTGCTGTTCTCAGACAGACAGTCTTGCATGTAACTAAACATCCTCTGCACTAATCCAGACCCTTTACAACACATATCACATTCACAGACTCATTTACAAATTTGCTTTCAACAGAGCTAAACCCACAGAGGCAACTCAAAGGTCACACTTCTTTTCCTTTGTCTTTGTCCTGACCACACAGTCAGACAAACCCTCCCCCAATCTGAAGCCAGCTTTGATTTGGCCATCTTGTATTTCTCTGTTGTCAGCCATTTTGTTTGTAGGCTGAACGGCCCTTTGATTACCACACCCGCCATTGTCTTTCACAAACAAACAAACAAACACCAAGCTTGTATGTAGTTAGTAAGTCAGAATTTGTGTTTTCATTTGCTTTGATTCCTTTATGAATAAATATATTTTTGGAATCATATCTGCTGTCTGTTAATGTCGCACAAGAGTGAATGAATAGTCAACCTCTGCTACGTCAAACTTGCTATCATTTTTCACTTTTCGCGAATGGTGCCCCACGAGGTGATTAAATGTAAATTAAGTCACATTATTTAACATGATTAATAATTATTAATAATATCTCCGGACTATAGCAGCTGCAATGGACGACTGAACGCGATTTTGAAGAGTTTCTTGTTGCGGACACAGACCCAGAGTCATATCTGTTTGAGCCGGAGCATACAGATGAGGAACTTGAATGCTGAGCGGGCGAGAAGAGAGGCTGAATCCTCCGCTCCCATTTTGCTGCACAGAATGGGATTCGGTGCTACCATCGCTGGGGAGATATATCACCAGGAGGAAAAGCACCGCAGAGAGTGCATCACAAGGAGTGAAGTTGCGTCTTCTTTTCCTTGCAGATGACGGTTTGGGTTCATTCTCTCCTGTTGCGTGGTAAGTGTGGTCCATTCGCAAACTTTATAACTAAAAACAATTTTCACTACTCTCTATCGACGAACTACTAACACTCTGCTGTTTCCTCCTCCTTCTTCCTTCCGCTGTCTTCGTTGGTTTATTTATACACGCGAAACGTGTTCTCTGGCTGGCTGGATTGTCCTCTCTCTGTCTCTCGATTCAGATTTGACAATAAACCATGCCAAATATTACACACTGGCCCTTTAAAGTGAGAAACTATTTTTGCACATGCTAAAAGACGCTGTTATGAAAGCTAGGGTCGGCAGAAATCTGGAAGAGGCAAAAAAAGAGTGCCTTCTGCGCTAGGGGGTCCCCCCGGAAGAAAATTTTGAACATTTGACATCTAAATGAATTAATCTGGTGCACTTTGACAGTATCAATCAAGTATCACATCAAGAAGCTAGAATAACAATTTAAAGGTTTTTAATGATGAAATATGAACAGTTCACCAAAAAAGGAAAATTTGGTCATCAGCTACTACAAAATGGTTGGGGCCAGGCAATTTTAGGCAATTCTGAGCAACAAGAGGCAGAATAGGAAGACAACAAGAACATCTGCATTTAAATGTATATTTTACATCAGTTGAGGCTTGAACTCACAACCTTTGACATCAAGGAGCAGCTTCTATCTGACTGAGCTAATTAGCAAGTGACAACTCATCTGTGTGTGGTGAGGGGCACTACAGGGAGAATTAGAAGAAAGCCGGACAAGGCCACCTGAGGACTTACACCCCAGGAAATACTATTTAGGACTTGAATAATGTTGAAAGAATGGATAAGAAGGTTACATTTGAGTTATTTTCCAAATATCTCAAATGTTTTTATAATAATAATAATAATAATAATAATAATAATAATAATAATAATAATAATAATAATAATAATAATAATAAAGCAACCAGGGACTGGGGCTGCTGGGGAAAAAGGAATGTTAATGAACAAAGGAAAATACTTAAAGCTGGTAAGCGAAATAAAATACCTTTATTACAATTCACTAAAATAAGGCCTCAATATAAAGGTTAAAAAGTCTGTATAAGAACCCAATCAACTTAAATATAACTAAAGAAAACTAAGCAGAGGCCACATGTGGAGAGGCAGACTACACGGAGGAGTGTCCAGGGCGCTACCGCTACTCACCTCAGGTGCAACACAGCAAACCTCACAGCAACCTTTACAGCAATCTTCACAGCAAACAAATGGTGCAGTCTAGGGTGTCCCCGTGCAGTTACTCACATGCATAAAGTGAAGGGATCTCACCACAAGTGCTTAGCCCCCCCCAAAAATATGGCGCTCTGCTCCTGAAAGAAAAAGACTAAATACAAAAGAAAGGTCAGAAACAAATAACCAAATAAACAGGCAAAGGAAATACAATACGGCAACCCAGTAGTCAATTAAACACTTAATGTAATAAAGTAATAGAATAAAGTAATCAAAATAGCCAAAATGAATTAAAGTATTCAAATAACTGGATACAATAACCCAGTAAATTAAACAAAGGACCCAAGCAAATCAGTAAACAAGTTAAGAAATAAAGTAACCAGGAAATAAACCAATGAACAATGTAATATAACCCAGTTGATTGTTAACAGATATTTAAAGAGGATAACCCAGGAAACTGAACCTTAAAGAAAATCAAAGAAAACCCACTAAATTAAACCCTAACAAAACAAGAAAAATAAGGTAACTAAAGGGACTCAATTAATGAACACAAAAGGGGACAAAGCAGCAGTAGGTAGGGCGGGAGAACCTGGAAAAGGGAACAAACTATTAACAAGGCCCAAATTACATTTAAAAATTATTAAAGCTGTGCTCCTACTCACCACCTCTAGCTAGGGCATTAAGTCACTTTCAGGGCAGGGAGCATATAGGGAGTTCCCAAAGTTGCAGCAAACACTCTGAACACAAACATGGGAATTATGAGGGTTTCTTCACTAATCATACCTGGAGCACAGGACACCAGCCACAGCAGAGACAGAGCAGAAGACCAACTGGCTGAACAATGGCACACAGGTGCCTCATATAACCTGGCCTGATTAGGGAGTTGGTTGGGGGAAGGAGTCAGCCTCAGGCTGCGTTCACAATCACCATACACACACACAACACTAAAGAGAGTATTCCCCACCACATGTGCCCCCCCCCCCCCCCCCCCCCCTTTCTGTATGTGTGAATTGCAACCCCCAACCTGTAGCCATCTCTCTCTCTCTCTCTCTCTCTCTCTCTAGACCAAACTGAACAAATATTTATAGACGGACAAGAAACATCATAATTAAACAGGCTTTTATTTTTTACATTTATTTTATTTTTAAAATTGTCTGGATTCTCTCATCTTTTCTGTGTCCAACTTCCTGTTTGGTACGATCCGCTCTATCCAGCTCGACAGAAGCTTTTCTTAGATTTTCTTAAGCCTGAAAACAGAGCCAAGAGGAGGTGTAGAACTCTAATTTTCCCTCAGACCACTTGAATTACAATATGTTCAAAGGTTATTATGGGATTTTTGCCCAATGAAGCCCAAATTAAACTGCTTATCCTCGCTTTGATGTTAGCAGGAGTATTTTATATGCTGTTCTCCATTGCTTTTCTATATCAAGGTTTTTTATTACTTATTTTAAACAAGGGAATTAATTGCTTGTATTTCTTCTTTCCTAGACTATTAAAGACCTATTTTACCATCTAGGGGAAAACAAAAACAATTGTGCATTTTATGAGAAAAGCATGTAATTTCTAACAAAGTATATACCATTATGTTGATTTTCAGATGTGAAGAAAAGTCAGAGTTTTGTTGTTTTTTTTTTAACTTTTTTTTTATTATTACATTTTTGGCATAATGGACATTAACAATATCATTGCACTTGTAAATTGTTATGCTTAGGTAAAAGAAAACAACAAAAATAATTATAAAATAAAGAAACACAGAGAAAAACACATCAACAGTATACCTTGACTAAGTTACTTACAGGTCAACCAGATAATACAGTAAAATCCTCATAATCAAACTATTCACCGTGTAGACACACAACAAGTCTCTCACTAAAATGTGTCATATCCTCACATCCAACCAGCAGGAAGAAAACAATAAATAATGAATAAAATATACATATATACACATACATATAAAAAAAAATAAACATCACTCTGGAACCGCAGGGAAATCAAGCCTCTTAACAAATGAGAAAAAAGGGGCCCATGTAGTGCAAAATTTGTCTGTAGACCCTTTCAATGTGCAACTTATTTTTTCCAACTTTATACATTTTAAAATGGACTTGATCCAAGAAGCATGAGTGGGGGTTGCAGAAGATTTCCATCTAAGCAAAATTACTCGTCTTGCTAATAGAGTAACAAAGGCAATTACATCGTTACTTGCTTTGGAGAGTTGCAGTGTGGCTGAGGGTACCCCAAACAATGCAATAAAGGGGTCTGGTTCAATCTGCAAGCCACTTATTTCTGACAGTGTGTTAAAGATTTCTTTCCAAAAACCAGTCAAAGATGGGCACCTCCAAAACATATGTAGCTGATTTGCAGGGGACTGGGTACATCTTGAACAATTAGGTTCCACATCTTTGTAAATTTTAGACAGTCTCACCCTGATCCAATGAGCCCTATGAATGAGTTTGCATTGGATGAGACCATGCCTAGCACAGATGGAAGAGGTGTGCACCTTTTTAAGTGCCCCTTCCCATAATTCGTCAGATATTACTTCATCCAGCTCCTCCTCCCATGAGGACTTAAAGGAACTTGGGGCAGGATTTGTGAAAAAATACACATGCGTTTCAAGTTTTTTTAATACTAATGGGTGATGAAGCGTTCAAAACCAAAAAGAATGAGGCCAGCCGCGTATCTCTCAGTTGCTTTGAACAGGCTGTGTGCTGCATAATGCGCTGCAATTCGTGGTCCGAATTCCCTGTGCTGTCCTGCAGATGTGACGTCAAATGACGCTGCATGCGCGTCCTTGACGGCTTTCGGCTTGGATACAGGAAGAAGACGAGCGCGGTGGATCCAAACTACTGTTTGGGTAGTAATGGATTCCTCCGCAGCCAGCAAGCGACCCAGCACCACACAAAGCCCACTAAAAAGTGGTACTAAGAAGAAAACAAAGGTTTTATCAGCGGCATCTCGTGAGTCGAAAAGAAATTATGACCAAAGCCGGGCAGGCACCCGAATACACATCGGGTACGCGCTCGAGTCATGGAGGCAGCTTCGACTTGAGTTGGGACTCAAAACAGATGCTGACATGGCTCATTTCCTAGTGATCAGGTAAGAAAACATTATAGGTCATGTTTAGAGCTTGATTTGAAAATCATATGAGATCACCGAAGAGTCAGGGTGACCTAACGTGCAAAGTAGCGTTAGCTGTAAACATGTAACTTAGTCCACAGCTGAGTAGCACTGAATGGTTACAGATGGCACATTTTCCACAGCCCTTTAGTCTGAAACCAAATAACATTACCGGTAGTTAGAATTATGTCCCTATATCAGACCAAAAGCCCAAGCTGTTATCCGGGAATTGACATTAGCAGCTGGCTGTAGCCACATGCTAACGGTTTTGTTTGTGTCTGTGTAGTAACATTAGCCGCTTACACACAGCAATCCCAAGACTTTCAGACTGCATCAACCATAATGTTAAAAAGCTAGGGTGGTCGAATCCTTTTTGGAGTGGTGGTGGTGGTGGTGGTGGTCTCAACTCATCGAAAGAGCTTTTAGAATTTATTTGTCTAAATTTGACCTGTGTTGTACCTTCCACACAAGATTTTTCCAGCCATTATACATTATGTATAGTAGAAGAAAATGTTTGTAAAAGTGACACACAAAATTACCGAATTACTGACTGAGATATGTATTTTGATATTATTATTGTTGCAGGCAAAATTATTTAGCCATAGTTGTTCTGTCCAAACAGAAAAGAGACGAAGGTAGCAAAGTCACAGCCAGCTTGTTGACATATGCGTGCTGACTCAGAATGTAAAATTTTAAAATATTGATGTTTTCCAGCTACCAGAAGAAGTAACCTCCTGAAGCAGCTACTCGGGGAAGTAGGGAGATGAGAGCCTCAACACCCAGCAAGCGAACAGCTTATCCCCAATCGAACCAGTGTCTGAGGGGTTAGTATGTTTTCAGTTTGACAAAACATTGAAAAATATTATAATATAAAATAACATGATGTGCTGACATTACATTACACATTGTAATTATGTATTTAGCCACACTTCACAGCTACACACACACACACACACACACACACACACACACACACACACACACACACACACCACTGATTAGACTGGTTACATTATCTTGACAGGGAAGATATTCTAATGGCTGGTGTTGAGGCAATGGCTGAGGACCAAGCTTTGGATCCTTTGGAAGAAAGGTAAATGTGTTCATGACAAATGTTATAGTACATTTATTCATTTTTTTTAAAATTTATAATCCAGGGCAGATTTGTGGTATTTACTGAGTGAGTTTATGGGAGATGGATTTTGCTCCATATTTGCTTTGTAGTAGAAGTACCAGTACTAGTCTTTACGTATAACATACATACTTCTGTTGTCTGTAGTTTCAAATCCATGGATCTTGCGATGGATGCTGTTATAGTGGATGAGGAACAAGCAAACAGCTTACTCAACAGTGTGTGAGTTGAAAAATTCTCAAAATCTCCATATCTTTTAATCTCCAATGACTACTTTATTGCACATCCATGTTTATCTTTTTGTTTTTCAATTACAGAATTGAACTAGATGTAAATGGTTCAAATCCAATGGACAGTGATTACGTGCCACCCATCTGTGTACGGTATGTATCTCTCGGTAGTAGACCCTACGATGATCTGTTTCCTCAAGCTTGTGGGGGGGTGAAGCAGTCCTATTGGTAACGAGTTTCATCTGTATTTAACATGTATAGATGTATTATGTTGATACTCATGAATATGAATTATATAATTACATCATAAAGAGACTTTACACATTTTTTTCCTGTCACACAGAGCTGCTGGTGGTTTACAGAGTGCGATTGATGCTCTACCCATTGTTGGGCTTGATGAATCTGTCATTGACATTCTTAACCACGATGACAAAACAGATGAAGACCCTGACAAGACCCTGAGTCGGAGAAAGACAATGATGTGCCCTCCTTCCCCGGTCCAGAGAAGGTCTCCGTTGAAGATAACCTAGTTGACCAGCCTGCATGTATCGCCTTCAACAGCAGCTTGGCAAGAATGGTCAATTTCCTCCAGCTACCCATCAAAAAATGTTACTATAGGGAAGACCAGATGGGTACAGAATGTGATGCCACTCCACCGTTTCAGGTCAAATTCCTGAAAAGGGGAAGTGCTACCATTATCGAGTGGGTGAGTTGACATTCCAAAAGTTATCAATTTTGTTCTCTACACAAAATTAAACACAGAACACCGAGTTTACATTGGTCAGGTTAGTCTTTGAATGAAAAATAAAGGAAAAATGGGGCCATGGAAGTCTCAGAATTTACAGAGGATCACAAAGAGCTAGAATGTAGCCTACAAAGAGATTTGAGTTTGAGCTTGAGATCTGACTTTGGATTTACTTGGCAGATAAGCTTCTAAATATGAATGTCATTTGGCTGCGGACCCCTATTCACAATGAGTTACTGCTTATATAGACATCAGATTAGATTGCAAATAACACTTGGTAATTGTCCTGCTACAAATCAACATGGGGAGGACTTCATGGTCGCCACAAACATACTCCTCTCTGGCAATAACTTTTCAAAGATTGCCCTCTTCTTCCGGTATATGAATATCGGCGTAGTGTCTCAAAAATCATTCTGACTAATGCAGAGCCATTACTTCATTGACTCTATAAAAGAGTTTTGGGAGAAGAAGAGAGCTGCCATCATTGACCGCTTGCGTGCAAAGGACAGTGTTGTTGCCCTAGGTAAGTATGGAACTGCATTGTACATAACAGCAGCATACATTATTTATCTTTGCAAAATCAATTTGGCAAAACCTATGAGGGAAAAAACAACTGGAAATATCTTCTCACTGTCCCTGAGAAACGATTGTTTCCCAGCTTTTGTAAGGTATTACTCTATTCAACATATGTCTGTGTAACATTAGTGTAAAGTAAAATATAAATGCTAATACACTTCCAGGATATGTAATGGCCCTGGTTTAAGCTGCAAAGGTCATAATTTGCTTGCTTTTATCTGTTTCAGCTGATGGAAGGATGGACTCCCCAGGTAAGTATTCTATTTATCAAATTTGTGTAAACACATTTTCTGCAAGCAAAAATGATTTTCATATTATAACAACTCATTTATATCTACAGGACACACTGCCCAGTACTGCACTTATACCACTATGGAAAATGAGTCCAAGGACATCATCAGTGTTGTCACTGTGGACAAGAGACTAACCAACCGTAACAGTGTGATCATGGAGAAGCATGCCTTCATACAGACGTTTGACAGCCTTTTGGAGAACCTGAACATCACCGAGATTGTCACTGATGCACACATGCAGATTGCAGCACTGATGGGTGAGTATATTTATTACAAAGATTATTAGACACTTGCACGACTGGTTATGGAGACTGTCACTGCTCATCTCTGAATAACAATTGCCAAAATTATAACAACGTAATAATCGAATATTGTGAACAAGCCTTACTACGTCTTTGTTTATTGCAGATCCTAAGAAAAGGAGATACAAAGACAAAGGTGTACTACATTCATTGGACATATGGCATGCGGCCAAAAATTTGACCAAGAAACTTCATGCTGTAAATATACTATAAGTGGATGTTACTGTTTTTACTTTTTGTGAATATTAATGAAAAAACATTTTTTGTTGTTGTCTTATTTCCTTTTTTGATTCACAGGCTGGGATTCAAAAGGGTCATTCCATCATACTTGTGTGGCAGAGGGACATCGTCAACCAATTTTGGTATATTTGCCAGAAAGCCGAACATCGTGATATGTTCAATGTAAGTAGTGTGACAACATTTCGACAACACAACAACAATACATGTTGAAATAATTATCTTTCTGCTCGGATGATTGCTACCCTACTTGCTTCTAGTGGTGGAGGAGCGTTTCTGTCACATGACAAATGTTTTTCTTCTCAAAATTGTATTTTGTTGTAGGATATGTGGGCAGGGGTGCTTCATCATGTCACAGGGAAGCATTAATGGACCCATGGCAAATGTGACCATGGACCACTTGATGAGGCAACCCGTGATAAAGAGCTCATGGTGCCAGGCTCTGCACCACATGAGGCTCTTCAACGAGTCATGTTCAACAGATGCTGGTTGAAGGATGTCGCTAAGTATCTGACCTTTCAGTAAATTAACATTGTTTCCATTAGCAGAACAGTTATGGTATCAATATGAAACCTGGCACATTACAAATAATAAAATGGGAATGTAAAAAAAATCATAAAAATATTCCTCAAAAGTTTTAGCTGTGTTTTACATTACAGGTCAACTTCGGAACTTGAGAGTTTCCAGAATTGCATTCTCATGTATGCTGGAAAAAGGTAATTTGATTTTTATTTGATTATTCACTCTTTATTATAATTACTTATTGAAAATATTGAGTTATCCTGGTCCCATACAAATGAAAAGAGATGTTTCAAGCGAGTCTTATGCCCAAGAGGATGGAGTCCCTTGCAGATTTTATTTGGTTAAACTTTTTTACCTGTTTGCCTTCTCTCCTCCTGTCTATGAAGCAAGGTGCCTTCTCAGTGCATTAGACTACAACCACCACAACCATCGACCAGATTACATCTGCCGGAGTAACAAGAAATCGTAAGTCTCACATTTTATTTATCTTGAAGACAACTGAAAATGATCTGTACTACAAAATAACTTGTCAAATGTGCTGATTTAGTATAATCTGTCACTACATAAATTATTGGGCTGTACTGTTGGTTGACAGAAAAGGTAAGGGAGAGAGGGGGACATGCAGTAAATCTTTAAACTGTTGTCTTTTAGATACAAGAGACTGTACAGCAAGAAGTCACACAATTACCGTGTCCAAGCGGTAAAGGTTGCAAAGGACTATGGCTACATCCCTGAGCTGCAGCGTTGCATCCTAAAAAAGCGTATGGATGGAGGGGCGCTCCCAAGAAAAGCAAAACGCTGGCTGGGTGACCCAAGGCATCTTGGAAATCTTGCAGGAGTTGTGCCCCCCCAACGGCAGAAATGGTCCAGACATAGATTCGCAGAGGACAGGTATGTCATTCACCTACATCCCACATTTCATATCTGATCAATTTCAAATAATGTTTGTTATTGTTGTGCAGGTCAAGTCAAAACATACCTCTTTGAAATAAAAAAATAGAAGTCAGTCTCACAAGTCATTCTCTGTAATGCCAAGGTCGAGTTGAAAATAACAATTACCAGATTTGATTATGGAGCATTGGTATATGTTCTAACGCTACTGTTCTCTTCTCTCCATAAAGGCCTCAGCTACATGAAGCAAGAAAAGAGAGAAGACAAGACCTGCTTATTTTCCAAACATTTTTTATTAGGAAAAAAAGGAAAGGCATCACCTGCACTGCAGTGAAGAGTTTGTGTGCGCTCCCGTGCCGGCTTCGCCGGTGGCTGCAGTTACCCGCAGCAGTCGTCGTGTCATTAGTGAGTCTCATTTCTTGATCCTGCCCCAAGTTCCTTTAATAATGTTTAGTGAGGTGGTTTGTAAAGAGCATATATATAGATTATTGTCAAGGAGCCTTTCAGAGTAGGAAGTGGAGTAAGAAAGGTATCAAACTGTGTTTTGTCAGGAAGGGTGGGAAATCGGGGATCTAAGCTGTGAACATAGTTACGGATTTGAAAGTACCTGAATCGATGGTGCCTGGGGAGACCAAATTCAATTGATAATTGCCCGAATGAAGCAAATATATTGTCCACATAAAGGTCTTTAAACCTCTTAATACCAAGATTAGACCATATTGAAAAGGAGGTATCAGCTATGGATGGTAGAAAAGCAGGGTTGGAGGCTACCGGAGCAAAGAAAGAAGTTGCCTGAAATCCAAAATGTCTCCTAAATTGATTCCATATCTTCAATGTTGTTTTAACACACACATTTTTAGTGTAGGAGGAGAAAGGGCCTGTCATGGGGGAATGAGCAAGGGACAATAGCGATGCCGGTGAAGCTTCCATCTCCAGCCAAATTGGGGATGGAGACAACTCTTTATGCCGCAACCAGTACTGAATGATCCTAAGGTTAGTGGCCCAATAATACGATCTGAGATCTAGTAGCGCTAAGCCTCCATCTGACTTGAGTCTCTGCAAGAACTGTTTACGCATTCTAGGAGTCTCCTTGTCCCATATAAACGATAGAATCAAGCTGTCAACTTTTTAAAAAAAAATGTATTTGGAAGAAACATTGGCAGGCACTGAAAGAGATACAAAAATCTAGGGAGAGTGTTCATTATAATAGAGGCGGCTAAAGAGAGGTGTAGCAGAGACCAGCATTCTAAATCTTCCTTTGTGCGGGTTAGAAGTAAACTGAAGTTGGCCTTGAAAAGGTTTTCAAATCTATTAGTGACATGTATACCAAGATAAACAAAACTACCATTTGTGATTTTGAATGAAAGAAAATGTAAAGGGAAACTCTTTGCAGCTGCATTGAGCGGCATCAGCTCACTTTTACTGAGATTAAGTTTATACCCTGACAAGCAACTGAATGACGTAAAAGTAGCAAGGGCAGCTGGAACAGAAACAGCAAAATCAGATATATATAATAATAAATCATCTGCGTATAGAGACAATTTGTACTCCTGTCCATATCTGACTATGCCTTTGATACGTGGGTTAGAGCGAAGTGCTATTGCAAGGGGTTCTATAGAGAGATCTAACAACAGAGGACTTATAGGACAACCTTGGTGTGTCAACCATTGTAAAGAGAAATATCCTGAATGAGTGCTGTTAGTCCTGACACAGGCTAGAGGGGATGAATACAGAAGTTTTAGCCAGGTAATGAACTTGGAACCAAAGCCGAATTTATGTAGGGTATAAAAAAGATATTTCCACTCCACGCAGTCAAACGCCTTTTCAGCATCTAAGGAAATAATTGCCTCAGAGGTGCCTGTGGTAGAAGGGTTATATATAACATTAAACAGTCGCCGAAGGTTATAGAAAGAGTGTCTGTTTTTAATAAATCCTGTTTGATCAGGAGATATAATTGATGGGAGAACGGCTTCCAGCTGCATTGCCAAAAGCTTCACTAAAATTTTGTAATCAACGTTTAATAAGCTAATCGGGCGGTATGATGTACAGTCAAGAGGATCTTTGTTTTTTTAAGAATAAGGGAGATAGTTGCCTGTGTAAGTGTTGGTGGGAGAATTTCATTAGCAAATGCTTCATTGTACATTTCTAATAGAATAGGGGCTAATTTAGGAAAAGCTTTTTATAAAACTCTACAGGGTAACTGTCAGGCCCTGGGCTCTTACCGGATTGAAGAGATTTGACTGCTATAGATAATTCTTCAACAGTGATCGGCTCCTCCAATTTTTCAACCAAATCACGACTGACCACAGGCACATCAAGGGAGTGGAAGAAATTATCCAGGTCTGATGTATCTGGTTGATATTTGGAAGTATATAAAGACTGATAGAATCTGCTGAACTCATCATTGATCCCCCTAGGATCTAATGTTATTGTCCCTGCCGATGTACAGATTTTAGAGATCTGATGTGATGATGAAGATTGGCGTAACTTGTGGGCCAGCAATCTACCGGCTTTATCTCCTTGCTCATAGTAGGTGCTCATAGACTTGAAAAGTAGTTCTGTATGCTGATCAGTTAGTATCGTGTCGAATTCTGCTTGCAAAGTCAAATGCTCCTTATAAATATCTGGAGAAGGTGAAACAGAATAAATGTCATCTAATTGAATGCAGTATAGGAAATAATTTCACCCCTGACGTAAGCCTTCAAGGTTTCCCAGAAAGTGGACATAGAGATATTTGGAGTTCTATTTGTGCTTATAAAAAAGTCTATTTGACCTGCAACAACGTTGACAAAACTTTCTGTACTGAGCAGTTGAACATTTAGTCACCATGGTGGTCGCAAATTATCAAAATTTTGAAAAGTTACTTCCATTGTAACAGGGGCGTGGTCAGAAATAACAATTGAATTATATGAACATGAAGATATGGAATGAAGAAGAAGAAGTCTGAAGAAGTCTGTCATCTATAAGGAAGTAATCTATACGCGTAGAAATATGGTGAACTGATGAAAAAAAGGAATATGCTTTCCCAGTTGGATTAAAAATTCTCCAGGGGTCAGAAACCGCAAATTCAGACATAAAGGATCGGATTCTGGCTTAAGTTGACAAAGTGGCAGGTTTAGTGGAAGATCGATCAAGATGAGGGTCCAACCAGCAGTTAAAATCACCACCTAAAATCAAGATGTGGGAGGACATATCAGGAAGTGTGGAGAAAATCGACTTGAAAAAATCCCCATTGTCCCAGTTAGGGGCATAAATATTAACAAGAAGCACATTTATATTAAACAGCCTACCACTGACAATAACATATCTACCATTTGGGTCGGTGATCATGTTTGAGCATGTAAAAGGTACTGATTTGTGAAGTAAAATAGCCACCCCTCTTGCCTTACTCTGAAATGAAGAATGAAACACCTGACCCACCCATCTACACCGCAGACTTGAATGCTGTGATACCTTGAGATGAGTTTCTTGGAGAAAGATGACTTGGGCTTTCAATTGTTGAATGTGGTGGAGCACCTTACTGCGTTTAACTGGATTAGTGATGCCCTGCAGTTCCAAGTAAGAAAATTAAGACCATTCCCTCCTGCTGGACAGGCTACATCAGGCTGAGTCATGTCTCAGGAGAGAGAGGATATATAAAGGACACGGCAGAGTGGAAGCAAGAAATCTTAGTTGACCGTAATAATACAAGTTTGAAAGACATAAACAAGTCACAAGACGCAAAAAACACACAAGAACTATGTACAGAGAAAAACCCCTCCCACAAACCCTCTCTTGCCGAAGCATCTCCTCAACTGAGATGCAAGCTAAACCGTAAATACAAATAATTCTCAGAGCTAAACATAACTCTTACTCTCTGCTACCTGAGGTTGTGACCATAAAGCCAAAATAAACCAAACCTACATAAACTAACCATCAGTAAAGTCTGAAGAGAGCTTTCATCAAATAAGAAGTTTCAAGGTCTGTAAGATAACTTACGCGGTAAAACCAGACCTTATCAGTGCAAACAGCCAACCATTGGCATAAAAGGCAACTTGTGTCAAAAAATCATGACAATAATATAAATGAGAAGCAGCTATGCTTATAAAATAACAAAGAGAGAAATATTTGAGTATGCATATCATCAGAACTTTTGACTGTAGTGGAGATTCAAATACTGTACATAGTATTCAAAAATATAAAAAGACCTACATCTCCACTAAAAGGAGTACACAAATACACTCCCCATCAAGAAATCAGCTGTAGCCTCCCCAATATGACGTGGGAGTTAGCTGTGCACTCACCAACATAAATTGGAAATGAAAGAAAAAGCAAATTACAACGATATTCAGGTACAAGTGTGGTTGGCTCTCCTGCCAGCCAGATAACTAGCTGGCCTGCTAAGTGGGCTGCATGCTATAACAGCTAACCGACCAGTTGTTCCGCATCATGAGGCTCAACAGTTTTTATGTTTTTGTCAAAGTCTGCTGCGGCTGTGGGGTCCTCGAATCTGTGCATGGAGTTGTCTGGTAGTGTCAGTCTCAAAACCGCGGGGTAGATGAGGCCAAACTTCACGCCCAGGCAGGCACGCAGCTGGCGCTTCACGGGTCCGAAGGTAGCTCACTTCTTGGCCACGGCAGTGGTATAGTCTGGAAATATCGATATTCTCTTACCCCTGTAGATAAGAGGAGATGCTTCTCCAGATCTTTTCAGGATATCATTGCGGACATGGAAGAAATGGACCCCGATGACGAATGGCCGCAGGGGCTCCCCGTCCCGGGGGCGGCTCCGTAAGGTGCGGTGGGCCCGATCTAGCAGCAGCTTTTCTCCCAGGCCAAGCAGCTCCTGAAGCAGCCCGGCCCTGAACTCCGTCGGTTGTGGGCCCTCTACACCTTCCGACACACCAACAAGGCGAATATTGTTCTTCCGCATCCTGCTCTCCAAGTCCTTGCATTTTTCGTCAAGGTTTGCCGCTCTGGTTGTCAGAAAGTCGACATTAGTTTCCAGCTCGCTAATGCGAGTGCTGTGGTCTGAGGAGCTCTGTTCTAGCTCCGATAGGGCTGCCCGCTGCGCATCAAGTTTGTTCTGTACAGTCTCGATAGATTTCTTGAGGTCGTCTCTGACGAGAGATATCTCTGACCTGAGACTGACAGAGAGAGTGTCAATTTTACCGCAAATGTCACCACAAATGTCAGTCTTAAGGGAAGTCATCATGGAGTGAAGCAGCTCCATCGTCCGATGGCGGAGATGAAGTAGGAGAGGGGGTAGGCTTGTTGCGGCCTGCTCTTGCAGAGTACTTATTTGATTAGTTAGACGTCATTACGAGCTTAAGTTTCCCAAATTCGACCTAAACTTTTTATTAACCTCTTCAGACACTTGGTCAGGCAGAAATATGTTATATTCTGCAGGAATAAATATATAAATTTAGTCACTAATTCAGGAGCAGTAGGGAGACGCGTCCTACATCCTCGGCTGCCAACAGCGCCCCCCAGAAAAGTCAGATTTGACCAAATCCAAGATGGCTGCCAGTCCCTCAGGTCTGATGGTCAAACATGCTAAATTTTGGAATCAAACACCGTAGAGAAACACTAACTCAGGGATGCCCCATTCATTTGGTGATACTTTTGTGAATGCCAGAATTTAAGGAAATGCATTAAGGTCAAAGTCAGATTAAATTAAAAAGTTTTGGAAATGTTTTACACATTTGTTTTAGCTTGGACACTGGAATGGACCTGTGCAATAAGTGAAAATTGCTTCCATTCTGATGCTATAGAGATATTAATACAGAGTAATTAACAGAATAGACCCATGGTGCTAGTCTATTTTAATAATATATTAATGGTAATGATGATAATGATAATGGTAATGATCAAAACCTGACAGTCTTCAGAACAGCACACTGCCCCGCACTTGAGTGTAGCTTTGGCAAACTCGCACTGCCAACTGCAGCCTTTGTCACAGGGACAGCAGATCAATTCATGACACAATTTTGATGCTTCATTGAGAGAGATCCAAAGCAGCTCCCACCAAGTTGTTTCCTTTGTCCAGCCCAGTCAGATGGCTCCTCTGTCTGTGGATCCAGGATCAATGCCTGGTTTCAACAGATGGCCTAGAAGCAAGTGTGCTTGATGTGCTGTTCGAGTGCTGCCTGGAGAATTCTCTATAGTTCTTTGGTGCTTTTATTTATGCCAACTTATATTTCCTCACATCCTCTCTTCTCCTGTGAGCCAGAAATCATTTCCCCCACTGCAATCATGGAGGATCTTCCAATCCCTTCAATGCACCTCAAGGAGGCGAGGAGAGAGAAGACTTCTTGAGGAACTTAGAGCGACGAAACACCAGTGTTTCCTGTGTTTCTCTTCCTTGCAGCAATGTGCAGTTAGTCGCTAAAATTGCATGAGCAACAACCTATGTGCTCTCTTTGGCTAAGCTGCCTCTCTGGAGACAAAAAAAGTTTTATTTTTGCGGTTCTTAAAGAGACATGTGAGTAGCTCATAATTAAAGTTAAACCAAATTGTAAAAAAAAAAACAACAGACAAAATACAACGTGAGGGCTCCCGTGGGGTAAGTATTTTTAAGAAGTGGAAATGATTAACAATACATGGTTTAACCAATGGAAAGCTGTGTGAATAAAAAACACTATGCTTCTGAAATATGTGTAGCTTGTCACATTTGCATCACATTGCGCAGTATCATTATACTTTCACATGAACCAATCTGGCTGGCTGGCTAACAGAGCAACAGTCTCCTGGTTGGGAGGAGCAATAATGCGAGGAAGAGATGCGAGTGAGGGAAGTCTTTGTGTTTATTTCTTTTTAAAGAGGCAACAGATAGGATTCGGTTTTTTTTTAAGCTTGGCGCCACCTAGTGTCAGTGGTGCTGCGTTGCACTGTTGCAACGACCAAATTGACCGTGGGGATCAGAGATAATCAATAACATGACTCTATTAGACTCTCTAAATTAAATAAAATGAAGGCTGTAAAGCCACCGGCATACCTCTATGTACGTAAATGTAGAAAGAGAAGGTGTGTGGACACTCTACTAAATAAATGAGTAAAGAGACTGAGCAACAATTATCAGATTTATCTGAAGAAAAACACAAATAGTAATGCAAATAATTATACCAGAATGCACAGTATCAGTACAAACAACAGTAGACACAGTGGAATTATACCAATATGCACATGTAAACAGTCCCGATTCTAGAATAAACGGTACTGTATGGAAACGATGTGGCCGGTTGGAGCTCAAATTGAATGGGAAACAAAGTCCAGTGTTCACTTAGGTGGGAGTAACTTATCTGGGCGATGTCTGTCAATAGCTGCCTCCGTGAGAAGAGAACAGAAGGAAGGGAGGGGGGTATCACTGTCCGAGGGCTGCCGTAGAATGGCATTGAGGATGTCAGCCGACTAACACTCACTACCCGGTCCCTGGTTGTGGCGATTTGCGATGCTGGCCAGCTAGGAATTAACTAACAGCCAGTACAGTACAGTCCTCTCTCATCTAGCAAACATTTAGCCGTGTTACTTACTGATCCATTAGAAAGAAAGCTAGCTGGACATCAGTTCTTTTGCTAGGCCATTTTTCACTTGTCTCCAAACTTTGTCTGTCTGCTATTGTGCTCGTGACTCAACTATCTCATGCCCAACTCCTCATAAGAACCCTCTCCAGTCCCTAATTGGCTGACTGACCAATTTTGCAATACATGCTGCGTTTCCTGCCGTAAAGCAGATTTTTTCCACGAAATTTTGGCACCAGTGGCAGAAGCTTATTGCAAAGATTGCAAAGCCACGAAGTAACATATGTAAATGCTGATAGTCTGATTTTACTGTGGCCACTACCCTATGCAACCCACATTATTTTCATAATGATATATTTAGGAAAAGATGCTATCTGTTGCCTCTTTGAACTGCACATTGAGAATGTACTTCAAACAACAAGAGGAAAAGTCCTGAAAATACTAAGAGCTTATGAGTTTTTTTATGCAGAGACAAATGTGGACCTCTCTTGAAGCAAAACTACGTGTGACCTTACATCTATAAATTACTCTAGTTTGTGCATAAGTTGTGTCCACAGACCTGTTTCTGGTGCTCCCGCCCCTGTGTCTCCAGATCCTGGGTCAGTCTGGTGACCTGGCTGAGGGCTTCCTGTAGAGCTTGACTTGGTGAAGAGCTCTGCATCAGGATCTCACTTTGTCTCTTCAGCTTCTTTTGCTCGACCACCATCTGAAGAAAAGAGCACAAGAAAAATGGATTTTCCTCCATATGGAAGATAGTCACAGCACATTGTTGCAAGGGACCAAACAGTATGACTGAAATCATCATATACAGAATAAGAGAGGAACATGGAGGGCTACTGTAAAAAACTCACCGCTCTGGCAAAGTTCTTTGCCTCAGTCCTCAGATCCCTCTCAAGGTTCATGGCATCATGTAAGGCCTTGTATTCCTCTACAGCAAACTGAGACACTGGACGAAGATTTCCACACTGTGGCTTTCATGCAATTTACCAAAACAGTGCAACATATAGTCTACACTATATCAACAATCAATTACACCCTGCTGTCAGAAAATTAGACCAAGGTCATGATCAGCATTTAGAAAGAATGTGGCTGACGAATTTGATAGAATAGAAAAACCAGAACTTCCAGGAAAGTTGAAGTTGTGGTGTTTGCAGTTTGGGCTATACCCTAGGTTAATGTGGCCACTGTCAATTTCATGAAATTCCAATATCCGTTGTGGAGAGAGTGGAAAAATTGGTTAGCTCCTATATTAGGAAGTGGTTGGGCGGTCCTAGGTGTCTAAGTAGTGTTGCATTGTATGGAAAAGGGATACTTCAGCTGCCAGTATCGAGTTTAACAGAGGAATTTAAATGTACCAAGGTCAGGACAGAGCTGTTGTTATGCGGGAGTAAGGACATGGTAGTTAGGAGTGTGGTTCCAAAGGGAGGAAATGGAAGCCAAGATCTGCAGTTCAGGAGGCAGAGGCAGCTCTAAGACATGCAGAGATTGTAGGTAATGTTCAGTTTGACCCCGGAGGCCTGGGGCTTGGCTCAGGCAAACCGGTATGGAATAAAGCAGGTCCCAAAGATAAAAGAAAGCTGGTTGTGGAACAGATACGTAGACAGGAGGAGAAATTAAGGGGTGCAAAGGTAGTGGCCCAGGCTAAGCAGGGGCAGTGGTTGAATTGGGAAAGTGTAGAGAAGATGAAGCTTAGGTGGAGGGACCTGTGGAATATGGAGGAGAATCATATTAGATTCCTGGTAGGGACTACATATGATGTGTCACCAACCCCCCCCAACCTAAGACTGTGGGTAAATGGGGACCCATCATGCCCATTGTGTTTAGGTACCGCAAGGCAAGGGTGTGGCTGCCAAGAAGGTGCTTGTGATTGGGAAATGCAAGTAGATTTAGGGGGAAAGCTTGTTGTTCCCCACGAAATAGTTTGTACCAAGCAGAGGCCTGACATAGTGTTGTGGTCAGTGAGTCAATGGATAGTTTATTTCATTGAGCTGACAGTTCCTTGGGAAGACTCAGTGGAAGAAGCCTATGAAAGAAAAAAGCTTAAGTATGCAGACTTAGGAGCAGAAGCTGAGCAGTGAGAGTGGAAAACTAGGATTTGTCCAGTGGAAATGGACTGTAGGGGATTCATAGCAAGATCAGCTGTCTCACTCCTGGGGAAACTCGGAGTGCGGGGACACAGTTTGAGGAAGACAGTGAGGGAAATGTCAGATGAAGCAATTAAATGGAAAATGGAAGCAAATGGAAGGAAGGACAGAGCAGAGGAACAATACAGAGACTTATATGAGTTCCGTTACATAGAAATCACTATCATCATTAAAATAGAGATGACAAAGACGTTTTTTACATGCAACATTTGCAGTCACTCTTTTCACTGTAATACTACTTATCAACAGTCATGGACTGGCTTGGCTTGGCTTGGCTTGGTTTGGGCCATCAGCCCACCCTTGAGGTCTTTAACTGATGACAGCTTGTCTTGAGTGATGACGTTTAAAAGCAGCGGGCTGATTCATGGCTAGAGTCGCCTGTTATTTTTGCATGAGTTTTTCCACAGCAGGGCAGGTAAAAGAAGTTAACCTGTTGGAGGTTAACTGTTTGCAGAGGTGCAGCAGGAGCCTGTTGTCTGCAACTCTTCATTATCTCAACATCTCACTGTGGCTGTTTCTGCTTTTACTCTTCCTCTCTGCGGTATTATTTGACTTGCCTTTATTGAAGAGAAGCTGTTAACAAGGCTCCACTAATTTAGTGATAAACACATTTCATTTCCTATAGATTCTTTACAATAAAAGTCCCTGATATTTTGTTATGTAAAAACTTTTATTGTGAGGCAGCAAAATAAAGAAATATTGAGTTTTTGAGCAGAAACTTTGCATAACTTCTAATATGGCTGAAAGTGAACACGAAACAGTAAAATTAAGCAGATATCTGAGGATAAAACAGGATACAGAGAGAAACTAAACTCCAAACCACAGAGATTCAGAAGCTACAAAAGTACTGAGAGCTGAACACACAGAGACTTTTAAAAATGCCTTTCTCTCTAGTCTCCTGCAAACAGAGGTGAGTTGAGTTTTGCAACACACACGGCTTATTTAAGGGGGAGAAGCTGGGTTGTCCGGGGTTGGCTGCAGTCTGCAAGATGTCATCACAGGCAGGTGGCCCGGATTTTAGAACTACTCCGGAGAAGGTTCATCTCTGGCGTAGCTCTGCATGGCACAAGGCATGTAATGGAAACACAAAACAGCGCAAAACACCAAGTCAAGCATGGTAGAGGAAGAGAAACTTTCCAACATGCGGCTCTGAGATAACATTATCTTCTCTCTTCTACTGAGAAGTGGTGAATTTACTGCTCACAGCAACTTAATACGACACAGTCTCTGGCTTTTGTTTGATATCTAGTGTAGTGCAAAGGAACGTTTTTTTCTCCGAGTGAGGATTAGAATATATGCTGTTCACATAACTTGGTCGAAATCAATATATATAAAAACGCTTGAAGATCAACTCATTACTAAAAGTTTATGTCATATAAAAACTAAAGTGATGATCAAATTTGTCACAGTGAAATTTAATGTGTGTTGATTGATTCACGTCGTCAACTCGTGCATTGCGTAACATTACAAATAAACATTCCACCTTAAAAGTTACCAACAGTCAGCCTAGTGAATTAAGTTATTTTTTTCTCCGACTCAGCTGCTGTGAGAGGCAGCAAAACATCATTTCATTTTACAGTAACAGTCTGCTAATAAAACTCTCCACGGTATGAACAGTGGTTTCTGCCTCAAAACCAGCCACAACTCAGCCCTGAGCAGAGTGACCATCTGCTACTGACCAATCAAAGGACTGCAGTATTCACTGCCCCACCTTTAGTACCAGATCAATACCTAGTATTGACTGATATAAATTAGATAATAATAATAATAATAATAATAATAATAAAAAAACATTTTATTTTTTTACATTTTATTTATAGAGCGCTTTTCAAAAACCCAAACACACTTTACAGGCAGACAAAAAGTGCAAAAAATTACAGGCAAGAGTGCAAAGTTATAGACAAATTAGAGTGCTGAAATTACAAAGTTAAGTGCAGTATAAATTACATATCAAATAACAGCAAGAGTGAAAGGGAAGAACAAGAATAAAATAGGTGGGATCAAATTTACAAGTTAAATGCAGAGCGGAACAGGTATGTTTTGAGTTGAGTCTTAAAGGAGGTGCAGCCATGGATGTGTTGTGGGAGGGAGTTCCAGAGGGTGGGGGCAGCAACAGAGAAAGCTCTGTCCTCCCAGGTTCATATATGAACTGGAGAGCTGTTGGTTCTTTCAGCTCACAGTGACTAAATCATCACATTTAAAGGCACAGCGGCCAGTGGTTCCACTTTAATTTATTTAATTATAACAATACCTTACTTAACTTAAAACAATACTTAAACTTTATTATAACAGAATCTTATCAACCTTATTATAACAGTATTTTATTTAACATTATTATGGCAGTATCTTATTCAACTTTATTAAGGAAGTAGCTACTTTATTTAACTAAATTGTAACTGTAGTTGACTTTATAATTAGGTATTTTAGTAACCTACAGTACTTCCAAAAATCCCAATATATATTGTTAGCCTAAAAATATTGTGAAATTATTTTTAAGCCATATCACCCAGCCCTAACTGAAAGCCGTGCAATGCAAGAGGACACCAAACCAGCCAACCACATAGCTGGAGTACGTACACAGTGCAGGAAATGAGTAAAGCGCCACCATGGGAGAGGAGTTCACCAAGGTTCAGGTAGGCCCAATTTCCTTCTTGGTAACTGGCAATCATTGCCATTCAGTATATGCTGTGTCCTGTTATTAGCTGGTATAGCTGCAAGGCTTAGTGCTGATTAATTCCCCCAAAGCTAACAACACATCATTTGACTATTACTGCCTGTGTTGTAACAAAACTGACATAAACAGAGCCAGATTCTGCTAGCTTAAGGAAAATAGGTGCTTAATTCACTGTTGACACAAGAACTTCACTGCAGACAAATGTCACCTTGTCAGTATAAAACTTGCACTTGCACAAATATACTGTAGCATCCTTTCTGTCATCCATGCTAATGTTGTTGTAGATGCGAGGCTAGGGTGACCATATTTTGATTTCCAAAAACGAGGACACTTGGCCCGGCCACGAGATAGCCTATTTAAATGATACTGGCAGTTTACTCAAAGATGCCTTATAATTTTAATATATTTAAAGTTTATATGTATGGATAGAAAATTCAGTTATATTACAAAATAATATCTCTCAAAGACAGAAATTCAGATAGGCCCCTATAGGGGACACATACACACACTAGAGTGTGGCTACCCGATCCAAGCCCGACGGGCCCTGACGGGTCGGGCCGGGTTTGGTCAAAAATGTAGGCTATAAATTGTATTTGGGCTCGGGTCGGATTCGGTCAGCTTTCAGTGACAATGTAGTGTAAAAATAAGTAAAATCCTATTGTCTGTCCTGTTTATTGCTTGGGCACTGTTATTTACGTGACAACACCTGAACATAACACACACACACACACACACACACACACACACACACATTGGCTGTTTGTTTCTACCTCTCCCCTCGCTGGAAGTCTCGGACCTCCCACTGCCAGCCTTCGCCTTGATTAAACGCTGAAAATAAAATAAAAGTGGGAGACAGGTGTCTTCTGTTTTATCTTATTTTGTTATATTTCTCCCTCTCCCTTCGCTGGAAGCATCGGACCTCCCGCCTCCCGCTCCCGTCTCAAACACGGAGGTCTCCCTCTCCGCAGAGCACCCACGGCACACGCCCGGCCTGTTAAATAGCCTGTAACCATAACAACTGTGACACAAACTCAGTGCTTTAGTCATTAAATAATGTCGGGCTCGGTTCGGGTTCGGACAGAGATATGTGGCCCGTGCTGCACTCTAACACACACACACACACACACACACACACACACACGGAAAACTGGACATTATCATCAATTTATAAAAACCCCCCGGACGCCCCGGACGGGACATGAAAAGTGGACATGTCCGGGCAAAAGAGGACGTTTGGTCAGCCTATGTGAGGCTGAAATCATTATAGAAATGTTGCTTTTACTAGTAATAATTGTAATCAATCTGAAATTGGCTGCTGTCTTCATAAAAAAAGACGGATTATGTGAACAACTGACCCAGCTGGGTTAATTTGCAGGAATAAAAACAGGCCACAAAGGAAGATAAGAGGCCCTCTCTTAGTGTGACAAGTTTTCAACAGTTTGGTGGCTTTGCTGTTGACATACAAGCAAAATGTATTGCGTATGGAATCTAAGTGGCAGAACAAATGAAATCCTAAACTTACTTCTTCCCTGGTTTCCCTTAGGTGCTCTCTTACTGTATCAAGATCGGTGACTGCTTGACATTTCTCCGTTAGTGTTAACTCCAACTTATTTTGAAGCCCTGAAAGAAAGAAAATCAATGCCGCTTTAAACAATGTTTTTTCTTACATACATTAATGGTCATTCCTGTGTTCCTCTAAGGAAATTATAAAAGAAGGAAAGCTCATGATGTCAGTTACAGCGTTCCAGTTTTGCACTGAAGCCAGACTTTGGTGCCACTTCTTTTGAAGTCACTAGGGGGGCACGGCAAATACACTATAACCAGTCATATCTTTGTTGTTTCAACTTTGACTGAAAAATCCCTCCACCAGATTAAAAAGAAACACACATTACGTGATGTTGACTAATGTTTTTTATCTAAATGTGTGCGTTTGTTTTCCTTGTTAATGGTCTCCAAACAGATCAATACTCTGTCCATCAGCTGCATATAACTTAACTCAAGCCCTTGTTGGGTCCAAGTTACATCATGATACATGACCAAATGGGGCAGGTCCAACCTGTTACCTGTAACGCGGTGCCCGTGTATCATGGTCTCGCGCAAGTGCGCACACGTGAATGCGGTGCCCAGAGAGGCGGTTAGAGCTACAGACTACAATGAGGCTAAAAACAGAGTTCAAACAGGGCTCTACACTAACCTTTTTCACTAGGAGCACATGTGCTCCTAACTGAAAAAATTTAGGAGCACAGAAAGAATTTAGGAGCGTAGTGAAAATTTTAAATAACACATTTAATAGGAAAACAACAAAATACAAAGGCTACTTCTCCTACATCATGTGTGTGGTAAGGGCCCAGCACACACACACAGGGCTACAGTGGCCTACTGCTCTACCATTCGACACAAAGGATATCTTTAGTCCACTGGCTTTTGTAGTCGGGTCGCCTTACACGCTTAGCTCATAGGATGAACTCAGCTAAATTTTAAAAATCTAATTCATGGTGAAGGGTCATGCATTTTCCACCAGTCACTTTGAAAAGCTCAAGGAAAAATATTTGTGGCTACAGGGGGGATCAAAATAAAATAAATAAATAAAATAAAAATCAACAGCTGCCCTCCTCCTCTGATAACTTAATAACAGTCCTTTCAGTGCGGTGAGGTTTGTGTACCTGCCACAAAGAGAGAAATGTGAATGGCTCATTTCTCCTCTGACACGTCACATACCTGAGTGCCGCCACGGCTTGGCTGTTCAGGTACTTCTGGGCAGTCATGACACCAACGAAGAGGAAATTAATGGACCTGGAGCCAGGCTTCTCGGTCGCTGGTAAACCATTATCTTGCAGTGGCTGTAGTGCTCCGCCATATTCCTGTCTGTGACCCCCGTTCAACCCACAACCGGCAGGATTCACCTTTCGTTTCTGCTGCTAGTTGAAATCTATACTTTGACAGTGTGCTCCTGAATGATTTCTTTTGCTCACACAAAACTATTTTTAGTCGCAAATGCGAGTAAAATGTTTGCACCGTAGAGCTCTGAATGAGGCTAAAAACAGAGTTCAAATGACGTTTTTCCAAACAACTTTTTATGTTGGGGCTTCAGGACACTTGGATCACTATGGACGAGCAGTATGGAGATATTTTGTGGTTTCAGTTATGTGTTTTTGGACGTTTGAATCTGGGGCGCCATATGCCTCCATTAGGTGGAGTTTTGTTGCTACCTCCTCTACCCTTGGATCTCCGCAAGTGTTGTGAGGACTCTAAAACTTCCCCTGATCCTCCATCGGCATGAGGGTGAGTAGATAATGGGTGAATTTTCATGTTGGGTGCACTATCCCTTGAACAGGTGTGTAAATCCAGGGTAACTAGCAGCTATCGCTCGTTCATGACAGAGTCACAGAGGACAAGGGGGGGAGGGGCGAGCTTTGATAGCATTGTTGAATGTTGTCTTGACTTTCATTTAAGGGGCGCCTAAAAGGCACAGTCTTCAACACGCTTCATTTAAATGTCCAGATTTGTTTATATTGGTTGAGTACTTGCTTGAAGGTCCGGGTTTTATAGATGAATGAATGAGTATGTGGGGTGAATGAATGTGTGTGTGTGTGTGTGTGTGTGTGTGTGAGTGCGCCCTGTCAACAAACAAAAAAGATACATATGCATGCATCAAAAATAGCACTTATCAAGGTATTCTAGCCTACAAAAAAGCTCAAGTATCAGTCAATGAAAAATATATAACGTGAAGCAAAAGGCTCTATACACACATCATTTACAAGCGCTTGTAGCGGTTGAAAAACAGTTTCTCTTCTCAGCACCCACAGGTCTCACACACTTGTGCCTATTTCTATTAATGACAGACGTGTGGCGATTACGTCATTGACTGAACTCAAAAATGTGACGCCTTGTAGTTCTTATACAAAAAAAACCCAACAAAATGGCTCCTACTATACCGGCCCCTATTATTATAGGCAAAGTGTAATAATAATAATAATAAACTCAAAACAAGGAGCTTTTTTTTTTTTAATATACGTATGTCATGTCAATGTGAGTGTCAGTGTGTAAGTTTTCACTGACTGGCCGGAACCAGCAGACAGATCTTGCTGATCGGTCTTTCTATGAAGTTGGTCCGTGTCTGAAGCTTCACACTCCTCACCACTCCTCTTCGGTCAGGGTTAGTGTCAACAACTCGAGCAGTTACCCATGATCCTCTTGGAGAGTTGGCATCTGCTATCAATACAGTGTCCCCCTGTACAAAGTTTCTTCTGTTCCTGTTCCATTTCTGACGCATCTGCATAAGTGGAAGGTATTCCTTTACTCATCTGGACCAGAACAGATTTGAAATGTATTGTATCTGGCGGCAACGCCGCCTGACATACATGTCCTCTGGTTTAAAGATTCTTGGGGGGGAGTGTTGGTTGCACCTTAAACAACAGCAGATGGTTTGGGGTCAACGGTTCCAAATAATTTGGATCATCTGACACAGTGGTTAAGGGACGGCTATAAAGGATTGCTTCAACCTCACACATGACAGTGAGAAGACTTTGATCATCCAATGTTTGTTGTTTTGTGACGGAAAGCAAAATCCTTTTCAGCATTCTAATCAACCTCTCCCACATGCCTCCATGATGAGCAGTGGCAGGGGGATTAAATGTTTATTTCATACCTTTCTGTTGCATGATCTGGCTGATTTTGTCTTGATTCCAGGTTTCAATTCTCTCTCAGCAGAGATAAAATTGGTCCCATTATCCGATCTTAATTCGTCCACTTGTCCTCGTCTACAGATGAAACGTCGTAGTGCATTAATGCATGAATCTGTCAAGAGAATGGGCCACCTCCAGGTGTACTGCATGGCTGGCCAAACAAGTGAAAATGACTCCGTACCTTTTCACTGTGTTCCTGCCTTGTTTAACTTCAAAGAAACCAAAATAGTCAACTCCAACTTTAGTAAATGGAGGTAAATCTGGAGTGATCCTGTCTTTTGGCAAGTCTGCCATTTTCTGCTCAACAACAGTATCACGCAGGCTTCTGCATGTTACACAGTCATTGATTATTTTTCTGGATAGTGCGTTGGCACAGGGGATCCAATATTTCTGTCGCAAAATTGATAACATGTGGTTCCTACCACTATGTCCTCTTTGCTTGTGAATATGCTCAAGAATGAGTCTTGACACATGGTGTTTTTTTGAAAGGATGGCCTGAAGCTTTGTTTCTTCAGGCATAGCCAGTTTACTTACCCTTCCACCAACTCTGTGTTCCTTGATCCAACTTAGGCTCAAGTTTAAAAATTGAGCTTTGTCTTTTGACACTCTTACTTTCATTTTTCAAAGTCAGAATTTCTTCTGCAAAGCTTTGTGCTTGACAAAACGGCTGACTGACTTCAGGTCTTCAAAGGTAAGCTTCTGTGCTCCCACAGAGCCTTTGAATGCTTTAATTTTGCTTTCAATCATTTCTTCTTGCTTTGCTTGATCCTTTTCCTTGTGTTGTATGTTGGTAGCTACTTCCTTTCTTTTGTTTTTCAGATGTTGCAGGAGACCTTTTAAGCGGAGAAACCACGCCACTGTTCTTTGGAGCTTGGTTCATGTTGAGAAAAAGTGAATGAGAGCGTGGATTGCATTCGGCTCCGTTGTTTGGATTACATTGACTGTAACTTTCTCTCTCTTGATTTCTGGATTGTCTTGAGAAACTGAACCAATATCAATGAGACTGTGTGGCCATTGCTCCTCGGTATCAAGAAGGAACTGAGGACCACTTATCCATGCATCATCTTTCAGGAAGGCCTCAGCTATCATACCACGGGAGGCACAGTCCGCTGGATTAGCTTTGGTGTTGATGTGTCTCCACTGATTAGTATCAGTTGTCTCTCTGATGACTCCAATACGATTTGCAACAAAAGTCTGGAATCTTTTTGTGTCATTTTTGATGTATTTTAAGACAGAAGTACTGTCTGTCCAAAACACTGACTTCAGTAGTGGGATTTGTAGTTCTGCCTTCAACATTGTATCGATTTTGACTGCTAACATAGCTGCTGTCAACTTTCTTCAAGGGTGGCACTCTTGCTTTTCCAAAGAGAAATGCTGTGTGAACGTCGTTTTCCATATCGGTCAGTCGTAAATAGGCTACAACACCGCAACTTGTCTCACTTGCATCACAGAAGTTGTGAAGTTGGGCAGATGTGATTTCCCTGAAGTTTTTTGGTTTGATGCGTCTCTTGATTTTGTAGCTTTCCATTTGTTGCAATCCGGTGAGCCATCGCTGCCATTTGAGATGATGTGCATCTGGAATTGTGTCATCCCATCCACAGTTCAGTTTGCAAAGTTCTTGCAAGATGTACTTTGCTGTGAAGGTGAACGGAGCAAGAAATCCTATGGGATCATACATAGAAGACACAATGGAGAGAATTCCTCTTCTTGAGAAGGCCTGAGATTTCAAAGTTACATGAAATCTCAATGAGTTATCCTCTATGCTCCATTCAACTCCAAGGGCTCTTTCAACAGGTAAACATTCTCTGTCCAAATAAAGGTCCTTTACCTCCTTGGCACGCTCTTCCTCGGGTATATGTGTCAACACTGCTCTACTGTTACTAATCCACTTTGTTATTCGAAAACCTCCTTGCGTGCTGAGATGTTAACTCTTCATACAGGTTTATGGCTTGAGTTTCGGTTGGTACCGACTTTAAGCAGTCATCCACATAAAAGTTAACTCAAACTCAACTCAAACTTTATTTATAAAGCACATTTAAAACAACCAAGGCTGACCAAAGTGCTGAACAGGTCAGTAGAAATAAACAAGCAAATACAATGAGGTACCCAATAGTACACCACAATAATAACTATAAGATACATAAAATACAATACAATAAAATAAAATACAAGGGTTATAAAATAAGATCAAAATAAGATAAAATGTTTGGGTGTCCAGCTCAACCTGAGTTAAAAGCCTGAGAGAAGAAGTGGGTTTTAAGAAAAGACTTAAAAACCTCTAGGGTCTGGGCAGACCTAATGTGCAGGGGCAGGCTATTCCAGAGCCTAGGGGCAGCCGCCCCAAAGGCTCTGTCACCTCTGGTCTTCAGCCTAGTCCTAGGAGTAGCCAGTAATAGCTGACTGGCTGATCTCAAGGCTCTGGAGGGAGCATGAAAGTGCAGGAGTTCGGTTAAATAAGGGGGTGCCAGCCCATATAGGGCTTTAAAAACAATCAATAAAATCTTAAAATCAATTCTAAAACGTACTGGAAGCCAGTGGAGCGAGGCCAAGATTGGTGTGATGTGTTCGTGTTTACGCTTTCCAGTGAGGAGGCGGGCTGCTGCGTTCTGGACCAGCTATAGACGGTGTAGCAGTGACTGGTCAATACCGACATAAAGCGAGTTACAGTAGTCCAGACGTGAGGTTATAAAAGCATGGATTACCCTCTCTAGATTTTGGGGGGAGAGATAGCCCTTTACTTTAGCTAAAAGCCTGAGTTGATAAAAGCTGGTTTGTATTACTGATCTAACTTGTTTATCGAATTTAAAAGCACTGTCAAAGGTCACACCGGAGTAATCGGAGGGGTCACATCCAAACATAATGATCTCTGTTTTATCCTCATTGAGATTTAAAAAGTTAGTGTCCATCCAGGATTTGACATCTTTTAAACATTCTAGCAGTGGCTGTACAGAATCCTTGCTAATGGATTTAAGGGGCAGATAGATCTGTACATCATCTGCAAAACAGTGAAAAGGTATGTTGTGTTTCTTAAAAATCAACCCTAATGGCAGCATGTAGAGCAAGAAGAGGATGGGGCCCAAAATGGAGCCTTGGGGGACACCGGAGGTGAGAGGAGCCGTAGCTGAGTTGAATTCCCCTAAGTTAACTGAGAAGCTCTGATCAGTGAGGTAGGACTGAAACCATAGAAGGGCAGTACCTGTGATACCTACCCACTGTTCCAGGCGAGACAGGAGGATCCTATGATCTACGGTATCAAAGGCTGCTGACAGGTCAAGCAGCACCAGAACAGCAGAGTTACATGAATCAACAGTTGACAAAAGATCGTTAAAAACCCTCAAAAGTGCTGTTTCAGTGCTGTGATGTGGTTTAAAGCCAGACTGGAACTTTTCATACATGTCATGGGCCACTAGGAATGATTGCAGCTGAGTAAAGACCACTTTCTCCAAAACCTTGGACAAAAATGGTAATTTGGAGATTGGTCTGTAGTTTGACAGGAGAGAGGGGTCCAGGTTTTTCTTTTTTATAAGGGGCTGCACTACAGCATGTTTGAGAGCAGCTGGAACACATCCTGAGCTAAGGCAGGTATTTATGACAGCAAGAACAGTGGACCCCACAGTACCAAAAACATCTTTGAAGAGGCGAGAGGGAATGCTGTCAGAGGGACAGTTAGTCGGCCGCAGATGCTTAACTATATCTGATAGTGAGGAGAGAGATACTAGCTCAAACTGGTCAAAGACAGCAGGTAAAGGAGGCACAGTGGGGTCAGGACCAGGGGCAGTGTGAGTGGAAGCAACTGGCCTAAGGGCAGAAATTTTTTCAATAAAAAATTTAAGAAAGCTCTCACAGAGAGTGGGCGATGGCACAACTGGAGAGTTATCGCACGGGTTTACAAGGGAGTTAAAAATGCTGAACAGAACCTGGGGCTTATGACTGTTATTGGAGACAATATTTGATATATACTCCATTTTGGCAGCTTTAACGACTCGCTGGTAGGCTGATAAACATTCACGTAAAGCTTCTTTGGAGACGTGGAGCTTATCTTTTTTCCACTTCCTCTCAGCACACCGACATGAACGTCTGAGAGAACGTGTGGAGTCATTTAACCATGGCTCAGAAAATGCTTTAGAGCGCTTAAATCTGAAAGGGGCAACAGAGTCCAGGATATCAGTGCATGTAAAATTAAAAACACTTAAAAGCTCTTCAGCATTACGACTATGATTGACATCCAGAGTGCTTAACGTGTTTACGTCGGCATACATGGCAGAGAATTGTGATGCAGTTTGAGGGTTCAACATGCGCAGGCGGCGTGAGGGAGCACAGGTTACAGTCCGTGAACAGGGGATTGAAACGGTAAATAAAACAGGCAGATGGTCAGAAATACATGCTGTTTCACATATCTCATTTACACTCACAGATAATCCATGTGATAGCACAAGATCTAAGGTGTGACCCTTCTCATGAGTCGGGCTGGTCACAGACTGAATGAGATTAAAAGAAGCGATGAGGTTTGAAAAATCACTGACCAGAGGTCTGGATTCACAACACACATGGACATTAAAATCGCCAGAAATTAAAAAGTGGTCATACTTCACAGTAACCCCTGATAGAAAATCGGCAAAGTCATTAATAAAGTCCTTATTAAATTTAGGAGGACGATATACAACTGCAAACATGACAGGAGGGGACAGGTTTAGCTCAAACAGTTGCAGCTCAAAACTGGAATAATTGTCAAATAGAATTTGACGACACTCAAAGCTGGATTTGAACACAGAGGCTAGACCTCCACCTCTGCCGGTGGTCCGAGGGGAACTGAGAAATAAACAGTCAGGAGGAAGGAGTTCAGAGAACGGTGTACACTCACCAGCCTGAAGCCAAGTCTCCGTCAGGAGCAGAAAATCCAGATCACGAGAGGTGAAAAAGTCTTTTAACAAGAAAGTCTTGTTTGCTAGTGATCTAGCATTAATCAGGGCAATACGGAGAGTAAGCTCCTCAGTGGCTGAAGTGGCTGAAGTTGAGACACGAGCCAGCGGGCGAAGGATCCCATGGTCCACACCACCTCTGCGGGCTCGCAACCGGCGGGGCAGAGCAATGGTCTCTATAGGGAAAATGACCGGTGGAAGTGGCAGTGATAGCTGGGGCCTGTGGGGGGTGGTGGCGGGGGAAATAGTGCTGTGAGCAGTTGGTGTTGTTGGCGTAGAAGAAGTAGACTCCGGTGAGGGGGTGTGGCAGGTAAACAGTCAGTCGCGTGGAGCATACTGGACAGCGTGGCGAATGTTTGCTGTTAGTATCTGGCTGCCCAGCCTGTTTGGGTGGACACCGTCAGGCTTGTAAAAGGAGGGACGGTTCCAAAACAGGTTAAAATTGTCGATAAAACCAAAGTTAAGAGCTTTGCAGGTGGACTGTAACCAGGTGTTGAGGTACAGGAGTCTTGAAAAACGCCCTGCTCCGAGGGTGTGTACTGGGAGAGGACCGCTGATTAATACAGACTTTCCGGTATCATTTAAAAATCTAAAAAGGGCATTAAAATCCTTTTTAGTCAGCTCAGACTGCTGTCGAGATGCATCATTGCATCCCACATGGATCAAGACCCGGGTTATGGAGGATGGGAGCGAGCGCAGCAGTCCAGGGAGTTTTTCCAGGATGACCGGGACTGTGGCTCCAGGAAAGCAGTGTGTGGCTGCATTAAAAAATCGGATATTCCTCGTTATTGAATCTCACACTATTAAAGTGGTTGGGGAGAAGAGGGGACGAGGAGACGAAAACTGTGGGTTCTCATGGTTGGATGATGCACGGTCCACACTGTGCGCCTGGGCAGGCTGGTGCGGCGGTGGTGGTTTCGGGTCCAGATCCTGACGAGGAGGAGCCGCCGCTGCTGGGGGGACATCAGTTGGGTGGACCGGATTGTTATCAGCAGACTAGGCCGCATAGCGGTTGGAGTGATTTAGGCGAGGAGCGCCTTTCGAGTCCCTCTTCCGACCGCCGACCGCCACTTCTGTCCAGGGCGACTCATGGTTAGGTGTGGAACAAGAGGAGGGCTGTGGACAGATGGAGGGGTCCCATGCAACGGTGTCCTGGAGGGCTACGCTGAGCGAGGCCAACTTTATGGATTGGCTAGCCGCCACGTCCATGTAGCTGGACAGCAGGGAGTCCTTCTTCCTCAGCTCATGAGAAAGTCGACAGATATCACCCTTAAGGTCAGCAATTTTTTTATTGGCTTTTTTTAGCAGAATCTTGTCCTCATCGACCACAGCAGGCATTGTTGTTTTGGTTAGCTTAGCTTTGGTTAGCTTAGCTTTGGTTAGCTTAGCTACCAGGCCAGGTATGGCCAACCAACACGGGAGCTCAGGACTGTGTCCACAGTTTCTTCTGAGTACTGCTCATGGTTATCTTCCGCAGTTGTTTTCAGGGCGTAGCTGGCACAGCTTGCTGAAGATGTCGCACCAAAAAGATACACTGCCATCCTGTATTCAGACAAATTCTGTTCAATATCGCTGTTAGGCCACCACAGGAACCGAAGGAAGTTTGAGTCCTCTGTGCTTACTCTGACTTGATGATACATTCCGTCTATGACAGACATTACTGCAACTGGGTCCTGACGAAAACGAATGAGGACTCCCAGTAATGTGTTTGTGAGGTTTGGTCCTTGGATTAGTTCTTCGTTCAGTGAGGTGCCTTGGAACTTTGCAGAGCAATCAAATACAACACGTAACTTGTGCTTCTTTGAATGTCGTACTCTGTGGTGAGGCAAATACCATATTTTACCTTCCTCTTGTATTAGCTGATCCTGTGGCACCATTTCTGCATGCCCCTTTTTGATGACCTCTTGGTACTCCTGGTGAAGCTGGAATCTTTTAGGAACTTTCTTTTTAAGCTTATAGCTCGATGTTCTGCTAACTCACGGTTGTTTAGCATCAAGATATCAGCTTTTTTGAATGGGAGTTTCAGTTGGTAAATCTCTTAATTTGACAGAGGAAGACATGATGTGCATGAATTGTTTGTCTATCATGGACATTTCAGCCTTGTCTTCATACATCTTTTTGGAGAAATCATGATTGAAATTCTGTTTCACAAGATCATCCAAATTCACAACAGATATCCGATGACTGTGAACCTGTTGTAAGTGACCTTCAAAACCACTGGAGCTATTCAAAAGTCCATTGACCACCCATCCTAGTCTGGTTTTAACAGCATAAGGACCGTTATTTTTACTGTTAATTACCTTCCATGGTTCCATGGTCTTAGGTGCATTCGTTCCGATCAGAAGTCCAATTGTAGCATCAATATGGGGCAGTTCAACCTCCTTTAGGTAATCCCATTCCTTCAATGCTTCTGATGTGGGAATTTGCTCCTTCGAGACAGGTATCTCATTCTGGGTGTATACTGCTGGCAGCGTGATGAAGTCATCTCCTTTTAAATTTGACACTTCAAGGCCAGAGATTCTTTCTACATTCACAACTTTTTCTTGTCCAAGGGTTCTCAATAATATTCTAGTTTTCTTTCCTTCAACATTCAGTTGTCTTTGGAGAGCTGTAGTGCAAAATGTGGCATTACCACCTGGATCTTAAAAGGCGTACGTCTGGACACTTTTATTGCTGTTTGACTTGCACGGGTACAATGGCTAATGTCTGGTTATCACCGGCCCCATTACGAACAGGTTTTTCCAAAGACACAAGTGAGCTGTTCACTGATGTTGCTTTGTCTGCACTTGCGTCTTCTTTCTTTTCTTCCGTTTAATTTCTTTCAATGTGCAACATGGTGGGGTGTTTCAATGAGCAGATTCTGCAACTCAGTCTTTTTTTACAGTCTTTGCTTAAATGACCTTTGTTCACACATCCAAAACAGATTCCATTGGCTCTGAAGAATTCAACTTTCTCTTCTCGCTTCTTGCTGTTCAGTTCTTTACAGATTTCAGTTGCATGGTCTTTTTTGCACTACAGACATGTTTTGTTTTGTGCTGTGACAGGTGTTGGGTTTAGAATCGTTTCCTCCTTTGTAGCTGTAGTGAAGCTACTCTTGTGTGTTGGGCCAGGTTTCATCTTGGGAACTTTTTTCTTGTCTTCCTTTGGTGTTACATCTTGAATGTTTCCAAATAGTGGATCACATGCCATGTTTGCTTGTCTTTCAATGAAATTAACCAGTTGAATGAACTCTTTCCTTAGTGCGCTCATAATGCTCGTAAGCAACACTTCTCCATTGTTCTATCAGCTTAAAGGGAAGCTTTGAAACAAGGTTACGCATGTGAGATGGGTTATTCATGTTATTTAAGGCTTCAGTGTTAGTCATGGCAACAGCACAGCTGCGCATATACAATGCATATTCCTTAAGTGCTGATCTGTCTTCTGATTTGAGGGGAGACCAATTTAAAGCCATTTCCTGATATGCTGAAGCAATGAAGATGTCATTTCCAAAGTGCTGTTGCAACAGTTGTTTTGCTTTGATGTATCCTCTTTTTGGTTCCATGTGTAGGCAACTTCTCACCAGTATCTTTGGTTGCCCTTCAGTATGCTACTCCAGGAAAAATAATCTGTCATGATCATTATTTGTCTTATCTTCAATGCAATGCTCAAAGGTGCGAATAAAGTTTATATATTGCAGAGGGTTGCCTTTAAAAACAGGTTGTTCTTAAACCAGCATTTCTGTTATTTCATTTTGCTTCTGCATAATTTTCAAGAGATCAGCGTCTGTATTTGAGTTATGAGCATGCTCGTTGTTGGTTATTGGTTCTTTTTGCAGCTTAGTCTTGGAGGGTTTAGCTTGTAGCTGCTGGCCACGTTTGGCACTGGAATTGTATATGGGCCAGTGGCATTTAGTATATCCTTCTTCTTTGAATAGACGCTGCTCCTTCCATCCATCTCATCATATGCTTTAATTTTTGCATCTGCAGCAGCAAGTTGGGTTTCAATAGTCAGCATTTCCTTTTTGCCTTTAATTCTGCACTCTTTTGCAACACCTCAGCTTCTTCTTTCTCAAGAAGAAGTTTCTTCTTAAGACCTTCAGCTTGCACCAACAATGCAGCTCTTTCAGCTTCAGCCTTTCATCTGGATAAGGAGGCTGTAGATGATCTGCTTCGCACACTGCTCTGAACAACCTTGCTCATTATCCCAACAGAGACGACAGAAATGCGCTCATCTGTTTTTTCTGCTGCTTGAGGTTCATGTGCATATATTGATGCATCTTCCATCCATTTCTTAACTGTATTTGTAAATTCATGGAAATTAGCAACCTTTGGTAAATACCACTCTGTGTGATCTTTTATTTTCAAGAAGCATTTCATACATGGAACATTGCATTTTTCTGAAGTCTTCAAGAAGTTCTTTAAAAGAGTGATACATCTGTTGAATAGTCTCAAGATTATCATACTCCACCATAAGTGACTCAATTTGATTCTTTTTCATTGTCAGCTGCTTTAATTTAGCACTTCTATTATTTATCAGTTGCGCAATCTTTGTTTCAAGACCCTTTTCCATTAGTTTGGGCACTCTTTCTCCTTTTGTTCCACTGGCTTGCTTTCGCCATTTTCTTCAAGCACATTTGAAACAATATCAACAGCATCATCATGTTTGGTTGACATATTGTCTTTTTGCAAAACTTTTTTCCAGAGGACAATAAGCACACACAGCAACGGCGCACTTCAAAGGACAGCGGCTGCTCGCATTAGCATCCCATACGACAGCGGACACAGCACAGCATAACTTCAACACGGAGCGAATAGTGCCGATATTGACTCAAAGGCTGCGCCTCATAGCGACATCATCCAGCATATTGTTGTGATCTTAAAACTCTTTATCATCAGTGGAGGCGGGGAAGAATTGTCATGACAAGGGAATTCAGTTCAGCAGTTTACTGAGCACTTCTTCAAGGCAGGTACAACACTCTCCAACATTGTGTTTGACTTTGTACAATCTTTCTTAGCATTTCAGGCCAAGGCAGGCTGTCTTTGGTGTCTCCCAGGCACAGACGGAGTAGGGCTCAACTCTACATCTATGCAGTATGGCAGACAGCAGACAACAGACAGCTCTCTCTCTCACAGGCTAACTCTTATTCTTTTATACCATATCACTGCCTGGGAGCAGGCCCCAATAGGGGACACATACACACAGTGTAAAAATAAATAAAATCCTATTGTCTGTCCTGTTTATTGCTTGGGCACTGTTATTTACGTGACAACACCTGAACATAACACACACAGACACACATTGGCTGTTTGTTTCTACCTCTCTCCTTGCTGGAAGTCTCGGACCTCCAGCCGCCCGCCTCCGCCTTGATCAAACGCTGAAAATAAAATAAAAGAGGGAAACAGTTGTCTCCTATTTTATCTTATTTCGTTTTATTTCTCCCTCTCCTCTGGCTAGAAGCGTCGGACCTCCCGCCTCCCGCCTCCCGCTCCCGTCTCAAACACGTAGGTCTCCCTCTCCGCAGCTGAGCACCCACGGCGCACGCCCGGCCTGTTAAATAGCCTGTAACCACTGTGTGACACAAAGTGCTTTGGTCATTAAATAATGTCGGGCTCGGTTCGGGTTCGGACAGAAATATGCTGCCCGTGCCGCACTCTAACACACACACACACACAAACACACGGAAAATCGGACATTATCATCAGTTTATAAAAACCCCCCGGACGCCCCGGACGGGACGTGAAAAGTGGGCATGTCCGGGCAAAAGAGGACGTTTGGTCAGCCTAACTTAATGTCCATTAACTAAAATCAACAGTCCAAGTTCAGAATTGTCCATCACTGTCAGGGGTCTAGGCAGCGGGCAGGTCTGTTTATGGTCCGACCTGCTCTGGTAGTTGGGGCCTGTTTTACAGTTTCTCTATCGGAACTGGAGCTGAGTTCCTGTGCTTGATGGATCCTCATTTTGGCCCGTTGTCTCCGGTGTCTTGCAGCCACTTTGGAGCGCCCCTGCTTACTAGGGGCAGGTGGTTCACCTCCAGGTGCGTCACTGTCACCATCTGTATGAGTAAGAGCTGCGTCTTGGATGGGAAGTTCATGTTCCTCTGGATCCACAGAGACTGGGGTTAAGGGTGGTGGGTTTCCTTCCTCCTCAGTATTTCTTTCCAGCAGGGAGTGTCTTACTCTCTTTATCCATCCAGGCACTACATCTGATGTATAGGGAAGCAATCGGTCGTGATGGAGCACTTTTGTGTTCTTCTGGTTTCTAACCTGATACAAAACTGGACCCATGCACTTGGTGACCAGACAGGGGCCTTTCCACGGGGCTTTGCGTTTGGGACTCAGGCTCTTTTTCTTTACATTGTCTCTCACATATGTGGCCCGCCACGAGAAACCCAGCAACAAGTCGGCCCGGCACAAGTCGAAGTCGTTTTTTTTTTTTAAATTAATGATTTTCGTTTTTTTGCAGAATGTGTAAGTTGAAATCATGAAGAAGCCACTCCATGTTTCAAATAACAGTATTGGTGGCCTTAAAACCATAAACTTTGTATTTGAATTTGGGTTGTTTTAGAGGAAATGCTCTGATCCTAGTTGGGGGTGCGGTGATAACAACAGTAAATTTGCATACTGGCTTTCTTTGGCTATTCACGTGCTTTTGTTCTTTTTTCAGCCAATCAGCTGAACCACATGGCTACTTATGCAGCCAGCCGCTCCTGCATTAAGGAACTGCTACTTCTGGAAGCTGCACGTGTTTTCATCATTGGCAGTACTTCTTCAGCAAGATAGATGCTTCTGGTTATGCCGACGCCGATCTCACTTCTGATTCTGAACCCGAACTAGAAGATGAAAGTGACGAAATCGACGAGAGCGACTGCATTACACTGGAGAACATCCCTAATCTACAGCTGACCTTAGCCTAAGATGAAGACGATGAAGAATCCCTCGGCCTCGCAGCGGAGGAGCTGGAGCGTAAGATATCAGAAGCTATATCTACGGTAACATTTGAAGGGGATAAAGACAGCGAAATGGAGAAGATCCGTAACTTTGACTGCAAATGCTACAGAAGAAGAAAGGAGAATTCTCTCCTTGGGACACAGTTGTGTAGCCACAAACTTTCTCCAGAGCTTATGTACAACATATGGATGGATTCTTTAGCTGCCAACAGAGAGTGGCAGGACATGAGAATAACTGGACACCTCGAGGCGAACAGACGTACAGTAGTTACTTCTGAGATGACTACATCCACCAAGAAGCCCCCGACGAAAAGAAAGCACCCCCGGACCACTTATTTCATCGGAGACAATGAAGTCTGCAGGAATACTTTTCAGTTTCTTATGGGGTGAGTTTTCATTAACGTCCAAGTTATCTATGTTACGTTAGTGTTCATTCGAAGTCACATACAGGGATTACAAACTGTTTTTTCATGTTTTTCATGGCTTTACCTTACATTGTTATTAGCTAGCTCAGTACTGTCTGCACATCGAAACTAAGCTGTAATGGGAGGTTTATATAGGGTAATGTGAGCATCTGCTATTAATTTGAATAACACACCAACCTGATGATGTGTTTGAATAATGTGTGAATCACACACCCGTGGGTGAATAACACACCTTTGGGTGTATGAATAAAGTATTGACTGTGATGCTAATGATTTAGCAACTAGCCTACCTGAGGACAGTTTGGATGAATATATCCAGAGTCAGGTGACAACAAATCAACAGAGCTGTGGAATTTATAAAAAACTACGCAGAAGACAATGCCATCATGCTGCCTGGCCGACATCCTGGGCATAGGGATTGGCATGTGAAGTTGCTGCCAACCCATGTGTCTAAAGCCTCAGTGTGGCGTCTCTATGTGAAGTCTGCTAAGGAGCTTGGTATGTGTAAAAATTGATTTCAAATCGAATGCTTCTAATGTGAAGTAATGTGAAGCACTATTAACAATTAAAGTATAATTAACCATAAGTAATATCTGTTTTTTCAGGTGAGCGTGCAGTTTGTAAATCAAGCTTCAAAGCACTGTGGAACCAGCTCCTCAGAAGCTGCAGGCCACGTACAGATCTCTGCTGGCAGTGCCAAATCAATAACGAGCAGCCGGTATGAAGTGCAAACCTCCCAGATGATAGAAAGTCTGAAGCGGTCAAGAAGCAACAAGATCATCTTTCCCTTGTGCAAAAAGAGAGGGCTGTGTACAACGAGATGATTGCTGCCTGCAGAAAGATGTGCTGACTCTCAGTTGTCTTTTGGACCCTCCCCATCAGCAAGCAAGAAGATCAGGATGCACTACAGTTTTGATTTTGCACAGCAGGTACTATTTATCACACGTTATTTACTTCACTTCACTTTATTAAATGTCCCTTGAAGGGCGATTTGGTTTGCAGCAGACACACACGCCAAGTGTTACTGTACAATATTAAAGTGCATAGAGAATAAGTAGCCTAATAATAAATAGTTACAAGTGCAAATGCAAAGTAGCAATAATAAATAATAATAAATAGTTGCAAGTGCAAATGCAGAATAGCAGCAATATAGCAATCACGGTTATTTTGTTGAATGAAAGTTTTTTTATTTCTATAATTTTTATAGTGTTTGATTTATTAGACTGTTATGAATAGACACAAACGTCTTTCATTTGATCTAATCCCCTTTCCCTCTCTGTCTTCTTCAGATGCACTTTCCCTCAAACCCTCTTCAGCCTGGGCCAATGTACTTCCTGACTCCATGGAAATGTGGCCTTTTTGGTGTCTCCTGTGAAGGGCTGCAAAAACAGGTGAATTTCCTGATTGATGAAATCATGTTGTCAAGTAAGGGGAGCAATGAAGTCATCAGCTACATGCATAATTTCTTCAGCAGACGTGGATCTTCATTGTGACAACTGCAGTGGGCAAAACAAAAACAACTTCATGCTCTGGTACGGTGCCTGGCGGGTTGGACACAAGCTTCACTCCACACTTAGCATCCACTTCCTTATTGCTGGCCACACCAAATTTGCCCATGACTGTGGCTTTGGACTAATCAAGCAAGCATTCATGAGGATCAGAGTCAACACTTTGGCAGACATCGCCAAGGTTAGTTTATTTTATTTGACTACTGTAAATGTGTAAAACATGCATTTTTAAAAAAAATCATGAAAAATAATAGAATATTTCCATTGTGGTCCTTGCTGTCAACAGGTAGTGGAAAACAGCTCTCCTGAGAGTCACCTCAATATCCCACAGCTTGTTGGAATGGCAGATGGCAGAGTGATAGTCAAGACCTTCGACTGTCAGACGCATCTGAGTCCCTACTTCTGAAGGCTCCCACAGATCAAGAGTTATCAGCACTTCAGGTATTTATATTGAAACTTCCACATTGTATATAAAAAATAATTTCATGGACATGAAAGTGTTTTATGAGTAAACAGTGAGCCACGTTTTAAATATCCTGTTATGTGCTTATATTCTGTCACAGCTTTGACGCCAAGAGACCAGGTGTGGTGCTTGCTAGAACTCACAGTGATGCAGAACCTGTCGAATTTCAGCTACTGCGCAATCCAGGAGTTCTGCCTCTTGTTGACAGTCTTCCTGTCCTGGCCCCACCTGGACTGAACATTGACAGGCAGACCTATCTTTTTGAAAAAATCAGGCCTTTCTGTGCTGACGAGGCAAGAGACACCACATGCCCAGCGCCAAGGGTCACAGCACAGAAGAGTACGCAGAAGAGGATGCGGGTGTGATATCAGCAAATATTTGACTCTCCTTCACACCCTCTCCACAATGTGCTGATCAGCCACAGGAGCTCATTCAGCAACAGACTGATCCATCCACACTGCACCACAGAGTGACTTAAATGTATTTTATTTTATTAAATATTAGAACTCTTAAGTATATTACCTTTCTTGTTTTTCATTTTTATTCAGGGGCTTTTTGTTTTGTTTTTTGGGATCAACTTTATTCAGGGGCTTTTTGTAACAAAAGCATTTCCATTTCAATAAAGTACATTCTGATTCTGATCAGTCCACTAAAGTGCTTAAGGAAAATAACACTACATCAACATTAACTACACTGTTCAAACTACTACAATAGTTTCTGCCCTGCAGGCTAACAGATACCAGATGTCACTGAGAGCTAGACCAGTAGGGGGTAGGGCTTATCTAAATGAGAATGAAACTTGTTCTTTAAGGGCCTGTGGGACTAATAGCTTCAGCACTGGAGGTGAGCCAAGTCCATTTTCCCATCTGTAATACAGGACTCCAGAGTGCCGCTCTACCTGAGGCCAACATAGCCAGTACTTCCGAACAGCTGGGCTTTCCATAGCAATTTCATCTTGTGCTGGGAGGGCACCCTTATCTATCCAGTGGTGCAATCTAGAGAGACATGGATCCTTTCTTTGTTTCTCCTCTATCTCACTGTTTTCAAGCTGCAACAGCCAGTTAGACTCTGTTGTGTGTCTCCTCTCCTGAGGTTAGCTCCATCCTCTGGTGAGACATGATCAGAGAGTGAGAGCAGAAACAGTGCGTACTGCTTGTGTGACACCCAGAGGTATGACATCATCTACATTCTCATCAAATCGAGCCCACTGTTCATGTAATTTGCGGCAGTGAGAGCATCCACCACACGGCAGAGAGGAAAGGTCCTTGCCAGCGTTGTAACAGCTACATGGGAAAACAGCTGTCTGTCGTGAAAGAGCATCTGCATTACAATGCTGTGTGCCTGCTCTATGCTCGATTTGAAAATCGTACTGACTCAGTTCTTCTAGCCATCTTGCTAGCTGCCCTTCAGGATGCTTGAAGCGGAACAGCCATGTCAAACTGTTATGGTCGGTCCGGAGCATGAATCTGTGGTCGAGGAGATAATGTCTGTACTGTCTTGTGAATTTTACCACTGCGAGGAGCTCTCTTCTTGTTACACAGTAGCGCTGGTGTGTACTTTGGAGATGTGAGCTACTGTAAGCTATGACCTTCTCCTCCCCTTCTTGAATCTGAGCCAGCACAGCCCCTATGCAGTAGTTTGAGGCATCTGTGTCCAAGAGAAACTGACCATCAGATGTGGGGTAAGACAATATGGGTGCCGAGGTCAGTCTGTCCTTAAGTTCAGTGAAGGCTCGTTGCTGAGACTCTCCCCATTTGAACCCACTCCCCACTTGAGCTCATGTAGGGGCCTGCTGATCTGGGAGAATGCTGGAACGAAGCGATGGTAATAGTTACAAAGCCCCAGGAATGCTTGTAACTCTTCCAGCTTTGTGGGTGGGCTCCAATCCTTGACGCTGTTAATGAGCTCAGGGTTGGGGCTGATGCCTTGGCCACTCACTACATGGCTCAGAAAAAGCACTTCATCCTTGAGAAGGTGGCATTTGGATGGTTTAAGCTTCAGCCCAATCTGACTCATGCGCTCAAAGACTGTGGCCAGGTTGTTGAGACTATTGTAGTGTAAGAGTTAATCCCTAATCAAGTAAAAGTATTATACTGCATAAGTTGATTAAGAAACAAGTCACATAACCATCATATGACCATGTTTTATGTATAAGTTCTTATAAAACCGATTGAAATGCATCTATATGTGTTAAAGCTCCGGGGCTTGACTCATGAGTTGTATGAGTTGAAGCTTGTGAACACATTAAACTCGATTGCATCAGACTCTGCCTGCCTCCAATGTTTCTTTGAGTATTAATTAGCTGAATCCAAGATACCAGATCGACATCAGAGGACAACTGAGAAGCAACATTGAGGACAAGGTCGGGAGCCTCCAGGCCCAATTCCAGGCACTGATTGTTGCCTCTTCAAGTGGCGAGCGCAGCCAGGAGGGAAGGAAGGTCAGAGCCGGAGACCAGGAGCACTGGGCTGTACGCCAGACACACAGGTGGCCACCAAATAAGGTAAGCAGAGCTTTTTTCTGTCTAAACCGGGTGTGTCAGGGGTGCAGTGCTGGGAGCCACCCAGGTCAAAGGTATTTGACAAATTCCTATCCTAAAAGAACCTAATTATGATGAATTGATTAAATTGGAAAGCAGTTAGAGATATCACTGAAAAGGCAACTAACATCACTGGAGACGGTTGGGTCTGCTGCAATAGGTGTGATCGTGGAGCGGAAAGAGTGAATGTGTGTGTATTGAATGTATGGAATACAAGTAGTAAGATAGTTAAAGTATTTAAGGTATTTAATGACAAAATTCTAACTATTAGAGGCAAAATTCATGACCTCCTGTCCTCAGATAGTACCTATCTAACCTCAAACACAGCTGTAAGACTTAATATATATTTAGATTGCTTCTCCCCAATTTCTCTTCAAGAATTGACAGCAGTGATTTCTTCATCTAAATCATCAACGTGTCTCTTAGACCCCATCCCAACTAGGCTACTTAAGGAGGTCTTTCCTTTAGTTAACACTCATATATTAGATATGATCAATATATCCTTATTAACAGGCTATGTACCACAGTCTTTTAAGGTAGCTGTAATTAAACCTCTACTAAAAAAGCCCACCCTGGATCCAGAGGTGTTAGCCAACTATAGACCAATATCTAATCTTCCCTTTATGTCAAAGATCCTTGAGAAAGTAGTCGCAGACCAGCTGTGTGATTTTCTCCATGATAATCATTTATTTGAGGAATTTCAGTCAGGATTTAGAGTGCATCATAGCACTGAGACAGCACTAGTTAAAATTACAAATGACCTTCTGATTGCTTTAGACAAAGGACTTGTCTCTGTACTTGTTTTATTAGATCTTAGTGCGGCGTTTGACACAATTGACCATCAAATTCTACTGCAGAGACTGGATCACTTAATTGGCCTAAAAGGTTCTGCACTAAGCTGGTTTAAATCTTATTTATCTGATCGTTATCAGTTTGTTGACGTTCATAATGAATCATCCTTACGTACCAAAGTTTGTTTTGGAGTTCCGCAAGGTTCTGTGCTCGGACCAATCCTATTTACTCTATATATGCTTCCTTTAGGTAACATCATTAGAAATCACTCTATAAATTTCCATTGTTATGCGGATGATACTCAGTTGTATTTATTGATGAAGCCAGAAGAAAGTAATCAATTAACTAAACTCCATAACTGCCTTAAAGACATAAAAACTTGGATGAGCACCAATTTCCTGATGTTAAATTCAGACAAAACTGAAGTTATTGTTCTTGGCCCCAAACAAGTCAGAGACTCTTTATCTGATGACATAGTTTCTCTAGATGGCATTGCTCTGGCCTCTAGCACTACCGTAAGAAACGTCGGAGTAATATTCGATCAAGATTTGTCTTTTAATTCTCATTTAAAACAAACCTCACGGACTGCATTTTTTCATCTGCGTAATATTGCGAAAATTAGGCCTATCCTGACCCGAAAAGATGCAGAAAAATTGGTCCACGCTTTTGTTACCTCTAGGCTGGATTACTGTAACTCTCTATTATCAGGTAGCTCTAGTAAGTCCTTAAAAACTCTCCAGCTAATTCAGAATGCAGCAGCACGTGTACTAACAGGAACTAAGAAACAAGATCATATTTCTCCTGTTTTAGCTTCTCTGCACTGGCTCCCCGTAAATCCAGAATTGAATTTAAAATCCTACTGTTAACTTAAAAAGCTCTAAATGGTCAAGCTCCATCATATCTTAGTGAGCTCATAGTGTCATATTATCCCACCAGAACACTGCGCTCTGAGAACGCAGGGTTACTCGTGGTCCCTAAAGTCTCCAAAAGTAGATCAGGAGCTAGAGCCTTCAGCTATCAGGCTCCTCTCCTGTGGAATCATCTTCCTGTTACGGTCCGGGAGGCAGACACCGTCTCCACATTTAAGACTAGACTTAAGACTTTCCTCTTTGATAAAGCTTATTAGTTAGGCTTATAAGCTTATAAGCTAGTTAGGGCTGGCTCAGGCTTGCCCTGTACCAGCCCCTAGTTAGGCTGACTTAGGCCAAGTCTGCCGGAGGACCCCCCTATAACCCCCTTCTCTCCTTCTCTCTCTCTCTCTCGTATTCTATTACTGCATCTTGCTAACTTGGCCATTCTGGATGTCACTAACTCGGCTTCTTCTCCGGAGCCTTTGTGCTCCACTGTCTCTCAGATTAACTCATATCGCAGCGGTGCCTGGACAGCGTAACGTGTGTGGTTGTGCTGCTGTCGTGGTCCTGCCAGATGCCTCCTGCTGCTGCTGCCATCATTAGTCATTAGTCATACTTCTACTGTTATTATACACATATGACTATTGTCACACATGTATACTGCCAGATATTAATACATACTTTCAACATATTGTACCACAGTAGCCAGAACTATAACTATAATATTATTACTTTCAATAATATTGTTGTAAGCTACTGTTATTACCTGCATCTCTCTCTCTGTCTCTCTCTCTGTCTCTCTCTCTGTCTCATTGTGTCATACGGATTACTGTTAATTTATTATGCTGATCTGTTCTGTACGACATCTATTGCACGTCTGTCCGTCCTGGAAGAGGGATCCCTCCTCAGTTGCTCTTCCTGAGGTTTCTACCGTTTTTTTCCCCGTTAAAGGGTTTTTTTTGCGGAGTTTTTCCTTATCCGCTGCGAGGGTCATAAGGACAGAGGGATGTCGTATGCTGTAAAGCCCTGTGAGGCAAATTGTGATTTGTGATATTGAGCTTTATAAATAAAATTGATTGAGTGATTGATTGATTGATTGATTGATAACTAGAACCTTACATGTGATTTCAGGTCAACCAGCTTACAAAATGATGGGGACTGACCCAGACTGGGCACCATCACTATAGAAGATACACTGCAAGCAGCAGAGATGAGGGTCCATCCATGTCCTCCTTGATGAGTTTATCTCTGTACAGTATCTTCTCATTCTTAGTTTTCTTCAGATTGGCTTAAATATTTATTAAACTCTCCAAAGTTACTGCAACTTCACCAAACTGCTCCTCCGGTTCTTTCTATTGTTTACATCCGCAGTGCAACCAAAATGGCGCCTGGGGGTGTGTCAGCCACTGCAGACACATGAATCACAATGACTGATTTGGGTGCATTGTTTTTTGTTAGGAAAACACAGTTTGTGTGAACAGCCTGCTATGCTGGCATCATTTTTCAGCCCCAGAGGTTGCTGCTTGTTCACGACCCATATTTACATTTGAGCTCCAGTGGCTGCAGTAATTATGACAGGAGCAAAGTAGGAACTCAGGTAACATAGTGTGAAGAGCGGCAAAGTCTGCATATGGAGGAGTTCGGATTGAGGGATGAGTCAAACAAACAGGACTTTTACCCAGGAGACTGCTGTTCGTATGCCATGTAAAACAAAAGTCGAGGTTGACTTGCTTTAACCTAAATAGATAACTTGCCACGATGTAACTTATGTATGTGACGGCACTGACTTACTAGTGTTCTTTGGATAAAAAGAAGTCTTCTGTTGAAAGTAAATCACAAGAAAGATAATTTCTCAGCCATTATAAATCAGGCCTTCATTCTTTTTTCCTTGATATGATTGTAAGCTGATTATAGTGCCAATGGCCGGGGTAAATAAATTAGGTTATCATTTATGATACTGACTATTTTATTATTATTGCCACGCAACATAGTTAGTGGTAATTGTTTTTGTACAGTATTGTAGCTCAGTTATAGTGCAAACAAAGACAGCAGAGCAAAAGAAACAGGCAATGGTCATCATAACCATTACAACAGTAGGAAGGGAACATATTAGTGTAAAAACTATGTACAGTGAAAAATATTTCATATGTTCAATTAAGTTCTCCAGCATTTCAAGTAGCCCAATGAGCTGAAAGTACAATCGGTGATGTGCCAATGCAAAACGCTTAGCAGTTTAGTCCAGGGCCTGCAGGGCAATGCATATGTGGTATTGGGTAATATGGACCTATAGTGCCTTCCAGAGGGGGGAAGTTGGAAGAGGAGGTTTGCTGGTTGAGAGGGGTCACTGGCTATATCAGATGTCTAGTTCAAGATGTGCTTTATGAACAGAGCTGACTGGAGCAAGGTCACAGCCAATATTGCTGGAGGCTTCAGTGATTACAACTATTGAAACAGTGTAAATGCTTTCTGTAGTGCTTCAAGCAGCAATTAAACACCTTTATTTGATTACTTTTGTATAATTAACCATCAAAATTAGTGACATTATTGCCCCCAGAGTTGGCTCAGACAATCCGTATGACAGAATGTGCCATGAGACTTGATTGGAAATCTGTTGGACTGCTGTATGGCCATTTATAGCACAAAAGATAAAACACTTTATTTTGGCAATGTGCATAGGGCACAACAGCACTTATTAAAAAAAGAGACCTTATTTTAGAAATATTAAATGAGGCTCATTAAATAGTATAAAAATACTATAGAGTCCCACTGATCTACGATAGTCATGATATTCTTGAATATATTAAGTATTTATAATCACATGTGTATGTCCTTTTAAGTTTTTCGTTGTGCCTCTTCACTATAGGAAAAGCATGATGCTGCTGCCCCTCCTCAGCCCAGAGACCATCGCTGAGATCAATTTTGAGGATGAAGAGAAGGGTGAAGAGCTTCAAACAGCCAGCAAGGAATGCCTCTCTCTCCAGTGCCAGACCACCATCTCAGGTACAAGGAGGAGGGTCCGACTCCTCCAAGTGGGATGCATGTCACATATTTACCAGCAAGTCACTGTAGCTCCAGCCACACAGAAAAAGCCAGGGGTTCAGCTGGGCCTGGGTTGTCTGGAGCTTCACACATAGGCTCTGCTTGGTTGGCCTACAGGTAGATAAAATCCAAATTCCAATTTTCACAGTGGGGTGGTGACCAGTGTCAGTGCTGAGTCTAACCTGTGTAAGGGCAGCAACAGAAAGTTTGCTGAACCAGCAGGAAGTTGGGGTGGTCAGGGATCAGTCTGACTCTTTTGAGTGCACCTTGTGCATCTGCACTGACGATAGATTTCAGGGCACGAAAAAGGTAGCATGTGTCCAGGCCTTAAGGGCAAAATACACCGCTGACAAATGGCATGTGTCACTACTGTTTACACTTTTAGCATATAAAACTAAATACCATTAAATCCTCTTAGAAATCCAAAGGCCTGCCTGCAGGCCCTAATATGCATGTGATATTGTTAAGAATTCCTCAAGTTAGGCATTTATAGAGAAGTCACTGATGATGTGAGTTATCTTTATAATGCTGTAAAACTGAGGTGGTTAGATTGGTAACCTATTTTCTCTGTGTTCAGCAGCTTTGTGACTGATTTGACCTCTGAGAGTGGGCTGATACTCTGTACTCTGTACTGTACAATGGATATGGTATCAGTAAAACCCCGTAAACCGAACTGATGACTCCTAGTGTTCTCTGACCAGAACCCTGTAGTAGTCAATTACTCTCCCAGCCCAGCCTCAGAGGTCAAATCCATCTCAGATATATTGTTCAAAAGCTACAATCCTCGTGGTTCAATTGATGCTGACTATTTCAAGATAGGACCACAACAGCAGGTTCAACTAACAAACAAACGGTTATAACTCACCTATGAAGCGTTAATTTAATCCTCAGATCCAAAGGAAATGGTGCTGACACAGCTTTCACACACTCCCAAAGGTCCAGACAACCTAAATCCAAAAAATTACACCCACAGATATCCACCAACTGCTGTTTCATCATTTCAAACATTCATATTTCTCCTCATATTATCCATAATGTCTTCCCTTTGCATGTAAATATGTTGACTGCTCACTGTAACTCTGACTTTTGATTGACACCTCACTTAAGCCAGTAGAAGCTTCCAGTGTTGTTGCTATGGCGTCAATAGCCAGTGAGGGCCCGTGTTGAAACAAAGTGCAACCTTCACATTTCCTCATCTTATAACCATATATATATTATTTCAGTGCTGTGAAACTTGTATAATTTAATGACAGAAGCATTAACAGTGTTTCTGACTGTTAGGGAAGAAACTTGAGTGTTTCTTTTCAAATGAGACCATGTATGTATGTGTACTAAAGATGGAACAAGAACAGCTGTCAGTTTACTTTGGCTATGCCTTGGATAAGTGTTTTCGGTGAATTAAGGTGAATTGTACAGGATGCTCATAGTACATTTGTTGTAATTTCTGAGCTGAGCTCACATATGGGATCCAACAAAATTTGGGTTTGTCAAAACTGCTTATCTTTTGTTGTTTTTCTTTTCTTTTCTTTTTTTTGGCATTTTCATTTGATGTGAAAAATCAGAACTTGTTCTGCTTGCCTAGCAAAGGGCATTCCATCCCTCCCCAAAAACAATTTCAGATGTCAGCAACCTTTTTCTGCTTAAGTACCCACATAAATGTCTCAGTTTGGTCCTGCTGTGAGCTGCTCTGTAGTAAGAGATTTAACCTATGTGTAATTCCAAAAATTTCAGAATGAAAGAGTTTCTGAAATTTCCTGGGCACAGAAATTCCTAATTTTATGCAGTTACCACATGAAGCAGGTGACTGACATTACAACAATAACAATACAGTCTGTTGGTGCTGCTATTGTTTTTTTTAATATTATCATCATTATTATTATTATTGTTATTATTTTGTTTCACAGTATATTCATACACATTACATTTAGATTTATTAGATCGCATGCTTTGCCTTTTAGCCTCTGACACTCAGTTATTGTGATACAACTAGTATTTCTCCCGACATTACATTAAGTTCAGTCACACTAAGCTTTATTGTATCAAAAGATCCATATAGCCAAGAGTTTAGTGATGGATTTGGCCAGATTACAACAATGCCGTCCAAACATGCAAAGGTAAACTAAGCTGGGTTCTGCTTTCTTGAATTACAAATCCAGCAGAGGAGATCTCTTTCACTGGCTGTGCTCGATGCAGGGATGGTGAAAATATCACTGCCAGGTTAGGAAACATTTCAGTATGCTCCTTCCACAATCATAAAACCTCAAAAGGATCCTCCTTGGGTGTCTTGAAGTCAACATAGACTGCCACCTCATCCTTGAGCTGCATGTTTCATGGCTGGAGTCCTCCACGTCGGTGACAAATGTGACGACAGGGTCAAAGGTTCAACAAAGGTTCAACTTAGACTTAGACTTAGAATTTATTGTCCCCTTGAGGAAATTCTTTTCCACAGCACCATCTCCATTCCCAATGTCCACCACAGAACAGAACAAGACACACATTTTGAAATACACAGTAGAAAAACAGACAAACAAAACACTGTCCACACTTAACATAGTCCACACTCTGGCCTGTTCAGCGAGGCCTTTTCTTCAGGGCCGCTATGACAGCAGGGATCAGGCTTTTCCCAAGGCGAGCCCTTCTGCACCATAGTGCTCTGTATCTGCGTCCTGAGGGGAGAGGGGTGAGGTGGGTGTTTAGGGGATGTGTGATGTCCTGTTCTATTGAGGTTGCAATTCGTGTTATGGCCCTGTTGTTTAAATCTGTTAGGTTTGGTGGGGGGAGACCAGTTATTCTGGAAGCTGTGGTGGTTATGCGTGTAAGTTTGGCCTTGTTTTTAACAGATAACATGTTGAAGAAGCAGGTGGAACAGTACAGGAGGATGGATTGGACTATGCTTTGATACAGCAGCAGGAGGAGATGGGAGACAACATCCTTTCAGTTTGCGGATGGCTGACAGTCTTTGATGGCTCCTTTTGTGAATGTCACTGGTGTGCTGGTTGAAAGTGAGTTTACTGTCCAATGTTATTCCAAGGTATTTAAAACTGCCGACTATTTCCACTGCTTGGTTATTGTTGAGGATGGAGTGCTGAGGTGAGGGGGGACTAATTATTATTTATTTTGTTTTTGTAACATTGAGACGGAGATGGTTATCCTCACACCACTGAGTGAAGTGTGCAATGGTGTTATCCCAGGACAGAGTTGTTGTCTGTATATATATATATATATACAGTATATATATACATATGTGTGTGTGTGTGTGTGTATGTGTGTCTATAATATATATATATATATATATATATATATATATATATATATACCCATTACACAGGGCCTTATGACGTTCCTTTGTTTGTGTGTGTGTGTGTGTGTGTGTGTGTGTATAATATATGTATATATATTATATATATACATATACCCATTACACAGGGAGGTTTGTCAATGAACTATCTTTGCCTTTGCGCTTTGTTTAGCTAATGTTAACCAGCAGATGACCTACATTAATATGGAGATAAAACTGTTAACGTCAGAGACTTGCTTCACTAACGTTGATAAAAGACTCGACTTGACTTTGACTTTGTATTCCTGACTTGAGACTTGACTTTGACTTGAGACAGATGACTCGAAAGGACTTGGCTTTAGTTCAATATTAAAGGCACGCTAAGCACCGTTGGGCGTCATTTCTGTTTACGTTTGTAGGAGCCATTTTGTTTGGGGTTTTTTGTATAAGAACTACAAGGCGTCGCATTTTTGAGTTCAGTCGATGACGTAATCGCGACACGTCTGTCATTAATAGAAATAGGCACAGGTGTGTGAGACCTGTGGGCGCTGAGATGAGAAATTGTTTTTCAACCACTACAAGCGCTCGTAAATGATGTGTGTATAGAGCCTTTTGCTTCACATTATATAGTTTTCATTGACTGATACTTGAGCAACGTTTTTTGTAGGCTAGAATACCTTGGTAAGCGCTATTTTTGATGCATGCATGCATACATATCTTTTTTGTTTGTTGACAGGGCGCACTCACACACACACACACACACACATTCACCCCACACACTCATTCATTCATCTATAAAACCCAGACCTTCAAGCAAGTACTCAACCAATGTAAGTAAACAAATCTGGACATTTAAATGAAGCGTGTTGAAGACTGTGCCTTTTAGGCGTCCCTTAAATGAAAGTCAAGACAAAAGTTGAAAAACACCTCTAAAGTTGACAGCACGTCACCGGATGGATATTGATTGTTGCTTGACTCATGTAATTGATAAAGTCACGGAACAAAGATCAGACAGCATAAAATAAAAATACAACAACAAACGGAGCTGTTGAAGCACGTATACAATGGACTTTTTTTGACGTGGCAATTAATTTGAACATTTGAATGGATGTTGTATGTTTTTGATGTCACGATTGATGCCTTTGTGTACTGCAATATTGTAGCACAGATGCATAAAGCTAATATGCCTTTTGTTGAGCAGTAATGCAGTTCCTAGTATGTCAGTGTTTACAATGATGTGATAGGCTCCCAGGCGCAGTGATATGGTGTAAAAGAATATGAGTTAGCTTGTGTGTGAGAGAGTTGTCTGTTGTCTGCTGTCTGCCATACTGCATAGATGTAGAGTTGAGCCCTCCTCCGTCTGTGCCTGGGAGACACCTAAGACAGCCTGCCTTGGCCTGAAATGCTAAGAAATATTGTACAAAGTCAAACACCATGTTGGTGAGTGTTGTACCTGCCTTGAAGAAGTGCTCAGTAAACCGTTGAACTGAATTCCCTTGTCGTGACAATTCTTCCCTGCCTCCACTGATGATAAAGAGTTTTAAGATCATGACAACTAGTATCAGAAGTGGGATATCCATAAATGAACTGTAGCATTCCACCAACGAAAATTCCATCGGATCACTCGGAGGTGTCTGGTAGCATTAGCTTGCTACGCTAGCAGTTAGCTCACGCAGGTAGCCACTAGCTAAGTGACAGCCCAGTGTGCACCAGCAGAGCACTGAGAGCTCAAGTCTGCCACAAAATGAGGCAAATCCAAGTAATAAAGTCATTCTGTGTCCCCTAGTCTCCCCACGAATCCTCCACAATAAGTTGAAAGTGAGAAACGGACTTTTAACTGCACACGAGAAAAAACAAAAACAAAAAACAAACAGCACAGCAGTGGCATTAAAGGAGCATTCCCCTCATCAAGTGTTTACTGTGCGGCATTAAAAGAGCAATCCCCTCATCAAGTCACTTGCTGTGTGACATTAAAGGAGCAATCCCTTCATCAAGTCGCTTGCTATGTAACAGTAAAGGAACATTCCCCTCAAAAATAAAAATAAATAAATTTAAAAAAAAGAAAGAAAGAAAGAAAAAAAAGAAGGAAGATTAAGCAGAATGGACGAAAGGCAAGCAAGCCAAGGAGCAACTGGAGGGCAAGCCTCAGCTGATGCTAGTTTGGAACAGCCTCCTGGATGGATACAAGTCCTCCTAGAAAACCAGGCCAAACAGCTGCTGCAATTGCTATCTCCAACCTTGGGCCAATTGCAGGAAGCTTCAAAAAGCATCCAGGAATTAAAGCCACAATGAGGCAGCTTGGACATTCATCCTAAATATGGAAGCCCACTCGCTGCTTTTCCCAACTCATCCACACCCAGCTTAGCCACACCTCTTCAGAGTGATGACCCACAAAGAGCCTCTGTTGTGGACCTGCCCTCTGGGACAGCCAGGGGAGCACCAGACTTCACTCCTGAGTTGGATGTAATTCATCGACACACCCTCAGCTCAGCTCCACCTAAGTATTGGCATCCAGGAAGTTCTGTCATAGGGACGTCTGAGCAAACTGACCTGGACCACTCTACAACTGAGACAGCTAGATCTAGGTTGGCTGAACACACCTTGGCTGAACCTGTAGTCCGGCGACGTCATAACCCCAGAAGGAGTGAACCCACCCAACCTGGCCCAGGCGTGCCTTTCCCTGGGTATAACTCTCATGCTTATGGCCCCCATGGAAACTCAGACGACATCCTGGACAACAGTAATCTACGTCAGGATGGCCCTGGCATCTCCCAGGTTACTTCCCACTTTTCCTCTGCATCTTGTTGCTCTAGCACCAAACTCCTGCCAACATTTGATGGGAAAGAGGACTGGGCTGCTTTCTTCATTCCCTTTGAGAGAATCGCTCAGAGCCAGCGATGGACTAGTGCTAAGAGGGTGGATAGATTACATGAGCGGCTAAGGGGGCCAGCTATCCACTTTGTCTGCTCTCTCCCAGAATATGTTTGGGAAGACTACACCCTACTCATTGAACAGCTGACTCAACGTTACAACCAAATTGAACCACCAAGCACTGCCAGACGTCAACTGAGCGAGCTTTGCCAGGCTAAGGAGTCAGCTGTTGAGTTTGCTTAAGAGGTCCACCGTCTTGTCACTCTAGCCTACCCTGGTATTGACTTGGGGTTGCAGGACCAGTTTGCAGTAGATGCCTTCTTGAAGGGGGTTCGCAATCAGCGGGTTGCTTATGAGGTCATGAATAAGGACCTCATCACCTTGTCAGAGGCTTTAAAATTGGTTGAGGCCCATGAGCATAACTACAGAGCGACTCTGGGTCGTGATTCTGATGGGAGAGCAAGAGTTCGTCGCATATCATGGGCTGATGACAACAAAGAGGTGGACATTAACTCTTCCCCAGCACCTCAAAGGCAGCGGGAGGGGGGCACACTTGTAGATGAACTGAAACAGCTCAGAGACCAACCTGGATGTCTGCAGCTTGCTGTGGAGACACTGGCACTGAAACAACCATTAACTGAAACAACTCAGCCAGACAAAACGGAACAGCACCGAGGGAGATCCCCCACCCGTGCACCCAGTGGTGCCAGCCAACATGGTAGATTTCGTTCCCCTAGCCCCTCCCCCAGCACCAAGGGTGCTCCCTACCTCTGTGGAGAGACCGGTCACTTTAAAAGAGACTGTTCCAGATCCCCCAGCCCCAAGGTACAGGGAAACTAGAACTGGCTAGGTCCGATGGCCGGGGCCTGGCCAACTGTCACCATGGCCATGAAAAAGTTTCACCAGAGCCGGCTAAAACTGAAGACACACCTGTTATCAATGTAGGCAGAGCAACCGGTGAGGGATGTAGCATATATCTCCCTGTCCGTCTTAACCAGTTAGATATACAGTGTGTCGTTGATACTGGACACACTGTCATGTCATGTAAAGTGTTTGAGCAACTTGGTTTGAGCAGCCCAGACAATGGCAAATGAGATGTCCTAAAAAATGCAGAACAAGGAAAAGTAATGGGGCTTGCAAAAGGTTATGATGTGACCTTGGAAGTAGGCAGCAAGAGTGTAACATGTAACGTGTATGTGGCCCCTATTCAGGACTCTCTCCTCATGGGACTTGACTTCATGTTGCAAAATGATGTCACTATCCAGAAAGAATGTAATGTTTACATACACGGCGAGCCATTACCAAGTTACTTAGCTGGAAGAGACGTCAAGGCTTATACTGTTTCTAGGGTGCTGGTCATAGAGCCATCCATCCTTCCTCCACAAAGTGAGTGTGACATCTGGGGAACTGTTGAAAATCCACAGCCAGGGCGCACAGCTGTCCTAGAACCAACAGGACTTGCTGATGGTGTATTGTCAGGCAGTGTGCTAGTGGAAATGAACCAGAGGGTACCCATCAGAGTGTGTAACCTGTCGTCTTCCAGCACTAAACTGCTCCAAGGCACTTGCCTGGGAATACTCATTAAAAGCCCCTTCCCATGGAGAATTCTGCAGCTTCTGAGGAAGTTCAGCCCCCATTGTCTCAATCACGCACCTACCTGAAAACTGCAGGAAATGGGCCCTGCGTCCCCTGATGTTTTGTCTGCACAGCCAGCACCAGAGAAAGACTTCTCAGATGCCCAGTCCGACCCGTCGGTGTCAGAGGGAGCTCCACTGTTGCAAGAGGTACGCTATCTTAAGCCTGTATGTGTCTTAGATCTGCCTGAGCACCTGGGAGAGCTCTTCACATCGGCAAGTGAGGGATTAAATGAACAACAACAAGATGCTTTTCTACACCTGCTCTGGAGATATCAGTCTTTGCAGCTAGTGATGAAGATTTGGGCTACTTTAGCACTGTCAAACATTACATCAATACAGGAGACGCCTGCCCTGTCAGACAGCCACCGCACCGCACTCCACTTGGATTCCAAGCTGAGAAGGAAAAACACCTCAACAAAATACTGGGGGCTGGTGTTATTGTCCCCTCAACCTCTGCATGGGCATTTCTGGTGGTACTCGTGCAGAAAAAGGATGGTGTATTGACTACCGGAAGCTCAATGAACTGACTGTAAGGGATGCCTACCCCCTCCCCAAAATTGAGGAATGCCTGGACACCCTTAGTGGAGCCACAGTTTTCTCGACTCTTGATCTCCAAAGTGGGTATTGGCATTGAAGTCGATGAACAGGACTGCTGCAAGACAGCCTTAATCACTAAATATGGGCTGTATGAGTATTCCAAAATGCCCTTCGGCTTATGCAACGCACCAAGCACCTTTCAGTGGGCCATGGAAGTGGTGCTGAGAGGACTACAGTGGCGGACTCTCCTCATATATCTGGATGACGTGATCGTCTTGGGCAAGAACGTGGAGGATAGTGAAGAGGCAAAAATCGGTGCCTGGAATTGGGCCTGGAGGCTCCCAACCTTGTCCTCAATGTTGCTTCTCAGTTGTCCTCTGATGTCGATCTGGTATCTTGGATTCAGCTAATTAATACTCAAAGAAACACTGGAGGCAGGCAGAGTCCGATGCAATCAAGTTTAATGTGTTCACAAGCTTCAACACATACAACTCATGAGCCAAGCCCCGGAGCCGGACTGAAAACTCGCTCTCAGCATGCTCGCTTTTATGCTGGTGGAGACTGGGTAGAGTCTCCACCTCTTTTTGTTAATCCTTCCCACTCAGATCCAAATCTATTGGTGGCAACCTTTTTCTTTTTGTCCAATCATGAACAGGCCCATTTTTAATGGTGTATCACTTTCATTTTGAGCCTGGAATTTCCCAAATCTTCCACCCTTAGCATTGGATTCGCTTTCACTTTATTTTTAAAAAACATGTGAATCTTAGGGACTTTCTTTATGCAGCCCGTTGTGCTCTTATGCAATATGAACCTTTAAATGTGCATCAGGTAATACAAATATTTGAATGTGTGTGTGTGTGTTATCATTATACAGAACATGATAAGTTATGTGTTGTGCCCTTTAGTGTGGATACAATGTCAGCTCATAACTCTGTATTGTGAATACTTTGACATGTATAACAGTGCTTTAACACATATAGATGCATTTCAATCGGTTTTATAAGAACTTAAACATAAAACATGGTCATATGATGGTTATGTGGCTTGTTTCTTAATCAACTTATGCAGTATAATACTTTTACTTGATTAGGGATTAACTCTTACACTACATTCCCCCCTTTGGGGCTTCATAGTCCCATATAATATGTGAATCACAGAAGGAGAGAAAAAAATATATATATTCCCCCCTTTGGGACTTCATAGTCCCACACCCTTAAATCAAATCAGGATTAGTAAGTATCACACACGATTCATATTTCAGTAAATAACACAGTGGACACATAAATCAAGAATGGTCATCAGTTGATATCACACATAACTCATATTTCAATGATCGTCAACTCGTATAAACTGCCGAATATACAGTACAGGCCAAAAGTTTGGACACACCTTCTCATTCAATGTGTTTTCTTTATTTTCATGACTATTTACATTGTAGATTCTCACTGAAGGCATCAAAACTATGCATGAACACATGTGGAGTTATGTACTTAACAAAAAAAGGTGAAATAACTGAAAACATGTTTTATATTCTAGTTTCTTCAAAATAGCCACCCTTTGCTCTGATTACTGCTTTGCACACTCTTGGCATTCTCTCCATGAGCTTCAAGAGGTAGTCACCTGAAATGGTTTTCCAACAGTCTTGAAGGAGTTCCCAGAGGTGTTTAGCACTTGTTGGCCCCTTTGCCTTCACTCTGCGGTCCAGCTCACCCCAAACCATCTCGATTGGGTTCAGGTCCGGTGACTGTGGAGGCCAGGTCATCTGCCGCAGCACTCCATCACTCTCCTTCTTGGTCAAATAGCCCTTACACAGCCTGGAGGTGTGTTTGGGGTCATTGTCCTGTTGAAAAATAAATGATCGTCCAACTAAACGCAAACCGGATGGGATGGCATGTCGCTGCAGGATGCTGTGGTAGCCATGCTGGTTCAGTGTGCCTTCAATTTTGAATAAATCCCCAACAGTGTCACCAGCAAAACACCCCCACACCATCACACCTCCTCCTCCATGCTTCACAGTGGGAACCAGGCATGTGGAATCCATCCGTTCACCTTTTCTGCGTCTCACAAAGACACGGCGGTTGGAACCAAAGATCTCAAATTTGGACTCATCAGACCAAAGCACAGATTTCCACTGGTCTAATGTCCATTCCTTGTGTTTCTTGGCCCAAACAAATCTCTTCTGCTTGTTGCCTCTCCTTAGCAGTGGTTTCCTAGCAGCTATTTGACCATGAAGGCCTGATTCACGCAGTCTCCTCTTAACAGTTGTTCTAGAGATGGGTCTGGTGCTAGAACTCTGTGTGGCATTCATCTGGTCTCTGATCTGAGCTGCTGTTAACTTGCGATTTCTGAGGCTGGTGACTCGGATGAACTTGTCCTCAGAAGCAGAGGTGACTCTTGGTCTTCCTTTCCTGGGTCGGTCCTCATGTGTGCCAGTTTCGTTGTAGCGCTTGATGGTTTTTGCGACTCCACTTGGGGACACATTTAAAGTTTTTGCAATTTTCCGGACTGACTGACCTTCATTTCTTAAAGTAATGATGGCCACTCGTTTTTCTTTAGTTAGCTGATTGGTTCTTGCCATAATATGAATTTTAACAGTTGTCCAATAGGGCTGTCGGCTGTGTATTAACCTGACTTCTGCACAACACAACTGATGGTCCCAACCCCATTGATAAAGCAAGAAATTCCACTAATTAACCCTGATAAGGCACACCTGTGAAGTGGAAACCTCTACCTCTTGAAGCTCATCGAGAGAATGCCAAGAGTGTGCAAAGCAGTAATCAGAGCAAAGGGTGGCTATTTTGAAGAAACTAGAATATAAAACATGTTTTCAGTTATTTCACCTTTTTTTGTTAAGTACATAACTCCACATGTGTTCATTCATAGTTTTGATGCCTTCAGTGAGAATCTACAATGTAAATAGTCATGAAAATAAAGAAAACGCATTGAATGAGAAGGTGTGTCCAAACTTTTGGCCTGTACTGTATATATAGATTGACTTCAGTGATTCCCTACTCAGTAATCACACTGATTGAGCATTATGATATTGTAATTAGAGCTAGCTTGATGACCTGCATCAGAATATAAAGCTAGCCTGATGACCTTCATTGGTTACTTGTCGTTGCATGCATGATTATTCATAATGTCATTCTTATACAAGGGTTACAGTTGGTAGGTTACATCTCAATCTTCAGCCAGTGTTGCCATACGGTTGTTGTCCATCAGGCACATAGGAGGATGTGCCCCCCTTGCACAGGCGTCGATAGGACGCCACCTGATCTCTCAGCATGACGACCTCCTGTTGGAGGGGATCCTTAGCCTGAGTCAGCTCCCGGACTTGAGTGCGCAAGTTGAGTATCTCTTGGTCAGTGAGCTGCATATGCTCTCGACTCAGTCTTCTGCTCTCAGCTTTTCTGATTATGTAGGTTTCACAGCGAATTCTGTGGAGCCTTTTCAGCAGTATTACAGGGAGGCTGCGCACAAGTAGGCGGTAAGGGCCCTGAGGAACAGGGTGAAGCTGTGTGCGCAGGTTTTTCACTATTTCAAGATGCACTGTGTGCTTCGGCTCCCCATCAGGCAGTTGCCAGAGATAGCCTTCAAGGATCTCTGGGTATACCCCATACTCAACTTCCAAGATAGTGTGTGTCTCGCGTTGTAGGGCCTGCACTGGCAGGTGGCCCTCGTCCGCGTCACGGAAATGTCTGTCTGTCTGCAAATCTACAGGCTCTGGAGTGGTGGGTGAATAACTGCATGACTGTGGGTCATCATCCTCTTCTGGTGATGAGGATGAGTCAGGGGAGTGTAATGGCAGCATGGCAGCACAGGCATTGTGCTGAAGGTTTTCCTCTGGAGGAGGTGCCTGCGCAGTGGTGGGCCTCTGAGCCTCTAATGAGGCCTGCATCTGCATCAGGTATTGGGAAGATGACAGGCTTGGATTCACATTGCCCCCATCCTGGCTGGGGCCCGTCTGGACCTGGCCTCCCAGATTGGAAGCACTGGCGGGTGGTTCTTGGCGAGTTCCACTGGGGCTGGGGACTTCCAGGGGTGCCAACAGAAAGCGGAGCAGGTCCTCGTGAGGAGGGCAGGCCAAGGCTGGAGCATAGAGTTGCGCCAGCGCCAACCGGGGGGGAACATCCACGTCCTTCCATTGGGGTGCCTTCGCTGGAGGTGCAGGTCGGTGTGGGATGGCTGGCCATTGGATGAGGTGACCCGGTGTAGGATGGTGTGGAGGGCGGTGGAAGATGAGGCAGGCGAGGGCGACCCAACACGTATGGCCCCTGCTGCTGGCACAGGAACACCAGCTGGCCTCCTTGGTTCTGCTGGTATGGATGTGGGGTTCTCCAGGGCTCAGCCATAGTCTGTATCTATCTTAAGGTTGTAAAGGACATTTTAGTGCACTTTTCCTACAATGTTTTTTCCTTTCCCTGTGATATTTAGTTTTATACATACGCCATGCAAGCAGAATTAGTTTGTTAGTGGTAGATGTTAGTACTAGTCAAGTGACTGCAAGAATATCTAAGGTTTGTTTTGACTTGTGACATTTTGTTTTACACAAATTCCTCGTATATTGCTTCAGCTTGCTTATTCATCTGCTCATATTGGACCTCTTCCACTGCCATTCCTCGTGGCATCATCTCATACTGATTTCCACAATTTTGTCCTGTAATCGGATCTTGTTTTTTAAAGAGCTCTCCTTGGGAACGGATCATTGTATCATATGGCTCTACCCTTGCTATGGGACGTTGATCTACTATTACAAACTGTCCTGTGACACTTGCCATAGTCTTTTTAATTACAAGTTGTACCAGGGGAAGAACACAGCAGGCTATCGCGAGGAGGGCCAACACCACAAGTCCCAACAATATTCCCATCATTCGTAGTATCTTTTCAGGGGATAGTCCCCCTAGCCAATCCCAAATCGAGGAAACCTTAGTATTCCAACTGGAGTGCTGCACATGTTGGTCTCTTAGTGTACGTATGTTCTGTAGGGCTCGGGTTAGGTTGTGTTCAGTGTTCTCCGATCACATCACAGACCCCTTGGTCTTGAGCAAGCATAGTCTCGATAATGAGCCTGTTTTGCACCGTCATTAAGGATGTGGCATGCAACTGCTCACTTACACCTTGTAAGGCTTCTATAATCCAATTCACAAATCTTTGTTGGTTATACCACAAATAATTTATCCAACGGCTGTTACGGGCTGTATACTGGGCATTGGCTATGGCTCCCCAGATTGGCCAGGAGCCCAGCACTCGACCTGTCTCTATCCATTCATCTGATATAGCCTGTTGATCCCTGGGAACCCCTTGTGGCACCTGATCCCATGTAATATACACACTAGCGTCCTCCTCCCAGGAGTTCATTTGAGTGTTAGTCGATCTACGAGACCGTGTGTGAGTACTATTATTTAGGCTGTTGTTTAAGCTCATTACCGTAATTTGTCCGGTTAACATTACTGGGGCACAGATTCCTGTCCAATTTGCTGGCAACACAGCTTTCACCTGAAGATCACTCTCACACATCCAAAATATATCTGCCAGTGGTGCTGTACCATTGGTTAAATCAAATGTTAGAATCCAGGTGGTATCGTTATAGTTACGTCCCATAACCACTGAACTGTTCCCGCCATTGACCACCTGATGGCACTGGATTTTAGCTTCTTGGGTTGTATTGCATACCTTCTGCACCCCTGAGAGTTGGACTGTACCCGCTGATGAGGACGCGTTCCCTATAATATCTTCATACCTACATTGGATCAGCCTCTCTGCCTCCTGGGAAGAGTTAGTAGAAGTGGCATTGTTCAACCAATATTCTATATTACCTCACCGTGCCACACAGAATGGGAATACAAGGTCTGGTGCCAGATGTACTACTGGGGGCACGTAAAACTCCTGCTGGAACTGATCAGAGGCATTTTTAAAATTTCCTGGACAAATTGTAATTGTGTTGGTCCACCTCTCCCGTCCTGCCGCCATCCACATGACACATGCAGCAAAACATGTTTTATGCTCCCAGCAGTTATCTATGTTTGGGAGAGACCTAACCCTGGGCAGGCCCCTCCTTCTATGGCATGCTATACACGTAATATTAGTTACCTGTTTAGCGGAGTATTCTAGCCATTGATAGAACATGTTAGATTTCCAAGTGGTTGTTCTAATTAACTCTACCTTCTGCATCAGCACATCTCTTGGTTTTCTCTGGGACACTGGGTTCAATTGGAGCCACTGGCGGGCCACTTTTATTGGTACGCTGCGCCCTGTGTCTGTGTCAGTGCAGCCTCTCATGTCACACATAACTCTTGCTGTCACCTTCCCTTCTGCACTACAGCATGGTCCTGTGGACCGTCCACGCAACCTAACATCTCCTGGACCCTCCACCAATACATTGTCATAAGCATGTGACTTATAGTAGGTTAGTTGTATCATTTCCCTGTAAGGTATCTTTCCCTGTTTTGCGGCCATGGTTCCTAACGCTCCTAAGCATTCACTTATCTGTGTCTGGTGTTGTTTGCCCTGTTCCGCTCCCTCACTCTGCTTCACTCCCGTCAAGATGAGTAATAGGGTTAGTAGTACTGCAGCTATTACTCCTACTTTAGCTCTTCCTTTCCTGCTGACCAGACCCTCAAGTTTGTCGGGGGCCTGTTCCCTCTCCAGGGTCTGATTCTCTTGTGTCTGTGTCTCTTGAGTTTGAGTCTGGGTCTGTGCCTGAGTCTGAGTCTGGCCCTCCTGGGTCTCTAACTTCGCCTGGTTCTGAGCTAAGGCTTTCTTCTCCTTCTTCTCCTTCTGCCTCTGCTCCCTCTCCCTCTTGTCCTTCTGCCTCTGCTGCCACCTCTCTCTCTGCACTTGTCCTCTCATGATCTTCCCTATGACTAGCAGGTGATGACTCATAAGATTGAGATTCGCTGCCAGTCCCGGAGGATGAGGAGCTTCCCTCTGAGGAGCTCTCCATCTCTGTTGATACCCTCCCTGGTAACGACCCGCTGCTGTCACTCTGGGCTCTCTCTGCTCTTCGTCTCTGCGCCATGCATGCAGACCGTCGCGTTCCCTGCTCCTGCGGGGAGGCATCGCCTTCCCCTTCTGGTTGGTCTCCTACTGCTCTTGGGGTGGCCTTGCCGTCCCCTTGTGGATCTGGGAGAGCTGCTCTCTGTCTGGCTCTGGCTCTGGGCCAGGGTATAGGCCTCTCTGGGTCGTTAGCTCTGCAGCAGTGGTTAAGATGGAACCAAACATCCTTACCTTCGACTTTTAAGGCAGTTGGTGTGGCTAGTACAACCTTGTATGGACCTTCCCTTCGTGGCTGGTCCCACTTTCTTTTGAACACCTTGACGTACACCAGTTCTCCGGGACGTATTCTCTGGAGGTCTGCTGGGATGTCGACCCTTCTGTCCTCAGTGGCCCCTTTCACCTGCTGGAACACAGCCCTGTGGATACGAATCAAACTTCGTAAATAATCAAACATTTCTCCTTGCAGCTGCTCCAGGGACGGTCCCTCATAGGGGCCTCTTAAGTACGGTATCAGCATGGGCCGGCCCGTAAGCATTTCATGCGGTGTTAGATGCGTGACTTGGCTAGCTTGTGAGCGCATAGACATTAGTGCAAGTGGTAAAGCATCCACCCAGTTAAGCTTGTTTCTACTGTCTGCTACTATTTTAGCTATTTTGGCTTTCAGAATACCATTTGCCCTCTCTACTGCTCCCTGTGATTGGGGATGATAGATGCAGCCAAACTTTTGTTTAATTCCCAATTGTTTCAGCGTCTCTTGTATGACATTGGACACAAAATGGCTACCGTTGTCTGATGATATGGTATCTGGCATCCCAAATCTTGGGAAGACTTCTTGGCACAAAAATTTTGCTACTGTCCTGTGATCTGATTTTGCTGTGGCTTTTGCCTCCACCCATCTGCTAAATCTACATATGACCACCAAAACATATCTCATTCTCCTTATTCTCGACTGTGGTCCCATGTCTATGTAATCTAGCATAAGGTGTCTGAATGGACCATCTGGGGGCGGTATATGTGCCAATGGGGCTGTAAAAACTTTCCTGATGTTGTATTCTGCGCAGATGTCACATTCATTTAATACTCTATCTACTGTGGCTGCCATGAATGGTGACCACCATACTGCTTGTAGTTTCCTTAGGATCTCCCCCCTTGCGCAATGGTCACTACCATGTTATTGTATGTAATTATTGTATGTCTTAACAGCAAGGTTGGTAGTACAAAATGACCATGAGCATCCAGCCAGACGCCATGCAGTGGACCTGGCCGCATGTTCTTTATAGCCCCACGTTTTACCCATAGGCGCCTCTCAGCCTCATCAACCCTATCTTGAGCGGCTTTAAGCGAAGGCAGGGAGGTGAGGGATTCACAGTCCTGTATGGTTAGTATAGGTGCCATTACTGCCCCTATCGCTGCCTGTTTAGCTGCCTGATCTACGACATTGTTACCTGTAGTTATCAGTGTGTCAGTTTTTTGGTGAGCTGGACACTTAATGACGGCTAAAGCTGTGGGGAGCAGCATGGCTTCTAACAGATCAAGGATGGCGGCTCCATGGGTTACAGGAGTGCCGTCAGCTCTGCAAAATCCTCTTTGTTTCCATATGTTAGCGTGAACGTGGCACACGCCATAGGCATATGCTGAATCCGTGTAGACATTTAGTGATTTTCCCTCTGCTAATTTACATGCTGCTGTTAAAGCTTTTATCTCAGCGAGGTGGGCAGAGCAGGGCTGCAGAAGTTTACATGATTTTAGTGTCACAAACTTTTGGTCATTGTTGTTAAGCTGGACAACCCCGTAGCCTGCATGGCTGCCAGTGGCGTCACGAAAACAAGAGCCATCTACGAACAGTGTGAGATCAACTGAAATTGGTTGATTATGCAAATCTTCTCTGGCACGCATAAATTTGTCTGTGTCATGAATACAATCATGTGGAGTACCCTCGGTTGGTAACACCAGTTTTGTGGCGGGGTTGATGGTGGTGCAATGCTGAATGTTCGTGGGCTGATAGGATTACCTCATAGCCCGTGCGTCTGGCTTGTGTCAAAACAAATCGTGGACTCGTCAGTAGTGCATGGAGTTGGTGGGAAGTATACAATGTCACAGGATGTCCCATGGTTAACGACGATGCCTTCTGAGAGGCAAAAACAGCTGCTGCCAATCCCTGGTAGCAGGGTGGCAGTCCAGCCTCTATGTTATCAAGCTTAGTACTGTAATATGCTAATGGCTGTTTACCTGTGGGTGTGTCTTGCATCAGGACAGCACATGCAAAACCCAATCTTTCTGCAACATAGAGATGAAAAGGTTTAGCATAGTTAGGAGTACCCAACGCAGGGGCGGACTGCATGTCTATTTTCAGCGCTTGGAACGCACCTTCTGCTTCCTCTGTCCATGTCAACTGTGCTGTATTGTTTGTTTGTCCTGCTGCTTTTATCAGAGCTCTGAGGGGCGCAGTTTGTATAGCATAGTCACAAATCCATGGCCTGCTATAGCCTGTCATGCCCAGAAAAGACAGCATCTGGCCCACTGTTTGAGGCTGCGGGGCCTTGATTACTGCTTCTAACTGAGATGGTGCAATACACCTTTTGTCCCCACATAGTGTTCTTCCCAAGTATTCTACCGACTGTTGGCAGAATTGTAATTTATTTTTACTGACTTTGTGCCCTCCTTCTGCTAAGGCTGTGAGCACAGCAATAGAGTCTTTTTCACATTGTTCTTTTGTAGGGCTACAGATAAGCAGATCATCTACATACTGCAGCACTGTACTTTGCACGTTCAAACTTGCGAGGTCTTGCATCAACACGCGATTAAAGATCGAGGGGGAGTCTGAGAAGCCTTGAGGGAGGCGCCTGTATGCAAATTGCTGACCTTCATACGTAAAGGCGAAGAGATATTGAGAATCTGGGTGAAGTGGTACACTGAAAAAGGCTGAACACAAATCAGTTACTGTGTACCACTGGGATTCTGGTGGTATGTTGGAAAGCAAGGTGTGTGGGTCCGGTACGTGTGGTACTTCTCCGTCTACTACCGCATTAACAGCTCGCAGTTCGTGGACTAAACGGTAGTCTGATGAATTTGGTTTCTTTATGGGAAAAATAGGTGTGTTACAAGGACTCTTGGTTTTAACCAATACCCCTGCTTCAACCAAGCCCTGAATCTTTGGCCTGATACCGTCAATCGCATGCTGCTTAAGTGGGTATTGTTTCTGTGGTTTCAGCTTAATGTGAACTGGTTGGGCCGATTTTATCAATCCTACGTCAGTCTTGTGAGCTGTCCATAACTGTGATGGAACTTGGCTTAGCATTTCCTCATGTTCTGCAGTGACTGCCATCTGTGTGGGTGTGCCTCCATCTACCACTACTTTGTCTGCTAATGCCTCATCGCCCACTTTGACTGGGATTCTGATGAACTGCTTATCTTTAGAAATGTGAAAGTACTTGTTGTTTGTGGGCACCCACTCTTGCACCTGCAGAGCACGCCTGACCATAGGACCGAGATGATGAGACTCATAACCTTTGGCCACCAACAATGTGACGTGTGGCATGGACTTTGATACTTGAAACCACCCAGATAATTCTTCTGGAAGGTGGACAGCCGCCGCCACGCCCTCTGACCCCAGAAACATGTCTTCAGTTGTGATTAGATAGGGTTTCTTGCTGATCACTGCATCCCAGCATTCCTGGTAATCTACATGAGTCTGATCTCTGTCATACATGAGCATGCAATGCAGTGGCAGAGTGGGGGTGTGTGCTGTGTCATCGTGCATGCGAATCCACACCTCCCATTCAGTCCATTTTTGTCTAAGGTGTGATTCTTCTGGTGTTAGTTGAAGCCAATAGGCAAGGGCTTGTCGTTTTTCTGTTGCACTTTGGGGCAGTTGTGACATCATGCTTTGTGGGGGTTCATCTGGGAGGTCCAAATACAGTCCATCTTGGGTGCACATGATCTTTGCTTTTAATGGGCACAGAATGTCTCTTCCTAGCAGGTTTACTGGGGTATGGGCTGAATATAGCAAAGGTGCACATATGACTTTACCTGCAATGAGCATTGGAACGGGCTCCGTTAGTGGTATGATCTGTGATTTCCCAGAGAAGCCTATTGTCTTTATAGATGACTTGGAGAGGGGGAACCTAGAGCCTTCTTTTCCAATACATGAGCACGTGGCTCCTGTATCTACCATAAAAGGATACTCCCGTTCATGGATGACAACAGGTATGATGGGTTCATCATGTGACTGTAGCGATATAGCTGGTGACATTAGTTCCCCCTCAGGCTCCTCTGGGCACCCCTACCAGGGGCGCCCCTGTTCTGTATTGGGCCAGTTTTGTGCTGGACCATCCCATGGATTACTAGGACAGTGGGCTCGTATATGGCCTGGTTGACCACACCCCCAACAGAGATTATCAGGTGGAGCCTGATTGGCTCCTGGATAGCTTGTGCCCATGTGGGGTGGTCCTGGTTGCTGGTTGAGTAGGTCTTGATAAACATGCTGGTTGCCTGGTATGTAATTTCTGCCCCCTTTCCATCCTTCCCGAAATGTTGTAAATGTTGGATCTCCTCAGGTTCCCCCTCGGCCCCGCCCTCTGGGGGGTCGCTGACTGCCGCCGCCTCTTGGTGTCTGCTGGTAATAATAATGGTGATGTGTGGCGTTGGCTGAGGTGTCTTTTCCTACTGTGTTGGGGTCAGAGAGGGCTGACTGCAAAGGCGCTTGTGGCTGAATCACCTGGGGAGGTGTTGGGTTTGCCGTAACCAGGGGGGCCTGAACTTTAGTTTTTTCTTTCTCTTTTTCTTTTTTGACCAGCTTGCTTAGCTCTCCCAGCTGTAGCTGTGTCAGCTTGTTGGCTAATTGTTTACTGTCCTCTTCCATTTTCTTTTTGTCTTTTCTGTAGAGCTCCACATGATGGACAATATGTTCTGAGAACAGTGGCCATTCCATCTTCATCAATCCCACTACACCTTCCAAGCGTCGCTGTACATCCTCTGGCATGGCCTTTTTTACCATCATTTTGAATAAGCTCTGAGTTGTCTTATTAGCATTCCATGCTTCCCCTGTCTCTTCCTTCCACCTTTTCTGGAAGCTGTGTAGGAACTTGGAGGGACATTCATCTTCCCCCATGGTTTCTCCCTCCAGTTTGGAGGGGTCTCTTTTTGCTGGGTAGTGAGCTCTCAATTGCTTCCATACACGAGCTCGGTAGTCTCCAAAATCGAGCCAATCATGTGAATTGGTCCCAATAACTACACCTAATGTGGCATCCGTGAATATCTCCTTGGTGGTTTGTTTTCCTGCCACATAAGTGAGTAAGGCTTTGATGTCTCCCACCGCCAACTGTAATCCAGCTGTAGTTTCTTCCAAGGCCATAATCCACTTGTCGGCTCCATCTGTGAGCACTGGCAGATGTTCTGCTAGCCCTATCATGTCCATGAAGGGCCAGGGCTCATACTGTTTTCTTCCACTGGTTTTTGTCACAATGGGGCATATATGTGCACCCTCTGACTCCTCATAATCAGAATCCGGTGGGCTTGGGGGTTTGCCAAGTACTTTTCCACCCCTCAGTTCCATACCTTTATGGCTCCGCCCCTTGCTGTCTGCTGCCAGTCCTTTGTCAACATCATGCATCCTCTGTGATGGTACTTTGCTGGATTCCAACATGCCTTTGAGTGTCAGAGTAATATGCTCTGTGTTCGGGCTAACTCGGGGTTCCCTTTCCCCTTGTTGGGGGTTTTGGGGTTTGCGTGAGGTCTTCTTCTAGGGTCTTTATGCTCTGAGTCATTCGCTCTATCTTCTGATCGGTTTGTTCCATCATGTCGTGCCATGTTTGAAGCAGGTCCTCATGTCCGTTCTGGTATGATGACAGTGTTGCTGCAGCACCTTTTTCTTGACTTTGGCCTCTCCTGTTGGCCTGCGTGGTGTTTGCCACATTGCTTGGACCTGGTGGTGGGTCAACAGTAGCTGTATGTCTATGATGTTGCTTTTTGAACAGCTGATATTCTGCCTCAAATATCTTTTCCAACTCCCGTTCATCCAGGTCACTGTAGCACCTAGGTCGCCGCACCTGCTTCTCCCTTTTCCGTTCCCGTATTTCTTCTGCAGAGGATCGGGCCTCCTCAGCTGGAGGACTGAAGCAGCTAGAGTGGTAGGGCTGGTGTTTCTCAAGTCTTCCCCTCCTCAATCGCCTCCGCCTCCCATTCTCACTCTGTCCTTGGGGTGGGGCTCGCTCTTTGGTGGGAGGGGTGTCCTCGTCGCTGAGCACCTCTGTCAGCTCCATGTCTGTAGTCCAGTTGCAAGTACTGCCTCTCCATTTGTGGGGTACCTTCGGGGATAGTTCTGTCTCAATCTCAACAGTTTGTTCGTCCCCCTCATCATCTGTCGATCCATCAGTACTCTCAGTTTCTGAAGGAGGCGCTGATTCCAGCAGCAGCTTTCTCTGTGGTCCCTGCAGTTTCTTTTTCTTGATCTCTCACTCAGAGTTTTTAGTTAAAGTCACTGTGAACTTTCCTTGTACTTGACCCTCCATTTCCATGGCTTTTGCATTTCTCAGTGGATATTGTCCCATTGTTGGCTGTGTTAGCTCCTGTGGGTATGGGGGTGGTGGTGGTGTGGGTACGGGTGGTGCTGTAGGTGTCACAGGGGCTGCAGGCGTCACCCCTTCCTGATCCTGCTGTTCTTTTTCCTTCTCTTCCCGCTACACCATTATTTTTGCACCAGCTTGTTTAAACCATCCCAACACTTCCCTTTCTTTGGCTCTCTTGTTCTTTAGTTTGTAACTAGCTTTTGTGTCGCGAGCTTCTTTATGCCTCAACTCTGACTCTACTTCATCACAGCATGCCAGATTGAAAGTACCTTCCATAGGCCAACGATTCTTTCCTGATGTTCTTTTGTGCCACTTTGCCACACAACGTTGGATGCGTTTCACCCTGCTTGGGTGTTGTCTCATTACTAACTCCACTGGGGTTAACACCCTTTTTTCCATTTTTTCCTGATTTGCTCCCATGAAGCCCTGTTTCACTTCACTGATTCTTGGGATCTCTGGTAGTTTGTCTGTCTCTTTTTTACATATTAGTACTATGATTTTCCCTACTGTTATGGCAGTTTTATATTTCTTTTCTCTGTATGGGCTGTACTCTAAACTGTGTGACCCATCCCCTAGGGGAACCGGGGTTAAGCACCCAAATTTACCTGTTTCCCACTCAACTTTTCTGGGCACAACAGCAATTTGCAGCCGTGGAGGGTATCTCACCCCGTTTTGGCCTCGTATACTTATCTGGTGTAGAGGAAGTGAAGCTACCGGTCCGTTCTTATACCTGTCACACAGACTCTTTAATAGAAAATTCAGTGAATAAGGGACCCACAATCTACGCAAAATCTCTTCCCACGGGACACCTAGAAACTGTTCTTTTACTTTTCCAAATTGATGAATTTAGTGATTTGCCAGAGCTTCTGTTTAATTTTTTGCTCGTCTTGCCAATGCTCAGTCCCCTCTTTATCTATGTAGGTTTGTTCTAGCCAAAAATGTGTACGTATCCCTTTATATTCTACAGGGCCCTCGGTCAAACAGTATTCTTCTCCCCAAGTCTCGTCTTCAATAATCTCTCCCTCTTCCATCTATTTTTAGATGCTCTGTGTTTCTCTCCCTGAGCTCGCTTCCTCAAATTCTTCTACAACAGTTTGATTTATTGGTTAACTCCTCTCTGCTGGCTCTATTCCTCACTCTGTGCTGGCTGCATTCCTCACCCCCTCCCTTTGTACTCTCTGTTAGGTCAGTCGTCTAATGATTTGTCAGTCTTTTTACAGTTACATTTTATTCAACACTTTACTGTATTTACAACACTTTATACAACACTTCATGTGTTACTTTTAGGTAGGTTATATTGTGTTTACTACAGCTTATTTGATACTCCTAGATATATTACAATGTATGTACAACAACTTTATAGCTTACAGTTAGGTTTTTACAAATTTTTACACTTTGATCGATCTGTTGACTGTTTTTCTTTTTTCTTTATATCTTAACTTTTTTTAGCGTTCTGCCCGTTCAGTCCTGTTTGTCTGTGGCAACTCCCCTGCCCTCTTGGCTGAGAGATCACCCTTAAAACAGCGGTATCCACAGAAGCGTTATGTCTTTTTAACTCTTCTTAACTTCTAGCATTCCGCCTGTGCAGACCTGCCATCCGACACAGCACACCTGCTCCTACAGGCTTAAAGGTGCACTGATAAGATAGGCAGCGGTATCCACGGATATGCTTTTATATATCTCTGTTTCTCTTTACTTTTTCAACTCTTATTACCGGTTTCTTTTTCTCTTCCCTGTTTTAACTCTTACAGGTTTTTTTGTCGTGTACTTCCTCTTAATACTTTAAAAAAGCTCATAAAATCATTACTGCTAAGGGCTAAAGGAATACAAGGCTCAATAGAGCTTTGACTCTCAGTCAGCCTGGCTATAGTGCTGAAAAGAAACCTGGGGTTGTTCTTGTTTTCTTCTATTAATGCTGAGTAATAGTTTGCTCTGGCATTGTGGAGGCCCCTCTTATAAGTTTTGAGACTGTCTGTCCAGATTAAACGAGATTCTTCCAGTTTGGTCAATCGCCAATTCCTTTCAAATTTTCACGATATTTGTTTTAACTTACGGGTTTGAGAGTTATACCAAGGAGCGAACTTTCTTTGCTTTTTTAACTTCTTTTTAAGAGGAGCTACAGAGTCAAGTGTTGTTCGCAGCGAGCCTACGGCGCTATCGACAAAATGATCAAAGTCGGTACAGGAAACCTCTGTTACTGAGGGACTTGGTATTGAATTTAACGACGGAGTAATCTTTTCCTTAAATTTTGCGACAGCACTATCTGATAAACATCTAGTATAGTAACTGTTGCTGAGTGGCGTGTAATCGGGTAAAAAGAAATCAAAAGTAATCAGATAATGATCCGATAGCGAGGGATTTTGTGGAAAGACTTTTTGGTTATCAATTTCAATTCCATACGTCAGAACTAGATCGAGGGTATGGTTAAAACAATGAGTGGGTTCATGTATACCCTGACTGAAGCCAGTGGAGTCTAATAATGAGATAAACGCGGTAGCCAGGGAGTCATTATCAACGTCGACATGAATGTTAAAATCGCCTACAATAATAACTTTATCTGATTTAAGAACTAAACTGGATAAAAACTCTGAGAATTCAGATACAAATTCAGAATACGGGCCAGGAGCACGGTACACTATAACAAATAAAAGTGGCTGCGAGGTTTTCCAGGTCAGATGTAAAAGACTAGGAACGAGGCTTTCAAATGAATTATAATCTAGTTTAGGTTTAGGGCTGATTAACAGACTAGAGTTAAAAATGGCTGCAACTCCCCCTCCTCGGCCGCTGCCTCGAGGAATGTTGGTATTATTATGACTGGGAGGAGTGGATTCATTGAGACTGACATATTCATCTTGACACAGCCAGGTTTCTGTGAGACTGAGTAAATCAATATGATTATCTGATATTAATTTGTTTACTAACACTGCTTTAGACGATAGAGACCTGATATTTGACAGTCCGCATTTAATTCTCCTGTTTTGTCTTTCTGTCACAGAACAGGTTTTAATTTTTATGAGGTTGTTATGCACAACTCCTCTTTGTTTAATTTTAGATTTAAATAATTTAGGTGGTCGGGGGACAGACACCGTTTGTATAAAACTATGAAAACTATGGCTGGGTAACTGAACTAGAAGCTCAGAGAGGCGTATAGGACTGCGTCTCCGAGTCCTGGTCTCAACTCTGGGTTGTCAGGGATTTGATTTACTAATAAAGTTTGCCAGGTTCCTAGAAATGAGAGCAGCTCCATCCAAAGTGGGATGAATGCCGTCTCTCCTAATAAGACCAGGTTTTCCCCAGAAAGTTTGCCAATTATTAACGAAACCCACATCATTTGCTGGACACCACCTGGACAGCCAGCGATTAAATGATGACATGCAGCTAAACATGTCATCACTGGTCAGATTTGGGAGGGGTCCAGAGAAAACTACGGAGTCCGACATCGTTTTTGCATATTCACACACCGAGGCAATGTTAATTTTAGTGACCTCCGATTGGCATAACCGGGTGTCATTGCCGCCGACGTGAATAACAATCTTACTGAATCTACGTTTAGCTTTAGCCAGCAGTTTTAAATTTGACTCAATGTCACCCGCTCTGGCCCCAGGGATACATTTGACTATGGCCGCTGGTGTTGCTAACTTCACGTTCCTCAGAATAGAGCTGCCAATAACCAGAGTTTTATCCTCAGCGGGTGTGTCGCTGAGTGGGGAAAAGCGGTTGGAAACGTGAACAGGCTGGTGGTGAGCCGTGGGCTTTGGCTTGGAGCTGCGCCTCTAACGAACAGTTACCCAGCCTCCCGGCTGAACGGGAGTTGCTGGAGGACAGTTAGCAGAGGCTAAGGCTATGCTATGTGGCTCCGCACCGGCTACAGGGGGCTGGCTAACTACCGCAGCTACTGAATGGTTTTCCATGGTCTGGAGCCACGCTTCTAATTCACTAAGCCTCGCCTCCAACGCAGCAAATAAGCTACACTTATTACAATTACCACTGTCGCTAAAGGAGGCAGAGGCATAACTGAACATTTGGCACACCGAGCAAGAAAGAGCAGAAGGAGAAGCCATCGCTAACTGTAAAGCTAATGTAGCTACCAAGGCTAGTAACGTGCAAACAACAGCTAAGAGATTAGCGAGAAAGTCATAGAAAGGAGGAGAGCTATAAGTGCTTAAACAAAACCACTGTGGGTTAAGACTTGAAGTAGACGTTAAAGCAACTGAAGTGAGAAAGCAGGCTAGCAGAATTCACCAGAGCAGTACAGAGACGCTGTCACAGAAACACCGGAAATGACACAACTCGCTTACCGCAATACGTCAGCACGTCAGGTCAGGGAGTTACAAAGCTAGTTAACACTGGATGCTTCCATGACATTTCACAATCTTAACCACTTAGTCAGATATGCTGCCAGTTAACTATCCCATCAGATCTCTGTGGTCACAAGGGGAAATCTCTTTCATAAGACTACAGTTTTTTAGGCAACTTAAGAATTGAAAAGCTTGCCTGCTTATGTGAGACTTGCTCCAATGCTTTGTTCCTTTAAAACCAGACAAAAGACTTTCCTTTTGAGTCAAGCATGCACACACATAGCATTGATGGAGATTTTTGTGTAATTACACATTTTTGGTGTTTACCTTTGTTTTAAAATCCTCCACTCTGTAATGTTTTGTTCTAAGATGATTCAGTAAAATGAACACTGATTTAACACGACCAGGTTAACCCATTTCTGCTGCCTTCCCTCTTTGTCTGTAGTTTACAAGTGAGGGTAGCTAACTACGCCAATGTGAAAATAGCAACTTTAGGAGGCAAAAAACAGTACATTCAGTAACATTACTTAAATGAAAAACTCTCTTACTTGTCTTTATGAAAATGCCCAGAGCAAGCACGCATGAAGGGAGATATTGTGTTGAAATGATGTCCTTCTGTCTCATCACTGCAACCCAGGCCATCCGATGCCTCTTTGTTATCTCCCCTACCTGCTGTCCATAGCCTCTTTTCCAAGTGGGAAACCTAAGAAAAGGTTACCATTACCAGAGGTAGTGCTGCATGCAAAGAAAATGCTCTCTGTTGAGTTGTTAACAACCCGTGACCCTCCAAAATGGCGATTTGACCCACAATGCGCTGACCAGAGTAAGCAGTCTTGAGAGGTCTTCTAAGGAGGCAGGTTGGGGTGGTAGACTTTCCTTGGGGACTTTCCCCTGGAGTTGCTTGTTCAGAACCATGTGAACCTCGAGTCATTTAAAGGTACATCTTCGCCATGTTTCTTTTCCAAACCTAACCACAGTAACTCTACTTGCCTAAACCTAACCTCTGTAACTTTACTACTCGTGGGGTGCTAATTTGTAGGATATCATACAACAGAGTCCTGCACCAGATTGGGTACCTGCGGTTACCCAACAGGTAACCCATAAAAAGCTGTGTAACAGGTAAAAATATGTTTATATAAATGTACGGGTATGGACATAGGTAAAAATAAACTACATTTTTTATTTTTCAGAATAAAAGAAATAAAAAATACATCCAGTATATGTGTAACATTTTGACATCTCAGTGACACAAGTCGAACCCTTGACCTTGTCCTAGCATTTAATTCAGTTCAATTCAATTTTATTTATACAGCCCGATATCACAAATCACAATTTGCCTTAGAGGGCTTTACAGCACACAACATCCCTCGGTCCTTGCGACCCTTACAGTGAATAAGGAAAAACTCCCCACCGAAGTAAGAAGATGGTTCCACAGAAGAGGACCCTGATAGCTGAAGGCTCTGGCTCCTCTTCGCCTTCTGAAGACTTTAGGAACCACGAGTAACCCTGCATTCTCAGAGCGCAGTGTTCTGGTGGGATAATAGGGCACTATGAGCTCTCTAAGCTATGATGGAGCCTGACCATTTAGAACTTTGTAAGTGAGGAGAAGGATTTTAAATTCAATTCAATTTGATTTTACAGGGAGCCAGTGCAGAGAAACTAAAACAGGAGAAATATGATGTCTTAGTTCCTGTCAGTACACGTGCCACTGTGTTCTGGATCAGCTAGAGAGTTTTTAAAGACTAAATGGAGCAACTTGATAATAGGGAATTGCAGTAATCCAGCCTAGAGGTACCAAATGCTTGGACAAATTTTCTACATCTTTTTGGGACAGGATAGGCCTAATTTTTGCAATATCACAGACGTGGAGGAAAAATGATCCTGTGCTGGACTCTGTCATACAAACTCTTTTATAAGGATACGTTGAACACAGAAGTTCCAAAAACTGCAGTTGTTTGAAGGGCCACTAGAGGCTGGCTCCAGAAGCCAGTTAATCCCCATAGACCATTATGTTAAAATGCCCGACATTACAGCAGAACTTAACATGTTTACAGCTAGGTACAAGTACAAAAAATGTTTCTATAGCTAATCTCTCCATTCATGACAACTGTAAGGGTGGTGAATTTTTATAGAACTCACCTATTTATTAAGGTTTACAGTTACACTAATTAAGGTTGGGCAGCTTTGAGTGACAACCTGTTTGGCAAGAGTGTCCTCAGCTTCTCAAACAGATCCACAGCACCAGCCTCTCACCCAAACACCGTCACTTCTGGCTCCAAAAAAATCAGGATGGCAATGGCTGAAATGCGGAGTCCACAAATGAGTGGGTTATGTTACGGTAGCTACGTCCATTATTTTTACAGTCTATGTTCATAAAAACTGTTTGTACAAACAATCTATTTTTTTTGTTTTGTTTTTTTGGAGGAGGTCAGTGCCGTATTAGGAATATGCCTGTTTGAATATAGTGGCGCAAAACGAAATCACATACAATATTTCGAATTATATGCAAATTCACATTAAATTCTAGTATATAGCAATTGTACAAATAGCATTATATAGTATTTACTATACATATTGAATATATAGCGTTTAATTAATTGCTTTGTTTTGACATTTTGAATCTTGAAATGATGTTACACTTCTATCAGAAATCTGTTGGAAAAACTTAGATGGATAAGGTGGTAAAAATAAGCTGAACTACACTTTTAAAATTGTAAACTCCTTTGAATGAAAAATAATTTCATAGATAATTTGCTCAACATTAGTGGTTCAACAACACAGCCATGACAACAATAACACTTACAAGGGGATGAAAACAGTCACCATAACTCAATACAAGATTACATTGTGCAGCCACATGAACAGCCTCTGAATGCACAATTTATGCCATATTCAGCACGTATTCCCAAAAACATGACATGAATTCAACAAAACTGACAGAGCCTGCATATTACAGCACCTTCATTTCTCAAATCTTCATAGAGTGACAAGCGTGCTTTGTATTAAGATAGTGGAAAACAGGCAAAGAAATAAGGTAGCTGAGCGACAGACAAGGCAGATGAGATGTTGATTTCCTCTCTTCTTTGGCCCTGCAATCAGTCATAATGGCAGGACGCATGCAAAAGCAGTGATAAGGTGTGAAAAAACAGACATCATTAGAGAAGCAAGCAGACAGCGAATGAGGCAGTGAATATCTCTCCTTTTAGAGGTAATCACAGTTTTTTGATGTGACATGTATTTGCATCTTGCATTTCTGTGCATCATGTTTTTCCCTGTGATTATCACTTATTCCTCACATATTCTTATGCAGCATTTGCCTTTAAAATTATTTGCAAATTGATCAGCTCTACATGAAGCCCACATATTAAACTGCTACAACGGCCAATCCATTTCTAAAAGTTCAATTATCAGGATGGCCATAAGGAGACCATCACTAAGTAAAACATGATTTAAGCCTATGGGAAGGAGGTGGACGCCAATTATGCATGTTTCTTGATGTCATCTAAAGGAGGAAAAGTGCCTGGAAAGGAGACAAAAGAAGAGAAATAGAAAAGGCGAGTCATAAAAGACACATTTATTAATGTCATCCTGGTTAAGTAGATTGCAGCAATTCCATGCCCTTCAGACTGCATCTTTTTTTCTGAAATGCAATCAACAATGCATAACATGGAATCACATTCTTTTGATAATAATCTACAGTTCACGAGAGATGTATGTTGAGTTGTTAATGTGGGTCCTTATATTAAAATAACAACACCAGTGTAGTTGCTTTGAACGTTTACTGCTCTCTTTCCTTAAGACAGGTTACAGGCAGCACATGTTTACAACATGCCTCAACCCCGGAACTACTCCCAGCATTCCGCTGTGGTGACATCATCATGTGAACAAAATACCATTACACCACATCCCCCCTTCTTTAAGTCCAAGCATTGCCCTTAGCTACATTTTAGTTTAACCTTAGCTTAGGCTTCCATGCAAATCAAACATTCTCACTGTTATCAACAAAACTGTATTTTCTTAGCTCGTGCTCTCCGTGTGACACTATTTAACATAACACATTAACAGTTAAGTCTCAACAGTCCTGCAAACATGTAAATAAACTGTACTAACATTAATCAGTTTCCACAGCTCCATAAGTCATATAAGTCATATTATAACTGAACATATTTGACTTAATGCACATTTTTTTTCTCTTCACAGTTAGTCTCGCATTTGGTTACCCTCTTTTTGTTTTCAAAGAGTGTCTTTACAGGTCAAGCCTTTGTGGCTTCTTTACTTCTCTGCCTGACCTTGTCCTCATGAGGCCTGCTGCATCCTGATGTTTCACTGGTGACACAGTCTCTGTTACAGTCTCTTGAGGAGCCTCACTCCAAGACTCAGATGCTGGCACGGGCACCAAATGTAGTCGGTTCCTTCTGAGAGTTCCTTGTGGTCCACTAACGAGGTAGGACCATGGTGAATGATGTTTAGATATCACAATCCCTGCTGTTTTTGCATCTGAGATCCACACAGAATCTCCAGGTGAGAGTTCTGGGAGATCTCTTAATCTGTGTCTCAAAATTGAAGTGTTTAGTCCCCCTTTCTCTCTGCTTCCTCTCTCTGTGCTGGAGAGCTTGAAGGTCTGGGAGAACTGGCTGTAAAGTCTCTGGAAAGGCAGGCAGCAGGGTGCGAAGGCGACGTCCCATGAGCAGCAGGGCTGGGCTGTAGCCGTTGCTCAAAGGTGTAGCCCTGTAAGCCAGTAATGCACGGTAAGGATCCCTGGGTTTCTGATTCTTTGGCCAAAGGAATTTACCAGAATCCCATGTTTGCATCTAACCTGGTAAAAAACTTTGCATCGGTAAGCATGCCAAGAGTTTGGTCATCTGAGGGAAGAATGTATTTTTCTCTGCACACTGATTCATTCAGGGGTGTCATGTCCACCCATATTCGGACCTCTTCCTTGTCCTTCTTTGGGGCTACGACAATGCCGCAGCACCAGTCTGTAGGCTGCTCTACTCGACTAATAACCCCTAGACCATCCTGTCTTGCTCTGTTTTTACTTTGCTCATTAGAGGCAATGGTACCCGCCGTGGCACCTTCAGTGAAAATGGTTTAGCATCAGGTTTAATTTTTATTGTGTAGGGCTTCTGAACCCGGCCAAGACCATCACAGAGTTTTGGGTAAGCTATTTTCACTCTGTCTAGGTCTAGGCTTATGCTGTCTAGCCTAGCCACAAGCTTGAGCCGCAGTGAAGCTGCTCTGCTCAACAGTGCTACCTGTAGTTCTCTCACTACAAATAACTTCTCTGGGGTGCTTCTTTCCTTGTATGAAAGTGTCTCTGTAGTAAACCCTGTGACATTTAATCGTTCACCCCCTGGGCCACAGAGTGGTTTCTGAGCTCTTTCTAGCTTTCTGTCTCTGCATATAATGCCTGCAAGCTCATGCTCAGGGATGGCTGATACATCAGCTCCAGTATCTATCTTAAGGGTAACTTTTCTGCCTTTCACATTTATGTCAGCCATTCATGGACCTTTAGTGTCCTCAGAGGTTACTGATCCTAGAAACAGCCCATCTGCATCACACAGTTCACCAGTGTCCTCAGCTACTGCATTAACTGAGCTGGCTGATCTGCACACTCTTCCAAATGACCACATTTACCGCAGTTGTGGCTTTCTGCACTTCTAGCTGGCAATTTGGGATGTAGGGTGAGAAGGCAATTTGCCACATTTATTGCATGACTTATATCCCCCCTTAGTCTGTATGGGTTTCATGAATGGCTTTTGATGTCCCTGTGGCAGTTTTTGACTTTGTTTTTGCGCTGCTTGTCCTTTTTAAAGTGCATTGCATCCACAGCTACTTTACTGGCACTTGCCTCCCCTCTTAGGTTTGACTGCTGGCGCCTAATTTCTTCACACTGCCTAGCCATGGTGATTGCTTTGGTGAGAGTAAGGTTTCTATCCAGCTGCATTTTCTCTGACAATGCTGCATCTTGGAGACCCACAACTAGCCTGTCCCTCAAGAGTTCATCGTGGACTTGTCCATACTCACAGTTTTCTGAGAGTGCATAAAGTGCCGTGATGAATAAGTCAACAGGCTCCCCTGGCTGCTTTACTCTCTTGTTGAACCTGGCTCGTTCACATATGACATTCTTGTTAGGGACGAAGTATCTGTCGAATCCCTGTTTGACAGCTTCATACTGCTCACGCTGCTCTCTGGTTAAAATCAATCCCCGTAGCACGTTGTCAGCCTCATCTCCCATACAGTAAACTAACGTGTTTACTTGATTAGCGTCGGATGATTCATTCATGTTACTTGCCACCCTAAAACGCTCAAATCTCCGTATCCACTTCTCCCACTCCTGGGGCTTTGTGAAGTCGAATGAGTCCTGAGATTTTATGGTGAATGTAGCTGTAGGGCCAGCCGGAAGCGGTGCGTCTGACATTTCTCCAGTCTCGTCCTCACCGGTCTTATCCACCACAGTCTCGGAGGTCCCGTCTGCTGCTAGCCTTGCATTAGCCGTGGTAGCCGCCTAGCCAGCTAGCTGCCTCGCTCCTTAACTAAGATGTGACTAACGTACCGTGGCTCGGGGCAGCTCCGCTTCTGACACCATGTTGAGTTGTTAATGTGGGTCCTTATATTAAAATAACGACACCTGTGTAGTTAATTTGAACGTTAACTGCTCTCTTTCCTTAAGACAGGTTACAGGAAGCACATGTTTACAACAAGCCTCAACCCTGGAACTACTCCCAGCATTCCGCTGTGGTGACCTTATCATGTGAACAAAATACCATTACACTACAATGTACATGTAAAATTACACACTTGGATAAATTGAGGGTAACATAGCATCAGGCTAACACTTTCCAGAGGTCAGCATTGCAAGGTCATGGCCCCTTCATCACACATCAATACAAAAACACAGACCTCAATTTGTCTGTCCCCCCTTGAAACATCTCCATATGTATTTTGGGTTGGATTTAAATGTAAATGAGTGGTAAAGTGATGTTAACACCCACAGAGTGCAGCAACCGTGACTTTACAACATTGCTAAAATGCTACTGAAAGGTCAACACAGTTCAAAATAGTCATGTCACTTATTCTAACCTCATTCTATTCACATCACACCTCTGCACTCTAAACATGCTGGGTGCCACCAAGTCCTTGGTATTTGTATAGTGCCACAACCTGACTTGCAATTGCAGCGTACAAGCCCCAACAAGGACTGAGGAGCAGGGTCCTGGTTTGAATGGATGGGAATAAGGCATGAGTCTTGGATTCTCCAGCCCCGTTTCTCCAGTGGTAGCAGGTTTCCCATCCATTCCTGAACCTGATGCTACACTTTGAAGATGTTACAAATGGCAGACGAAGATGTTGGTGGCAAGTTGTTGTCACCTTAGCTCAGGAGTGTTTCAGCCTGAGGTCATGGAGATAAACAGTTTCTCTGCCTTTCTAGATCAGTATCATTGACCTTTCCCCCACAGCAGCAATTTCATCTTTGGTAGCTAATTGTTTTTAAAAAATGCCAGACTGGGCTCTCAATGATTCTTTCCTTCTATCCTTTATTATCCTTCATTGATCCCAGAAGGGGACATTTACCCATCCTAAAAGTTAGGAGCAGTGGGCAGCTGACCCAAATGCTTTGACGTTTAGAAGCTTTGATCACTCACATGGTAATCAACATCCTGATTCAAATTCATATGCTCCGTTTTTTAAAATAAATGTGTTATTGGTATTTTTTCAAGCTTCTCGTGTTCCTTCTTTCCGATGTTGCTGTCACTTGGGATTGCTACATCTATCACCACTGGCTTCTTTTGTTGTTTGTCAATCAACATGATGTCTCGTTGGTTAGCCATTACCAGTTTGTCAGTCCGGATATGGAAGTCCCACAGGATCTTAGCTAGGTCATTCTCAACCACCTTAGGAGGTGTCTTCCATTCTGACCTTGGGATATCCAGCCCAAACTCAGCGCAGATCTTCCTGTATACTATCCCAGGCACTTGGTTATGGCATTCCATGTATGCTATTCCTGCCTGCATCTTAAACCCTAATATTATATGCTGAACAGTCTCAGGAGCATATTTACATAGCCTGCATCTTGGGTCCTGTCTGGTGTGGTAGACCCTGCAGTGGGGGAACCCTTCTGTGCAGAGCATAGATTTCCTGCGAGTACTCTGGCTTTCTCCCACAGTCCAAAGACATGCAGGTTAATTGGTGACTCTAAATTGCCCATAGGTGTGAATGTGAGTGTAAGTGATTGTCTGTCTTTATGTGTCAGCCCTGCAATAGTCTGGCAACCTGTCCCGGGTGTACCTCACCTTTCCCCTAATGATGCTGGTAATGCTAGCATGGTTAGCGGCAACAAGCTAGGTAATACCACAGAGACTCCAGAAGCGCGCTTGTGGCAATGAATGCCCTGACAGATTTACAGGCCACTGTAGAGAGGGCTATGCATGAATAGACTTGGGTTAGCAGTATTTTACAGGATCTACAAGCAGGCACTTCGGTAATCAAAATATTCCAGGCAAAAATGGAGAGAGCTTTGACTTGATAAATACAGCAAGAGAGCTTGGTCATATGAGGGCTTTTGAGAACTGTGCAGGAGCACATTGCAAAGACTGTCCACTCAGCTTTGCCTTGCTGGTGTGAAAGAGCACTTCTAAAATGGAAAACCAAGGGAATTTGTGAGGACTATCATATCTGAGGCACTGGGCGTAGAATTGTCAGCTAGCAAGTTGCAGTGAGCACACCACTCCCTTGCTCCAGTACAGGTAGGGGTCAACCACCTAAGGCCAATTATTGTGTTTTGACAGTCATTTGGAGATGAAGAGGGTGCTCATGGCTGTAAGAGGGGAATCATCTGGGATGACTGTTGGATCTTGTTTTCGTTCTTTTTTTTTTTATCAATTATTTATTGTCAAGTTAAAACAAATAAAACTTATAGAGCAAACAATCACATGTGAAAGACGGCTCAGGGAAACAGAAATACATCAGAAAGACTGCAAAAAATAAAATTCTAATATATAATATATATAAAATTGTTTTCTGACATGTCCAAATAAGTAGTTGAGAAGAGGAAGAGGTTTGCGGACGTTCATGACCTCGACATCAGATTTAGTGCCCTGCACAGGCCTATTATCTGGGCCTGGGCCCGGCCCTGGCCCGAGGGGGTGGAGCCCCAGCCCGGCCCGGCCCGGCCCAACAGGTTTTCAGAATTCTCATGCCCGAACCCGAAAAAAAGCCAGACTTTTTTTTTTTTTTTTTTTTTTTAAACCTCCTATAACAACATGTAGGCTGTTAATGTTGCAGACATTAAAATAGTTTAACTGGGGTTTCTAGCATGGTATTAAGCTATATTCATTATATTTTGATTGAAAGGATAAAGTTAAATATGAATTTATTTAGCTTAATGACTGTATTCTCCTATTTAGTGAGAACTGTCAACTGTGCACTGTTGCAGTTGCATCGCGCACAGTCACTTCAAAAAACAAAATAATCAATTAAATAAACAACCCCCAAAATGCTTCAAACACTTTTCTAAATAATCTTAATATTGAAAGGAAACGAAATATACCCAGATAAGGTCCGAGGTCTATACGTGCAGTTATAGACCTCCGACCTTATCTAAGCACTTTTAATGGCATAAGTGGGTATATTTCATTTCCTTTCAATATTGAGATTATTTAGAAAAGTGTTTGAAGCATTTTCGGGGCTGTTTAATTGATTATTTTGTTTTTTGAAGTGACTGTGCGCGATGCAACTGCAGCGCCTGATATTGCAAATTGTAGGTGGCAGGTGTATTAACAAATAAACATGTCTATCCAAGCCTAAGCTACAAACACGAACAAAACAAACCTTATCACAGTGTTTATGAATGGGATCAGTAAAATATTGTAGCGATCCTGCAGTGAATGTTCTGTTGTAACGTCAATGTTCTGTGAGTGGGGTGCGAGAGTGACGAGGATGAGGGCTGTGTGAGTGCGTGTGCTTGTGTGTGTGGAGTGAGCTGGAGGAGAGAGCATGGTTCGAGTTAACGTTACAGCTAAGTCCTTGTTTTGTGGTTGTTTTGGCGTGGTTACGGCCAACAGTAACCTGTACTGTTCAATAACAAACGGTGGTTTGCTGAATAACTGCGTCATCCTTCCACACGTCCTGGCGAACGCTACAATATGATGAGTGACGTGCAGCGGAGAGGGCGAGGCACAGCGGCTGCTGCGTTCAAGTGTTGCCGTTTAAATCGGTTAAACACAAACACACACCTCTCTAATTGGCAGGTTAAAAAAAAAAGCCAGAGCCCGGCTCGTGTCCGAGATAATGATGTGGTAATTGGCCCGAAGCCCGGCCCTCGGGCTGTCGGACCGTCAGGCCCCTCGGGCTCCAGTGCAGGGCTCTGATCAGATTCACACTGGCTTATCCTGCAACTCTTTGTTTTACATGGAGGGGAGAGAGGAAAAGCTTTTAAGCCCCCCTTAAAATGACGGAGCTTATGACATTGAAGCAACAAGGAATTAATTTATGTACATTTTGATAATGCAAGCATGAAAGGATATGTCTGTCTATTGCAAGGGACTACTCCTGGGATATGACCACCTACAACTGGATTTCTTCTTTTGGAGGATTATAACTCCCTGGGCTGATTAGTGCAAACAACTGGAGCTCTGAATTATATGATTTATACAGTCACCGGAACTGAATTAGCAAGCTCAAAAACAAATCCTTCTAATTCTTCCTTGCCCTTTTTTCACAACAATAAACCATCCAGGTTTCAGGTGACCACTGGTAGCACCTCAGGGACCTCACAGTGACCCAACACATTGTTTGATAATGGATTGGAGACAGGGAGGTGGATGTCATATTGTTGTTTGGTTTGAATGTTGACTGTTACAAAGGTTCTGCCTATGAAGCAAGAGAAAATCTCACCAACCATTATCCATTCCAATAAAGGAGCTTTTATTAAGGGGAGGTCTTCTGATAATCTTGAACAGCTACTTCATTAGATATGGTGAAGCCATAATATTGTTATGCCAACTGCAGCTGTCTAACTTGATGCCAAGAAGGTACTTGATGAGGTCGAGCAACAGAACAGATAAGCATAATAAATTAACAGTAAAACAGTAATCCGTATGACACAATGAGACAGAAAGAGAGACAGAGAGAGAGAGAGAGAGAGAGAGAGGGAGAGAGGGAGAGATGCAGGACAGACGGTAATGACAGTAGCTTACAACAACATTAATGAAAGTAATAATATTATCGTTATAGTTCTGGCTACTGTGGTACAATATGTTGAAAGTATATATTAGTATCTGGCAGTATACATGTGTGATAATAATCATATGTGTATAATAACAGTAGAAGTATGACTAATGACTAATGATGGCAACAGCAGCAGCAGGAGGCATCTGGCAGGACCACGGCAGCAGCACAACCACACATGTCACGCTATCCAGGCACCGCTGCGATATGAGTTAACCTGAGAGACAGTGGAGCACAAAGGCTCCGGAGAAGAAGCCGAGTTAGTGACATTCAGAATGGCCGAGTTAGCAAGATGCAGTAATAGGATACGAGAGAGAGAGAGAGAGAAGGAGAGAAGGTGCCCGGTGTATTAAAGGGGGGGTCCTCCGGCAGACTAGGCCTAAGTCAGCCTAACTAGGGGCTGGTACAGGGCAAGCCTGAGCCGGCCCTAACTATAAGCTTTATCAAAGAGGAAAGTCTTAAGTCTAGTCTTAAATGTGGAGACGGTGTCTGCCTCCCAGACCGTAACAGGAAGATGATTCCACAGGAGAGGAGCCTGATAGCTGAAGGCTCTGGCTCCTACTTTTGGAGACTTTAGGGACCACGAGTAACCCTGCGTTCTCAGAGCGCAGTGTTCTGGTGGGATAACAAGGCACTATGAGCTCTCTAAGATATGACGGAGCTTGACCATTTAGAGCTTTATAAGTTAACAGTAGGATTTTAAATTCACTTCTGGATTTTACAGGGAGCCAGTGCAGAGAAGCTAAAACAGGAGAAATATGATCTTGTTTCTTAGTTCCTGTTAGTACATGTGCTGCTGCATTCTGAATTAGCTGGAGAGTTTTTAAGGACTTACTAGAGCTACCTGATAATAGAGAGTTACAGTAATCCAGCCTTGAGGTAACAAAAGCGTGGACCAATTTTTCTGCATCTTTTCGGGTCAGGATAGGCCTAATTTTCACAATATTACGCAAATGAAAAAATGCAGTCCGTGAGGTTTGTTTTAAATGAGAATTAAAAGACAAATCTTGATCAAATGTTACTCCGAGGTTTCTTACGGTAGTGGTAGAGGCCAGAGCAATGCCATCTAGAGAAACTATGTCATCAGATAAAGAGTCTCTGAGTTGTTTGGGGCCAAGAACAATAACTTCAGTTTTGTCTGAATTTAACATCAGGAAATTGGTGCTCATCCAGGTTTTTATGTCTTTAAGGCAGTTATGGAGTTTAGTTAATTGATTACTTTCTTCTGGCTTCATCGATAAATACAACTGTGTATCATCCGCATAACAATGGAAATTTATAAAGTGATTTCTAATGATGTTGCCTAAAGGAAGCATATATAGAATAAATAGGATTGGTCCGAGCACAGAACCTTGCGGAACTCCAAAACAAACTTTAGTATGTAAGGATGATTCATTATGAACGTCAGCAAACTGAAAACGATCAGATAAATAAGATTTAAACCAGCTTAGTGCAGAACCTTTTAGGCCAGTTAAGTGTTCCAGTCTCTGTAGCAGAATTTGATGGTCAATAGTATTATTATTATTATGTATTTGATGAAAGAAAAATTATATCAGTATGTTTTGTCACTATTTCTGAGATGTTTTTGAAGTAATGTAATGGTCAATATGTATAATAAATACATGGAAATACTACTAGTACTAGTAATACTATGATATATGTCATAATTATATACGCTGGCATACATATTACAAGCATTATAACAGTACATGGTTTGTAATTTTGATTATTTTTTCTCTGTTTTACCATTACCATGAAGGGCCATCTCACCCGTTTGGTAGAGGCGTATCTTTAAAAAACTACAGGGTCTATTCGAAAAATAAACACTGATTTTTATTATTATTGCCCCATGGAATTCAAAAATGCAAAGAAATAATAATTAAATAATTAAAAAAATGAAAACAAAGAGGTTTTGTTTGTGTAGCATATCAAAAAATGTGGTTAATATGACAACATGTCTAAGCCTAAAGTCATATATCCTCACACACGACTAAGCTTTAACATTCATAAAATGTAAAATGAATTGCAATAAGCAACAGACAATGTCACAGATGAGTGACAAGTTTCTTCATAGTCAAAATATACAGTTTTTCCGAGCCAAAAATCTCAGCAGCCAGCAAAGTACTCTTTGAGCCAGCAGCATCAATCAGCAACCAAGTCGACTTACCCAGAAACCTTATGGCCACTGTGGCAGTAAAAACCTTACTTGTCACCCCTGAAAGATGAGGATGAACAAACAACCCAAAGGAAAGAGAAGGACTGAAGGCTGAGGAGCAGTAAAAAAGGCCTAAAAGTTGACCTTCCCCATAATTTTCCCTTAGCCTCCCACTGCCCAAAATCTGGTCCAACCAGGTGGACTGTGGAGGCTTTTGTCCAGAAATTGAATGAGAAATGATTACAGTGATAAGCTCAACATCAGTGGGCTGCAAAATCACTATGTGCCAGGCTCCCCCACTTTCAATCACAACTCTTTTAACAAGGACTCCAAAAAAAGTGTGCTCTGAATCAAAAGAATCCAGTGCAATTTCAGACACTAAGATGTAGGGACAGCAGCAGATCTGAAAGACCAGAGTGCTTTTTATTGCAACATACAAATTAAACGAGTCAAAGTGATGGGTACCGGAATATATTGACTGCTGTATTTATTTAGCCAAACTTGCTCTAAATCAACAGATCCTAAAAAAATGATTACGCTATTCCTCTATTGTTTTGATTTAATAATGTTTTTTTTTTAATTTGGTTGTGAGCATATTTTACTAGATTTCATTCCAACGCAAATCCAGGCATACTTAGGCATGTAGGTAACACAAAAACAACACAGATGGTATGACAGACACCTGGTTTATTATATTTGAGCAGTATTTGTCTTAAGATGAAGTGTACCTTGGAGGCCAGGGCTTCGGCACTTTCTCTACACGTCTTCTCGATCTCCAGGTTCTCCTGTATGGCATTGACTTCTTCAATAACCATATGAGAGACTAAGAAAGAAAAAAAAATCAATGAGAAAGAAAAATAAAAAACTACCACACCATGATCCAACCCCTTCTCATTTCCATATTGTCAAATACTGACACTTTGTCATACTCCTTCAAAGAAGTTACAACGGGCCCCAGTGCACACTATTATGACAGGCCCTACTGCATGCTATCGTGCATGTATTGTCTTGACACAAATAGAGACTTGACATTAGACATCAACATACACATTACCCAGCAATCATTATTACATATCTGGCAAAAATATCAAAGGTGAGAAATTAATTATTTATTTGAATAGTTTTTATAGTTTATTTATAGATTTTATACATTATGTAGAAAAATCGTGTCATTTTGTTTTGGATAGCTATGGACTATTTTAAAAGAAATAAAAAATAAAGTAAACCATGACACAGATGGGTTTGCCTTTTAGAGGAGCCTTTTTAATCATTCCTCTTTGAGCACAGGTCTATATTCAAGGTGGCAATCTGAATTACTTGCAAGGGCCCGCCCTCTCTACGGCCCCTCAACCCCACAGGCCCCAGTGCAACTGCATTGCCTGTAATGTTTATATTTATGCTGCTAAACAGGGCACTTTTTAGTGCCTCTACAGTATGTGTAACACAGCTAAAACACATTGTAACACTTGGTTAATGTGAAACAGTCGCAGTATGGCAACAAAACTACTTGATTAGATTTAGAGAAAAAAACAAGTTTTAGATTTCAAAGAGTACATTTGTTACATACCGTGACGTACATATGTCACATGAATGACGTCTGTATGTAAATTACGTAACGCTACCACAAAACAACAGGATGCATAAGTTACATAATGTTTCATTTAAACAATGTTGACTTTTGGTTTCAAATGTGACATGAACTGTGGTCTCCTGGCTGAAAAATCCTGTTTTATTGCATAACCATATTGCCTTTATTTTATAACTGGGTGAGAAACACCCATAGACACTATCATTTTTGGAGTGTTCCAGAGGACCGTTGGCACTTATGAGAAGTGTTGTTAAATCTTTACCAATTAATCCAAAACAGTGATCCTACATCTCACTGTGAGACACATTCACTGACGGAGACTAGAGAAAGCCTGCATCCAAATTCTGACAGTCAGAAATTTAGGACCAAATTTCAAAATATGACCTTTGTTTTGACCAACATCTACAAACCAAGCAATCATAAGAGAGCATGAAATGATGTAGAACAGACTGGCTGGCTTAGCATTGCATGCATCCGGTGACAGGTCTGACATGAACAACTATCGACCTATTAGCATCATGCCCATCATCTCTAAAATAATTGGAAAAATGGATCTCTAACCAATGAATAACTCATCTTAAACATGGTCAAACTCCCTTGCATCCTCTACAATTTGGCTTCCACCCACCTCATTCAACTGAGTCTGCATTAGCTGTGTTTCTGGAAAAAGTCAAATGTTTGCTGGATAAGAATGGTTGTGTGGGTGCTGTGTTTCTAGATCTAAAAAGATCGTTTGACACCGTTAACCACAAAGTGCTTTTATCTAAACTGACCCATTTTAATTTTTATGCTCGGGCTATTAAATGGATGGAATCATACCTGTCAGAGAGAGAGCAGTGCACAATGGTTGACAGGGTCAGATCCCCCTATCTAGGTTCACCAGTGGGGGTCCCCCAAGGATCCATCCTGGGACCTATTCTATTTTCTTTATATATAAATGATTTGCCCGATATCTGTAAGGATGTTGACGTACAGCTTTATGCGGACGACACAGTCATTTTTACAAAGGCAAAACGTCCTGAAGAGGCAGCCCGCATACTTTCCACAGCTTTGTGGAAAGTATGCGGGCTACACATACAAAATTGGCTCATCGAGTCCTGTCTTTTGTTAAACACAAAAAAGTTGTTAGTATGTTTTTTTCAAAACAACCCACACATACTGCACACACACTCTGTCATGGTGGGACTGTCATCAGGAGATGTGCTACACCTGGGCCCGGTGTAGCACATCTCCTGATGACAGTCCCACCTCTGCTGAACCTGGAACATAGAGCAGACCAACCAGCAACCTGCCCACACACACCCCAAATGTAGAGGGCGGGGCCGTCACGCCCCCCCCCCCCCCCCCCCCCCCCCATAAGAGAGGGGTTCCCAAAAGGAACGCCTCAACTGCTGGCTCCCCAAAACACAACAGATGAAAAGACTTACATATACTTAGATATTAATTACACAATCCTTATACCCAATACATATTTCTTAACTTTACAAGTACTACAAAACTCACACTGACATTGACAGTGAACCTAGGCCACTGTGGTCTACCTGGGAAAAGTCGTGAGGCAGGGGAAAGTGTGCGCTGTGCAGGCCAAGGTGAGTGCTGTAGAAGAGTATCCAGCCCCCACCACAAAAAAAGAGCTGCAGCGTTTCCTCAGCCTGATAGGGTACTATCGCAGTTTTTGCAGGAACTTTTCTACTGTGGTAGCGCCCCTCACTGACCTGTTAAAGGGAAATGCCCGGTTCATTTGGTCATCCTTGTGTCAAAAAGCTTTTGATAACATTAAGTCTGTGCTCTACTCATCTCCTGTCCTTGCAGCTCCTTGGTTGGATTGTCCTTTTGAGCTCCAGGTGAACGCGAGTGATGTGGGGGCTGGAGCGGTGTTGTTGCAAAGAGATGTCAACGGTGTAGATCGGCCCGTGAGTTTCTACTCAAAAAAGTTCAATGGGTTCCAGCTGAACTATTCGGTCATAGAAAAAGAGACCCTTGCACTCATTTGGGCATTGCAACATTTCGATGTATATGTCGGTTCAAGCGTTCCTCTTGTTGTCTATGCTGACCATAACCCGTTGACTTTTTTGCACTCTGTCCATTGCCCAAATCGTAGATTGATGCGGTGGATGCTGTATCTGCAGTCGTATTGCCTGGACATTCACCACATCAAAGGCTCGGAAAACGTTGTGGCCGATGCCCTGTCGAGAGTCTACAGCTCCTGATTGTTTTGCTTGACTCGTGTGTAACCCTCTGGTCTTTTCACCCTTAACTGCTTCTCCAGGCGCCAGAGTTGCCGGGGGACGGTATTGGACTGGTTGGCTTGCAGGGGATCAGCGGTAGGACGGTCAGTGTGAGTTTTGTAGTATTTGTAAAGTTAAGAAATGTGTATTGGGTATAAGGATTGTATAATTAATATGTAAGTATATGTAAGTCTTTTCATCTGTTGTGTTTTGGGGAGCCAGCAGTTGAGGCGTTCCTTTTGGGAACCCCTCTCTTATGGGGGGGGGTTGGGGTGGGGGGGGGGGTGACGGCCCCGCCCTCTACGTTTGGGGGGTGTGTGGGCAGGTTGCTGGTTGGTCCGCTCTATGTTCCAGGTTCAGCAGAGGTGGGACTGTCATCAGGAGATGTGCTACACCTGGGCCCTGTGGAGCGCATTTATCCCCATGCTGGCCGAGAGTCTTCTCTCACTCTCAATCCACGCCGTCAGAGGGGGACGCCACGGCACGGCTGTGCTCTCTGGTTTTCCTTTTTGTTTTGCACACTCACACCCATGCATCCACACCCGCCTACACTACTGATCACTGATACTGATCATTCGCCTTATTTTACTATGTTTCAATAAACACGTCACTTTTGTATTGGAACCTCGTCTCCCCTCCCGTTATTGGTTGCAGTCCCCGAGCCAGACTGTAACAGGGAGGAGTAGAGCTGAATGTTGTAAAAGAGTTTCAATACCTGGGTGTGATGCTGGACTCTACTCTGTCTTTTAGAAGCCACATTAAAATGGTAACAAAGACGGTCAAATTCAACCTGTATAACTACAGGCAAATACGGAGGTCACTAACCGATAGCGCTGCTATGTTGTTCTTGCATTCTATGATTTCTTCCCATCTGAGTTACTGTCTAACTAGTTAGTCAATGACAGCTAGGACAACACTGAAACCAATCGAATCTCTACAAAAAAGCACTGAAAATACTGGGTAAGAAGCCATTCTCGTATCATCACTGTAATATTTTATCTCAGTATAGTCTGCTAAGTTTTGAAAATATAAAAAAAATTAAATCAGTGTGTTTGATGTACAAAGTATTGCATGGATTGGCACCACCCCCACTTAATGACTTCATTACACTTAGGCCAATCACTACCCGGGTAACAAGGGCGGTAACGAACAGGGAGTGTGTGGTACCCCTCAGAAAAACATCCTTTGGTCCTGTCGTACAAAGGAAGCACTTTGTGGAACATCCTGCCAATCTCCATAAGGGAATGTGCTAGCCTAGCCACTTTTAAGGGTCATCAAAAGGTGTGGCTCAAAGCTAACCAGTTTTGTGAACATGCTTAACTGTACTGTTGAATAGGGTTATGTGTAACAGGGCTGGAGCAATATAATAGGGCTATGTGCAATATATTGAAATGTGCAATACAATGAAATTTCAATTTTCATCCTCTTTTTAATTTCTATGGTCACTCCTGATCTAGTTCCTCAGTCACTCCTGACGTATTCAAATGTTTTCTACTGTTTACGATTTACTATGTGTATATTTGTACTGTTTCTCCGCGTTCTATTGCATCTCGTGTGCTCTTTATGCATTTTGTTTTTATGTTACTAATGTAACAACAACCTGCCTAGGGACGACAGATGGAAATTAGCCGTGGGCTACAATCTGGCATATTTACATGTACTACTGTGCTATGTTTATTAATATGTACTGTCCCTACCTTAAATAAATAAATTGTAATTAGGGCCCGAGCGACGACGAAGTCGTCCGTGAGGACACTATTGTAATCGCGCTGTTTATTATTATTTATTAGGGCCCGAGCGACGACGATGTTGTCCATGAGGATCCTATTGTAATCGCGCTGTTTATTATTATTTTTTATTATTAGGGCCCGAGCGACGACGAAGTCGTCCGTGAGGACCCTATTGTAATCGCGCTGTTTATTATTATTATTATTAGGGCCCGAATGATGACGAAGTCGTCCGTGAGGACCCTATTGAAATCACGCTTCCCAGCAGGAAGTCGGCCATTTTGTTTTGAATTTTTTCGTTACAGCGATTTTCACACTTACTTACATTTGAACGAACTTGTCCTAGGGATTTCATCCTATCGACTTCAAAGTTGGTACAGATCATCCTGAGAACATGCTGATCAAAAGTTATTAAAAGCTTTTCTCTATGTCAAGGGGTGTGGCCGCTAGGGCATGACAAATTTTGGCGACTTTTTGTTTTCTTGCCATCGAATTTCGAACGGCTCTCCCGCCCACATACTTGATCTCAGCAGCTTCAAACTTACTGGACATGATGATGGCTCCGCCCCGAACGCCCCGATATGTTAAAATCCCACCTTACTCATAGCGCCCCCCGGTGGTAACAGGAAGTGACCAGTTTTTACTTTAACATGTACTGATGCCAAAAACTTGACCGCATCAACTTCATTCCTTCTAATGCATGCAGAACAAGTTGGTGAAGCTACCTTATGAACGCTGTGAAGCTACGTCTAATGGTGTCCATGTGGCGGCGTGGCGACTATCGATCCCTCGCCACTAAATACATTTGGCATTTTGATGGCTTCAGCGACCTCATCTCCTCATGAAAATTGATACACAGGTCAAGAATAGCGAGCTCTTACATCTGATAGGGGCGTCGCCCATGGGGGGGGACAAAATGTTTTTTTTTTGGAGTTGGAACACGAAAATTGGTACACATGTGTATGTTGTCCAGACGCACATAAAAGTCTCTGGCACCAATGGTCTACTCCAAACAGGAAGTCAGCCATGTTGATTTTGACTTGTCATTTTGGCGTGATTTCCACATGTTGTATTTTAACAAACTAGTCCTAGGGATTTCATCCAATCGACTTCAAATTTTTTACAGCTCATCCAGAGACCATGCTGATCAAAAGTTGTGCTCTGCATGTCTGTAGGTCAAAGGGCGTGGCTGCTATTGGCGCTGCCATTTTTGATCCATCGCCATGCATATTCAAGCAGCTCTCTCTCCCACATCCAAAGTGCTTCAAAATATCTGTACATGATAAGAGCCCTGCCCTCAACCCCTCCATATGCTCGTAGGCAATCTTGCTCATGGCGCCCCCTTGTGGAAACAGGAAATGCCATCTTTTACACTTACACACACCAACCTCAAGCTCCTGACCTGATCAGCTACATTTTGTGGCCACATGACGATCAAGTTGATGAATCTCCACAGTGAGACACGTGTCCTGTCATGTTGCAGGCTGCCGCGGCGGTGGTGGCGACTTTTCATCCTTCACCACGGAACATCAACTTGGTATAAATTCTTAATGCATTGTCCGATTTGCTCGAAATTTCACATGTGTGATGAGGGTCCACCCCTGAACGCACCTGGCCACATCTGGTTACACTCATAGCGCCACCTGGTGATTAACGAAACATTGCGTGTTTTCGCTCCTGCCAGGTTTTTTCTCCCTTCTCGCTTCACGCCACAGCCCCCACGTGCCTCAGGCCCCCACGGTTACATGGGGGAGTGAGGGCCCGATCACAGCTGCTTGCAGCTTTAATTAGGGCCCGAGCAGGTCACAGACCTGCGAGGTCCCTGCTTAAATATGCTTAACACTCTTCAAAGCAGTGGTTTCCAACTGGTGGGTCATGGTCTAAAAGTGGGTGAGGGGTTGATTCTGAATGAAGTATCAAACTAATGACTAAGAAATCTGGACCCCGTGGCCGGACCAGCTAGGAACCACTGCTTTAAAGCATTTATTCCTATGGACTGTTCCTCAGTGGTACAGTGTTGTCTGAGGGGAACGTTCAGACAAACAAACTCATGAAAAGAGTTCATTTTTAATGTTTTTCAATTTCAAATGGCATGAATTTAAAACTTTAATGTTTTTTTCCATGAGTACTGTGTTAAAATTTTATAGAAATTTCAACAAAAACCCTCTTTTTCTTTTCATTTCTTACCATTATGCCATTATTGCTTTAGGGTAACGTACCCAAAAGTGTATATATATATATATATATATATATATATATATATATATACATATACATATATGTGTGTGTGTGTGTGTATATTTATATATAATAATATTATATATATATTATAATAATGTATATTTACATTAAATTCATTAAATTCTGTTGTAGTTGTGGTAAAAATCCTAATGATATGATGAGTGAAGTCACATCAGTAAATAACAAGACTGAGTCCAATGAGTCCAGAAAAGACTTCAGCACTAGCTGTTTAGTAACAATGTTAAAGTGTCTTATGGTGGATTTCCCCATTAAGCCTCAGTCAGAGGTGGCTGTTAGTCAGGTATAGAGTGGAGGATCAGGCTGTGCCCTTTGAAAATCATAATGACTGTGCTGGTGATTTAACCACAATGGTGGGCTGCCCATGTGTTGTTTTGTTTTCCTTCAACACCTGCCCAAATTTCCCAGACACTTCCTTGAGTGAGGGATTGAAACATGAGAGCTGTGAACTATGGGTGATTTCCGTCACCTATTGTGTGCTGCTGGTAATTAAAGCTCAGGCTTCTTTTAGCACTGAGGTGCAATTTCCAGCTCCCAATACCCCCTAACAGAGTGTGAAGGAAATGTCACTGTGGCTCTTCCCTAACCAGATTCATCAGAGGTAGACTTCAAAGACTTGACTCCATCTCCCACATGTTCATTAATTCCTTGCTCCAGGAAGTCACACTCTAATTTTATTTAACAGCAGCATTTAGTCACAACAGTGGTGGTGGTAGATTCAGGAAATGGTCTGTGAGGAGATTTTATAAACTAATCAGTTGTGCAGAGAGCATATCTGGCTTTTCCTCTATTTTCTCATGACACAAGTAGCATGAGGACGTGTGAATTGTCTTGGATAACATGTTGAAGGACAGTGTCAGAGGGTGGTCTACCATCTTGAGTAGGAGTAAAATGAAAAAAGAAGAGAAGGCCTTTGTATTGATTTACATCTGCTTCCTCATATCCTCCATATCTAATGAGGTTCCTCTATTCAAGGCCATTCTGGCACATCTCAGTGGTATGCCAACATGTAATATAGTCTTTAATTCAGAAGAGCAGTGGCTCTGTTGTCTCCATGTTGTCCTGCAGTAGAAGCAAAGTCAATAACTTTAGTTCAATTCCTTCCTCTGCCATATGCTCCAGCCACCGGACTCGCTGATGTTGATTGACGGATGGTACACACTGCAGATCGAAACAAAACATGTAATTACACAAACCATGCTGTGTCCTTTTCTTGTCCCACAGCCTATTCTCAGCTCTCCATCTTGTCCTTCGTTATCGGCTGATACAATATAATGTTTTGTTGTTTTTGTATTCTTGTTCCTTCAGGGACCAGCAATTAGGGAGGTTCTTTTAGTGTGTCTGGGAAACACTTAATTTGACCTATTTTGTTAGTCATTTCATTTATTTTCCCTAACATTGTAATTGCCTGCTGGGGAGCCTCAGTTGAGATGCTACTGTGTGTCCTGCCTCAGTTTGTGTCTGCACTTTTCATTGATTAGAGGTTGTCAGTTACAGCAACACTGAGTGTATGCTGCCAGCAATCCAAGAAACGATGGAGAATCAAACTGGAAGAGTCATCCCCTGAAGAACATTTGTTATTTAATTTATTTGCGTGACATTAAAGTACACCTGAAGTTTGTAGTAAATGAAGCAAATGTATAAGTAATCTAAAAATATAGCTTCCTGTTAACCACTGTATGTCAATGAAACTGACATTAAAATACAAAAGAAATGTGTTCCATTTGGTTTTGTGTCTACTGAACACAGTATCAACATCTCCAGTCTAAATTTTTATTTCCAGTCTTAACGAGTTGAGTATGAGTCTGGAAGTGTCAGCAGGACCACATGAGCCACATTCTGTGTTTAACAGAAAAGAGTGGTGAATAAAGGAAAAATCACTTGACAGGCCCATTGATGCAGCTGTATGTGGCTGGTACACAAAGCACTTGTTAAGCTCCTCCATTTTCCACTGTATACAAGCAGCCTTTTTTTCTCTCTCCTGTGGGCTGGGCGGATGCTGCTCCAGGCCTCTCTTCTCCTGTTTTTACACACCGACAGAATCATTTCCTCAAGGAACTGAGGAGCCATGAGAGGGGTCAGTGAGGGTGCTGACCAGTTGTGAAGGAGCCTTTCCCTCACACGTCCTGAACAAACAGGAGGCAGGCTTTGTTGGATAACACTGACACAGCTGTGTGTGTGTGTGTGTGTGTGTGTGTGTGTGTTCTCTCATATTTGTCGGTCCATAGTTTGTTTCTTCTCTTTTCCAGCTCTGCTATAGCACAGAGCTTCCACCGGCCAAATGAACACAATGAGTCAACAAATATTTTGTCACTCTTGCATCTAGTTTTCATGACTTTTTAAGTAGGAGTTTAAAATGTGTAGGCCTTTATAGTGATACAGCCAGCACTACAATTTAAATTAATAATGTTTAACATTATTCATATATTGGGGCTTTTATGAACATATTTTAAACACCAGCCAAAAAAGTGTAATTCAAAACTTTTCCAAAACATTCTGTTAACTCTAAACCATTTCCAGGCCTTGAAAACAGTTTTTCAAATTTCATATCTTTTCTAGGAATTTCTTGACTGTTGGAACCCTGAATTAATGTCCTTTATAAATATATTATATGAAGCCACAGCCAACTGTGATATAAGCTTATAGGATTTTATTTATTCATATGTTTGGTCTTCTGTCAGTATGTAAGTCAAATATGAATAAGAATGATTGGTGGAACTGTCTTTTAGAGTTGTGGACATGGCCGTAGCCAGCTATGAGGTCACTGAGGTCCAGACCTTGGTAAAAATTTCAGAGAGAAAAAAATAGAAGAAGCCCCAAACAGCATGGTAAACATATTAACACACTGGACAGCTTTTATTTTGAAACAACATGCAGGAAGTTATCTGATGTATCGGCAGAACGCAGAAAACTTTAATTTAGTTGACAGGAAGACAACGATAATGCTAGCTGATAGACGAGGTGAGTGAACAGTGTTTCCCATATATTGACGACACTATGGCGGCCCGCCATAGTCTAATTTGGCCCGCCATAGTTTCCAAAAATTGGCCAGATATAAAATGCCTCCGGTAAACGAACGTCACTCTGTAGCGCACCACTGGAGAGCCTCCTGAGAATTCTTTGGCTTTGTTTACGTGACAACGCCTGAATGCAACACAGGCTCCGCTCCATTAGTGCCGTGCTGTGGGTTGGGTCAGGAAAATGCGGCCCGAGCTGCACTCTAGTGTGATCACCTGTGTGTGTGTGTGTGTGTGTGTGTGTCAGGGCGAAACTCCGCTGTGCACGATACAGAGAGCAAAGGAGAATTGTAAACACGCGACCATGTAGAGACAGATATGATATGCCATCATGTATATAAGATAAATAACACTGTTTAATAAAAGGACAAACTATACACCTGTTCTATAGGCCTGGATATGAAGCGTCTGTAGCACCAAATAATATAACTGCAGTTTCTAAAGAGCTAAGATGAAAAAAAACAAACAAAAAAAAAACAGCAGCAGCGGCATATAGTTGCATATAGGGGAAACACTGGCCCTCCAGAGGCAGATCAGTATGTTAGTCTTTTTTTTTTTTTTTTTTGATTACTGAAATGTTTAACCCCTAATCCTTAGCCGTATTTTAAGTGTAACCCTTCACCATAACATACCACTAGTGTGTTTATCAGTAAAAATAGAACATTTTTACACATAAAAAGTATGTTGAAATCTAGGCATATTCTGCCATCATAACTTGCTCTCAGAATTCACCAGATTGATGCCTTTAAATCAAATATATAAAAAAAATTTCTCCCAGGGGAGCATGCCCCCCAACCCCCCTAGAAGGTTTTTATTCACTTATGTGAAGAGTACATGACCTCACATGTTTGTGCCATCTACTATTTATTTGTTGTTGTTGCATTACTCTTGCTAGCCTAGAATTTGATAAAAATCACATGCAATAATTAAAACCCTTCATTCCAAATTATCTTCAAGCATTATAATATAATGTAATCAATAAGGTCTAATCAACCTCCTTGGACCTCACTAATTTCTAAACCCTGGCTACGGCCCTGGTTGTGGATATTAGAATTATTTCATACAGTGGAGACTTTCATGATATTTTAGATAAATAGTTCCCACCCTGGGGGTTGGGGCCCCCCAAGGAGTTGCAAGATACATCTGAGGTGACGCAAAAAGATTTATAGAACAGGACACCAAAAAAATTAAAAATTCTGCTCAACTAATAATGCATTTTTCTTCTGATTTGAAGTGAATGATTTGATTCAAATAAAATCAACCTAAAAAGGGGGAATTAGTCTTTAGTTGACCTGATTACAACCTGTTGATGTGTGCAAACTGTGAGAAAGGCTTTCAGGGAGACAAAGCTCAAGGGAGGCAAGTTAGAAATGTTGGGAATCACTAATCTAAATGCTGTTTTTTAGAAGACTTTTTGAAGTGACACAATTATTGTCAAGGGAAACTGAATATTTTTGGGCAAAATAATAATAATGATAATAACTGCCTAACTAAACATTACAAATTATATTCATAAAAAAGTATTTTACATAGCAGGAGTGGTCACATAAAATAATGACCTCCACCAGTGGATCTCCTCTGTTTCCATTGTAGTGAACAGTGGAGGCTTCTGTTGCCCTATAAGGCTCCTGAGTGATGTGATATTTGCATATTTTTGTGGAGATGATTGGTGACCTGAAAGCAGACGTGTTTGTGTAAGGAGATTGAAGAAGCAGAATTCAAGGCCTGGAGCTGGGCCACGAGGCCTCGTTCCCTACCTCCCGAACAAACTTTCTTTGTTTTCTATTAAATGTCTAAAACTCGACTACTCAGAGGTCAAAAAATCACTGGAGACACATAGAATCAGGTGCAACTGAGTTTAATGTGCACGCAGGCAACAGCACATCACAACGCAATGAGTCAAGCTCCGGAGCAGGACTGAAGTTTTCCCTTCTGTGCGTCCCTTTTTAAAGCTGGTGAAGATTCTGTTGAGCCTCCACCTTTTTTCTTTAATCCTACCCACTAGAGCTGAACATAACGGTGTCACGGCTCTCCGTTCTTCCCTTGAAGCCAGCCTACCCACTTGAACTTGTACATAATGGTATCCCTGCTTTCCCTTTTTCCCTTGGAGCCAGTTTTACCGTGTAATGCATTCCTGGGCAGTCTAGGCCCGCCTCCTATTACCAGGGTCATATCAGGCCAAGCTGGAATTCCCCTAACTTTCCACTAATATGTGTGAGCTCATCCTCCTGCTATTTAAAAAAAAAAATGATGCACAGTGAATCCTAGGTCCTTTTCCACCACAATGCTTAAGTGCTCAAGGAGTGTATGTGTGTGTCATAGAGATACATGAAATAATGAACCAGGGTGTGACTGTAAGCGCACAGAGTACATTGCTTTAACAGGTATCTTTAAAGGTACAGCATATACACTTCAGTAAATGAGTACATTACACTACATTCCCCCCTTTGGGGCTAACAAGTCCCACTAAATAGTGAGGGAGGAAAATATATATTCCCCCCTTTGGGACCGGAAGGTCCCATACTACAATCTACATGAATCAGCAAGCTTAACAGAGGGAAAAAATATATATTCCCTCCTCTGGGACTGCAAAGTCCCACTCTACCCAAGCGATTAGCTAAACATCAAACACACTACATTCTACTGGTTACAGCTTTGTATAGGCACAACAAGGGTAAGGCACTCAATGTGTAATATCATTCTGTTACAGTGTTTAATCTAGAAACCATAAAGGTGATTGTTAAGTAGTACAACACGCAAGATAAGTCACAGTAGAATACATCATCACTCCAGTGTATACATGATTATAGAATGATTACAGTGAGTAGAACACCCTAGTGGTCCTGCAACTGTTGATATAGCACAGTCACTGGTCAATAGAGTCAATAGAGACATAGGCCGACGTCACGGCCATACGCAGACGGCGGTAAGCTGCAACTTGATCCTTCAGTAACTCGATCTCAAGCTCCAGCTCTTGATAGGTTGCCAGCTTCTTCCGCAGGTCTTGGTTGTCTCTTGTCAAGACGCGAACTTGAGCACGCAAGTTGATCTTCTCCCTTTGATCCCGTTGATGCTGCTCCTTCAGGCCCCAGTGATTTTCTACCATGCTGCGTTTGTAGGTGTAATGGCGCAGCTTGCACAGGCTGTGTCACAGCTCTAGAGGGAGGTTGCACATTAGGCGGTGGTAGAGTTTTGCAGGAACATCATAGAGTTGGGTGTGCAGATCATCCACGAGCTGCTTCTATCTCTCAGTGGTGGGCTTCTCATTTTGCAGGTCGCGGAGATGTCTTTCCACCGCCTCAGGGCACATGTCATATTGGCGTTGCAACAGGATTCTGGTGGCTCAGGACACTGGTCTTTGTGGCACGGGTGTGCATATGATGGCTTGGGGTTTTGGTCTTTGTGGTACGAGTATGCGTCTACCCGCCGGAGGGGGTTGCAAGGGGATTGATCTTGGCTGTAGCTCCCTGTCAGGGGGACTAGTGGGAGAGTAGGACATGTGTACAGGTATCGGCCTTCCCTCATCAGTTTCTGAGTCCTCCGTTGAAGAAGACATTGCCTCAGGGGCAGGTCTGGGCAGTGGTACACCTGTCACCCATTGCTCACTCTCTGGTGCCTCGTATTGCATGGGCTGCATTACCACGGCGGTTGATCAGGACTCGAGTACAGTTGATACCATGCATCGAGATGTGGAAGGCATCACGCTGTCAGGGCGTGTCTCCCATGGGTTCATCATTTGGCTTGGGCCTGGCTGGGCCACGTCGTACACGTTGATGGCACTGGGGTGTTGGTTGAAGATTGTCTGGTCTGCCATCCCTCCTATCGCGGTCGTTCCCCATTCCGTTGTGGTCATTCCCTGGCCTGGGATCTCAACCGGGGGTTGGTCCTCTGGCATGGCACGTTGTGAGTTGTCAGCGGGGTTGAAGGGGTTGATGGGAGTCCATTTCGGGATGTTCGTCAATGGCAGCTGCATAAGCGGTGGCATGTAGGTTCCTGGCGAGGTCATCAGCGTGTACTGGTACCAATGGGCTTCAATGGGGGCTCCTCCTTGGGACACATATGGGAATGGGGGTTGGTTGGTCAGCCTGGGAGATGGGTTGGGGTGGTCTGGGCGCTCCAGCATGGCTGGGCACTCTTGGTAGGCCAACCCTGGATTCTGCTGCTTTGGATACGGGGATCTCCAACTGCTGGCCATGCTCTGCACCTATCTATGTGTTGTAAGGGACATTGTTCAGTTCAATTCACTTCCCTCTTTTCCTCCTAATTGCTCCGTGGTATAAATAACCTATAGGTTTACCTGAATCTGTTGCCATTTATTTGGTTATCCCTTACCCTGAATTGGCTCTCCCTCTATACGACCTCGTATTCCCCTTCCAGGTTCCCCTTCATTGGCTCATATAGGTTTATGTTGTCAGCCATACGCTCATACACGTCCGTATTGTCGGTCATGGTCTCATAGAAATCGTTGTTCAATCTTTTGGGTGCATATGGTCTTACCCACAGTTTGTCTAGTCCCCACAATTCTCCTCTCTCGGGGAGCCTTTCCTGCTGTTGTGTCAGCATAACGAATTGTCCCGTGGCCGCTCTCATGGCCCTTCTTACCAGGATCTGTATTAGGGGAAGGACGCAACAGATTATCAAGAGAATGGTCAATAGAACAAGTCCAAATATTACTCCTATAGTTCATAAGATTTTTCCAACGGAGAACTTCTCTAACCAGTCAAGAATTGATGAGGTTTTAGTGTTCCAATTGGAGTGCTGTACTTGTTGGTCTCTTAGTCTACGTAAGTTTTCTAAAGCTTGGGTCAGGTTGCCATCTTCGTCCGTATTCATGAGGATGGCTGTACAGCACTCTTCCCCTATTACATCACAGACACCTTGGTCTGGGGCTAACGTTGTTTCGATGACAAGTCTGTTCTGCACAGTCATTAGGGATGTAGCATGCAACTGTTCACTCACACCTTCCAGTGCTGCTATAGACCAATTTACGAACCTCTGTTGATTGTACAACAAATTGTTCACCCAGTGGCTATTATGTGCTATGTATTGGGCATTCATTATGGTCCCTACAAATGGCATAGCACCTAATCCTCTACCTTCCCCTATCCAGTCATCTCCTATGGCCTGATGTTCTGACGGGACCCCTTGAGGCACCTGGTCCCATGTGATGTATATTTTCTCATCCTCTGGCCAGGATTTTGGACCCCCAATCGATCTGTGTACCCTCTTTGGCCCGTCTTCAGCCAAACTTATTATAGTGATTGGTCCTGTCAGCATGACTAGTGCACAAATTCCAGTCCAATTGGCTGGCAACATTGCTTTTACCTGTCTATCTTCCTCGCACATCCAAAATATATCTGCTAGGGGATCCGTACCTTTGCTAAGGTCATAAATCCAAATCCATGTGGCGTGAGTGAGATTGCGCCCCATGACGTATGAGGTTTTAGCTGTGCCGCTTACCACCTGGTGACATTGAATCTTAGCTTTTCCTACGGTTTGACACACTTTTGCGATCCAAGTCTGATTAGTTTGCTTATGGGTGGCACTTTCCCACCAGCACCGGATCAATTCTTCCGCCTCGAGCATGTTGTTGCTGCTGGTGGAATTCTCTAGCCAATGTTTGATGTCCCCTCGGGCTACACCAAAGGGAAATACAATATCTTGGGCCAAATGCACTACTGGTGGTACTGGTGGAAATTCTTTTCTAATTTGCTCAGGAGCCCCTTTAAGACTTATTGGTCAGATTTCACTATTATTGGCGTAATTGGTTTTCCCTGCCGCCATCCACATAGTGTAGAGGCAGATAATGTATAATTTTATACCAAAGGTGAAAAATAAGGCCAGTTACACAAGGTTTAGGAAGCAGCTGGTCAAATATCAGATTTGGCAGCAAAAAGGACCCATAAGGGGCATCGGTGGCTTAGTGGTAGAGCAGGCGCCCCATGTACAAGGCTGTTGCCGCAGCAGCCCGAGTTCGACTCCAGCCTGTGGCCCTTTGCTGCATGTCTCTCCCTCTCTCTCTCCCCCTTTCACACTTCACTATCCTATTGATTAAAAGCAAAAAATGCCCATAAAAATATCTTTAAAAAAAAAAAAGGATCCATAAGAGGTGTTTTGATAATTTAAATAGTTTGTGCATAAGTCAAGCCTTGGGAGGTCAAATGAAGTAGAACGTTCTGGGTTAGGGTGACCTGACCGTTGGAACAGATGTGCCAAGTGTCGCAATAGGAACAGTTGTTTTTGCCAGAGAGACAAAGCAGACAGGAAATATTGACACACGAAGCCCAGCTCTAGGAATAAGTAGGAAATCAGGAGAACTTTAGATTTCCAGGAAATACGACCCAAGCGTGTTCACACACACACATACACACACACACACATACACACATGCACATGAACGAGCAGACGCCCATTATAAAAGCATTTGAAGGGTGATTGTTCAGTGCTGTTTCGCTGTTTCCATCTGTTTTGCTGTGTAGACTAGTATACTGTTGTATGCTGAGTTCTGCTATTAAAGTAACCCTGCTGGCTGTAACTTTTCTTCGTGGTTCTCCGAGTCTCTTCATTTCAGTGTTTGCTGAAGTTGAGCATTTTCCTTACATAACTGGCGTCACGAACAGTCGTCTCTGAAGAGAGGATGGCAGTTAGTGGTGACTCCAAGGAGCATCCTCCCTGCGTGGGGTGACAAACGCGCAAACTAAAGGTAAGGACCTTTAAAACTCCTTACACAAATTCTGAATTGGCTAAGATAAAAACACCCTAAAAATCTAAGTCACTGAGCACGGCTGGGTGCTCCGAGAGGTCACTGCATACCGATATCCCTTGCAGACAGAGAACTTGTCGGCGGGGAAGGAGAGCAAAGGAGAAAAGAGAGCCAGACTTCTGTGCACAGAACAGCTGCTAAGAGACAAGCTGAACTTAAGAGAGTGAAGTGAAATTTGATTACGAGTGATTGGCATTGTGTCTAAAACGAAACAGCCAGAAATTAAAAGAGCAGCTGGGGAAATGGACGATTGGTCAAGCCTGAGGGGGGCCAAGTCGTGTGTTGGAAGTCTAGAGAGACTTCGGGTCCAGAGGGAACCAGAGTAAATCCAGAGGGATTTAAGAGGTCTAAGAGAGACCAGGACTAGAGTCCAGAGGGACTCAGAGTAAATCCAGAGGGATTTAAGAGGTCTAAGAGAGGATTAGAGTCCAGAGGGACTTAAGAGTTAGTTTTAGGCAGGTCTAGAGAGACCAAGATCCCATGTCCAGAGGGATATACCGTAAAACTCGGTGTATAAGTCGCACTTTTTTTCCCTTTTTTAGTTGGGTGCAGGTTATACACCGGTGCGACCTATAGACCAAGGTAAATGCTGACATAGGTAATTTGACCCACAAGATGGCGCTACGTTAGGCTGACCAAACGTCCTCTTTTGCCCAGACATGTCCACTTTTCACGTCCAATCCGGGGCGTCCGGGGGTCTGGGGTCTAGGGGGTAATTGGCCGTTTTTGACTAGTTTTCATTTTACCTTTAAATTTCACCTTAAAAAAACTGTTAACCTTGCCTTGTTTGGTATCATTCTTTTCAGCACAACCTCACCTGTGTGACTTTACAGTTATTTTTTCATTTTGACATACTGTATTAACACACTGGACCTAAAATCACATAAAAAACATAAAATCCAAGTAGGAAAAAGTTAGATTTTTTACTGTGAAAACCACAAACATGTCTAACGAACCATTTGTGTAACTTAGAATAAAAATATAAATTGTAAACTTCAAAAACATATGTCCTAATTTAGCAAACAACAACGTTATATATAACTATTTACATTAAAATGCAAGCAATGCCTCAGGCGTTTTTTGAACAACTATTTACAAAACAATCAGATGTCACACAAATTATTTGTCAAAGGGAAAAATGCCTGCACTCACAAATGTCCTTTTGGTAAATTTAATAAACCAACTTCGGTGGCAGTACCAGAAACACAGACATTTTGACAGAAAGTCTTTTTCATAGAAGAAGACTTTCTGTCAAAATGTCTGTGTTTGTCGCTGTTTTTGGCCATGCACCTTTCTAGGGGATTTATTTTGAGAGTGCTTGCTTTTCTCCTACGTGATTTTACACAAATTATTTGTGCCACTCTGAAAAACAGTTCCTGTCCACCACAACACACTACAGGAGGAGGACACAACAGTAGGACAACAGGAGGAATGACACACACTGTGTGGCTCTGCTGCCTGAGCAAACGGAGATCCGGACCTGGTGGGCGTGCCCTGCCACACCGTCCGCTCCTCTGTGCGGACCTCCGAGTACCGCTCAATGCGGTCGTTGGAGGCTCATTTTCCTCTCTCCTCTTACAAAACACACTACACCACACACTAAGTATACACTCCAAACACGCTAAACGTCACAAATCCCAACTCTATCTGTGATCGCGATCGCGGTCTCTCTCGCTGCCGTCACTCCCACAACTTCCCCCTCTTCCCCAGGAACAAATGATGTGTGTTGCCATACAATTTTGTGATTGGTTGACGTGGTGCATTTTTCAACCAATAGGAAAGGGGGTGTCGTTTTTTTTTGGTTTTTTTTGCTGTTGCCTTCAGCACTTTCGTCGGGCCGAACGGCCCGCTTTTACCGTTTCTTCCTGCATCAAACGCGGATCAAACGTGACAAAAATATTCAGGAAAATCATGGCGTTTATTATTTATCATAAGTCCGGTTTTATATGGCCTATCAAGACGATTTAAAAAGTGGTACAAAGTGTGAAGTTTGCACTTTCCACACAAAATGAAACGGAGACTCAGCGAGGCTGCGTGTTGCTGCTATGTCGTCTCAAATCGGTCACGTGATTTTGACGCGCTGGCGCGGTTCTGGACCACAGAGGGTTAAGTTCGTTTTTAAGTTTTTATAAACTGATGATAATGTCCGGTTTTCCGTGTGTTTGTGTGTGTGTTGGAGTGCAGCACGGGCAGCATATTTCTGTCCGAACCCGAACCGAGCCCGACATTATTTAATGACCAAAGCACTGAGTTTGTGTCACATAGTGGTTACAGGCTATTTAACAGGCCGGGCGTGCGCCATGGGTGCTCAGCTGCGGAGAGGGAGACCTCCGTGTTTGAGATGGGAGCGGGAGGCGGGAGGTCCGACGCTTCTAGCGAGAGGAGAGGGAGAAATAAAACAAAATAAGATAAAATAGGAAAAACCTGTCTCCCTCTTTTATTTATTTTCAGCGTTTAATCAAGGCGGAGGCGGGCGGCTGGAGGTCCTCCAGCGAGGAGAGAGGTAGAAACAAACAGCCAATGTGTGTCTGTGTGTGTTCTGTTCAGGTGCTGTCACGTAAATAACAGTGCCCAAGCAATAAACAGGACAGACAATAGGATTTTATTTATTTTTACACTACAGTTTCACTGAAAGCTGACCGATGTTGTTATACTGTGATTTTATTTCCTGAAGAGGTTGTTTGGAAAATTGCAATCTGAAAAGTAACCAAAGCTGCTTAAGAGGTTATTGTGTTTTGAATGTGTTTCAAATTAAAAATAAAGGGAAACAGTGTAGGAATAACTTGTATAACCTTTTTATTAACAAATAGTAATATAAAACCTTGTTTTCCCTGTTTGAGACCTTAAAAAATAGACTGTGACTTATATGCCAGTGCGACTTATATTCCAAGTTTTACGGTAGTTTAGATAGGGATTTTTATGCGAGTCTAGAGAAAGACTGCGCAGACTTTGTCAGGTTTGAGTGAAACCTGAGGCTTCTTGCTATTTCCGGCAATTGGAGAAATAGCTACCCCCACTTTGACAGTTTTGAGTGAAAACTGTGGCCGAGGTTCGGGCAATCGCAGAACTAATTCGAGAGAGGCAATTAAGCTCCTATGAACCATGAGATGGTCTGAAGAGAAGAGACCATAAGCTGATATAGAAAATAAAATACAGAAAGAGGCCTATAAATAGAGAAAATATAAAGGAATCCAGCTGGATAATAAAATAAATAATTAAAATACGGATAACATCGGTAGTATAAAGAAAATAACTGGAAAATTACAATTTGCTGGAAAAAAAACAGAAAAAGGCTGCAGCCGAATATTGTAATCACCTCATGCGCATGAACCCAAACTGAACAATCTAAAGATACAAATTTCGGATAAGCCAAAGTATTTTTTTTTTTTGTGTGTGTGTGGAAAACTGTCTACTTGGACGTCATATGAAATACTGTGTAATTGCTTGTACGGTGTGTTGAGCTCATGCATGAATGTGTGAAGTGAAATATAAAAGCGCTGTGTAGATCTGAAGCATAAGTGTGATAACTGAGTGTATGGACTGCAGTATGTGTATGTGTCTGTACATGTGTGTGTAAAACTCTGGGCTGAACGCCAAGAGCGCCAAGCAGAAGGGAAATGTTAACCCTTAAATGTAAGAGGGGAGCGTCAGGTGTGTAGTACCTGAGAGAAGCGTATGAAAGCTGTGTCCAGAGTGTGAATGTGTTTGTGTTGAAGTAAGACAGAAGAGAGTGTGCCTTAGACAATAGTAAAGTTGGAATTTGCGTTGAGAGGGGAAGATTGGTGTGTGTGGTGTCCGAGTGGAGGCTGAGAAAGAGAGAAAGAGAGAAAGAGAGAAAGAAATAAGTAAGTGTGTTGTTTGTCCGAGGCTGGAAGAGAGAAGGAGAAAGTGTGTTTGAGGAAATAGTTGTATAGAGAGTTGGATTTGTGTGGAGAGAAGTTGTCCCATAGACAGCTGAGAACAGACTGAGGTAGTAATCGATCAGTAAACTAAGGGGGGAGGAGCCTGGGGACACAGACACAGACCTTTCTAAAAAATAGTTTAGGTGCAGTACACAGTCCCCTCCCAGCCCCTCCTTTCGAGAGCGCCAGCAAAAGTGAAAAGTTTGAGCGTTTTTCTTTTTTTTTCTCCCTAGAAACCAAAAGACTTAAAGGCGCTGTATGTAAGAATGTGGCCAAAACAGTTACTGCACTCAAATTCAAAATACTGCCGCGAGTCGTGTCCACCCCCCCCTCCCCTACAGATTCGAGGTTGCTGGACAACGGCACGCTGGAGACTGATTTGTTTGCCCACAGGCGGCTGCCGTGGCAGGGCCGCGTCGCCGCGTCCTTGATCTTCGGTTTTCCAGCGGACGGTTCAAGCAAGTCCGGCTTCTCTGCTGCGGGGATACAGCTCAGGAGGAGCTGGCTGCTAATGCTATGTACTGGGTCACTGCCAATGCTGCTTGCCGTGCTGCTGTAGCTCAGTCGTAACTGTAACTGATGCTGAGACTCTACTGACTGTGTGACTGGTAGACGGCGGTGGGTGGCGCAACAGGCCAAAACACAAATTCAAAACATAAACATGATTTGCAGACCGTAAAACTTTTTTTTAAATGCGAATATTCTGGCTGTACTATCGTTGTCAGTGAGATCAGTATGTTATATCAACATTATTCCTTAGTCACTGTGACATATTAGGATGATTTTACAACTTTTTGCTTTAGATTTCTTACAAATAGCTCCTTTAAAGGGGAGCAAATAGGAAAGACACACAACGACACATAAGAACACAAATTTACATAAAACAATTGAACTACAATCTGAAACAATGCACCCAACACCAGTAGCTTTGGTGGGAAGCAAAAACCCTGACATTTTGAAAGACATCCAGAAAATTTCAGAGAAATGGGAGAAACGAACCAAGGGACTAGAATACCCTTGGCCAAAGGGAGGCACATTTGACATGATGGTTTGTGAGGGTATGGAAATCAAAATAAGAGATTACAAGCCTAAAGACCAGTCAAAGAAATGTCTAGAAAAGAGAGAATTGGAATTGAAAATTTTGAAACTGTTCAAAGATGAAGGCCAACACTACAGGGCAAAGATGAGACAGGGACTTATGAAACTAAAAAACAACGTGGGGAAAGAGAAGGGTCAGGAAAACAAATAACTGGGATTGTATCCAAATTTGGAGGGTTGGCTACATTTTAATGGTAATGTTAAAGAACCAACAGCAGAAGAAATATCCCACATCATTTCAAGTGACGAGGCTAAGGATGAGGACAAGACCACCACACCTAGGGAAGATAAGAGCCCAACTCCTAAAAGTTCAAAAGATAGTCCTTCGGGCATGAGTGACTCACAAAAATCAGTAAAGGCAGTGATAGCGGAGAAACAGAGATGCAATTAACACAATTTGGAAGAACAAGTGGGTGGAAACGTAACTCAGAGTACAGATACAAAAACTTCAGCTAGTGTAAAAGTACTGAGTCCAAAACATTGTAGCACTGCCAGGAAAGTGAGACGTAGTATGCCAGCCGTGTTGGATTGCTACGAGGGAAGAAAGAGTGCAGCAGGGGAGCAATCATACAGTTATTGGCTTGATCTGCCAAATGCAGGAGTTGACTTAAGACGGGAGCTTAATTGGTCCGCCGTTATGAAGTTTGAGGAGGAGATAGACAAACAAGCAGCTGAGTTGAGGGGCTGCGAAGAAGATGAGGAGGAAGAGGAAGAGCTAAAAATAAATCTCAGAAACAGAGCACTACTTAAAAAAACAGACCGATACAATAATGAACATTATATGGCTCCAATCTTAATAAAGGGGACCCAGGGACATTATATCCCGTGGCAGACCCTCGATCTGACCGGCCTGGTCTCCAGACTCCCTGATATTCATGATGGGGCCTCAAGGTGGATCCAAGGCAAGGCAAGGCAAGGCAAGGCAATTTTATTTATATAGCACCATTCATACACAAGGCAATTCAATATGCTTTACAAGAGAAATACATTAAAATTAAACATTAAAGGAACAATAGATCATTAAAAAAAAAAGCTAAAAGCAAGACAATAAATAGTTAAAAACAGTCCAGAAAATGCATTTAAAAAGCAAACATAAAGCAAAAGCAACAGCAGACAAATATAAAAACAATAGCTACAGATTATCCTAACAGTAAGTTACATATCTAGTTCACTGATAAGCTGCAGTAAATAGTAATGTTTTAAGCCCTGATTTAAATGAGTTGACAGTTTCAGATATTCTGGAAGTTTGTTCCATAGACGGGGAGCATAGAAACTAAAGGCTGCTTCACCTTGTTTGGTTTTGATCCTGGGAACACTGAGTACACCTGTTCCAGATGATCTGAAGGGTCTGGATGCTTCATAATGTACAAGTATATCAGAGATGTATTTAGGCCCGAGACCATTTAGTGCTTTATAGACAAGTAACAAGATTTTAAAGTCTATCCTTTGACACACAGGAAGCCAGTGCAATGACTTAAGCACTGGTGTAATGTGCTCCACTCTCTTGGTGTTGGTGAGGACTCTGGCAGCAGCGTTCTGGACGAGCTGCAGTTGTCTGACTGATTTTTTACTCAGGCCTGTGAAGACGCCCCACTTGAAGCAAGCCTGAGTGGGGCCAGGCACTCCACACCATGAGCTAGCCACCACCATCGAGCTAGCCAGCCGACCGGAGCGAGCCTGAGTGAGGCCGGGCACTCCACACCACCGAGCTAGCCAGCCCACCGGAGCGAGCCTGAGTGAGGCCGGGGACTCCCCATCACCGAGCTAGCCACCACCATCGAGCTAGCCAGCCGACCAGAGCTGCTGCTGACCGACGCCTGTGCTGCCAGGCTAACCTGCTGCTGCTAACCCACCAAAGCTCGGCTACCTGTTACCACTGCCTGCATCCTCTCGTCCAGAGAAAATGCCACCAAAGCAAAAAAACACGGATGAGGAATATGTATCACTCACTCACACTCACTCAGGTAAATGACTCGTTGCATCAACAGAAAGACATGTTCACTGCTCTATTACAGCAACAACAGGAAATTTTTAAAGGCTTTGTTAAAGTTATTATGGACTCGACTAACTCCCGATTGGATGCAATCACAAAAGAAGTGCAAGATCTGAAATCAAGCATACAGTACACACAGAAGGATGTAGATGAACTTAAAACCACTCAAGCAAAACAGTCTGAACATTGCAATACAACACAAACTGACATTATAAAGTTATGTGAAAGTCTACAGGTTATCATTGACAAACAAGAGTACCTGGAGGGTCAATCGAGGAGAAACAACATCGTGATTGATGGAATACCCGAAGCCCCCGGTGAATCCTGGGTGGATTCAGAGGAGAAAGTGAAAGACATTCTAAAGCAGAAGCTGCAGCTACAGAGGGAGATTGAGGTGGAGCGTGCACACCGCACAGGTAAACCTATAGCTGACAGAGACAGACCTAGATCTATTGTTGTCAAGTTCCTGCGTTTCAAGGACAAAGCTGCGATCATGCAAAAAGCCAAAAACCTCAAGGGCACTAAAATATTTATCAGTGAGGACTACACAGATGCTGTACGTTTAAAAAGAAAAGAACTGATGCCAAAGTTGAAAGCTGCACGTGAAAGAGGAGACATCGCCTACCTCAGACATGACAGGCTGATCATCCATCCTCGCACCAGCTCTCCAAAGTAACCTATGAATAACTGAAGGTATGACTACATAAAAGACTCTTCTAACATATTTTATGACTAACGCAATCACATCACAACACAAACTACCAAAGAGAGGTCTAAGAATTGCACATATTAACATAAACAGTCTCAGAAACAAAATTAATGAAGTCACTGACCTGTTATTTGAACACAAACTGCACATACCGGTACTTGCTATTTCAGAGACTAATCTGGACTCTTCCTTTGAGGATACTGAGCTTTATATTAAAGGTTACAACATTTGCAGAAATGATAGAAATAAATATGGAGGGGGAGTAGCTTTTTATATTCAGAATCACTTGCCTGTGAAAATCAGAACTGATATGATGCAATACAACATTGAAATACTATGGTTGCAAGTCCATCTACCTCACCTGAAGCCTATACTCCTAGGTTGCTGTTACAGACCACCAAGCGCTAATAATGACTATCTAGACACAATCTGTGAAATGTTGGATAACCATACTGCTGTGGGTCAGGACATTTACTTTATGGGAGATTTTAACATTGACTGGTTTTCTCAGAACTGCCCACTGAAGAATAAGCTGCTAACTGCCACTAATACATGTGGACTTACTCAAGTTATAAATAAACCTTCAAGAATATGTGTTAGACATGGTGGCACTAGAACATCCACTTGCATCGATCACATTTTTACAAATTCTCCTGAGCTGTGTAGTAATGTATTGTCTGTGCCCATTGGCAGCAGTGATCATAATCTGATTGCAACTGTAAGAAACACTAAAGTGAGTAGACCTGGACCCACAGTAATACTGAAAAGATCATACAAAATGTTCAATCACGATAAATTTGTTAATGATCTGAAAGAAATCTGTTGGTCAGAAGTGTTATCTGAGAACAATTCTGAAATTGCCCTGTCGAAGTTTAACAATGTATTTTTGCCTCTGGTTGAGAAACATGCACCTTTAAAGAAGTTTACTGTCAAGAATGCCATAACACCCTGGTTAGACAAAGAAATTAAAGACTCTATGAAAATGAGAGATCAAATGAAAAAAACTGCAATCTTAACAGGAAATAAATGTGACTGGGACCTCTATCTGAAAATGAGAAACTCTGTCACCAAACTTAACAAGAAAAAAAAAGAAAATATATTTTGGAAATCGAGTTAATGATGTAGGAAATGATAGTAAAAAACTATGGAATGTTTTAAATGATCTGACGGGTAAGAAAAACAAAACCAATCCATCTTTTCTGGAGGCAGATGATAAATTCATAACTAAGCCCACAGAAATTGCAAATTATCTTAATGATTATTTTATTAGCAAACTAGACAAACTAAGACTAAATATGCCTAATCTAAGTAATGATATATCTCACCTATTGATAAGAAATGAGAGGATCCAAGATGGCGGAGTGAGTGGCAGCACCGTGCAGGCTCTGGTAAAAAGTTTTGTTTTAAGGCCTTGAATTGTGAACTAAGTTTGCAATAACCCGACAAATTCAAAGGCACAACACGTAGTACCTAAGTACATCGATAAAAAATAACAAAAAACAGTCAAACCTTGGTACATTTGAAACGACCTGCTGGTAAAATGACTGACCACGATTACGACCTGAGGGCTCTCCGTGAGGCGTGTGATGATGGTGACATCGAAGAAATTGAAGTGGATCAAGCAACTCCAAAGGAACAGAGAATAAATTTGACCCACATGCCAATAAAAGGCCCGAACCCCAAGAAGATGAAACCGCATAAAGAAAGGGAGGATGAAAGCACCAGTGCTGCAATTCTTCATGCAGTGCAAACTTTAACCCGAAAGATGGACGAACAGACTGAACTTTTAAAAAGTTTTGACAGGCGTATCGAAGCCAATACAACGGCAACAAGGGAAAACAAAGAGGAGATTGGTGTGCTTAAAAAAAAAGTAAGTGATCTCCAGAAAGAAAACAACCAGGTGAAAAATGCATGTGCGGAGCAAGCCCACTACAAACGAAGATGGAACTTGAGATTGACTGGTCTTCCAGAAAAGGAGGGAGAAGATACCAGAGAGATATTGGAATACTTACCAGAGTTGTACCGCTGTCGGTGGAGTGGCTGCGGCAGTCCGTGGATACGGTCCATTGCCTAGGAAGAAAGGACAATCCTGCTGCCTCCAACGGTGCCCATCGGGCAATCATAATCCAATTTGGGATGAGAACTGTTCGGGATGAAGTCTGGAAAAAGTCAAGAGATGCGAGGGTCTGCAGCGAGATGCACATACGCTTTCGTGAAGATTTTTCCAAAGACCGGGAGGCTCGTAATAAACTGTGGCCGCTGGTACAGGATGCCAGAAGACGGGGAAAGAGAGCCTTCCTGAAGGAAGGATACGTGTTAATTGACAACAAAAGAGTGGACCCTGAGTAAACATGTTGTCAAGGCTTTTGTGCTCCAAGCAGGTATCTTTAAGTGGTTATGGTTCTATGGTTTTTTAATATAAGCTTTAAAGGGTTATTGCACTTTATGTGAAGGTTAAGGTTTTTTGTTTACTCATTCCTGCGCATCACTAGGAAATTGCGCATTTCTTCAAAGGTTAGGCTATTTACTAGTCTTGTATGTTTTCTTTTTTATCTTTAATTGCTAGGGGATTGAGAGAAAATGTGAAACGTAAGGCTATTTTTCTTTTTTGTAAGGAGCAAAAGGCTAATTGTATTTTTTTGCAAGAAACCCATTCAGGCACGTCGTGAGGCAGACACGAAATTTTGGAAACTGCAATGGGGAGACTCTATTTTCTGTAGTCATGGAACATCGCAATCTGCTGGAGTTATGATTTTGTTCAACAGATTCTCTGGAAAGGTATTAGACCATAGAAGTGATTTAAAGGGACACTGGCTAATGGTGGCTTTAGAGATAAATGGTATAAACTATGTTTTGGTATGTGTATATGGGTATAACCAAATTGTGCAGAACAAAAAATTCTTTTTGGCTCTGAGTAAACTGATAGAAGAATGGAAAGTGTCATATACAACTGATAAAAATAATAGTCGTCGGAGATTTTAATTTGGCACCAGATCTCTGGTTGGATCGTCTTCCGTCAAAGGGTCAGTTTCATAATTATAATGCTACTATTATTGATTTTGTTACAAAAACCAACTTGACTGACTACTGGAGAATGAAAAATCCTATTACTACACAATACACTTGGTTTAATGCATCAAATAATGGCCAATGCTCAAGAATAGATTATTGGTTAATCTCAGTTTGTTTAGTTAATGATGTCTCCAAGTGTGAAATCTCAGCATCACCTTTAACTGATCATTGTGTCATCTTGCTGTGTCTCTCTTTATCGAAAAATGTGTCTATTCACAATTCTATCTGGAAATTCAATAATATTCTTTTGGAAAATACAGATTTTTGCAAAGAGGTCAAACTGCTTATTGAAGAAATTGTTATACTGGAAATGTCAGCCTTGAGTAAGTGTCCTCTAACATTAAGAAACAGAAACAGCAAAATATTACAAAAGAAATTAACAAATTATGTTGTAGAACTGATTTAACAATGGAGGAACATGTTAAATTGAACAGTCTTCAATCTCAACTAGATAATATGTATTTGGATAAGGCAAAGGGAGCATTTATTCATTCAAGAGCTCATTGGATTGAAGAAGGGGAAAAAAATTCATCCTATTTTTTTAATTTGGAAAAACAAAGACAGACAAAAAAGAAAATTCATAGGTTGCTTATTAATGATGTTATTAATGAAGATCAGGACCAAGTAAATGAGGAAATTAAAGTTTTTCATAGCAATCTGTATAAATCCAATTTTTCTAAGGAAAACTGTCTTCAGTTATTAAATAAAATTAGAGAACAAAAAAAGAATATGGATGATGATTTCAAAAAATATATGGAGGATGAGCTTGAAATTGAAGAGCTAGACAGAGCAGTTATGCAGATGGCTAATGGGAAGTCACCAGGACTAGATGGTCTAACCGTCGAGTTCTATAAATTTTTTTGGAAAGATATTAGACAGTTGCTCTACAATGCCTATGTACAATGTATTTCAACTAACAATCTTTCTCCCACAATGAAACAGGGTCTTATCTCTCTAATCCCAAAATCAAACAAAGATGTACTTTTATTGGATAACTGGAGACCGATAACCTTGTTGTGTAACGATTACAAATTATTGGCACATGTTTATGCAAACCGATTAAATGAGGGTTTAAAGCAAATAATAGATGAATGTCAGTCAGCCTTTATGAAAGGTAGAAGTATACACAATCATACCAGGTTGATATTAGATATGTTAGATTATAAAGACCTTATTGATACTGATAGTTTGGTGCTATTTCTTGATTTTTATAAGGCTTTTGACACCGTGGAACATTGTTTCTTATTAGAAGCATTGCACTTTATAGGTTTTCGTAAAAAGTTTTGTAATATTATTAAGATGTTTTATACCGACATTTATAGTTCTGTTTCATTAAACCCTGGAATGCCCCCATGGTTCAAGGTGCTACGTGGTATTCGTCAAGGCTGCCCAATCTCCCTGAAATTTCTTATTTTGACCACTCATCTGTTAACAATGCTCATTAAGAACAATCTGGAAATAGAAGGTATTACAGTATTCGATAAGGAATTTAAAATAAGTCAGTTCGCGGATGACACAGCCATCTTTTTAAAATATAAATATATGGTTGAGAAAGCTCTTAATAATATTTCTATTTTTTCCAAAGCGTCAGGGCTATCCTTAAATATCAAGAAATGTGAATTACTTCCCATTCATACATGTACAGATCCCAGTATTGCTTCAATTAAAGTTGCATCTGAAGTAAAATATCTTGGAATAATGATATCTAAAAATGTTTTCAGAGGAGAAGACGTGAATATAGCTAATCGCTTAACAGATATGAAGAGATCTCTAAGTCGCTGGCTAACCAGAGATCTTACAATCTTTGGTAGAGTAATTTTATCAAAAGCAGAAGGTATCTCAAAATTAATTTATCCATGTCACTCCCCGTATGTCTCTTCAAATAATATTAAGAAACCAATTCTATTATTTTTCAGTTTTTATGGAAAAATAAAACCCATTATATTAAAAGATCACAGTTACTGAAAGAATATGAGAATGGGGGTATTACAGCTTTAGAATTTGATTCAATGGTTGGAACTCTCAAGATTAATGTCACGTCCAGACTCACAGGAAAGAACCCAGATGCGAAGCAGTAAGCAGATGAAGTAATCAACAGTCTTTATCGAAAACACAGAAAAATGTGTAACTGCTTCAGGGGAGTCTTGTACCCGGGTCGCCGGGAGGAAAGTCGGCAGTGTTACCTCTAAGCCACGAGGTGGAGATGAGTGCCAGACAGGAGCAGAGTCTTTTAAATCACTGGTACAGCTGGGGTTTGAACCCGCAATGCCGGGAGGGGAGTCAGAGACGTAACCTCCCGTCCACGAGGAGATTACGTGACTTGCAGTCCAGATGAACAGTTGCGGGGGAACAGACAGTTGGAGAGTCAGGGACAGACGAGGGATCAGATAACCAGCACAGTTGGGACTTACAGGCAGAAAGCTCGGTGTCAGAGTCAGAAGGCGAGCAGGCAGGAACGGGGACGAAACAGGTCGGCAACGGGTGATCAGTCCAAGACAAATTGCTGGAAAGGCTTGCATGAGAGCGAAGACGATCTGGCAACTGGTGTGTGTGGAGCTGGAGCTTAAGTATGCTGGGCTGATTGCATGAGATGAGTTACAGGTGTGCTGAAGAACACAGGTGAGTGGAATTGCCTGATGAGATGGGTGTGGCAAGGAAAACATACTGGGTGAAGGAGACTGGAGACTGTGACAGAACCCCCCCCCCTCAAGGGACGGCTCCTGACGTCCCAACTGATCGATCTGATGACAGGGTGGGGGGGGGAGGGTTTTCAATATTCTTCTGAGGCCGAGTCCTCCCGGATGTCAGGTGGTGGTGGGATCGGTGGCTCCTCCTCCTCTGCTGAATCCTCTTCGGAGGTATAGGCGGTGGAGGGACCAGCGGCAGAAGGTCGTTTGGGTGGGGGCCCCTGTCTCCTGCGGGAAGGTTGGTCAGGATGTCTGTGGTGAAATTGCCTAATCAGGTCCTTATCTAAAATGTCCCGGGCAGGCACCCATGATCTTTCCTCTGGACCATAACCCTCCCAGTCGACGAGATATTGTAGACCTCTCCCTCGTCGACGGGAGCGGATCAGACGACGGACTGTGAAGGCAGGACCCCCATCGATGAGGCGAGGAGGGGGGGGAGGAGGAGCATCAGGGAGGAGACGGCTCTCGTGCACAGGCTTGATCTTAGAAACGTGGAACGTTGGGTGGACCCTCATGGTGCGGGGAAGAGCCAATCTCACGGCCGTCGGGCTGATGATCTTCTCAATAGGGAAGGGGCCAACAAACTTAGGTGCAAGCTTCCTGGATTCCACACGAAGGGGAAGGTCCTTAGAGGAAAGCCACACCCTCTGACCCACCTTGTAGGTCGGAGCTGGGATGCGTCGACGGTTGGCCGAGGAGGTATAACGGTCAACCGTCCTCTGGAGGGTGGCATGGGCTCGGGCCCAGGTTCTGCGGCATCGACAGGCAAAGGCTAAGGCAGAAGGACAGGAGACATCATTGTCCAAGGCAGGAAAGAGTGGGGGTTGGTACCCGTAGACACACTGGAATGGAGACAGACCGGTGGAAGAGCTGACGAGGGAATTGTGGGCATATTCCACCCACAGGAGTTGTCGGGACCACGAAGACGGGTTCTGGGAGACCATGCAGCGAAGGGCCGTCTCCATCTCCTGGTTCTTCCTCTCCGTTTGGCCATTGGTCTGGGGATGGAACCCAGACGAGAGACTGGCGGTGGCCCCAATCAGAGTGCAGAACTCCTTCCAAAATATGGAAGAGAACTGAGGCCCACGGTCGGAGACCACGTCAACAGGGAGACCATGCAGGCGGAAGACATGGTCAAGAACCAACTGGGCCGTTTCCTTGGCAGAGGGCAGCTTGCTCAGGGGCACGAAGTGAGCCATCTTGGAGAACCGGTCTACCACTGTGAGGATGACAGAGCGTCCATCTGAGGGGGGCAGGCCAGTGACGAAGTCTAAGGAGACATGGGACCAGGGTCGGTGAGGGATGGGAAGTGGCTGCAGGAGTCCCGCCGGGGCACGATGTGAGGGCTTGTGTTGATTGCAAACCGGGTAGGCTTTAACAAAGTCTCTGGTGTCCTCCTCCAACGTGGGCCACCAGAATCTTTGGAGGAGGACCTCTTGAGTACGCCGGGAACCAGGGTGGCAGGTGAGGTTGGAGGCATGGGCCCACAGCAGGACCTCGGACCTTAACGTTTCTGGGACGAAGAGGCAGTGGGAAGGACAGGTGCTGGGACCTGGCTGATCCAGAGTAGCTGCTCTCACCCGCTCCTCAATGTCCCAGGTAAGGGTGGCAATGACACAGGGAGACGGAAGGATGGGGGCCGGTCCCTCAGCAACCTCGTTGTCCTGCAGAAATTGCCGGGAGAGGGCATCAGGCTTGGTATTGCGAGAACCAGGGCGATAGGAAAGGGTGAAGTTAAACCTGGTGAAGAATAGTGACCAACGGGCCTGGCGGGAATTTAGCGTCTTGGCAGTCTTAATGTATTCCAGGTTTTTATGGTCGGTCCAAACCAGAAAGGGATCCTTGGTACCCTCAAGCCAGTGACGCCATTCTTCCAGAGCCAACTTGACCGCCAGGAGTTCTCTGTTGCCGATATCGTAGTTCCTTTCTGCGGGGGACAAGTGGCGAGAGAAAAAGGCGCAGGGGTGGAGCTTGAGATCTGTGGTGGACCGCTGAGAGAGGACTCCTCCCACTCCAACATCAGAGGCATCCACTTCCACTATGAACTGGAGGTCGGGGTCAGGCATCTGGAGGATGGGGGCAGATGTAAACCTCCATTTGAGTGTCTTGAAGGCATTCTCAGCATCTGGCGACCAGAGGAAAGGAGTCTTGGAACTGGTGAGGGTGGTGAGTGGAGCTGCCACAGAACTGTAGTTTCGGATAAACCTTCTGTAGAAATTGGCAAACCCCAAGAAACATTGCAGTTGCTTGCGGGAATCAGGGACGGGCCATGAAGCTACAGCGGAGACCTTGGCAGGATCCATCTGAATGTGACCCCTCGAGACGATATAACCCAGGAAAGAGACTGATGACACATGAAACTCACATTTCTCTGCCTTTATGAAGAGTGAGTTCTCCAGGAGCCGCTGCAGGACGGATTGGACATGGTGGATGTGCTTGTTGTGGGTCTTGGAGAAGATGAGGATGTCATCCAAGTACACGAAGACATGTTTATTAAGCATGTCGCGGAGGACGTCGTTAACGAGGGCTTGGAACACGGCGGGAGCATTGGTGAGACCAAACGGCATGACCAAATATTCATAATGGCCAATAGGGGTGTTGAACGCCGTCTTCCATTCGTCCCCTTCACAGATGCGAACAAGGTGGTAGGCGTTGCGGAGGTCAAGCTTGGTGAAGACGGTGGCTCCCTGTAACAGTTCAAAAGCCGATGAGATCAGAGGCAGAGGGTAACGGTTCTTCACTGTTATTTCATTCAGTCCTCGATAGTCAATGCAGGGCCTCAAGGATTTGTCCTTCTTTTCTACAAAAAAGAAACCTGCTCCAGCAGGGGATGAGGAGGGATGGATGAGGCCAGCCGACAGGGAGTTGTTGATGTACTCCTCCATGGCCTTCCTCTCAGGAGCGGAGAGGGAGTACAGACGGCCCTTAGGAGGAGCGGTGCCAGGCAGGAGATCAATGGCGCAGTCATATGGCCGGTGGGGAGGCAGAGACGTAGCTTTGGCCTTGCTGAAGACTTGGCTATAGTCATGGTATTCAGGTGGCACATTAGAGAGTTCAGGTGGTGGAATGGTGCTGGCAGGGTGGAGTGGTGGAGTGGCGTTCTTCAGGCAGGTGAGATGACATGATGTTCCCCAGCCAAGAATGGAACTTGTAGACCAATCAATGTGGGGGTTGTGGGGGTTGTGGCGGCGAAGCCACGGGAAACCCAGGATCAGAGGCAGATCAGGATAATCCAGAATGTGGAATTGGATGGTCTCATGATGATTCCCTGACAGGAGCATGGAGACTGGCACAGTCTGGTGGGTGATGGTGCCCATCTTGTGGCCGTCGAGGGCTCGTGCAGGGATCGGGTGAGTCAGTGGGACCTGGCCAAGTCCCAATTGCAGAGCCACCCTCTTACTGATCAGACAGGAATCTGCTCCAGAGTCGACGAGGGTGGTCAGGGTGTGAGAACCATCACGGAGAAGCAGACGGGCTTGGAGCTGGGGACGGTGAGAGAGAGGAGACTCTGTTATTGAGCTCACCCATATCTCCTCATCTACGGGCGAGCTCTGTCTTTTAACGGACTGGTGGCAACGAAATGTCCTTCTCCTCCACAGTACAGGCAGAGCTGGGCTAGCTGGCGTCGCCTCCGCTCTGCCGGGGTGAGGGAGGTGCGACCCAGCTGCATGGGTTCCGGTTCAGTCGGCGGTAGCTTCGGAGGTGGGTGCGGACTGGTAGGGTCCCTCTGACGTGGACCCTGGCGTCGTTCCCGTCGCCGAGTCTGAACCCGGAGATCAATGCGGATGGCCAGGTTGATGATGTCGTCGAGGGAGGTAGGAATCTCGTGTGACACCAGCTCGTCTTTGATGTAGTCGGCCAAGCCATGCATGAAGGCGTCGATCTGAGCAGCAGGGTTCTAGCCACACTGGCTGGCACGGGTGCGAAAGTCTATAGAAAAGTCTGCCACTGACCTCTGCCCTTGTCTCAGGTTCAGGAGTCCACCAGCCACTTCCGATCTAGCAGGAGTTTGTCCAAAAACCTTGCGCAGCTCTGCTGAGAAGGCCGAGAAGCTCTGGCAGGCAGGTGACTGTCGTTCCCACTCAGCAGTTCCCCACAACCGTGCACGGCCGGTCAGGTGGTTAATCGTGAAAGCCACCTTGGCTAATTCTGTGGCAAAAGTGCGTGGCTGGAGAGCAAAGAGCAAGGTACAGTTTGTGATGAATGGTGCACAGTCCTCTGAATTCCCATCATAGCGTTCAGGCGTCCCAACACGTGGCTCAGGAGTGTCCGTGGCTAGGAGAGGAGCCATGGGCACAGCAGCGGAAGCCGAAGGTGCGTGTGAAGGGCCAGTGAGTGATTGCCGCTGAAGCTGGTCGGCTAACCCTGACAGCATCTGAGTCAGAGAATCAATTGCCCGTTGCAGATGGCTAGTAGATGCGGTAATCAATCCCTCATGGCTCACCAGCGTGTCTTCAATAGTCTCCAGTCTGTCAAGTGGGGAGGGCTTACTACTTGCTGGATCCATCTTTGGCCAGATCGTACTGTCACGTCCAGACTCACAGGAAAGAACCCAGATGCGAAGCAGTAAGCAGATGAAGTAATCAACAGTCTTTATCGAAAACACAGAAAAATGTGTAACTGCTTCAGGGGAGTCTTGTACCCGGGTCGCCGGGAGGAAAGTCGGCGGCGTTACCTCTAAGCCACGAGGTGGAGATGAGTGCCAGACAGGAGCAGAGTCTTTTAAATCACTGGTACAGCTGGGGTTTGAACCCGCAATGCCGGGAGGGGAGTCAGAGACGTAACCTCCCGTCCACGAGGAGATTACGTGACTTGCAGTCCAGATGAACAGTTGCGGGGGAACAGACAGTTGGAGAGTCAGGGACAGACGAGGGATCAGATAACCAGCACAGTTGGGACTTACAGGCAGAAAGCTCGGTGTCAGAGTCAGAAGGCGAGCAGGCAGGAACGGGGACGAAACAGGTCGGCAACGGGTGATCAGTCCAAGACAAATTGCTGGAAAGGCTTGCATGAGAGCGAAGACGATCTGGCAACTGGTGTGTGTGGAGCTGGAGCTTAAGTATGCTGGGCTGATTGCATGAGATGAGTTACAGGTGTGCTGAAGAACACAGGTGAGTGGAATTGCCTGATGAGATGGGTGTGGCAAGGAAAACATACTGGGTGAAGGAGACTGGAGACTGTGACAGTTAAATGGCTGAAAACATATTTGTCTCAGCCAGAGTCCATGTGGTTTCATATTCCGAGATCCTTGTTTAAAAAAATAGGAGGGCTTGAATTCCTTTTAAAATGTGATTTTGAGGTGTATAAGGTTCCTATTAAGCTATCTAATTTCCACAAGCAGATCCTTCAATACTGGAAAATGATATTTACTCATAATTTTTCCCCTCATGGATCTATTTTATGGAATAACAGAGTGATCACAGTAAACAGGAAATCGATATTCAGAAGAGATTGGTATGAGAAAGGCACTTTGTACGTAAAGGATGTAATGGATTCTGATGGAGGTTTTTTGGACTACAGGACTTGGTTAGAAAAACATGAAATAAATTGTTCTCAGAGAGAGTATAATAGGATTTGTAAAGCAATCCCCTTACCACTGATTCAACTAATCCGGAATACCCTAATGTATTCTAATGTTAAATTCGTACTACCAAAAGTGATGATTAATGATTGTAACTTAAATGATAACAAATGTAACAACAAATTGATTAGCGCTGCTTTGAAATCGATAGTATTTTATGATTACAACAGAGAATTTAAAGAACAAGTGACTGATAAGGTAACTGCGTCTATGATGGAAAAAGCACACTCTAAATATATTAAATGGTCTATTTCCCCAAAGATTAAAGAAACTCATTTTAAGATACTCAATAAAGTATACCCTGTTGAAGAATTTCTTAAAAAAAGATTTAAATTTGAAGTTGACCCCTGTACCTTTTGTAATACAACACATGAAACACTAGAACATATGTTTTTCTCATGCCCTGTGTCCAGAAAATTTTGGTCAGAAATAAGAAATTGGTTATTACTTAAAATAAATGACATTCCAGAATTTGATATTTCTCATATATTCCTTTACATAGATAATTTGAAATCTAATATCTCTGATATGATAAATATGATCATTCTAATGGGTAAATATCATATTCATTGTAGTAAATGGAGAAATAGCAAACTCTCCTTTGACTGGTTTATTAATGATTTCAAATTATTTTTCCTATCTCTTAAAAAACTGTACTCCAGCAAAATAGCCAGAGAGATCTGTGGAGATATATCTCGTTTCTTGCTTATTTGATTTATGCCTTAGACTTTGCTCCTCTCTAGGGTCTTTGTTATTTTAATTGTATGCCTGGTGATCTATAAAATGATGTGCTACTGTTTTTGTTGTACTTGCACTTTATAAAAACCCCATTTTTGTTTTTTTGTTTTTATTTGTATTTTTTCTTTGTGACTCTTTTGCAATTTCACAACTTTTCACTGTACAAAAAATGTATAGGCCTTACGAGAACATGTATGTTTCTCTGTGTTTTTTGTTCTATTGTGTGTTTAATAATAATAATAATAATAAAAAAACAAAAAAAACCTATTGATAAGAAATGAAATTATGAAAAGAAAAAACTCCAGGTTCAAACTGGAAAATGTAAACATAAATAAGGTAAAGAATTTCCTGAAAACCTGTAAAGACAAACCACCGGGTGTTGATGGCCTAGACAGCAGGCTTCTCAAACTAGCTGCCGATGATATTGCTCCTGCATTAACCCATATCATCAATTTAAGCTTTACGTGCTGTACATGTCCACAAGCATGAAAACAGGCTCAAATAATTCCACTGCCAAAAAATAAGAAACTGCCTTTCTCTAGTTCAAATAGTCGTCCTGTAAGTTTATTACCTGTGTTAGGAAAAATAATGGAAACTATTGTATATGAACAAATGAAGAACTATTTATCCACGAATAACTTAATCTGTGACTTTCAACATGCATACAGAAAAGCTCACTCCACTGCAATGGCACTAACTCACATGTCTGATGATTGGCTCAGAGGGATTGAAAAGAAAAATATGGTTGGTGCTGTATTTTTAGACTTCTCTGCTGCTTTCGATATCATTGACCATGATTTATTACTAAAAAAACTTTCCTGTTATGGCTTTGAGCAATCAGCGCTTATCTGGTTTTATAGTTATCTATCAAACAGAACACAAACAGTATTTTTCAACGACAGCTATTCTGAGATTAGAACCACTATATGTGGAGTGCCCCAAGGGAGTTGTCTTGGTCCTTTATTATTCACTATTTTCACTAATGATTTACCGTATGTCTTAGATAAAGCTAACATAGCAATGTATGCTGATGATTCCACCATATACACATCAGCACTCACAAATAATGAACTAGAAATCATGTTAAATAAGGAATTACAAGCTGTAGCAGAATGGGTGAAGACAAACAAGCTAGTCCTGAATGTATCGAAAACTAACTGCATGATTCTTGGGTCTAATTACATTATTGATAGGAATCCTGTGTTAAATATTAAAATTAATGACATCACAGTAAATCATGTGCATAAGACCAAACTTCTGGGCATGACAGTAGACAATAAATTATCATGGAAGAAACACATCAATAATATGATTGCAAAGATGGGAAGAGGCATATCTATTATGAGAAGATACGCTACCTTTCTGACTCCAAATATCATGAATAGAGCAATTCAAGCACTAATATTAACCCATCTGGACTATTGCCCAGCAGTTTGGTCAAATGCCAGTGGAGACACGTTAAACAAACTACAACGTATGCAAAATAGAGCTGCCCGTACAGTACTCAAGTGTGACTATAGAACAAATATCATTTCAATGCATAAGAATCTAAACTGGCTATTGGTCAAAGACAGACTGTTATACTCACTGATCATTTTCACTAGAAATATATCTGTTTTAAAATCACCTTTTATTTTGTTCAAGAACCTTTCCTTCAGTGCAGAAAATCATAAATACATCACCCGGCATGCAACTGTGGGTAACTTTACAATGCCTAAAGCAAGATCAAACGCCATCAGAAACACCGTTCATTACAGAGGTATGAAAGAATGGAATTCATTGCCTAGACTTTCCTCTTTGATAAAGCTTATAGTTAGGGCTGGCTCAGGCTTGCCCTGTACCAGCCCCTAGTTAGGCTGACTTAGGCCTAGTCTGCCGGAGGACCCCCTATAATACACCGGGCACCTTCTCTCCTTGTCTCTCTCTCTCTCTCTCTCGTATCCTATTACTGCATCTTGCTAACTCGGCCATTCTGGATGTCACTAACTCGGCTTCTTCTCCGGAGCCTTTGTGCTCCACTGTCTCTCAAGTTAACTCATATTGCAGCGGTGCCTGGATAGTGTGACATGTGTGGTTGTGCTGCTGCCGTGGTCCTGCCAGATGCCTCCTGCTGCTGCTATCATCATTAGTCATACTTCTACTGTTATTATACACATATGATTATTGTCACACATGTATACTGCCAGATATTAATATATACTTTCAACATATTGTACCACAGTAGCCAGAACTATAACTATAATATTATTACTTTCAATAATGTTGTTATAAGCTGCTGTCATTACCGTCTGTCCTGCATCTCTCTCTCTCTCTGTCTCTCTCTCTCTCTTTTTCTGTCTCATTGTGTCATACGGATTACTGTTAATTTATTATGCTGATCTGTTCTGTACATCTATTGCACGTCTATCCGTCCTGGAAGAGGGATCCCTCCTCAGTTGCTCTTCCTGAGGTTTCTACTGTTTTTTTTCCCCATTAAAGGGGTTTTTTTGGGGAGTTTTTCCTTATCCGCTGTGAGGGTCCAAAGGACAGGGGGATGTCGTATGCTGTAAAGCCCTGTGAGGCAAATTGTGCTTTGTGATATTGGGCTTTATAAATAAAATTGATTGATTGAATTGATTGACAACAACCAAAATTAACAGTAATGCCTGAAGGATTTCAGAGTTCTTGACGCAGCAGAGGTTGACTATTCATTCACTCTTTTGCAACATTAAACAGACAGCAGGCATGATTCCAAAGAATTATATTTATTCACAAACTAGCAAAGCAAACCAAAACACACAAATTCTAACTACCTATATACAAGCTTGGTGTGTATATGTGTGTGTGTGTGTGTGTGTGTGTGTGTGCAGAGAGAGAGAGAGAGAGAGAAAGAAAGACAAAGGCGGGTGTGGTGATCAAAGAGGCGTTGGCCTACAAAACAAAATGGCTGACAACAGAGAACTACCAAAATGGCTGAATCAAGGCTTGCTTCAGTTTCGGGGGAGGTGTTTGTCTGACCGTGTGGTCAGGACAAAGACAAAGGAAAAGAGGTGGAAACTTTGAGATGCCTGTTTGGGTGTAGCTCTGTTGAAAGCCTATTTGTTAATGAGTCTATGTCAATGTGACGTGTGTTGCAAACGGTCTGGATTAGTGCAGAGATTGTTTAGTTGTGTGCAAGAATCTGTTTGTGAACAGTATTAGCAAACTAAACACTTAGCTTTGGCGAAGCCAACTAATCAATGACCTAACTGCAATCTATCACAACAAAAACTCAATGAACAGCATCATATCACATACAACAAGTTAAACAGTCTTGCTTAGCCTGTAAAGCTGCTATGCCCAGTTGTTACCTTACCGATCCTTGAATGGATGGGAGAAAGAGTCACTTGGTGGTGTGCTGCTTTGTTAGCCGGCAGAAGAAGGCTGGGAAGATGGTTCCAGGTGCAGTCTTTGTTGGGTCCTTTGTTCCAAAGGTGAAACTCTGAGGAAGCTGGTCGCTCAGGGTTTAACAGAGTTAGACGCTGGGTGCTAACTCACTTAGTTCCTTGTTGCTGGAAAGCTAGTTGCAAACCTTGTGTTTGCAAGAGAGTCTGTGATCAATTGCCCTCCCTTTAGTGGTTTGGGGCTATGGAGCAAGGGTCTGGGCCTATGCTGTTCCAGGCCCAGCTGGAAAGAGGTGTTAGCTATTCAACAGCTGGAGAGCAAGAGAGAGAGATCTGTTGGAAGGGAGCAGACCCTGTACAGATGCCTGTGACATCAAAGAGTCACATGTCACTGTAAAAGTCCTGTCCAATCAAGTTGTGAGCCTTGTGTCTCACTGAGGTGTGAGGTGAGACCTCCTGTGGAGATGGGTGTCACCTAGCTCTCTTTGTTTGGAGAACAAAGAGCATGCAGAGGAAAAGGCCTTTAAATTGTCCAGTGATGATTTTACCAAATGATAAATCATCTGTGGTCCTGTGAATCCCAACAGGTGTGAGTGGATGATAAGTCCCATGGCTGATGGAAGTGAGTTTGATGCCTATCGTGGGAGACTGTGGGCAGCACTGAGGGGGGAGTACCCGACACGAGTTGACCCTGAAGCATTGCAGGGTGACCCCTTCACAGAGACTGATAATCCGGCGACATACATAAACAATCACTTGAAAAGATGGAGACAAGAGACTGAGGAAGACATCGAGCAGAGCCAGGTGCTAGTGACTCTGTTAAGAGACTCAGTCAGTGACGCGCTCCCCACCCCAGTCCAGAGCAAACTGAGAGATGTAGTGGCATTAGCAACGATGCCGCACAGACAATTTTGTGACAATGTGATCCACGCAGTGGAGAGACACAGAAAAGATGAGCAGAGGATGAAGGAGCAGGATAGAGAAGTCCAGAGAAAACTAGCACAGCTGCAACTAGGCGAGCTGCAGAGCAAGGGCAAAGCTAACACCCAAGCGCCAATCACGGCTGAAAAAACGAACCACACACTAACGAACACACCCACCGCACAGCCAACACAGCCACTGCAACCACCCCCAGTTGTCAATATCTACGCACAGCCATACACACAGCCATATCCACTGCCTGGAGCATGTTGGCAGTGTGGAGAGTTTGGCCACAGAGCAGTAGCCTGTCCACAGGTGGGCCCCGGACCGGTAGAAGGGAGGGGGGATTCTGAGCCGCTCGGAGAGGGGGAATGGCACCAGTGGTGTCCCTGGAACCTATGATTACACCAAAAGACATTATACTAATACGAGAGGAAGCACGTCAGGGCAAGCATAGTCTATGGCTCAAGAGAGGAGCAGCACAGGATGAGAAAGGTTTTGGAGGTTCCATGAGGGACTTACAGTTGCATGATTAACCATTTTGATCTGAGAAACCCACAGTGTTGCATATATTTATATATGGACTATGTAGACATGATAAAATCTGTAACATGGCAAACAATACATGCTGGTGGTAATTGATCGCTTTAGCCGAGAACTCCAAATGGAACTGTCTGAATATATAAAACAAATAACTGCCTTCCATAGATCTATATATTTGCAGGAAAAGGTGAAGGAGCCAAAGGGCCGATCAGGAGGCCGAGAGACAGGTGGTGCCAGGCGATCAGGTGTAAGTGAAGGTCTTCAGGAGAATGTGGCACGAGCCAAGAAGGGAAGGGCCATAGTGAGGGTGAATCCCACAACAGTCCAAGTCGAAGGAAACACAACGTGGTGTTTTCTGAACCAATCACCAGGCAACCTAGGGACAAAAGAGACTGCTTCAAGGAGCCCAAGTCAGACGAGGTGCACAAGACATCCGCTGGAGTCACAGCCGCTCCAGGAAGCAATGCACAACCATGTTCAAGATAAGTATGATGCAGCCACAAAATTCCCAATTCACATTGTGTTGAAACCCATGCCAACATTCTCCGATAAGTTTATTATGACTGTAAGCTGTATAGTCAGGAGCAGATTAAACGAATAACACTTCGCCTGATGGAACATTTCCTGTTGCTATGAATTAGCTGAAGCTTTGGAAGTTTGAAATTCCTTGTTGACATGTGCATCGTGCCTATCCTGAAGAAATGGTGTGTGAGAGCAATGGACAAGGAGCTGAACCTTGTAACGGACATACAAGGAGCACAAATGATAAGTATGCTGTCCCCTGAACAATTGGTGCGCAGAATTCTTCTGACGCAGAGGGGGGAGGAAATACCAGATTTGTTTCCAAACCCTGATTACATGGATAATTCAAAGGACGAGGAGGAACTGTGAGAGAGAATGATGAACAATGGCTGACACTCTATTCATTTTCTGTATTCATTTTTGTGTTTTGATTTTACAAGACAAAACTGTATTCGCAATTTCGACTTAGCAAGTTATGTATATCATCCAAAATGACTTCTGTGATTCCATTATATTCTAATGAGTAAGTTGCATTCTACTGTGTTATGTATTTGATCAATCTGTTTAAGATTCATCTGTTAGGCTCCCTAACGGGAAGGGGCCGATGGGGGACTTTTCCTGGATTAAACAGCCGCCAGGTTTTTCGCCTCCATCAGTTGAATGTTGACAGATGATAAATTATGTTCAGTGTTTGATGTAATATCATATACTCATGTTAAGTTCATATATCACCATATCGTATGTTTTCTTATGCATCATCATATTCAAGTTCAAGAGTTTCGTACACGACCATATATTCATGTTAGTAAGGAACACTGGTTATAGTTACAGTGCCATATATCCTACTCATATTCATACAAGCGTAGGCGTTCATTTACCATACATTTTCTCTGCGAGTAATTTATGATAAAATCATAAAGAGGAGGGACTATGTAGAGGCAGATAATGTATCATTTTATACCAAAGGTGAAAAATAAGGCCAGTTACACAAGGTTTATGAAGCAGCTGGTCAAATATCAGATTGACAGCAAAAAGGATCCATAAGAGGTGTTTTGATAATTTGAGTAGTTTGTGCGTAAGTCAAGCCTTGGGAGGTCAAATGAAGTAGAACGTTCTGGGTTAGGGTGACCTGACCGTTGGAACAGATGTGCCAAGTGTCGCAATAGGAACAGTTGTTTTTGCCAGAGAGACAAAGACAGGAAATATTGACGCACGAAGTCCAGCTCTAGGAATAAGTAGGAAATCAGGAGAACTTTAGATTTCCAGGAAAGATGACCCAAGCGTGTTCACACACACATACACACACACACACACACACACACACAGACAGACTTCAAGGTGTAAACAGGGGAACCCAGGTCAATGTAGTGGGAAAATGGACTCATACTTATATAGCGCCTTTCTAGTCTGCCCGACTACTCAAAGCACTTTACAACTCAAGTCAGCGTTCACCCATTCACACACACACACACACACACACACACACACACACACACATTCATACACTGGTGGCAGATACCACCTGCTCCTCAGGAGCGTTAACCATACACACACCGATAGGACAGTCATCAGGAGCTCAGGGGTTCAGTGTCTTGCTCAAGGGCACTTCAATATATGGACCACAGGGTGTCATGTCCAAGAAGTTAAGTTAGTTATTTTTAGTTCTGTCTTGTGTCTATGTTGTCTCGTGGCTTCCTGTTTTATTTTGACATCCAACTCTCCTCTCGTTTCAGGTAACTTGCCCCTTCCTCTCGTGTGTTCCCACCGGTCTGATTGTCTGCCCTGCCCTGATTGTTTCCACCTGTTTCCCATTACCTTGTGTGTGTGGGTACATATAGTCTGTGTTTCCCTTTGTCCTGTGCCAGTTCGTCTTGTCTCGTCAAGTCTGAGGTCCTCCATGTCCCTTTAATGATTTATCAGGTTATGTATTCTTTTGATACTTTGCTCAGCTTTTGCCATTGTCTAGTTTTATGTTAATTTGATACTTTATCTAGCCTTTTCCTCGATCCTTGTTGTTTTCCTTGCAAGAGTGATTTTTTGTTGTTCTGATTTGGTTTTAGATTTTCCTCTGTATGAGCGATTTTCCTTTGTTACTTTGAAATTAAAGATTGTTTATTTGCACTTTAATCCGTCTCTGAGTTGTGCATTTGGGTTCAGATTCAGGTTCAGTTGTGACATTACGAACTGGCCAGCATGAACCCAGCCGACTCAGATCAATTGACGGCAGCTATTCGCTCCCAAAACGCCCGTCTAAGTCAGCAGGAGGAGCAGATGTCCGCTCTGCACAGTGGAGTGAAGGCGCTGGCGAACTGTCAGGAGGATTTCAAAGCAGCTATAACCAACCAAGTGAACCTCCTGGCAGCCCAAGTACAACAAGTCCTGGCTCACCTCACGAAGGATCCCTCCTCTCCTGACACAGCAGCCACATCGTCTCCGGCGGCTGCTGGAGCTGCATCGGTCCCGGTTTTCCATGCCACGGCTCCTCGCCTCTCCCCGCCCGAGAAGTTTTCCGGTGAGTCTGGAGAATGTCGGCCTTTTATCGTTGACTGTGAAATGCATTATGAACACTTGCCCTCAGCCTTTCCTACAGAACGATCCAAAGTGGCATTTATGATTTCCCACCTCACCGGGAGGGCGAGGGCGTGGGCTACAGCTGAGTGGTCCCGTGATTCATCGATTTGTGGATCCCTCGAGGGGTTCAAACGGGCTCTGAGGAAGGCTTTTGATCCCCTCTCGTCCGACCGGGAGAAAGCACGTGAGTTAAGTGATATCAAACAAGGTATGGACTCGGTTTGTGATTATGCCATCTGCTTTCGTACCCTTGCCACAGACAGCGGATGGAATGCCTCAGCACTTTATGATGTCTTTCTTAAGGGACTGTCTGACCAAATTCAAGACTTGTTAGTGCCCCTTGACCTGCCCTCAGACCTGGATTCTTTGATTACCCTAGCTATAAGAACTGACAATCGTTTGCAAGAGCGTCAACAAAGCCGAGACCCCAGGGCGTCATCGGCTGGTCGCCATCAGGGTCGCGCCGCGGCGTCTACACCCAGTGGGTGGAGCTTCTCACGTTTCCCATCGCCGGTTCCACGGAGAAGGGTGGCTAACGAGGAGGTAGAGGAGCCCATGCAGCTGGGACGAGCCAAATTGTCCACGGAGGAGCGTCGTCGTCGCCTGCAGGAGGGCAGGTGCTTCTACTGTGGGCAGCAAGGCCATCTCCTTGCAGCGTGTCCAGCAAAAGGGCAGGCTCACCAGTAGACGGGAGGGTACTGGTGAGCCGTTTCTCCTCCGCTGAATTCTCTCCTCGAGCCTTAACAGAGACCAAGGTAAAGCATCATGACACCACAGTTTGTCTTGGGGTACTCATAGACTCAGGGGCTGATGAGAGCCTCATGGACTGGGATTTTGCCACTAAATTGAATTTGAAAACTGAACAATTATCCCAGCCTATAGAAGCCAGTGCTCTCGATGGGAGCGTGATATTCCGGGTGACCCACAAGACTGAACCACTGACCGTCATCATTGGTGACCACCAGGAACTCATGTGTTTTTATTTGTATAGCTCTAACCAGCACTCTCTTATTCTGGGTTTCCCATGGTTAAAAGAAGATAACCCGCACATTGACTGGAGCACTGGGAGGGTTTTGAACTGGGCTGAGAGTTGTAAAGACAAATGTTTAAAGTCATGTCATGATTTTAATGTGAAAACTGTTTTTAATGCTGTCTCTATTAATTGTGACACAGACTCTGAGACTCCTGACCTGACTTCTGTCCCGAGATGTTACCATGATCTGGGTGAGGTTTTCAGCAAAAGTAAGGCTACTTCCCTCCCTCCTCACAGACCCTATGATTGTCCCATTGACTTGATCCCAGGGGCCCCTATTCCTAAGGGTAGATTGTATTCTATCTCTGGTCCTGAGAAGAAGGCCATGACTGAATATATTGAGGCCTCATTAAAGGCTGGTCTTATTCGTCCCTCTTCATCTCCAGCTGGGGCAGGGTTCTTTTTTGTGGGGAAAAAAGATGGGTCTCTCCGGCCATGCATTGACTATGGGCCTCTCAATGATATTACCATTAAAAATCGGTACCCTCTGCCACTCATGTCATCAGCTTTTGATCAGCTTCAGCAGGCCACAGTATTTACCAAATTAGACCTGAGAAATGCCTACCACCTGGTTCGCATCCGAGAGGGGGATGAATGGAAGACAGGCTTTAACACACCCAGTGGCCATTACGAATATCTGGTTATGCCATTTGGGTTGACTAACGCCCCTGCTGTCTTCCAAGCCATGATTAATGATGTACTTAGAGACTTCCTGAACCACTTTGTCTATGTTTACTTAGACGACATATTGATCTTCTCCCCAGACTCAGACTCTCATGTTCACCATGTACGTCTGGTTCTCCAGCGGTTGCTGGAGAACTGTTTGTATGTTAAAGCTGAAAAGAGTGAGTTTCATGCCGACACTGTATCTTTCCTTGGCTTCATCATAGCCCCTGGCAAGATGCAAATGGATCCGGCTAAAGTTAGCGCCGTGGCTCAGTGGCCTACACCTGATAGCCGTAAGAAGGTTCAGCAATTCTTGGGATTTGCTAACTTTTACAGACGATTTATCAGAAACTTCAGCGCCATAGCTGCACCCCTCCATGTGCTCACATCTCCACTGGCTCCTTTCCTGTGGTCCTCTCAAGCTGAGGAGGCCTTCCAGCAGCTCAAAGCACGGTTCACCACCGCCCCCATCCTCACAGTTCCTGATCCCGGCCGGCAATTCGTGGTGGAGGTGGACGCCTCCAATAACAGGGTGGGGACGATACTCTCCCAGCGCTCCGAAAAGGACAACAAGCTTCACCCCTGTGCCTTCCTGTCTCGGAAGCTTTCGCCGGCTGAGAAGAACTACGATGTTGGAAACCGTGAGTTGTTGGCTGTCAAAGTAGCCCTGGAGGAGTGGAGACATTGGTTAGAGGGTGCGCAGCATCCTTTCATTGTATGGACTGATCACAAAAATCTGGAATATATTCGCAAAGCGAAAAGACTGAACTCACGTCAAGCCAGATGGACATTGTTTTTTAACCGTTTTAACTTTGTGTTGTCTTACAGGCCGGGGTCCCAGAACACCAAGCCCGACGCCTTGTCTCGTCTGTACGACCCCGAGCCTACTGCCAAGGAACCTGAGCCCATCCTCCCACTGAACCGTGTGGTAGGAGCAGTGACTTGGCAAATAGAATCTGAGATGAAGCAAGCTAATGGTGAGAATCCGACACCTAGTGGTTGTCCGGTAAATCGCTTGTTTGTCCCTGTTGATATGCGTCCACAGGTGATCCATTGGGCTCACACCTCGCTGCTCACCTGCCATCCGGGAGTCAAACGAACCATGCATGCCATTTCCCAGAGGTTTTGGTGGCCCTCCATGGAGCGTGAGGTTCGAGAGTATGTGGAGGCATGCTCCGTCAGCGCCCGCAACAAGACTTCTTCCAGAGCGCAGATGGGGTTGCTGCAGCCACTCCCGGTTCCTACTCGTTCCTGGGCTGAGATCTCCCTGGACTTCGTCACGGGGCTCCCGGTCTCTGAAGGTAACACCACTGTCCTCACAGTGGTGGACCGATTTTCTAAGATGACTCATTTCATTGCTTTGCCCAAGCTGCCATCTGCCAAGGAAACAGCTGACATTATGATGACTCATTTGTTTCGTTTCCATGGATTTCCTAAGGATATTGTTTCAGATCGGGGGCCCCAGTTCATCTCCAGATTCTGGAAGGAGTTCTGCAAGCTCATCGGAGCCACCGTCAGCCTCACCTCTGGGTATCATCCGGAGTCGAACGGCCAGACAGAACGTCTCAACCAGGAGTTGGAGACATGCCTTCGATGCCTGGTGTCACAGAACCCGGCTTCCTGGAGCAAGAATCTGGTGTGGGTGGAATATGCCCACAACTCGCTCCCCACCTCTGCCACGGGCATGTCGCCGTTCCAGTGTGTCTTCGGCTACCAGCCCCCTGTCTTCTCAGAGGCAGAAAAGGAGGTCACCGTCCCGTCGGCCCACGCCATGGTCCGGCGTTGCCGCTGCATCTGGGAAGCCGCCCGCAAGGTTCTCCTACGCAGTGTGGACCGCATGAAGAGGGCTGCAGATCGGAGGCACCAACCTGCTCCGGCGTACCAGCCTGGCCAGAAGGTCTGGCTCTCGACGCGGGACTTACCTCTCCGTGTCATCTCCAGGAAGCTGGCTCCACGGTTCGTGGGCCCATATCCGGTGTCGAAGGTCATCGGTCCCTCCTCGGTTCGTCTGTGTCTGCCCCGGACCCTGAGAGTCCACCCCACCTTCCACGTCAGCCGGGTGAAACCAGTCAGGGAGAGTCCCATGGTTCCCGCAGCCGTACCCCCTCCACCCCCCTGGATGGTCGACGGTGGTCCAGTCTACTCCGTCAAGGCTCTTCTGGCTGTGCGCAACAGGGGCCGGGGCAGGCAATTCCTGGTGGACTGGGAAGGCTACGGTCCAGAGGAGCGATCATGGGTCCCCGCGAGCTTCATTGTGGACCCCGACCTCATCACAGACTTCTACGGTCGTCACCCTCACTTGCCTGGTCCGTCAGGAGCCGTCCCTAGAGGGGGGGGTACTGTCATGTCCAAGAAGTTAAGTTAGTTATTTTTAGTTCTGTCTTGTGTCTATGTTGTCTCGTGGCTTCCTGTTTTATTTTGACATCCAACTCTCCTCTCGTTTCAGGTAACTTGCCCCTTCCTCTCGTGTGTTCCCACCAGTCTGATTGTCTGCCCTGCCCTGATTGTTTCCACTTGTTTCCCATTACCTTGTGTGTGTGGGTACATATAGTCTGTGTTTCCCTTTGTCCTGTGCCAGTTCGTCTTGTCTCGTCAAGTCTGAGGTCCTCCATGTCCCTTTAATGATTTATCAGGTTATGTATTCTTTTGATACTTTGCTCAGCTTTTGCCATTGTCTAGTTTTATGTTAATTTGATACTTTATCTAGCCTTTTCCTCGATCCTTGTTGTTTTCCTCGCAAGAGTGATTTTTTGTTGTTCTGATTTGGTTTTAGATTTTCCTCTGTATAAGCGATTTTCCTTTGTTACTCAGAAATTAAAGATTGTTTATTTGCACTTTAATCCGTCTCTGAGTTGTGCATTTGGGTTCAGATTCAGGTTCAGTTGTGACACAGGGGCTGGGGATGAACCCAGTGCATGGTCAATGTGATGTCTAGTCTTTTTTATGTCTATGAGGACAGTGAGGGAGCAAACAGGTGAACCAAAATAACTAATAAGTGAGGATTACTAGGAAGTGAGGTAAAGGAAGGGAACTAGGTAGGAGAGGACGTTGAAAACTAAGAATAAAAAGACAATCAAAATCTTTAGAACCAATGCAGTACATACTGTCGGTAAAATGCCTCACTGTCAGGTGAAAAGACGCTGCTGGCAACTGCACATGTATCTGAGAAGAATTATTGGACTACTTGCACACCTCTACTGTACCTGCACTGTACAGATTGTAAAGTCCCTTGAAACAAATGTAATTTGTGATTAGTGGGCTATATAAATAAAATTTGATTTGATTTTAATTAGGGCTGGGCAAGTTAACACATTATTATCACATTAACTCATTAAATAATTAACGCCGACAATTATTTTATCGTGCATTAATGCAGTTTTTATTAGTCTGTTGCTCATTGGCTTTTATTTTGTAATGGGGTTGGGCAATGTCGAGGAAATGAAAGATCAACGATGTTCAGTGCAAACCATCGGCAGGGGGGGATAGGGGGGAAAAAAAAAAAGCGGTTACGGATATTTATCATTGACCAGGCGAGCGCAACTTGGTCAGTAAAAAAGGTAACGTTACTACTTTGCCTGGCAGTACTTGGGTTTCAGCTACATGAAGCCACCTGAGCTAAGTGCCATAAAAACAGGACTGGTAGTGGAGATAGTGGCGGCAGCAGAAGCAACTCGCGCAAGCCCGACACCTGGTCCCGCACAGGTGAGAGAGAAAAAGGAGTCCGTCGCTGGCATCGCGCCCAAAAGATCAGCTGCAGCCCCGCTCACACCAGATAAAAAGGCACAGCAGAGATGATGATGTACCTGCAGGAAATTGCTATTGATGGAGAAGGAAACCCTCTAACTTGGTGGAAAACTAACCAGGGATGGTTTCCGCTCATGGCCAGGCTTACATGTAGCCTAAATATTTATGCATATGTGCTACCAGCGCTCCATCTGAACGTGCCTTCAGCACAGCCGGTAATGTTGCTACCACACTCTGCAGTCTGTTAAAGCCAGAAAAGGTGAACGTGTTGTTTTAATAAATTATTCATTTAAATTATTTTGATTTTTTTTAATTGTTTTTAGTATAATTTGTTTCGTTCGTTAAAGATCTCGTTTAAGATAATTGTACATAATTCGCTTTACATTTCACATAGGTCTAAGTAGTCCAACCACATTGTATTCATAGTGTATTGCCCCCAGATCAATCTGCAGCTCTTAATCTCAGCAATCAAAAAGTAGCTCTCTGGAGCTCTCCTGAGAACGAGCCATTTCTGTGTCTGCACCTTGAAATGCAAATAAGATGTGCAAACCACTCACTCCACACCTGTCATGGGGAGAGGGTGTGGTTTTCACTACAGGTACCGTGTGCTAATTTTGACATTGGGAATAGGGATGGTCAGTGATTCCCGAATGATCAAAATAGACGCTCAGTTAAAAAAAAAAGAAAAAAGAAAAAAAAAAAGAATAGAATAGAAGTTTATGAGACTATTATCTTGTATGAAGAAAATGTAAATGTTCCCTTTTTAGGCTACTGTGGCAGAAGGAAAAACATGGAAAGACTCCTACAGCCATCAGAAGGTTCTGTAAGACATTGTCAAATAAAAAACAAGTGAAACTGAGGCGCAGCGCAAACTGTGCATGGTGTGGACTGTGGACTGTGATGAGAAGCTACTGGAGAATATTGACGTGGTTTTACGCCGGGAGAGGAGACTTCCTCGTTCAGATGTGCTCTCATTACATGACGAGGACCGCTGTGATAAGAAGCGGTACCCGTTACAATATTCTCATGGTCCGTGATTTCATTTCGGACGGCTGTTTTTCAGTCGGTGATTTACAGTAAAACAATTGATGGTACCGCTCCTCCGGTTTCGCTTCTCACTTCAAATGACGGGGGCGTGCGAGAGAGGGAGAGAAAGGAGGAGAGGGAGAGAGAAAGAGAGAGTGTGTGCATGTATGTTTATATATATATACAGTACAGGCCAAAAGTTTGGACACACCTTCTCATTCAATGCATTTTCTTTATTTTCATGACTATTTACATTGTAGATTCTCACTGAAGGCATCAAAACTATGAATGAACACATGTGGACTTATGTACTTAACAAAAAAAGGTGAAATAACTGAAAACATGTTTTATATTCTAGTTTCTTCAAAATAGCCACCCTTTGCTCTGATTACTGCTTTGCACACTCTTGGCATTCTCTCCATGAGCTTCAAGAGGTAGTCACCTGAAATGGTTTCCACTTCACAGGTGTGCCTTATCAGGGTTAATTAGTGGAATTTCTTGCTTTATCAATGGGGTTGGGACCATCAGTTGTGTTGTGCAGAAGTCAGGTTAATACACAGCCGACAGCCCTATTGGACAACTGTTAAAATTCATATTATGGCAAGAACCAATCAGCTAACTAAAGAAAAACGAGTGGTCATCATTACTTTAAGAAATGAAGGTCAGTCAGTCCGGAAAATTGCAAAAACTTTAAATGTGTCCCCAAGTGGAGTCGCAAAAACCATCAAGCGCTACAACGAAACTGGCACACATGAGGACCGACCCAGGAAAGGAAGACCAAGAGTCACCTCTGCTTCTGAGGACAAGTTCATCCGAGTCACCAGCCTCAGAAATCGCAAGTTAACAGCAGCTCAGATCAGAGACCAGATGAATGCCACACAGAGTTCTAGCACCAGACCCATCTCTAGAACAACTGTTAAGAGGAGACTGCGTGAATCAGGCCTTCATGGTCAAATAGCTGCTAGGAAACCACTGCTAAGGAGAGGCAACAAGCAGAAGAGATTTGTTTGGGCCAAGAAACACAAGGAATGGACATTAGACCAGTGGAAATCTGTGCTTTGGTCTGATGAGTCCAAATTTGAGATCTTTGGTTCCAACCGCCGTGTCTTTGTGAGACGCAGAAAAGGTGAACGGATGGATTCCACATGCCTGGTTCCCACTGTGAAGCATGGAGGAGGAGGTGTGATGGTGTGGGGGTGTTTTGCTGGTGACACTGTTGGGGATTTATTCAAAATTGAAGGCACACTGAACCAGCATGGCTACCACAGCATCCTGCAGCGACATGCCATCCCATCCGGTTTGCGTTTAGTTGGACGATCATTTATTTTTCAACAGGACAATGACCCCAAACACACCTCCAGGCTGTGTAAGGGCTATTTGACCAAGAAGGAGAGTGATGGAGTGCTGCGGCAGATGACCTGAACCGGACCTGAACCCAATCGAGATGGTTTGGGGTGAGCTGGACCGCAGAGTGAAGGCAAAGGGGCCAACAAGTGCTAAACACCTCTGGGAACTCCTTCAAGACTGTTGGAAAACCATTTCAGGTGACTACCTCTTGAAGCTCATGGAGAGAATGCCAAGAGTGTGCAAAGCAGTAATCAGAGCAAAGGGTGGCTATTTTGAAGAAACTAGAATATAAAACATGTTTTCAGTTATTTCACCTTTTTTTGTTAAGTACATAACTCCACATGTGTTCATGCATAGTTTTGATGCCTTCAGTGAGAATCTACAATGTAAATAGTCATGAAAATAAAGAAAACGCATTGAATGAGAAGGTGTGTCCAAACTTTTGGCCTGTACTGTATATATATATATATATATATAATATAATATATAATAGTGACCAAAGTTATACTAGGTATATAAACTATTTACACTATGTACATTATTCTCTTTCATAGCATGCGTGTCCCTTTAATTGTGCCTATCAAGAAGGATGAAGTCAGGCATAGAGGTGATTACTTTTGCTATCACTCAGTAGCCTGACTGAATTCACCTCCAACAAGTGAGCTGTAACATGGCCTACATCCACACGTTCATAACAAACCAAATTTCATGAAAATCGGTTCAGAATTCAAAAAGTTACAGTGTATTTTGTGGATAAGTTCACTTGCTGAGCCATAGAACTTCACATGCGCAGAGCTCTGTACCAGACCAAGATGGCGCCCGCGTTTTACGTCTGGCAGCAATCAAATCGACATAGATGCGGTACCTACCAAAGTCCTTATAGGCAATATAAACAATATTAGAATGTCTCTGTACCTATTCATATGACTATATGGATTACGGCAATAGACGAATTTACCAAAATGTTCAACTATCCCTTCAATGCCCATGGGAAATTGTGGGTCCCAGAGTGAGATCAGTTGAGAACCCCTGTGCTAAATGCTAACAGAAGATATTAGCCTTGTTGCAAATAATGTTATGTCAACCCAAGTTGCCTTTCTTTAGCTAGGCGACATCATGGCTATAGAGTCCCATTCAAAGCAATAAAAAATAAAGAATAAACTTTCCCCTTGTCATCCCTGCCTTGGAATCAGTTTGAGACAGCAGATAGTTAGCATTAGCATGTGCTGTATACATCAGCCAGAATCAAGCAAAAAAACAAAAAAGACTAACCTTTTTTTCCATAATCGTCTTGTTCTTTTTGGAATATCCGTTTGATCAGAACCCGGAAGAATATATTTCCTTTTCAGTCGGACTCGGTCCATTTTCTACTACATGCTCTGGAGGACAGACGTGTTGCAACTTTTTCTCTGTAAGGCTGGACTCTTTAAGTCTCTAAACCAGCTAACGGAACTGTAACAGAACTTAAAGTTGGACTAACCTGTTTTGAAGTCGGTGTTACTGTCGTGTGTTGTCACATGTCTGTCCTCCAGAGCGTGCTGCCAAAGTGCCTTGAGAAATTGCTTAGTTTACCGTTTCCTCGTCCCTTGGATACTTTTCATGCCTATGAGAACATGTGTTAAGATGTGGACATACACTTTAGGTGTCAACCTTAAATTCAGCGATGTGCTTTCCAAATTCAGTGATGTGCTTTCCATTAATATAAATCTGACGGCACGCACTTATCACACTGTTGGATTGACTTTGTTTACTTCTGTTGGTGGTAAAGACGATCAAAACAGACTAGCCGACAGCATGCCATGAACGTGAGATGATGTTTCACGGCCAAATCAAATAACCAACTGGAGGAGAGCCCTTCTAGCCAATCAGAGGCGGAAAAGGCGGTACCTTCCCCTACCATCCTACGAAAAAAATATCACGATCGGTTGCTGCCTCTGAGACGGCACGGTGGTGAAGACTCTCTGACCAGTCAGTGGTCTGCAAGGTTTACAAGTCACTTTAGTACCTCCAGGTACTTTTACCTAATGGTAAAAAAGCCGAGTTGAGTCGAGCCTGTACCACGTAGTGGAAACGCGGCATTAAATTAGATTAAAACAAAAACAATGAATGCATTGATGTAGAAGTAGGTAGAAGCGGTTAGCGCCAGTAAATTCAAAATGGTGGAACAGGGCGGGACTTTGTGTCATGACGTCAACTCCTCATTCCTAATTAGCAAATACAGCTACAGAATGTCTGTTGTTCTGTTTATCTATCAAAATGTGTATCCTACATTTGACTGTTTTACAAGATAGTATTACCCAGATCTGCATAGATAGTTTTTAAAGAGGCAGTGCCATGATTTTATTTCCCCCTATAACATGATCTTTGAGTCTAAAAGGTAGGGTAATTGATTGGTCAAAACAAAAGTTTTTTGTTAGAAGGTTAAAACACTAATTTCTGATAGTAATCATTGCTAAAGAGTGTTTGTTGAGTAACAGGAGTCTCCATGCCTCTCCAGCTCTTTAATAAACAGAAAATACTTTTTCAGGTAGGTGACAAATGTCAGGCAATCAGGAAAGAGTACATATTTATTATCTTAGATTTTATAATGTTTCAGTTCTAATTTTGTCAGCTCAATTCTTTGTGTCATCACTTCCCATGTAAATTGTTAATCTGTATAATTCTCTCTCCTGATTGGACACAATTGGAACTGAAACTAAACTGAAAATGCATTTTCTGTTTAATAAAGATCTAGAAAGACATGGAGACTCCTGCTACTCAACAAACACTCTAATGAACTCAATGAATTTAAAGGCTTAAAGGCTTTTTATTAACAAAAATCAAATATTGTTTTCAAAAATACGTAGTTACCGACGTCTAATCACAATGGCATACAAATGAAAGCTTTCTCGTAGCTTAGAATTAGTTGTTTACAAATACATAGGTGGCGACGCACCCAACTGAAACTGCCATGTTGCATTGCCATCTTTGAATACTGTAGCCGAAAGGGGACAAACTTCGTCCGCCTTTCGCGTTTTACCTTTAAATCCCCGTGTGTTGATGGGGGGCTATTAGCAGTAGCATGGTACCAAATACATGTTAATTATGGAGGACATGCTTATAACTTATCAGCATAATGAAACAGATTATGTATTGTTCTGTACGTCATCACGTGACGTAGCACTCAAAGTTGTGCATGAAGTTGACATATTGACACATTTTTGACTCTTTGCGGCTTACGTAGTGGTAATAACGTGCTTAGACTTCTTAGACTTGATTGTTTGCATTCTATTAGCGCACCACTAGATGGGGATAATCCTCACACACTGCGGCTTTAACAATTATTTTAATAAAAGAAAATCACTTACCCTACCTTCAATATTATGTACAAAGGAACATTTAATTTTAAAAAAGATGTACAGTGTTCAGTCTGTTGATCACTACAGTATCACTGCAAGGTCCTTTTCCATTGGCCAGGTGGTTTACAGGACTAATATCAATTCCATCCATATAGACACATACCTAGTTGAAAAAAAAAATTCATGGCACTATCTCTTTAAAGAAGTCTGAACATGGGACACATAATTATTTTTTATTTATGTTGTAGTATTTATTATTCATTGTAATGGTGTTGATTTTTGGCATTAAGAAAATCTATCCTTCTACATGAATGTAGAAAAAGAGGCTACACTCAGAGCTGCTCCATCCAGATAGCATGTCGGGCAAGAGGATGAGAAAAGCAAAATGCCTGGACTTTGGTGATGAAGATACCAGTACTGGCAACAAAGCCTCTGGCTCTGGAAATCCAAAACAGGTAATTAAACAGCAGAGATTGATATCACATTAGGGATCATTTGTGTATTGTATTATCCATGATTAAATATTAAAAATGAACATCTTTGCCCTATAGAAAATAGAAAAAAGCCAAGGTTGCTGCACAAAGACAGGCGGAGGAGGAACTGTTGTCAGAGGACTGTCAGTTCAGCTCCGATCCAGCAGAATCGTCAAGCCAGGGAAACAACAACCTTACCAGAGACCTGAAGAGCCAGATCAAGGCCTTACAGAAAGAAAACACCAAACTGCGGAACATGGTAGTTAAAGGCAAGCATTGAGTATTATATCATCAAATATTACTCTCTATCAAATGGTATTAATCCATTTAGATCTGAAGGTGATTCTAAAGACGCGTTCTAAATCTACAAAGCATTTGCTGCCCACCTATGTGGTCAGATACGATAATACCTCAGATTTATGTAGTGCTTTACAAAAGGAATTCAAAGAAACAAACAACTTCATTAAGAGACAACTATTTAAAAGACTAAGAACGTAATGGGCAAAAAACACTGGAATTAAAAAGACCAAGAATTAAAATTAGGAGGGGAAAGCAAGTCTAAAAAGGTGGGTTTTGAAAATGTCAGTGGTCAAGGATTAGCCTTGACCCTTGAAGAAACATATTTGTCATAAGCAGGAAAACTTGTTCCTGTTCCGATGTATTTATTTTAATGATAAGATAATTGATTTGTAGCTTCTTGGACAAGTTCACCTCTAAATGGGGTTAATATTTGAAAACTGGAGATGTGGTTTTCAGACACATATTGGCTATGGTTGCTGTCTGTATAGATGGATTTCAGTCACGTGACGTTCTTGTTGTGAGCGCCATCTTGAGTACCAACCGGGGACCTAGGCACAGCTATGATCATTAGACTGTATGGGCTTTGATGAAGGATGTCTTAGTCTTTATTTCTCCATAACAACAGACTAACTCTACATTATCCCTCTTATTACACAGCTTATGAGTAAAATTATTAATTTCAGATGTAATGTTGATCAAAATACGACTTTTATGGATTTATAAATTGCATCATTTAGCGAATCTGCAAGTCCAGTCACTTCTCCACTGTTTTGCTCACCCTCCTCGGTCATGTGCATTTGTTTTCAATGAAGCCTTTAATAATCAATCAGTGGATCAATGGATTATCATATACATGTTACGATGCGTATATTTGTGTAGTTGTATCTGTCATAAACAAGAGATTATGGTTTACGGGACGCGTTTGTGTCGCGGATTTGCGGTGCCACGGAGACGAGAGCAGCTGTGACACCGGGTCCGAGGCTCTGATCGCAGGTTTGGTTTTCAGCCAAGATGTGGAAGGAGCCTCCACTCTCTCTGTAACAAGCTACAAGTCATTTATCTAACATCACAATTAGTCCCAAGCTGTTAATGACGGTAAAAATGAAACATAAGGTAAATATCCTGCATAGTTCTTCTCCTCTGTGCTACTCTGATCAGAGCGACGTCCCTAGCAACAGTCTGTTTTACTTAGCAACGGTCTATTATACAGAAATAAAAGACCGTAAAATGTAGAATCAGAATGTAGTTCATTAGAGTGTAATCAAAATGCAGCATTCAAAAGAGCCGTATCGTGAAAAAATGTTAATCCACTCTTTTTGTGAGACTTGTTGTCACAGCCCATGAGGCAACAGATAGACAGCCTGTTGTAAGTTGGTACTCAAGATGGCGCTGCGACCGCTGTGTGACGTCACGTGAAATCTATCTATAGTCTTGTAGCACTTTTTTTTTTTTAGAAATTCCGAGTCGCCAACCGCCTACCGCCTGAATCACTCGGTGAACTAATCACTCAGTGAACTACAGTCTCCTGAATCATTTTTCTCTGAAGGATACACTTTCATGGTGACTGTTTTCTCCAAGCTAACAGCTAATGTAGCCAGGAATCAAGCCACATTAACTTAAACACACACCTCCCCATTGTTTTGACAGATTGAGTTTCCAGATAAACAAACTTAAAATGTTAGGCTGGCAGTAATGAGAAGAGAGTGAGACTCACCAGTGCAGCTGTAGCAGGCAGCAGCGACGGAGGGAGACTAGGGGTGTGTTGTGTTCAAGTGTACCCCGGAGAACTAACTTTTTTTTATTTTTATTTTTTAACTTTGCTAAATTACCACTGCAACAACTCACGTACAGTAGGACACAGCATGTAACAAGTAGTGTATAAAACCCGCAGTTTGAGAAAATGCGTGACTGTCTGATCCTCTCATTGCGACAATTTGCGAGGCAACGGTGCATGTTCAGTGTTTAATCCTTCACTGAATGTACTGTGGGGTACTGTGGTACATTCAGTGAACGGATCACTCAGTGAACGTACTGGTCCTGTACTGTAGCACGCCACGTTAGTTCAGTCACAGTGCGACACTGAACGTACTGCACAGCCCAATTTGCTGAGTAGACCAGTTAAATAGCCTACTATAAGACAGGACACTTAAAACATCATGATTTATAAACAAGTGTTTGTCAAAGCAACACAGCCACAACACTCTTGTCTCCCCGTCCCAGAAGCCGTGAACTGAACTGAAACATGAACCATTCAGCTGTGTATCAGTTCAGGAAGTCGGAGTCGCAGGCTCCTCCCACTAAGCCCTGAGTGATTCGGTGAACAAATCTTTTGAACGACTCTTTTTAGTGAACTGATTCTAGTGATTCAGTACATCTAAAAGAACTGCCGTGCCCATCACTAATCATTGTTGTTCTGTTCCACAGATGCTGTTGTAAACCAATTTTCGACGGCCAAGGAAGCAGATGTCAGAAAATCAATTAACTGTAGAATCTGCGAGCTAAGACACCAGGTGAAGCGCAGAACTGTGGTTATATAAGACGTGTGAAGAACCAAGATGGAATCTTAAATCTTAAATTTTCTTTTGGCAATTTATTTCTTTTCCACAGTTCCAAAAGTATATGTATATTTTCTGTTCAATTACATTCTTTAAAAATGTTGCACTGTTAAGAAATGTAGAGTCAGTCACATTTCCTTTGTCTGACCATATGCAAGGCCTCTTGGGGTTTTAATAGGCCTGTGTAGCTCCCTACCTCAAATTGGGTTCAGTATCTGTGCCTGATTAAAAGAAAATAAAGGTGGCTTTTGATAAATTACCCAGCCTGTGTTAAGTGGTATAAAGGTTTGCACACATATTGCAGGTTGCATATTAATTAAGTATTCATATATTTTAGATGTTACATGTACATATACTGTATATATTACCATATATGTACATACATTGTATGTGCATGTTTTCATATAAGTACACATATATTGTGCATACATTTTACAATATATATTTCCATATAAAATATATTCCACAATATATTGAACACATAGCCGTACATATATTTCATGTATATGTCTCCATATAATTTTACATATATTTAAAATATATTCTACCATATATTAAACATACATGTGACACTATATCTTTTCATATATTACCAATACATTTTCCCATATAAATCTGAATACATTATGGTGGATATTTAGAAATATAAAATTGCATATATTTTGGGATATATAAACACACATATATTCAGGTTTAATATATTTCAATATATTGAAAGTGGCAATCATTTGTATATTCTGCAATATATTGAAATATATTACATGAATATATAATATATTGTATAATATATGTGTCATCAATATATTATTCCATGTATTTCTAATATATAATGTATTGGAAAATGTAATGGAAAATAATATATTACAATATATTACAATATATTTCAAGTAATATATTGGTAAATATATTTTTCTTTCGTAAGAGCGTGCCAAAGCTAAGGAGGTGTTGTCCCATACTCTGGAACTTCAAGAGAACATGCAAGCTGAGCTGACAGACCTGGAGGCGCGTTCCCATTGAAAGAACATACACATTCATGGAATCCCCCAAGGGGGCTTAGGAAGACAACATATAGGACTCCCCAGAAAAGTTTATAAAAGCCGAGCTGTCTCTCCCTGACACTGCCCTCGGATACAAAGCTGTCACTGGTCCCTTGGATTCAAACCACCACAGGGCTCCAACCCAAGGTCTGTGGTCATCTGTTTCCTGGGATATAAAACTAAAGAGCTGGGGCCTCATTTATAAAAGAGTGCTTAGGATTCATACTAAGAGTGCGCCTAAAAGCTGAAAATGGCGTGCGCCAAAAAATAATCTGATTTATAAAACCGGGCGCACGCACACTTGCACGCAATGTTCTCTTTATAAATCACAGACCTCCTGGAGTTGTGCGCACCCAGATCCGCCTCATATTCCGCCCTCTACACGCCCTAGTTCAACCATAAATGGTCATGCAAATCACCTCATGAATGCGATCTGCATATAAATAAGCCGGCATGCGAGTGTTCTTTCGTTGTGAGTCACGACGAAAGGTGTGAGAAGCAAACCAAAAAATGGAATTTCTCTGAGACTGAGCTAGAGACCCTTGAACGGGAGGTGGAGGACTGAAGAAAGATTTTATTTGGTGGCCACAGCAGCAGGATCACTAATAAAGGAAAGCAAAAAAAGTGGCAACACATCAGCGCTGCTGATGCTGTCAGCTGCACGGACAGTGACAGAACAAAAAAAAAAAAGTGGTCTGATCTAAAGGTAGACCAAATATTTCTACTCCTTTACCAACATGTAGTTAATGTGTTGCTTTTAAATTTGAGGATGTTTGACATTGATGTGCGACATAAAGAATCACATTTATTAAAGGTGGAGGCAAAAAGGAGTATGTGCCTGTGCCATCTTGCGCAATTACGCACAAGGGTCACCGCAGTATTTATATGTTTATGGCAATTAGTCTGATCAGACACCCGGCCTGAATTACAGCATCAACCAGTGGTATCCCTGTCCCAAAATACAACGTGTAATTTGAAATACAATTCAAAGATGAAAGTGTAACAGGCGAACACGTTTCTTCATGCTGGTTTTGTCATGAACAGCACATGTCTAAGTAGGGCTGATGAAATGAGTGTAACAGTTGTGCTTAATGGCTGTATTTCGAGACATGATAAATGCACTGGAAATATTTAGCTAAATAAATAAATATATTCCATACAGTCGCGCCGTCCTCTCCCCCTCCTGCGCTCACAGAGTGGACAATGAGACGTTAGAGGCAGTGCGGATTAAATACGTATTTAGAAAGAATTTCAATTCAGGATTTGAGTTGGATTTTACAACGTTTTTATGAAACAATTATCACTCACTCCAAGCGCAAAATAAGGCTGCTGGATTTAATTTCAGTGATAACGTGGATCTAAGGTGGATATAGCGTGACATTACATTTGTGTGAGACATCAATAAAAATCTGACTCCACTTCTCCTCCTGCATCGCCACTTCCCAGTGTCTCCAAAATGTGCACATGCATGACTCAGAGTTTGCTTACAGGTGCGCACATTCTCCCGCCAAGTTTATTTTTATAAATCACAACCTTTGCATGGGAAGTGGCGTACGCCACTTTCAAGCCCTGTTTTGTGCGTAAGCAAGCTTTATAAATGAACAGCTGAGTGGCCAATTCAACCTTAGCAAGTAAGAAGCCAATACTTTATCCGTACGTGTCCGTACTTTATCTGTACGGGACAGCAATATTCAATATGCTCTGTCCGCAGTCTCTCATCCTCCTTAACTAACGTTATGTTTCACATACTAGTATAGACAGCACGCAAATTCGCCTAATAGCAAATTGTTACTGATAAGCTAAAATGACAGTTGTCTGTATGTAGACTAACTTAGTTTGACACTTATCTTAAAATTGGGCTGATACTTCTAAACTTAGCTAATGGCTGAGACAAACAGCCCCTCCTCTCTATACCAGCAGTAATGTTACCTGCACACAGTGAATCACATCAGCAGAGAGGGAGCAGCACAGGACAGGAGGACAAGGGACAAGATGAATGACTTATATTGACCAATAAATACCAAACTTCACTCAATATTGTCATGTCAGCAATATTAATTATATAGTGATTTTGCTGTTGTAAAAATTACTGTTGCTGCTATAGAAACAACAATTTGTTTTATTTAGAATATTCAGCAATCCTGTTCTCCATTTATTCTTTTTGAATTAATATATTTTCTAAAAACCAATTATTTAGAAAGGAAAAAGAACCAATAAGAGTGCCAATACAGTACCAAATTGATAAGGAGTATCGATTAAAGTAGTAGTGTCGATAAAATCTTAATGATACCCATCCTTATCCCCATGTCAGGTGCACCAAGATCTTTTCCCTGGGAAACAGCAGGAGCAACATCACGCAAACACTGGGAAGCACGCTTGAAACACATCCAGGATAAACTAAAGGGGTTTCGACACAAGGAAGGCATTGCATAAGAAATGTTTTGTATTATAATGGACAGAATAACTTTCAAAAGGCTGGTAACATTACAGTGTTATCTCAGATTGGACTGTGAGAAAACAGGTGAATTTTCCTATTGTAAACTTAATCCTTTGGAACTGACCATATCTGGAAGTAGATATCTGTAGTTTTATGTACACTGCTCTGATTTCATCCAGTTAGAGATGTCAGTCTGCACGAGGAAGGGCTCTTTCGGGGTAAAGGGCTTCCCCCCAACTTAGAAGCTGAGTTTACACTTTAAAAATATAAATATTCAGGTAAACATTTTTTCCTCTCTGTTGACTGAAATGTTTCATCAAAATTATAAAGTAGTGACTAACAATGGGAATGGGTTACAGCACCCCATAAAAAGAAGTAGGGCAATTGCAAAAATGCAAAGAGAAAAACAAGATATAATTTCTTGGCAAGTAACACATCTATTAAGTGCTGAACATGAGAAGTTGCGTAAACTTTATATTACTCCTCATTCAAAATTAATCTCCTCACAAATTACTGACAAAGAAGGGCGTTATGTCCTGGGTAAAGGTTTTATCGACCATAAAGAAGTAACATTATTGAATGTTTTTAAACTACCAGGAAATTATAAACAGCTGGTCCAAAAGATTTTTAATATGATATCTGTGGAAGCATCAGGTGTCTTAAATAGTGTGGGAGAAGGGAATATCCATTTACAGACCTCCCTGGATTCCTCAAATAGAACAACAGAGATAAAGTCTAAAGCATTACACGTCAAAAAACTGCTCAGAGAAATAGGCATGATAGATACATAAAGAGAATTATGTCCACTTGCTAAATGGATTACTTTTTTCCCCCCATCCTCATTCTGCGTATTCAAGAATTGATTACTGTTTCATGTTTGAGTCAGATGAACACAGAATTATAATTTGTAACATAGGTGCACGGGACATCTATGACCATGCAGGGTTATATTTAACATTATTTTTAGACAGTAAGCCCAAGGAGATTTTGTGCAGACTTAATACTAGTCTTCTGAATGACCCCCAATATCAAGACTATATAAAGGGAGAATTTAAAGATTATATGACTCATAATAATAACAGAGCGGTATCTCCCAGCATATTATGGGATGTTGCAAAAGCTGTCATTAGTAGCAAATTTATGATATGGTCAGCCCAGAAGAAAAGGAAAAAGAGAAACAAATTATGGACTGAATTGAAATGTCTTAACTCAGATCCAGGATACAAAGCAAACTCTCAATAACCTATATGAAAATCAAGTAGAGAAGAGAGCTAAATTAATTAAACAAAATTTTAATGAGAATGGCCCTAATCTAAGAAATTACTGGTGTGGAGAAATATGCAAACAACAAGCTGAGAGATTTATAAATAAAGAACCCCAGACTAATATGATACTTCACAAACTGGAAGATACAAAAAATTCCTTTGAAGTGTATTACACAAAGCTATATGCCCAACCCCAGGCAGCAGACTTTAGCATCTTTAGATCTGCCATCTGGAGTAACAGAGCAGAATAATATAATAACTCAGGATATAATAGAAAAAGACATAAATGAGGCTATATCAAGTAGGAAAGCAAATACAATGCCAGGTGCTGATGGCTACCCATCGGAATGGTACAAAACCTTCAGAGTGATAATAATATCAGTACTCACGGAATGGTTTAACTATTTTATGGGAGGTGGGGAAACTCCATTGTCCTGGAGACAAGCAGTAATCTCAGTACTTCCTAAAATGGGAAAAGATAAGACAGAATGTAGTTCTTATAGACCTTCATCTGTTTTAAATATGGATTATAGATTATTCACTTCAATACTAGCAAAATGATGAGAAAGTATAATCCTTGAACTAATAGATGCAGACCAAACAGGTTTAGTAAAAAACAGGCAAACCCAGGACAATGTGAGATGGGCTCTTCACCTCATTGACCATATGAGAAGCAATGACATAGAATCTGTAGTTATTAGTCTTGATGCCGAGACGGCTTTTGACTCTGTCTTACCAGGTAATAAGATGTCTGAACTCCCTATACGGCTCTCCTATAGCCAAAATTAAAATAAATGGGAATTTATCTAAAACAATATTTCTTGAAAGGGGATGTCAACAGGGATGCCCCCTTCATCCCACACTTTTTGCTCTCTTTTTTGAGCCACTGGCACAGGCCGTGTGAGAAAACAAAGATATAACAGGGATACTAATTGGAGATACACAATATAAGATACAGTATGTGCATACACGGATGACGTTCTTCTGACCTTTATAAACCCTAATGCAACTCTGCAGAAGTTATTGTCTCTACTTAGAGAATTTGGTTCATATTGCAGCTATAAATTAACTGACCTTCAACTACAAACCACAGGAAAATGTTTCCAGACTGTGTAAATTTAAATGCAAAGGTAACATAATTAAATATCTAGGAGTATAAATACCCAATGATTTATCTGTCATCTACGAACACAATTATATCCCCATAACAGCTGATATTAAAGCAGACCTTAACCATTGGTTACTATTACCAATGAGTATGTACATCATAGATGCTATAAAGATGAATATATTACCCAGGCTGCCTAAAGACAAAGGTCTAATGGCTTTACCCCGCTTGGAAGATTATTATTGAGCAGCACGGTTGTGTTTTCTGGTTTGTTGGTGTGATCCTAGATGTGGTGCAAAATGAAAGGACTTAGAACAAAGTCAAATAAATGTATCTCTTCCATCAATATTGGGTGAAAAAACTTTCCAAAAGAGACATTTAGATAAACTGCCTAACCTTATTGCTGTCCCTTTAAATATCTGCCATAAAGAACTCAAAGATTGCAAATCTCAAAGAAATGCACAGATTTTCATTGGGTGATACATGACACAGAATTCATACCAGCTTAACTGTATGGTAGATTTAAACACTGAAGTCCAAATAAACGCGCTCAACCCTCAGAAGTATAAAAGGGTGCTGAATTCTCAATGAAAATGTCAAAAAATGTGTTCAAAGGGTACAGGACAGCACTCCAATTACAATACTTACTGCCGCACGAACGTTTTGTGTGAAACCCTTCCTCAGCGTGCAAAGGCAACAAACTGAATGTATCACACACAGGTGTTACTTATCAATAATCAGGTTGACGCAGCAGCTGCAGGTAATAGCAAAAGAAAAAAGAAAAAGAAAAAAGGCACAAACAATACATCCCTTTAACATAAACAATTGTTTATGTACACACAATAGTGATATTTTTATCTGTTATTTCACAATGAAATGCATCCCAAAGTTTTTTATAGTTTAACTGTACAGGCAAATGTCTTTAATTGTTTTTAATTCATTTTTAACCTGTAGGCCTGCTGGTAAAGAACATTTTTACAACAAGTTAGCACCAACTCCTCATTAAGTCCCTTTGGCTCTAAAGTGTCAGAGAAATGAATCCAGAAACATTCCTTTTGTAGAAGGATTTTATCCCGATCTCCACCTCTGGGTGGAATTTTAACTGCTTCAATGCCCATATATCTGAGATCTGCTGTGGTAAGATTATGGCTATTAAAATGTCTGGCTACTGCCGATTTAGAATCATGATTGCGGATAGAACATTTATGTTCACAGATTCTAGTTTTTAGTTTACGTTTTGTTTTACCAACATAGTTCAGATTGTATGGGGTCAGATCAGTCTCATAATGAATGAACTCATGCAGGGTTTTTCACGAATGCACATGCTCTGGTTCACAGTTCTATTTCGGACTCACTAATGCACATGATCTGTTTCGCAAATGCACATGCTCTGGTTCACAAATAAAATTTTTATGCAAACTTGTAATATAAATTCGGAAATGCACACGATCTGCTTCACAAATATTTTGAGGCACACTTGTAATATAAATTCACAGATCATGCGAATTGCTGCATGTGCATTTACAAACTGCTTCTCATTTGTGAACCTCTCTACATTTGTGAGAGAAATCTGTGTGGTGAATTTTGAGACTCCCCTGACGTCGCAGGTCAACGAACGTCACCATTGGCTGATAAATCAATCAATCAATCAATTTTATTTATAAAGCCCAATATCACAAATCACAATTTGCCTCACAGGGCTTTACAGCATACAACATCCCTCTGTCACCCTCAGGAAAAACTCCCCAAAAAAAACCCCTTTAACGGGGGAAAAAAAATGGTAGAAACCTCAGGAAGAGCAACTGAGGAGGGATCCCTCTTCCAGGACGGACAGACGTGCAATAGATGTCGTACAGAACAGATCAGCATAATAAATGAACAGTAATCCGTATGACACAATGAGACAGAAAGAGAGAGAGAGAGAGAGAGAGAGAGAGAGAGAGAGAGAGAGAGAGATGCAGGACAGACAGTAATGACAGTAGCTTACAACAACATTAATGAAAGTAATAATATTATCGTTATAGTTCTGGCTACTGTAGTACAATATGTTGAAAGTAAATATTAGTGTCTGGCAGTATACATGTGTGATAATAATCATATGTGTATAATAACAGTAGAAGTATGACCAATGACTAATGATGGCAGCAGCAGCAGCAGGAGGCATCTGGCAGGACCACGGCAGCAGCACAACCACACACGTCACGCTATCCAGGCACCGCTGCGATATGAGTTAATCTGAGAGACAGTGGAGCACAAAGGCTCCGGAGAAGAAGCTGAGTTAGTGACATCCAGAATGGCCGAGTTAGCAAGATGCAGTAATAGGATACGAGTGAGAGAGAGAGAGAGAGAAGGAGAGAAGGTGCCCGGTGTATTATAGGGGGGTCCTCCGGCAGACTAGGCCTAAGTCAGCCTAACTAGGGGCTGGTACAGGGCAAGCCTGAGCCGGCCCTAACTATAAGCTTTATCAAAGAGGAAAGTCTTAAGTCTAGTCTTAAATGTGGAGACAGTGTCTGCCTCCCGGACCGTAACAGGAAGATGATTCCACAGGAGAGGAGCCTGATAGCTGAAGGCTCTGGCTCCTGATCAACTTTTGGAGACTTTAGGGACCATGAGTAATCCTGCGTTCTCAGAGCGCAGTGTTCTGGTGGGATAATAAGGCACTATGAGCTCTCTAAGATATGACGGAGCTTGACCATTTAGAGCTTTATAAGTTAACAGTAGGATTTTAAATTCAATTCTGGATTTTACAGGGAGCCAGTGCAGAGAAGCTAAAACAGGAGAAATATGATCTTGTTTCTTAGTTCCTGTTAGTACATATGCTGCTGCATTCTGAATTAGCTGGAGAGTTTTTAAGGACTTACTAGAGCTACCTGATAATAGAGAGTTACAGTAATCCAGCCTTGAGGTAACAAAAGCATGGACCAATTTTTCTGCATCTTTTCGGGTCAGGATAGGCCTAATTTTCGCAATATTACGCAGATGAAAAAATGCGGTCCGTGAGATTTGTTTTAAATGAAAATTAAAAGACAAATCTTGATCAAATGTTACTCCGAGGTTTCTTACGGTAGTGGTAGAGGCCAGAGCAATGCCATCTAGAGAAACTATGTCATCAGATAAAGAGTCTCTGAGTTGTTTGGGGCCAAGAACAATAATTTCAATCAAATCTGTCAATCAAATTTATGATTCTGATTGACAGATTCATCAGTTAATCAGGTGTGTTCGCTTTCAGCCAATCGTATGGCTCCTTACATTTTCTCCACACTTTTGAACCAATTGCAGAGCTACTGAGCTACTTAGTCCAGGGGCCAAGGGGCTACTTTTCACAAATTGGTATCACTTAAAGGGACCAAACAATTTCTGTATTTTTGACTTCCTTTATGTCTCTAGTTTACATTTTGGTATGAGAGACCTGCCTATCTAGTAGCTTAATAAAAAAATTTGGATGATCTTTGGGTCCTCCCCAAAATTGAAAATAGTCAAAATTGAGGCTGGGACGGTGTCTGCCTTAGCACATGAATCTCAGGAAATAATTATCAGAATGTCACCAAATTTGGACTGAATGTTCACAGACAGTTGCTGCACACAGTGCAGCCTACTAGCACTCAGAGCTGCCCAGTTGCTATTTGACCCATAACTAAGAGGCAAAGGGAGTGCTACCGCTTGCCTAAGGCGGACTCCCAGGCTAGCAGAGGGAAGGAGGTGCCTTATTTCTCCATTGTAGGCCATCCTAAAATAGGGGGGACCACCTGCTGCCCTCATCCTAACTAACACTATTATAGAGCTACTATACTGAAATTGAATGTCAGCGGAGAGCATGGAAAAACAGCAATGGCAGACTTCGAATCAGGTGGAGAAGAGACAGGAGCTGTGGCTGGTGAGTCCTTAAAACAGAGGGAGAGATGGCACAAGGCAGAGCACAGATTATATATATACAGATAGTATAGCATTTACTCTGTCACATCATTCATCCACATCACTATCATTCAGCTCCGGAAAACATTCCAGCTCATTTGCCTGGTTGCTGCAGGTTTGTAATTCATACATATCTGTGCAATGCAGACCACTTTGCAGGCATGGCCATTCTGAAAGTTTACATGTTCGTGAGCAGGAGCATGATAGTAGGTCCAATACAGCCTCTGGTGCAGGCATACCTTGCATCCACTCAATGGCCAGATCCCCATCATGGATCTTCAATCCATGATCCTTTGGATTTGGTACACTTGGATTGCACTCCAGACTCCTCCGCCAGATAGCAGCCTGATAGTTTGCTCATAAGGCATGCATGTAGAGACAATCTTCACAAGGTGGAAGCTGACTGGAGTCTATTTCTCCACGCCTTACACAAAATAGCTGGTAGCGAAGCATGTTAACTTTAGTTGTGTTTATGAAAGGCAGGTACATCTGACATGCAAAATAGGTCATCTGAGACCTCCCAGGAGCTTTCCAGTTCTGAATGTGTCTTGGCAAGTCTTGTTTATCTTCAGTTTTTTAAATGGCTGACTTTCCATGGCCACTGAAAGCGCTAACTGTATAGGAAGCTGTTTGGGCTTAACTATACAGACCAGTGAGCAGTGATAACTAACGTCATGTCATCAGGTGGGAACCTCCTTTCACCAGTGTTTCGTCTAGTTGGTCCCATGACACCTCCAGGAGGCTAGACAGTGATCTCTGGCGTCCCAGAGACACTCCCCTAATGCCAGGTCTCACTGCTCCCCACACCAACCCAACATCCTCCTTTACCTTACTTACACATGGCTTTCTCAGCCTAAACAGCACTGCCACCTTCAACAAACCCAGGCACCGTACATGCAAGCTCCAGGTAGAGACAGTGCTGATACTACCTATCCTAGCACATTCACCATACTCAATTTCACACATTACATAGCATAACTCCAATATAAGTTGGAGGAGTTAAAGGAGATAGAGAAGATAAACTCCCAGGATCAGCAAACACACTCACATTGCAGCATGGTCTCAAACAAAGGGGATTCAAATAGGCCACTCCCACACTTAAATAATCCTCCTCTTCCTGGATTTTCTCCTGAGAGGACTGATTGGTGGATCTCTCCACCTGATCTCAAGGAGTTATGTACCCTGCTTAGTAGTTCCCCCTGCTGGCCCCCAACTAACATTATCCCTCCTCATCCAAATCCACTGACTAGCTCTGGCTGCTTCATCTGACATTTCCTTCACTGTCTGCCTCAAACTCTGTCCCCGCACTCTGTGATCCCCCAGGAGCGAGACAGCTGATCTTGCTATGAATCCCCTACACCCCACTTCCACTGGACAAATCCTAGTTTTCCATCCACGCTGCTCAGCTTCTGCTCCTAAGTCTACATACCTAAGCTTTTTTCTTTCATAGGCTTCTTCCACTGAGTCTTCCCAAGGAACTGTCAGCTCAATGAAATAAACTATCCGTTGACTTACTGACCACAACACTGTCAGGCCTCTGCTTGGTACAAACTATTTCCTGGGAAAGAACAAGCTTTCCCCCTAAATCTACTTGCATTTCCCAATCACAAGCACCTTCTAGGCGGCCACACTCTTGCCTCCTAACTTATCTCTTCTGTATTTCTCCCCCTCACGGACAAACTGAATTGCTAAACTCCTATTCTTAAAACCCTCTGAATTTATCCTTCAGTGCCTGCAGCTAAACTTTTCAACACCTGGTTATGTCGCCATGTATATCACCCTTATGACAAGCTAACTTTACAGCCTGACAAAATATGCTTTAAGGGTTGCGGTACCTGAACACAATGGGCATGATGGGTCCCCATTTACCCACAGTTTTAGGTTCTGGGGGGTTGGTAACACATCGTATGTAGCCAGGAATCTAATACGATTCTCCTCCATACTTCACAAGTCCCTCCAACTAAGCTTCCTCTTGTCTACACTTTCCCAATTCAACCACTGTCCCTGCTTAGCCTGGGCCACTACCTTTGCACCCCTTAATATCTCCTCCTGTCTACGTATCTGTTCCACAACCAGCTTTCTTTTATCTTTAAGACCTGCTTTATTCCATACCAGTTTGCCTGAGCCAAGCCCCAGGCCTCCCCGGCCAAACTGAACATTACTTACAATATCCATCCTCATTCTGCTTGACCAGAGTGCGGCCTTCGACGCCATCTCACACACCACCCTCCTGGACAGACTCCTCTCTATTGGCATCACACACACCCCCTCAACTGGTTCAAATCCTACCTCTCTGGCCGCACTCAGTTCATCCAACTCAAATCATTCACATCACAACCACTCCCAGTCACCACAGGCGTGCCCCAGGGCTCTGTCACATCCACTTCCACTGCTACGCGGATGACACCCAGCTCCATATTTCCACCAAACCCGACTCCACCCTCCCACCTTCCTCCCTCACTGACTGCCTCCTTGAAATAAAATCCTGGTTTTCATCCAACTTCCTCAAATTAAACAGTGACAAAACAGAAATTCTACTCACTGGCACTAAAACCACCCTATCCAAATTCCCCAGTTTCATATTATCTATTGATAACTCTAACATTTCTCCTTCCCCACAGGTCAAGAGTCTGGGTGTCATCCTCGACAGCACACTTTCTTACACTTCTCATATCAGTCACATAACCTGGTCAGCTTACTTCCATCTCCGCAACATCAGCCGCATCCGCCCCTCTCTCACACCTCACACAGCTGCCATTCTGGTCCACAGTCTCGTCACCTCCCGGCTTGACTACTGCAACTTCCTCCTGTTCGGCCTTCCACAAAAAACTCTCCATAAATTACAACTGGTACAGAATTCAGCAGCTCATATTATCACAAGGACCCCATCCATTCACCACATCACACCGGTCCTCCAGCAGCTCCACTGGCTCCCTATCACACACCGTATCCAATACAAGATTTTACTGCTCACCTTCAAGGCCATTCACGACCTAGCCCCTCCATACCTGTCTGACCTCCTCCACATTGCCACACCCGCTCACACACTCGGATCCTCTTCCTCCACCCACCTCTCCGTTCCCCCCGCCCGCCTGGCTACCATGGGGAGCAGAGCATTCAGCCGCTCTGCTCCCCAGCTCTGGAATTCCCTCCCCCTTGACCTCCGCAACACCACATCTGTCAATCTGTTCAAATCCAAACTCAAAACACATCTGTTCAGACTTGCCCATTCCACCTGATCATATGCACTACACTGTTGTACTGTCTTCCCCTCTTTTTTAATGTATTGTATGATGCTTTGTTGACAATGTTATGATGTTTTGTATGCTGTGTTTTATCTTTGCTGTAAGGCGACCTTGAGTGGCTTGAAAGGTGCCCTAACACATATAAAATGTATTATTATTATTATTAATAATAATATCTGCATACCTAAGAGCTGCCTCTGCCTCCTGAACTGCCGATCTTGGGTTCCACTTCCTCCCCTTGGTTGGATTTGGAACCACACTCCTAACTACCACGTCCTTACTCCCAGATAACAAGAGCTCTGTCCTGACCTTGGTACATTTAAATTCCTCTGTTAAACTAGATACTGGCAGGTGAAGTCCCTTTTCCATACAATGCAACACTACTTAGGCACCTGGGGGCGCCCAACCACTTCCTAATATAGGAGCTAACCGACCTTTCAATTCTCTCCACAACGGATACTGGAATTTCATAAATTGACAATGGCCACATTAACCTAGGATATAGCCCAAATTGCAGACACCACAACTTCAACTTTCCTGGAAGTTCTGATTTATCTATTCTATCCAATCCTTCCGCCACATCTTTTCTAAATTTCTCCACCTGTTCCTCATCATTCAACTCCACATTGTACCACCTACCTAAGCTCTTTACTGACTTTTCCCTAATTGTTGGAATTTCCTCATCATCTGTGACAAAATTCCTGTCACTTAACTTCCCTCTACACTGTAAACCCGAATGTTCAAAATAATCAAACAGATTAAGTAGTGTATACTCAATGTTTTAGAAAAGTTCTACTAACTTAAATATGTCGAGTCTGTGTGACATGTTCTTCCTTTTTGAGTAAACCTAGCTCATATTTTTTGATTGATTTGAACTATTTCTATATTAAGTAAGCATAACTTTAAAGCATAACCTTAGCACAACTTAAAAGAATTAAGTAATTACATAGAGTAAATGCCTGCCTATAGGCCCTGACACCATGCGCCAGGGGCTGTAATAGCGCCACCTTGGTGTGACAAGACTATTTAAGTCTACTTTTGGCTCGTAAGGAAGCACGTTCATACAGTTACATATTTAAGCTATTTTTGTGCATATTTAGGCCTAGTTGTATAAAACGACGTAAAATCATGTGGTTTCTGTAAAATACCCTTAGAATGGTGTTGCTTGGCGATGATACCACATAGATTACTTAAATTCATAAGCAGCTTAATATAAGTCTTGTTACAGCCCCCTTCTCCATGCAGGATTCCTAACTACAGCACTTGTGCTGTGTGCAGTATCGTCAAAATTAACAACGTAGTTTAAAAATGACACAACACAATTAGATTTGAAAAACAGAATTAAAGAAAGCTACATTAATTGTTATCACCAGCTGTTGTCTGGTTGTATTACGGTATTTATTGTTTTAGTAAAAATGCACTTTAGAAGATTCTTCATTTTCCCACAGCAACACAGCAACAGGTGGGACAGAGGCAGTGAGTACAGGTCAATCAGGAGCGGGTAGGGCGGGTCTTCTGAATAACGGTCTGTGAGGGTCTGTCACAGGTGTCTCTTCACTCTCCCACCCAAACCCCACACCCACTTGCACCATCTTCGCCTTAGAGAAGCCTGGATTGTATCACATTCGGAAATATCAAAATCTGGTAAGTCTAAGTTACTCTGACATGCGACAGTGTGTGCCAAGATGGCTATAGCTGACAAACTTTAGCCTGTGGCTACCTGCCATAGTTAACGTTAAGCCCGGCATGCTCTAAGTTAAATCAAGTAACGTTAGCTTGTCTAAACGTGGGGGGGGGGGTTGCTAGCTAGGGTAGATTATACATTCTGTCGGCCATAGCAGACTAGTAAGCCAGCTAGCTATTTAGCTAGCTAGCCAGCACCCTTGTAGCTAACGTACACCCCTCGCTCGTGCCATGGTGTTACAGTCAACGTTAGCTAAATTTAGAGCACATGTTATTGACTAGTAGACTACAGCTAGTTAGCCCCCTCCTAGTTAATTTATGGTTCCAATTACATACAGGCAAACATTGGGGGGGGGGGGGGTGGCTGGCGTGGACGTGGAAGAGTTTATTAACAATTAATTGGACTTATTAACAACTCCTCTAACACAAACAAAATGAGCAGATGACAATGCTGAAAAAACACAGGCTAGGCTCCGCTCCGCTCCGCACCACGCTAGGGATACATGCTCTTGTGTGTTCACCCGCATCTGTGTGTGTGGGTGCGCATCGGGTCCTTCACGTTATAAAATGAAGCGTTAATAAATAGTACATTAAACGTTAAATAGTACATGGTTATTATTTGAGGTGTTCATCGCACAAAATAATATAACTTTAGTTTAAGAAGAGATCAGGCCGAGCCCTCTCCTCTGCTCTTATATGCTTACTCACAAGTGTGTGAATTGACCTGGATATGAAGCGTCCGTAGCACCAAATAATATAACGGTAGTTTCTAAAGAGCCAAGACAAAAAAATAAAAATAAATCCGCAGCAGAAGTCATATTTCTGAGCACCACCTCTGCTAGTTGCATATAGGGGAAACACTGTTGCTCAGTGGATTTGTTCTGTTTTGGAATACACAGTATTCTTCCAAATTAGTGTTAGTGTATTTTAATATTCAGAATTTCGTTTGGCAAGCTCTCTCTTTTTTGACCATACACATGTTTGCATCCCTGATACTACAAAATGTTATGATATGATGATCACTTACTTTGTACCTTTTGCATGGTAATTTATGCTGTTCATCTGTTTTTCCTCTGCATATCTGTCAGGTTTGGATCTTTGTGGTTGGCAGTGGTACTAGGGATGTGATAAAGACACCAGGTAATCCATTCTGAATATGAATTCTTCAACCAACTACTTGTTTTTTTTCCACCAGACAAATGTGTTTTAGGCAGGCTATTGGAAATGTGGCACTTTTTTATTTTGTATAAACAGGGTTTTTTTTTTCCTGCTTACTAATTAGATGCAGATGCCACCCACCACTGCTTACAATTCTCTCTATCTCTCACACGTGCTTTCTCTCTCTCTCTCTCTCTCTCTCTCTCTCTCACGTGCACACACTCTCACATGCGCGTGCACACACATACACACACACACACACACACTCACACACACACACATACATCATCATTTATCCTGGCTGCTTGATTAAAAATAAACTTTTGACCATATTCATATGTATTACAATTCATAGATGTGTCTAGTCTTTTTGTAAGCTAATAGTAATGTACTTGTTGTAATGAGTTGTAAGCAATTCTCGTTAGAATATTTTTGATCAACATCTAAACTTACAATATGGTCTGGCAGTGTAAGTTGTGCGCAGCTTCATTCAATTGGAGAGTACTGTTATTTAAACACTACCGACTGCAGCACAGTCACTTTTCCAGAGTTAGTCCTCTTCCATGCCTGTATGCTGATTGCATATGTACATTTCAGACGCTTAATGCACTGAGTGTTCATTTGTCAATATATCATACTGCACAACTTAGCAGTAATGCAGAACAGAGTCAGAAGCCTGTTTCGTTTAAATGCCCTTTATGCACATTTCAGCAACCCTTTTCTGAATCAATTCTCTTCAGTCATCTCAGAAAGCATTTAAGAAATCATGAAACAGTGGCATGACCATATAAGGATTGTAAGTATAGCACAAATGTGTACTCTTCATTCAATACCCATAAAAGTAGAGCACACCAAGCAAGTCTTGCATCAGACTTTCAAACTGACATTTTGACTGACGGTCCCCAGAATCTCCAAGCCAATATTTCCGAGGTCACTAGTGATTTGGAAGTAGAATGTCCAGGCCAGAGCACAGAAGTAGAGGATGATGATGATCAATGTGACACTGACAGTTTAAGAAATCTACTTAAAATGAACGTATCTTCCTTATTCCTTAAGATGCAGGTTATTCTCCATGTCTCAAACACAGCTATTCAAGAAATAGTAGACCACTTGAATCAGATCTTCTCCTTATCTCAGCTGTTGATCAAGGAGGCAGTTAATGACATATTGCAGAGAAATGGTCACAGTATTCCAGAACCTACACTGGATGAAGTTGTTGCCGCTGTCATGAACTCCAATGTTCTGTCTGCTTCTACCTCTAAAGGTGCAGAGTTGTGTTCATTCAAGCGCAGAAAAACCTTTATTGAGCGCAGCTATCCATGTGTAATGCCAGTAGAGTATCAATTGGAGCAACCTGGACATACCTGCATATATGTTCCCATCCTTCCAATGATTCAAGAGTTGTTTAAAAACACAGACATCCTTACCAAGATTACTGAACCAAATACTACATCTGGTCAGTATGTGTCATGCTCTGATGGCTCTCATTTCCTTGAAAATGAGGTACTCTCAACAGGGGATCTCACCCTGCCACTTCAGCTATATATTGATGATCTCGAAATTGCCAATCCGCTTGGCACATCGCGGAAAATTCACAAACTATGTGCTATATATTGGGTCCTTACTAATGTGCCTCCAGAATACCGATCAGCATTACACGCTATACAGCTAGCAATGCTAGTAAAAGTGACAGGTCTCCATAAGTATGGATTTGCAGCTGTATTTGCTCCATTGCTGCGTGATATTCATACTCTGGAACAAGATGGTGTCTACATTGAAAGAGTTGGTCAGAACATCAAAGGCACTGTCTTTTGTGTTTCTGCTGACAATCTGGCCGCTCATGGATTTGGTGGCTTTGTAGAGTCATTTAGAGCAGACCATGTTTGCAGATTCTGTGTGGCCACAAATGAACAGTTTCAAACAACTGAAGTCAGAGACGGAGAATTTTCTCAGAGAACCAAAGCCAGCCATGACCTGCATGTACAAACTGTTCAAGATGATGACACTTTGAGCAGCCACTTTGGTGTTAAAGGTGGCTGTGTCTTGCAAGAGTCCCTGGATTACTTCCATCCAATCACAGGGTTTCCTCCAGATATACTGCACAATCTTCTGGAAGGTATCGTTCCCATGGAGCTTTCTCTTTGTGTTAAAGAGATGATCCAGCTGAAGTACTTCACTTTAGAGTATTTGAACCAAAAGATTGCATCATTCCCGTATCAGCACACTGACAAAGTGGATAGACCTCAGCCCATTCCCAAAACGTTTCTTTCTCGTGGAACAATAGGAGGCAATGGGCATGAAAACGCCACTCTGCTCAGACTGCTTCCATTGCTTGTAGGCAGTGTAGTACCAGAGGGTGATGCTGTATGGGCAGTTTTGATGGAGCTGAAAGACATGGTAGAGCTGGCACTGTGCCCCTCATTTATTGATGAAACCTTGGACTATTTTCAGTGCAAAATCAGTGATCATAGACGGGTACTACTAGAGGTTTTCCCTGCCGTCAGGCTTCGTCCTAAACATCACTATGTGGAGCGTTATCCTGCTCTAGTTAAGTGCTTTGGGCCCCTGCTACATGTTTGGACCATGCGGTTTGAAGCCAAGCACCGCTTTTTCAAAAGAGTGGTGCATGACACTCAAAACTTCAAAAATATTTTGAAGACAATGGCAATCAGACACCAACACATGATGGCATATCATCTTGCTGCACCATCATATTTAAGATAAGATAAGATAAGATAAGATACACCTTTATTGATCCCATAATTGAGAAATTCCAGAAGCCAAACACCCAAGCATCCAGGGTTGACTCTGTTCTGGTTTCAGCTCTACCAGCAGTAGCTCAGGTACACATAAGGGGACAAACAACTAGTGACACAATCTACCAGACATCAAAGGTGACCATTCATGGCACAGACTATGTCTTTGGAATGTTTCTGTCTGTCGGAGTCAGTGGTGGACTGTCTAAATTTAGCAAAATAGAACAGATCTACCTTGTGAATCATAACGTTTCTTTCCTATGCTGCGATTTTGATTCCTGGTATGTAGAACACCTTCTGTCCTATGAGCTGTCATCCACACAAACAAGTCTGTTGATCTACCTGCATCCTGGTCTGAATGATACAGTCCCACTCTCTGCATACAAGATAGATGGCTTGCTGCTGCTGACTCCCAACAGGTTCATTCAAGTGAAACAGAACTGAGTCCAATTAATGGTGAGTAGTTCTTTTATTAATCCATTATTGTCTTTATTCACTGTCTGTGTAATTGATCAGTTAATTAGTATATGGTAATAATAACCCTTTAACATCCTGAATTTCTCTTTTCATTAGCACAATGGCTGATGCATCCCCACAACCTATGATCCTTCGTGTTGTTGAAACAGACCAAGCTAGAAAACTAAAACTCAGTTTACGACCAGCCTCTGTTGATGCACTGATCAAGATTATAAAAGAACAGCTGGAATTAGACCTTGACTTCAGTTTGCTATATGAAGATCCAGACATTGATGGGAAACTTACTTCCTTTACTGACATTGAGGAACTGCCCCAAAAAGCTGTTTTGCACATCTCACCTTCAGAAGACTCCAGCTCTCTCGCATCTACTGATATACTTTCAGACGTGTCACCTCCAGAACGTCTAAGCAGATGGCCTCCAGGCCCTTTTCCAGTTCCCACATTTGTATTTGATGTTGAGCTTCAACTGAGGGATGGAAATGCGGAGTTTGAGAAGAACAACAAACACCTTAAGCTGACAAGAGATGTGAAGCATGACATTTTGGAGAAGCTTGCATCTACGATATATGGTTTCAAGGCTTACGCAAGTGATAAAGAGATAGCCATGGCTTCTGAGACGCTTGTGGCCAAACATTCCTGCTTGAAGGAATCAGGATCTGAGACGGGCTGGAATGGATGGAAGAACAGCATCAAGTTCAAGATGGGCAATTACAGGAACAAAATGAGACCGGCTGGATGTCAGGAGGTCACTGTAAATGCTGGAAAAAGAAGTAGAAGCAATCCTGACAGGGAACCTTCACATTCCAACATTAAAAGACCCAAGCCAGCAGAAGTCAACTTCCTACCCAACTTTCCCCAAGGAGAGGATACCTCAAGTCTTGAGCAGTTGAGGCAGACGATTGCTGAAGAAGTCAAGAAGACTGAGACGAACCTGTCCCTTGTTGGGAAGATGATGCAGACCACATTTGCCCTGCACCGCCAGACGATAGTGAAGTCCAGCCCACTGATGAAGGAGCTCATGGACCTCTGGCCTGCTCTCAAAATGGAGTCTGAGGTAATATAAATAAGCTGTCTTTATTTCCACAGCGCGCATGCACACATGCCACTGTGTGCCAGGAAGCCACAAAGTCAGTGGATTCACTGACGTTTTATGGGTCATGGCGCGTGCCACCATCACTAGCCTATAGAGGGCACCAAAGCGCTGTGGTCACTTGTCCTGTGTTAATATATGGCACATTCTGTGTGGTTTAAAGTGAAAGTTGTGGTTCTTATTCATTTATTTTTTTATTTTTTTTTAATTTTATATACTTTATTAATCCCCAAGGGGAAATTCAATTTTTCACTCTGTTGTCAATTACACACAGGTCCAAACACGCACATGCACAAACTGGGCCTATACATGCACTAAGTGGAGAGATGTCAGAGTGGGCTGCCCATGACAGGCGCTCCAAGCGGTTGGGGGGTTCGGTACCTTGCTCAGGGGCACCTCGGCAGTGCCCAGGAGGTGAACTGGCACCTCTCCAGCTACCAGTCCACGCTCCATATTTTGGTCCGGATGGGGACTTGAACAGGCGACCCTCCGGTTCCCAACCCAAGTCCCTGTGGACTGAGCTACTGCCGCCCCCAAACTGAGCTACTGCCGCCCCCACTGAGCTACTGCCGCCCCCTTATCTAGATTCTCCAAGTTGAACTGACCAACTGATGTTGCTGTATTGTCCTGCTGTTTTTAAATGTAGGTGTATGCAGAGTTCCAGAGGATTACGAACCAGAACCTGCCCAACCCATTCTACGCTGAGCTTGACCGCCATCTTCCTCAACTGATGACTTTATTCTGACAGAAGGCGTCCAAAACTGGGACGATAGCAGATGGTTTGGCTGAAATTCTAAGAATCCACGATGAACAGGTGAATGGATTATACAGTACTTGTCATAGGTTGAACTTCTGTAGCACTGGACAGGTTAAATTAGGGGTGTCCCCGACTAAGAATTTTCATAGTCAAATCTGATTTGACAGATTTTTCCTTTAGCCGACTAATCGTCGAATCATGTTGTTTTCCCTCTCATTGATTAATGAGCTCAGTTGTGTCAGTTTCCGCTCCAGAGAAAAGAGCTAAAACACCCAAATAAACAAATTTAATTCTTCAGTTGGCATAATAAGATAATAATAATAAAAGTAAAAGGGTTATTACTTTATCTTTATTTTTATTCCTTTCACTTCATCAAGGTATGATGCTCTAGATAAGCGCAGATGCGCTGCCCAGCCGGGGACAGCCCTCCATTCCGAAACACCGCCGTTCCAAATCACCCCCACTCCGAAACTGATTTTCAAGTCCGTATCGAGTTTCCTGCATCAAACACTGCCACCTGCTCTCCAGCTGCACTGCACAATTCTGAAATTCGTTGTACTACAAAACCTTGAAATGAACGTTCAACTCATTGTTTTTTATTGAAAATATGTCACTGTCTTCATTTATTATTCCCGAGCACGGCACTGCTGCTGCTAATTGCTCCCTTCTCCGAATCGAATCACCAAATCATCGACTATTCAGGGTCACCCCTAGGTTAAATTATTCAAATGAGCTTCTGAATTTTATAATTAGTCCTCTTTGTGTTTGCTGTTTGTCTGATTGCATTAAAGATGTGAACAGGACTTTTTAGCTTTGTTCAGTGAACATTTTAGTATACTCCTCTGTGTATCTTAATAGGAAATGCTTGACATCCACACCAGCCGTACCACTATTCTCCATGCCCTTCCTGTGTATCTGCGCGAGGAAGTGTCTGGATTTTTCAAGACCTGCACAGTGAGTCTCCTTAAATAATTAATAGTACCACTGTATATTAAAGGGGCACTATCACGCTAGGTTGACTTAAGGTTATTTGGATTGAATGTTTAAATTATGTGTGCGGACTTTGTATAATCGCCATCAGTGGAGCCCTGTCCTATAAAAAGGGCATTTTCGTAGGCCAAAAGGAGTCCACTGGACTGGTTTTCTAGCCTGTGTTTTATAGGACAGGGCTCCGCTGACGGTGATTATACAAACTCTACACACATAACTTAAGCATTCAATCCAAATAACCTTAAGTTCACCTAGCGTGACAGTTCCCCTTTAAGTTAACATGGCGTGGCAGTGCTCCTTTAAGTGAACAGTTCTTCAAAGTACTAACATATTTTAGCCTTAGCCTTGTTCCACATTGTGATTGCTCGCTCGGTGGCTTCCATGCCGCAACGACTCACTTGTTGTCTTAGCTTCCATACCACCCGCTTGGCCAAGTACCGAATACCGAATGCCGCTGTTTAGTTTTTCATTAGTTTTTGCAGATGAACCCCCTCCAGATTAATGTTGTCATGGTACCAAAATTGGGACCCACGGTACGATACCAGTGAAAACATAACGGTTCTGAGTAGTATCACGATACCACAGCGAAAATGAGGAAGCTGTGCCTTTTGTCATTTATAAAAAGATAAATCACTTTTCTGTAATACATCAATGATATTTCAGTGGAATAAATTACTTATTTACTTATTCATACTTCAAAAACAGCATCAATAAGTGATTAACATAGGGGGGATCAAAATAAAATAAATAAAATAAAAATCAACCAAAAATCAACCAGCCACCCTCCTCCCCTGACAAGTTAAGAACAGTCCTTTCATAAGTAAAGAACAGTCCCTAAAGTGCGGTGAGGTTTGTGGACCGTTACCTGCCACAAAGAGAAAAATGTGAATGGCTCGTCTCTCCTCTGACACGTCACATACCTGTGTGCCGCCACAGCTTGGCTGTCCAGGTACTTTTGGACAGTCATGACACCAAGAAGAGGAAATTATTGGACCTGGAACTGGAGCTGGGCTTTTCCGTCGCTGGTAAGCTGCTATCTTGCGCCGCGGAGCACTATGGCCGCCGTATTTGACAGGAATACATTCCTGTCTGTGTCTGTGACCCCTGTTCAACCCGCAACCGGCAGGATTTTCGTTTCTGCTGCTGGTTGAAATCTGTACTCGCGCAGCGTGCTCCTGAATGATTTCTTTTGCTTGCACAAAACTATTTTTAGTCGCAAATGCGAGTAAAATGCTTGCACTGTAGAGCTCTGTGGAAAACGAATCACTGTGTTTTAGTACCGCGGTACCAGTATACCCTGCAACACTACTCTAGATAGTTCAGTATTACATTGTTTGCAAACCGCTTTTCTTCATTTTAATCCTATCTTTGATTTTACTCCGTCCGTCACCGCATGCTGTTTGATTGCGTCATCAAAACACGCCGCTATTATTCGGCCTTGCTTTTCACTTATTCCACCGTATACCGAATGTATGTTTTTTGCAATATCCAGCCGAATATATTCGGTTACCGAATATTTGGTGCATCCCCATTTGAAACCATGGATTAGTCTGTGATTAGTATGTCTCTTTCATTCATTCAGGATGAGCCGGATGAGCCAGACCTTGACGGTGTTGCAGTGGCCCTCCTGACCGTCATCAGTGACCATGCCACCAGTCCAGTTCACTACCAGTCTGTGAAGATCTCTGTCGTCATTGAAAGTGACATTGTGATCAGCCTCCCCCGATTTGGTGATGCCTTCCTTGACACTGACCAACACTTTTGAATTTGTTCAGAAGATTTTAATTGGTCTAGAAAATGGTAAACTCTCGCCCAGGTTGCAGACTCTCAAGGATGACTTGATGGTACATGTGTAGAAACTCATCTCTTAGAAGGATGTGGGGTGAGGTATTATTGAAGGCATGTCCCCTAGTTCAGTTAATGTTTGGACCGATCTATGCACTACACCGCAACTATCCCAAAACACTGACCAACATATTTGAATTTGTTCAGATTTTACTTAGTTCTAGAAGATAGTAAACTGTTGTTAAGGTTGCAGACTGTTAAGAATGACTTGATGGTACGTGTCGAGAAACTCATCTCTATGAAAGATGTGGGGTGAGGTATTGTTGAAGGCATTTTTTCCACTGTCACTTGTCAAAGCAATGCCTTAATAGTTGCTGCACTATTCTGCAGCTGTTCAGCCAGGCTAAGTTACCTGTGAAAATGGGGGTGTTTTCAAAACCCCTCTGTTGACAGAAAGTTGGACATGCCCACCCTCACGCTCAAGGCGTTGCGGTGATGCAGACCTGTCTGTTTCTGTAAGCTGAAACCATTTCCCTCAGTGGAAATGAAGCTTTTATTTACTTGTATTTCACAGATAAGAAACAATAAATTGTGAAGACAGTAAAGCCTTTTAAGTTTTGTGTGTGATTTATCCTTTATGGATTTATACATAGGGATTTATCCTGTCTTCATATGAGCAGAGGAAATCTCCGCTCGTCGCTAGGCTACTTTTTACAGTGTAAAATGACATAGGCTGGTGCTAATAACGTTAGCATATTGTATTTGTTTGGAAAACGTGTTTAGTATAAGACAGTTGTTTTGTCTGTGAATGTTGTGAGTTGTAATGGAGCCAAACTGTGTACCATTACCTTTGTCGGATGCTGCTGTTGTCCCTGGTTTTATATGACAAAAGGAAAAGATCGCTAGACGCTAGGCTAATTTATACAATGTAAAATGCCATAGACTTGTGCTAATAACATTAGCATGTTGTATTGGTGGGGACAATGTGTCCAGATAAAGTGTTTGTCTGTCAGTTCTGCAATTTATAGTGAAGCCAATTTCCGTACTTGTGTTTGAAATTGTCTCTATTAAGCCATGTTTAATGTGCATCTTGAATCAAATATATAAATAAAGTTTGATTTGAACTAAACTTTACAGCACTTAACACAGTCCTCCACCGCCGACTAGTGTTGTGGATGTGTAACTGCGGAGTGACAGACACACCACCACAGAAGTAAAAATAACGTGCAATTTTTTTTTTCCACGACTAATCGATTAGTTGAAGATTATGTGCGACTTTAGTCGACCAAGATTTTCTTTGGTTGACTACAGCCCTAAATTTCACTTTCAATTATTAGGGCACGAGCGACGACAAAGTCATCCGTGAGGACCCTATTGTAATCGCGCTGTTTATTATTATTATTATTATTATTATTATTGTTAGGGCCCGAGCGACGACAAAGTCGTCCGTGAGGACCCTATTGTAATCGCGCTGTTTATTATTAGGGCCCGAGCAGGAGACCTGCAACGTGCCTATTGTTTTTCTCCCGATTATTTATTTATTTATTTATTTATTTTTCTTCCACCCATATGATCGCATTTTTCACTGCCTGAACATAACCCAAAACTCACCAAACTTGGAATATAAGTCACACCTGGCGAAAAATTTTTATAATCTATTGTCATCCTGAATTTCCACCACTAGGTGGTGCTATTATTAAAGAAAGTGCGTTTTGGCTCATAACTCCCATATACTTTGTCGCACATTCGAAAACCTTATATCCACGCGTTCAGTGAATTGAGCTGAATCTTGTGGTATAGGTCACGGCCATTTCCGCCTACTGTTTTTTTTTCACAAATTTGCAAAATGTCGCAAACCTACTTTTTCGAACTCCTCCCAGGCAATTTCACCAATTGGAAACAGGAAGTGCTGCATATCTCCACATTGGTGTATCTGAATGACATGAAACTCAGTTTACTACTTCCCCATGAGCCCCTGAGGCACTGTTCAAAATGTCAGGCAATGACCACCAGGTGGCGTTCTTTAAATTTAAGTATTTTATATCTCAACATCGTTTGGGCAGATTAACACGAAACTTGGTATAATTATTGTCAATGCCCTCCTGAGGATATCTGACGAAGGACTCACCGATCCCCCACTAAGTGGATTATACTATGGCCCGAACGACGCATAGTCCGTCCAAATTCACACCTGTTCTTCTCTGTGGATTTTCTCCACGACCGTGCGTCATAGCGAGAAGCCACACATATCACGTGAAACAGTGGAATCATAGCTTTCAAACAAGACCAAGCACTTGTCAGTAGTCCAATGTTTTCATAGTGAAAAAAAATGATAAAATTACACTAAAATTATGTATAACAGAGCTTTCATACAGCTCTGCACACACATTACTCTTGGGTGGATTACTCGTGAACGCACAGAAATGCCACACATATCACATGAAAGCGCAGGAGCAGAGCTTTCCAATGATACCACACATCATTGTGCTGTCATCCCATCATGCTATAAATCCAGATTAATTGTCTACAAAATAAAAACCTGCCGAATTTCTTTACAGCCCATTATACAGATCTTGTTATCAGTCACTTCATATAGTGAGGAATATCGTATCTTACCACATCTTAGGCTTGCGTGTGTTTCTCCCTGTCTATCCACACTTGTAGTCCAGCTTTTAAGATGGAAATATCTCCATATTGTCCAGTTGACACTCCATCAAACTTTGTATGACAAGACCAGCCACTTCACCTTTGCGCACCCAGACAACTGCAGCCTAATGCAAGACAGGGCCGTAGTCACCATATATTTTTCTATGATCTTAGATGTAAATATTGCATGTTTCTTTCAGATAAAACACATTTTTGACTTGTGAATGAGTCAATGGAATTTCTTGCAATAATGAAAAAATACTGGCAATCATGTCCGCCTGGCACAAACCACATGTTTTGCACAACTGTGAAGTGACAGAATGTCCCAGCATCATGGTTCTTGTAATGCCAGATTCCAGAGAGTCTCCCCTCTTCAGATATGGCAGAATATGTCATTTTCCAACTTGCTATGCTGAGATACATGTAAAAATGTCAGAATTTAGTAACACAAATTTGTTTTTTTCATTGATATAAAAATTTATATAAAATACAGGCACATAGAAGGACATGAAAGGATGGCAAATCTGGATAGCCCACATTGTCCTGAAAAAAACAAGATATAGAATGTGTATGTAGCCTTTATAATGACTGTGATATTAGCTTAAAAGTAAAGGCAGTACAAATACCCCAAAAACTCGTAGGGCCCATAGGGTTAATCACTTATTGATGCTGTTTTTGAAGTATGAATAAGTCAATAAGTAATTTATTCCATTGAAATATCAGTGATGTATTATAGAAAAGTGATTTATCTTTTTATAAATGACAAAAGGCACATCTGCCTCATTCTTACCGTGGTATCGTGATACTACTCAGAACCGTGATACTTTCACTGGTATCGTACCGTGGGGGGTGGGGAGAGGTGGGGGGTTGGGGAGTTGGGGGGGGCGCCGAGGGATGGTTCGCCCAGGGTGTAAAACTAGCCAGGACCGCCTCTGGCACTGATATTTTTACCGTAACCATCTTTTTATCTATGGAAGCCCATTTTCGCCAGTAATGGAAAAAAATCACCAATCCTAATCAAAAATGTGAGATAAAAAGTCATAATTATGAATGTAGCCTAGTTTTCAAATTAATTTGTGGCATGTTGTCTTGTAAGGTGTGTGGCCTCACAGTGGCTGCAGATGGAACAGAGGATGAGATGATTCACTGTTTCAAGGCAGGACAACTAGTACACTGTGCTGTAGTAAATAGTAAATAGTGTTGATTTACAAAAACACCAAAAACTATTTTTACTGTTAAAGTAAAGTTTGTTACTGTAAATAATATAGTACTTTATTTGTAATACTATATAGAAAATATTCATTTTTACTGTAAAGACAGGTTTACATAAATATTTCTGCTATTTAAATAAAAAAAAATACAGTATTTGTATTTTCAAATTTGGCTGTGATTTTTTTTTTTTTTTTTTAATTTTTTTAATTGAAAGCCTCCTTCAAATAGTAGCCTGCCCCTATTTGTAGCCTGGTCCCAAACTATTATTTTGTTAATAGTAGCCCCGGCTACTATTTGAGGAAATCTGTATGTATGTAACATACAGTCACTGGCCACTTTGTGTACACCTGTGTAATCTAATGCAATCCAGTAAAACGACTATACCATGATTTTTTCCCTGAAGCTTATAAATTTTCGGTTATTGTTGACATCGTCTAGAAAGTGGTGACTCTACTTTGTTTATTACTGAGGTCATAGTGAATGGTGGTGGTGTACTGAGGTGGCCCTCCTAATTTTGTCTAATTGAGGAGGACAAAATATTAGGAACACTTTTAAATATATTGCACTCCAGTACACCAACACCACCCACTACGACCTCAATAATAAAGTAGAATAATCACCTTTCTGACAAAAGCTGAAAAAGTAAAAGCTTTGTAAATGTAGAATGTGTGGCAGAGCTGTTGTATTGACTTGTATTAGATTGCACAGGTGTACCTAATAAAGTGGCCAGTAAGCTCCACATTTACACCACCAATCCATGCCTGCTCTGGGTCTCCCCACAGCCCCTGGTTGCTCAACAGCTTCAGCCCCTGAGACCATGCTGATCAAAAGTTATTAAAAGCTTTTCTCTATGTCAAGGGGTGTGGCTACTATGACGTTGCCCTCGCCACCAAATATGTTTGGCTTTTTGATGGCTTCAGTGACATCATATTCACATGAAATTGATACACAGGTCAAAAATGGCGAGCTCATACATCTGATAGGGGCGTCGCCCATGGGGGGTGACAAAATGCCTCTATAGCGCCCCCTTGAAATTTTCAACATACCCTTCCCATAGGGGTTTTTTTGGAGTAGGAAGATGAAACTTCACACCACGTCAGGGTTAACTTACTCTGAGTTTTCACATAACCGCTTCAGTGATGCGCGCTGCTGCCCCCCCGCGTAGACGCGGGAGAGCGAGGACCCAGTCACAGCTGCTTCCAGCTTTAATTATTATTATTATTATTACTATTATTATTGATTACTGTTTATTTTCTTGATTAATTGATTAGATTTTTGGTCCATAAGACATCAGAAATTTGTAGAAAATGTCTATTTCCCAGAGCCTAAAGTGACATCTTTAAATATGTAGTTTTATCCCAACCAACAGATAAATCATAGAGGACAATAGAAAACAGAAACTCTCCACATTTGGGAGGCTAGAATCAGAGAATTTGACAGACAGACTAACCCATACCATTCAGACAGACAGACAGACAGACTAACATAGACCTTCACATCCAGACAGACAGACTAACCCAGACCTTCACAGACAGACAGACAGACATACTAACCCAGACTTAGAATTTGGAAGTTTCTTTCTTGAAAATATCTCAATGATTACTTATCAAAATTAAATTCGTAGTTGGCAACTAATCAATTAAACAAAACATTTTTTGCAGCTCTAAATTTTATGTAAATTTTACAAATATATTTTATTCTATTTATTTTTTATTTATTAATGTTTATTATTTATTTTTCTATTTGTTTTAACATTGCAGGGTGTTAAAATGGAAAGGGGCAAAAAGAAAATGTTTGACTTTTACACATTAAGTTAGTTGTACTCAATGTCATTGAGGTAATTGCTTTCCTCAAACGTTTTAACTTTGGAGTGGCATGATTTTGAGTATGAGTAAGTCAACATGGTTGATTTGCATGTACTTAAAACAAGGACAACAGAACTAATAAACATAATTTTTGTTAAATTAAAAATAACGTGTTTGTGTACTTATTTTTTTTAAGTTCTGTTAACTTATTTCCATAGATTGAAAACTTAAAAATTTAAATCATAGTAATTGAAAAGATATGAGTTGACTTAATGGGCACTTTAATTTACCTGTAATCAAAATGTACGAGTAGTATGTAATCCAAACATTTAATTTCTTAAAACATTTGACTTTTGAGTTTATCAACTTAAAAATGGGAGGGAAATTTGAGGAAATTGATTACCTCAATTTTTTTGAGTTCTGCTAACTTGTTCGGGTTTACAGTGTACGTATCGAGATGCTTCTAGACTTACTAGGCTTGATCTTCATGCTGGCCCACTTGAGGTTCTTATTTACCTTCTCTAGTAGCCTCTTTGTACATGGCATTGTTGTGGTCACCAGTGTCATGTCATCCATGTAAGCCCTAACTGGTGGAAGATGCAACCCGTTCTGCCGTCCCGTCGATGATTACTTCCATCTCCATAGTAAATGCTAATGGAGAAATTGTACACCCTGCCATGATGCCTATTTCTAGCCTCTGACAACCTGTTGTGAAACCTGCCATACTTAGACATAACCTAATATCCTGAAAATATGCTTTCACTAAGTTAACAACTACCTGTGGCACTTTGAAGTAGTCAAACTCACTCCAAATGAGGCTATGCAGTACTGAACCAAACGCATTTGCAAGATCTAAAAATATTACATGCAGGTCCCTTTTTTTAATCTTCGCTGCCTGAATCTCTTGCCAGATCATGCTAGTATGCTCTAAACACCCTGCAAAACCTGGTATTCCTGCCTTCTGCACCATAGTATCTATTAAGCTATTTCTTTCTAAGTAGCTAGCTAATCTCTGCGCTACTACACTAAAGAAAATCTTCCCCTCCACATTCAAGAGAGAAATCATCCAGAATTGGCTAAAGTCCACAGATTCCTTCTCCTTAGGAATGAGGACACCCCCTGCCCTACGCCATGCTCTTGGGATAATTTGTTTCTCCCAAACTATTCTTAGCTGTTTCCACAAAAATGTAAGGATATCAGGTGCACGTTTATAAACCCGGTAGGGGACTCCACTAGGCCCTGGGGCCAAAGAAGCCTTTGCACGTCTGACCACCACCTTCCTCCTAGGTGGCCTGACATCCATCTCATGCTCTATCCCTCCTAATGGAGGGATATCCGGTGGAAAACCTACTATCCTGTTCTTCTCTAAATCTATGTATTTCTCAAATATTCTTCAACCTCTAGCCTTTCTGCTTTAAGGTGCCCTCCCCTTTCCTAGCTAAACAATCTTTTAACAAACTTAAAAGGGTCCCTGAAAAAACCTGTTCTTACATGTTCCTTCTTCCTCCTCTTTTTCCTGAGATGCTCTGCCCTTCTAAGAACTGCTAGCCTGCTTCTCAACTCCTCTTGCAACACATTAATTCCCTCCCTTTCTTCTTCTGTAACCTTTTTCCACTGTTTTCTTAATTGTCTCTTTTCCTTAAAGCCGCTACAAGGAACTTTTAACTGGATATGCAAAAGTCTCTCCTTTCTGCTGATGTCTGTGCATGACCTACAACAGCAAATGAGACCATCGGTGTGAAGATAAGCTATTTCTATATATAGTGTATATCCATACCTTTAGGAAACTGTCTCCAGGTCTGCCCCAGGTCCACGTCATCTTACCTAGCTGCTTATATTTATAGTGACTCTTATAAATAGTCACTATTCCTCCTCCTTGACCCGACGACCGCGGGGAGTCAAAATAGCAGCAATCATCGGGTAAAAGTTCTGTGAAAGCACTGGACTCACCAACAGTCAGCCATGTCTCAGTCACACAGAGAAAATCCAATCCTCAGGAAGTCAGGAAATCCTTCAGGATAAACGTTTTGTTTGCTAGCGATCTAGCATTTACCAGCCCAATCCTGGCAGGAGCCGGCGGGTCTACAGTGTTAGCTGTCCGGGGAGCCATACACAGAGGCTGCAGGGTGCACAGATTCACCCCGCGCCAGCGGTGACGAGGAGAGCAGGGGCCGCGGGGCTGGAACACCTCATCCAGGCCGACGACAGGTACCAGCGAGTGCCGAGAAATAAAGAGGCAAGGCACCGCTCCATACTCAGTCCAAGAAGATGTGGAAGTGCTCGCCAAACAGGTCTTCAGCCTTACCAGCCGACCGCTGCGTTTACCCCGGCGGTAGAGGCGCTTATGCTGAAGAGGTGGAGCTGGGGTGCGGCAGAGGTGAGCTGGGATCCCCGATAGGAGCGGGGGCAAAGTTTTCCCATCTTGTTGTTTCATTCATCCCCAAAACAAACACATGCGCGAGCCAGGTAAGCGTCTTTACGACAATACACGCTAGAGCTCATGGGAAATGTAGGCTTCATTCCGGCAAAACACTACCGCTTTTGTCCACAGTGTCGCCAAAATCAACTCAAAATGAAAGTTCCTTGTAGGGGCTTTAAAGGGCCAGTGTGTAAAATGGGTTGAAAACCGTTGGAAACAGTGACATCAGTGGTCAAATTCTAGATTGCAGGGCTCACTCGCTCACCCCTCCCGTCGGGTAAATGACGGTGGCCTCGTAGGGACAAAAAGCCTACGCGAAACGCGTTCTCTGGCTGGCTGGATTGTCTGCTCGGTCTGCCGTACATACATGGCGGCGCAAGATGGCGATCTCTCTAAAGCAAGGCCCTTACTATATATATATATAAAAGCATAATTATAAGGCTACGAAAACCAAACAAATTTTATTTTATAGCGATCATACACTTGTATAAACACATTAATGGGTAGAATATTCAGATTCAGATTCAGATTGACAATAAACCATGCCAAATATTACACACTGGCCCTTTAACTAACTTCTCTATTTCTCTTTGCCGCCTAGACTTACCTGACTGCACCCTCTCACCCCTCTTTCTCTCATGCACCCCAAACTTCTCTGCACCATGTGAGTAACTTATATCTCCCATCTTTTCTAACATTTGTATTGCATTTCCTCTAAGCCTGCTTAAGATTACTAACAAATCTCTATTAACTATCTCCCATTCTTTACTGTCATTTGCCCTAGGCCATCTAACTCTAACCTTTTACTCCATGGTTCTCTCTCTGACTGGCATACTGACCTCAGTGTCACCTGCATCCTCTCTTACAAACCCTCCTCCTCCTCAGTGGCAGTGTTACTGATATCCTTCTACCTGTCGCTGGACTTCATCCAGCTGATTTCTTAGGAAGTACTGATCAAGGATGAGGGCAGCAGGTGGACCACCCTACTTTAGGACGGCCTACAATGGAGAAATAAGGCACCTCCTTCCCTCTGCTAGCCTGGGAGTCCGCCTTAGGCAAGCGGTAGCACTCCCTTTGCCTCTTAGTTATGGGTCAAATAGCAACTGGGCAGCTCTGAGTGCTAGTAGGTCTACTGTAGGCTACAGTAACACTGAGTGTTAGCACAGTAACTGCGTAATCAGTTCCCCCTCCTTATGGATTGTCTTCATTACAAAACTGGTGCATATTTAAATAAGATATTTCAGAAAATTTGTAATACAAAAAATACTTGTCTTAATAGGAGTGATCAACTGGGCAAGTTACATGGGGATATCTATTAGTTAATTTTTCACCCTATTTGTAGTGTTTTGCCTACACGGGTTTAAGTTTGTTTACAGAGTGATAACTATAATTAAGCTACTAGATAGGCAGGGCTATCATACCAAAATATAAACTAGAGACCTGTAGAGAGATAAAAATGCCAAAATTGTTTGGTCCCCGTGGGTGATAGGGGCCTACCAAGTTGTGAAAATGATCCCTTTAGCCCCTGTACTAATAGGGCCCCATTCTATTTGTCTGTTTGAAGTTCTGGCTGCACTAGTTACCTGTCAGGGGCTGGTGACATCAGATGGTGAGGTGAATAATCTAATAACCTACTTTTATGATAAGATGACATTTTTTGGCACATATAAATGCAATTTTGGGGTGATTGGCTTATTTACATTAATAATGGCAAACACATATATACATGCCTTTTGGATTTTTTATTCGTTATTCCATGTCCGCCTATAATTCATGTGTTTAGGTGTATACATTTTTTAAAAGGAGCAAGATACTGATGAAATCTTTGCTGCATTGTGTGCAGCAACTGTCTGTGAACATTCAGTCCAAATTTGGTGACATTCTGATAATTATTTCCTGAGATTCATGTGATGAGGCAGACACTGTCCCTTTTGGAGAAGCCTCAATTTTGACTATTTTCAATTTTGGGGAGGACCCAAAGATCATCCAAATTTTTTATTAAGCTACTAGATAGGCAGGTCTGTCATACCAAAATGTAAACTAGAGACATAGAGGAAGTCAAAAATACCAAAATTGCTTGGTCCCTTTAAGTGATACCAAAATCTGCCTTGGGCCCTGGACTAACTGTTTGCAGTGTTCAAACAAGACGGGCTAGACTGAAACGGTGGCAGAGACATGGATCAATCTCAACCTGTAAGTAACACATTTATCTTATTACCCCCTCGTTGTAAATCATGTAATGTTATTGAATTATAATGAGTTGAAGCGTTATGCTTAGCCAAGTAACATGTTTGAAAGAACATAAACTATGAATACAGCCTTCCTGCCTTTCTGAAAATTGACCTCCATTCTCCTTAATGACAGGGTTTCCCATTTTTTTCTACAGCCCCCACCATTCCCCATATTGGGGACAACCCTCCATTCCGAAACCCCGCCGTTCCGACCCCCCCCCCCCCCCCCCCCCCCCACTAAAAAAATGTGAAAAATATTGGAAAAAATGGAAATCTTATTTGACTTTTAAGTGATCTTTTAGTTATATGTTTATTGTTTGGTGAATTTTGTCTCATGCCCCCTGGTATTAAGACATACAGTGTGGAGGATTTCTCCCTCCTTAAAACTACTCTGGATTTCAATAAATCAAAGTCAAGGATCATAAGGACCTTCATAATCTTAAAGGACAATCATGGACATAAAAGACCCATTATCCATGATACTACAGTGTAACCTATTGTCTTCTCATTTTCTGTTTCACAGGATGTTAAGCATTTCACCTTTACCTATGATGTCCCTGCCTGTTGTAATTGGTTTTGTCTGTTTTTTCTTTCGTAAAATTTTTTTTTAAAAAAGTATAAAAAAAAGAGAAACTGAATAAGAGATATATAAAGAGAGGTAACCACCGTAAAGTTTTCACAGGGTTCCATACTGCTTTCTACCATTTACTAACCTGTTTTCCGGTGGCCTGTGACACACCAAAAACAAAAAACCCACACATGGACAGAAAGGCATAATCATCTGCTTCAGAGCCATGTACACAGCTGTACTGGCAATGGGAAAGGAGTTTATAGTTTATTTTTAGCAGGTTTACTCGTGTTTAAAAAACCTGTGTACACGTGCTAATTTTGGTAGAAAAGGAGTATTACTGGAATGATTGATACACACACCATGGCTGTTGTATAACTCACCTTTCACCCTTTGAAGAATCTCCCCTCATTTCATCGTTGCTAGTTTTCGTCACAGTGGTTAGACCATTTCAACTCTGCATGAGAGCAACCTGCAGGCACCAGTATCATGCATGTGTCTCGCTGGATAAAAAACAAAGAACTTGTCAAATGTATTCTCACTACCCTCTTTTAATTTTTCCAGTCAGGGACCAAGAATAACAGAGGGAGAAGTTACTCTAATGTTGACATAACTGTCTGATGATAATGTGTTCATAAAGACTCGCCTAGACTAGCTGGCTACAATTGCTTAACGTCTGCACAGACAACACTTGTTGTAGGTAGATGGTTGCCATGACAGATATCGCTGTACATGCTCATACATGTCTTTTTTTTCTGCTCAAGGAATACTATATCCACCACATGCAAACCAGTGACTCGAATGGGTTTGGTCAACAGCTTGATGACACAGAGGAAAAAAATACAGTATATCAGGCAATACGTCTGTCCGTCCTGGAAGAGGGATCCCTCCTCAGTTGCTCTTCCTGAGGTTTCTACCGTTTTTTTTCCCTGTTAAAGGGTTTTTTTGGGGGAGTTTTTCCTTATCCGCTGCGAGGGTCATAAGGACAGAGGGATGTCGTATGCTGTAAAGCCCTGTGAGGCAAATTGTGATTTGTGATATTGGGCTTTATAAATAAAATTGATTGATTGATTGAATACTTGTATGATAAATTCAATGTTGTTTTTGGTCTCTCAGAGGGTTGTGTTGATAATAGTAAAAAAACAAAATAAAATAAAAAAAAATAACCCTCTGTTGTTACAGAGAGTTAAAGTTATCAACTTGAGTCTTTGAACTTTGCACATTCCATCCTCTTTGTTCGAAACACCATGCAGCTCCATTCATACATATTTTCTTCATACATTTTTCGTACTTCGTAAATTTTGTATTTTTCTACCTTTGCGGTACAAGTTTTTTCTCTTTTCTGTCTCTACCATATTGTTATGCAGCAAAATACCAAGGCAAATTCCTTGTATGTGAAAACCTACCTGGCAAAAAAATCAAAGTCAGATATTTTTTTTAAGCCAAAATGCCAAAAATGTAATGATTCCAGCTCCTCAATGTGCTTATTTGATGGTTTTCTTAGTCTTCTATGACAGTAAACTGAATATCTACCAACCCCCCCACCCCCCCCCCCCCACCCCCACCCCGGCAACAAAAATAATGTGAAAATACCAGGGGGCCAGCTGCTTCTGCCATCATATGGGTTAAAAAAAATTTCTGACAAATGAAACAAAAACAATTGATTCACCTTTTAGTGAAATAATATTCAACTGTCCTCTGCTCCTGAAAGCGGCGGCTCTTGCTGTTAACTTTATGCTTCTTTGCTGTGGCCGTGTCTGCTAGCTAGCAGGAAATGTCTGTAGCTAGGTAACATTCCTTTGCTTGTTTAGTGCCTGCCTATGAAAACACACTAGTTCTGCCTGCGTACTTGCTACTTGGTGCATGTCTTCAAACTGTGTCCTGCCATCATAAGGTGAACAGAAAAAATGCAAAGTGAACTTGATTGATAAACCAATATTGTGTGTAGGGACACATATAGTAAATATTTTTAACAGGTCTGCAAGCCACGATTTGCAGGCAAGACTTTGGACATGCCTGCCCTTTAAAATGCCAATTCCCCCAACCCCCCACCCTTAGGTCAGCTTTCTCAACTGCTATTGGACCCAACTTATTCCCCCTCCCTTCCTCCTTCAATGTCTAAATACAGCATCAAACTTATCAGTGTAACCTTAGAGACAATGTCCTGCTTTCTTGTGGATTCAAACACCTTTCCTCAGCACCAGTTTGTGTCTAACGGTGCTGCTCTTCTCTTCCATCAGGCTGTGGGTCTGGACCTCGACTATATCAAACTGGGAGGTCTGAGCGGTGCTGAGAGGATGACTAAATACAACTGGCTGATTTCTATAGAGGAAGAACTGGCCCAACAGGGAATCTTGGGTAGGTTTTTTTATACTCCTCCCTTGACTTTTTTTTAGCCAGACAGAGAAAAAGGAGGCCAGACAAAGCCAGAGACAGAGAGAGGTAGTAATCCGTCAGCTTGAGAACACATTGCTCTTGATCTCTCTCTCTGTTTTGGACATGAAAGGAAACTGTGTGAGAGGAATTATACAAATGTGTATTTGTGTGTGAGTGGAAGAATGAAAACCCCTCCCTTGGATCTGTTATTTGGCCACCCCAATTACACACAGTGACAAATACTTTTCCTCTCAGTCATTGCCCAATAAGTACCACTGAAGGGTTAATGTAAGATGAGTGTAATCTGTGTGTAATTTGTTCCCATATAAAAAAAAATTGGTTAACATGTTTATTGGTATGTAAGGTTTGTATTGATGCTTCATGCTGAAGTGCAGAGCAGACTGAGGCGGAGTGAAAGACTCAGTGTGCTCCAGCTGCTGCAGCAGAAACATCATTTCAGTCTACATATCTGCAGCGTCTGCTGTCCAGCTTTTGTCTGTTCAAGTAATTCCATTATTTTGTCCCGTCCACAGTCTCCAAGGAGCGGCACCCCCTTCCACTGTTCACTGAAAAACTTAAGGAGCAGTCAGCTACTGCGTAGAGCTCTCTGGGCCTGATCACAGCTCACAGCTTGTTTTTATCCAAAAATATGATTGATTTAAGCAAGTCTTCAAATGTGTCAGTGCTACTACATCTTATTTTACCTGCGTAATCAAATTCTGTTGTATACTTGCATGTCAGGATTTCACTTATAAAATCTGCTGAGTTGATTATATAAAAAATTGCATTAATCTAGTGTTACTGTTCTGCTTTTTTCTAAAACTGTGATTTAAAAAAAATCAACACGAAGGCTGAGTGGGTAAACATGACCTTCAATAAAAACAGGTTTTACAATCCACAGACATCTCGCTGCTACTTCAGATGTGCACGTGTCATTGTTAGCTGGTGCTGTATGCTGTATCTTGTAGTGTAATGTACTCATTTACTGAAGGGTTTATGCTGTACCTCTAAGTTGCCCTTTAAAGATACCTGTTAAAGCAATGTACTCTGTGCACTTACAGTCACACACCGGTTCATTATTTCATGTATCTCTATGACACACACATACACTCATTGAGCACTTAAGCATTGTGGTGGAAAAGTACCTAGGATTCACTGTGCATCATTTAAAAAAAAAATAGCAGGAGGATGAGCTCACACATATTAGTGGAAAGTTAGGGGAATTCCAGCTTGGCCTGATATGACCCTGGTAATAGGAGGCGGGCCTAGACTGCCCAGGAATGCATTACACAGTAAAACTGGCTCCAAGGGAAAAAGGGAAAGCTGGGATACCATTATGTACAAGTTCAAGTGGGTAGGCTGGCTTCAAGGGAAGAACGGAGAGCCGTGACACCGTTATGTTCAGCTCTAGTGGGTAGGATTAAAGAAAAAAGGTGGAGACTCAACAGAATCTTCACCAGCTTTAAAAAGGGATGCACAGAAGGGATAACTTCAGTCCTACTCCGGAGCTTGACTCATTGAGTTGTGATGTGCTGTTGCCTGCGTGCACATTAAACTCAGTTGCACCTGATTCTACTTGTCTCCAGTGATTTTTTGACCTCTGAGTATTCGAGTTTTAGACATTTAATAGAAAACCAAGAAAGTTTGTTCGGGAGTTAGGGAACGAGGTTGCGAGCCTTCTGGCCCAGCTCCAGGCCTTGAATTCTGCTTCTTATTTGTGACAAGCCAGCGTCGGAGGGCGAGAAGGTCAGATCCTGAGACCGGGGGCACTGGGCTGCGCATCAGACATACAGGTGGCCACCAGATAAGGTAAGCAGAGCCTTTTTCCTGCCTAAACTGGGTGCGTCTGAGGTGCAGTGTTGGGAGCCGCCCAGGTCGGAGGTATTTGACAGATTCCTCTCCTAAAGAACCTAAAATGTGATGTAATAATTACTAACTAATAACACAGCATTGGGACATAGCTGATATATTGCTGGAGACAACTGAATCTAGTGCAACACAGCGTGACCTTGGTGCGGAGAGAGTGTGTGTGTGTGTAAGCTAGAGCGATAAGCAGGCAGAGAGTGTGTGTGTGTGTGTAAGCTAGAGCGATAAGCAGGCAGAGAATGAGTGTGTGTGTGTAAGCTAGAGTAACCAAGCAGGCAGAGAAGGAGAATGTGTGTGTGTTAAAGACATAAAAGAAGTGTCGAGTACAGTACAGCAGAAAATAAATCACGCGAAGGAAAAAAAAAAGGAAAAATAAGCTGAATAATACATAAAAGCATTCTGTGGATACCGCTGTTAATCTCGCAACACCTCAAGCTTGAAAGCAGGGGAGCTGTGTTAGAAAACAGGTCTGCACGGGCAGAATGCTAAAGAGATAAATATCGCTAGGAGCCCTGAGGGGACTGCGAGATAAAAGATAAAAGAGATAAATATCACTAGGAGCCCTGAGGGGACTGCGGTAAAGAGATAAAAATCACTAGGAGCCCTGAGGGGACTGCCATATCGCTAGGAGCCTTGAGAGGACTGCGGTAGGTAAGGAGAAATAAATCGCTAGGAGCCTTGAAAGGACTACAGTAAGAGATAAAAGTCGCTAGGAGCCCTGAGGGGACTGCGATATCGCTAGGAGCCTTGAGAGGACTGCGGTAGGTAAGGAGAAATAAATCGCTAGGAGCCTCGAAAGGACTACAGTAAGAGATAAAAGTCGCTAGGAGCCGACAAGACTGCGACGACGATCGATCAAAGTGTAAAAATTGTAAATATTATAGGAGAAGACAGGAGTTGTTGTGAATACAGTAAAGATAAATAGATGTGTGTAGATAAAAAGACTGAGAACATAATAGACTAACGAGTAGACTAAGACAAGGAGCATAGGAGGTAGATAGAAAAAGTGCACACAGCCAACAGAAGTGGGCTTATACAAGAAAAAACAAAGCTTTGTTAAAATTTAATACTTCCGCTCTGATCTCTATTGGTTTAAAGGTCACGACAAAGAAAATTCTTTTGACATTTTGGTGCCTCAATGTTTTCATCATAATCTGGTATCTGTGTGTTTATTTTATGTGATTTGTTTTAAAGGTTTGTTAAATGTGGTAGTTATTAACAGTGTCTCAGTGAAATAAAGCCAGACAAGGGTAACCTAATGGTGTCAACAAATTGTCTGGGGACTGGAAACCTAACGGTGTCAACGAAAGTCCATATGTTTCACTGATCGAACCAGTTGTTTGGGTGAACCCCATACAAACTGGTTGGCTGTTAAGGGGAGAATAAAAAAGAAATTTTTGTTATCTTAATATAGCTTTATAAATAAATAAAAATAAGTAATAAATATAGCTTTATAAATAAATAAGTAATAAATTTAGCTTGATAAATAAATAAAATAAGTAATAAATTTAGCTTTATAAATGTGTGTGATAATTATATAAAAGTGGACCCGTAGCTTCACTTCCTCTGAACCAGGTAGTATTTCAAGATTTAGAGAACAGAGTGGAATTTAATCCAAGATTGCAGATTGTTGTCGTGCCTAGAAAAGTTGAATGGGAGACAGGAAAATCTGGATGTTTAACCAAAGTCCCCCTAGGAGATGGGTCACATAAATTAGAATATAACCCCTGGAGAGAAAAGAATTACAAAACTGTCATCACAGTAGGGAAAAAATACTAGTACTGATACACACAGACGAAACAGACGAGCAACCACAAATTCCAAGAGCAAGAGAAGTTAAACAAGGCTTCATGGGAGCCAACCAAGGAAAGATGGAGAAAGTGGTTCTGACACCCACAGAGATAGTGATGACACAACACCCAGGTCGGAGAAACCGAATCCAACGCTGTGTGACCAAATGGCACAAAAGAACATCAGGAAAAAATCGTTGGCCTAAAGATGGAACCTTAACCTGGCATGTTGCGACGAGGTGGAATCAGAACTAAGACAAGGCAAAAGACACTAAGGCGAGTTATAAGAAAAAGAACAAAAGGGCTAAAGAAAGGGAGGTATTAGGGTGGTTTAGATAGGTAGGGGGTAGGAAGCAAATGGTGCAAGTAGAGCGCAGCAAGCATCCACAGGACCCACAGGACCCACAGGTACCGACGGATGTGATACCCACAGCCCCACCCCTACCAGCACAACCACCACCATACCCACAAGACACATCACCATCAGAGACGGGACAATACCCCCTGCACTCGGTAGGGGAGGCAAGAGCAACAACAACAATGGAGGGCCAAGTCGAGGGAAGGTTCACAGTGACCTTGGCCATAGCCTTTTCATCTCTATGTAGCAGAGAAATCTGGGTTTGCGTGTGCCGTTCTGATGCAAGACACGCCCACAGGTAAACAACCACTAGCATATTACAGCACTAAGCTTGATAACATAGAGGCTGGTTTGCCTCCTTGTTATCAGGGGCTAGCCGCAGCTGTCTTTGCATTTCAAAAAGCATCCTCGTTAACAATGGGACATCCTGTAACTTTGTATACCTCTCACCAGCTTCTTGCCCTGCTGACAAGTCCCAGATTCGTTTTGACACAGGCCAGACCCACAGGATATGAGGTCATCCTGTCCACTCCTGAGCTCAACATTCAACGTTGTACCATCATTAATCCGGCCACCAAAATGGTTCTACCTACAGAAGGTACACCACATGACTGTCTTCATGACACAGACAAATTCATGTGTGCTCGAGAAGATTTGCACATTCAGCCCATTTCAGCTGACCTCACATTGTTTGTTGATGGCTCCTGCTTTCGGGACGCCACAGGTAGTCATGCAGGCTATGGAATTGTACAGCTCAACAACAACGATCAGGACTTTGTAACTATACAGTCATGTAAACTTGCTCAGCCCTGCTCCGCCCAGCTTGCAGAGATAAAAGTTCTAACAGCAGCGTGTAGATTAGCAAAGGGAAAGTCACTGAATGTATATACAGATTCAGCATACGCATATGGAGTGTGCCACATCCACGCAAACATTTGGAAACAGAGAGGGTTTCGCAGAGCAGATGGCGCCCTAGTCACACATGGGGAGGCCATTGTCGACTTGTTGGAGGCCATGCTCCTCCCCACAGCGCTAGCCATAATCAAATGTCCAGCCCATCAAAAGACTGATTCGTTGATAGCCAAGGGTAATAACCTAGCTGATGTAGCAGCCAAACAGGCAGCAATAGGTGCAGTAATGGCACCCATATTAACCATTCAAGACTGTGAACCCCTCACTACAATGTCTTCTCTTGTAGCCACGCAAAACAGAGTAAGTGAGGCTGAAAAACAACTGTGGATCAAGCGTGGCGCCATCAGAACACAAGCACAGGGGCCAACAAATGGTATCTGGTGAGATAGTCATGGCAGTTTTGTACTACCTACCCTGTTGCTACCAGAGTTGGGTATAACGCGTTACAAAGCAACTTTGATTACTTTTTGCAGTAACGAGTAACCTAACACGTTAGTTTGCTGTTTGAGTAATCAAATACTTAAATACATTTTCAAACAAGACATCAGTTACTTCCGTTACTTTTAGAACGCTGGTCCTTCAGCTCCGAAACAGCAACGGCTGTCGTTTGGTTCTAATAACGGAGATAACGTTAAACCTATCAGTCTGAAAGAAGCCACGGAGCTTGTGGCTCGCTACATGGTCGGAGAAATGCTGCCGTTGTCTACAGTGGAGTCTAAGTAGGTGGAGTAGGACTCGCTGACAGACATATTTCAGACTCAGGACTTGCATTATGCCTGGTACATGCTACACGCTGGTACTCACCAATTATCCCTGGTTGTCTTTCACGGCGTGTGTGATGTCATCGGGTTATTCTTGTCCTGTTTTTATCACTTTTACTATTATTTGTGTCTGTTCATGTGACAGCTGACATGTTGTTGTAGTCACCTAAAAGTGTCAGGAGATGGCAGGAGCTACATTTGAAGCGCCATAAGTAAACTATCAAGCTACTGTATCTTCCACAGGAAGTTCTGACAAATGTTTCAGAATAAAAGCCTATTTAGAAAATGGAGGGATTCTCTCAGCCGAGGTTATAAGGGGCTTTTAATCTGAAACAAGTGTTGAGTTTGAAATGACAGTGCGATATGTTAACTTTACAAAGACAACAGAGTGGATAAAAAGTAAATATATAAACACACAGAGCGATTAATAAATAGCGGACCGTCTATAATGTAGTTTGTTTCAAATGAAGCTGGGAGCCTCTGCAGTTGTGGTGAGTAAGTTTGCTAGCTTGATGCTAATGACAGTAATGTTAACTCAGCGGGTTGACAAAGTGCCTCTGCTGTTTCACACCATCATTTCCCCCTTTTACTCTGTGTGGTAACATCCCTAGAGGAAATATTAAAAACGCTGGGGTGTTGTTGTCATACAGTTGTCTACGGCAGCAGATCGTTCTGTGTTTCTACTGGTCAAAGTGACGGCTGTGATGGGAGAATTGGATCTCAGTGAAGGGCAAGTGGTCCATAACTTTAATTTTGGAGACAAAATAATGTAGGCTTAGCGCCCTGTAGTCCATTGCCCAATAGGAAATGTAGAATACTCAAAAGTACTTTGAAAGTGCTTGAGTTACTTTTCTCAGGGAGTAACGTTGGAAATACTTTTAAAGTAACTGAGTTACTTTACTCAGGGAGTAATGCAGTAACATACTTTGATTACTTTTAAAGTAACCCTTACCCAACACTGGTTGCTATGACATGCTATAATTTGGGCGCATGGTAGTGACCATTGCGCAAGGGGGGAGATCCTACGGAAGTTGCAAACAACATGGTGGTCACCATTCATGGCAGCCACGGTAGATAGAGTACTAAGCGAATGCGAAACTTGCGCGAGGTACAACATCAGGAAAGTTTTCACAGCCCCACTGGCGCATATACCACCTCCAGACGGTCCTTTCAGACACCTCATGTTAGACTACATAGACATGGGAGCACAATCCAGAGTAAGAGGAATGAGATACGTCTTGGTAGTCATATGCAGATACAGCCAATGGGTAGAAGCAACAGCCACAGCCCGATCAGATCACAGGACAGTTGCAAAATTCCTCTGCCGAGAAGTCTTCCCGAGATTTGGGATGCCGGACACCATATCATCAGATAACGGTAAACACTTTGTATCTAATGTAATACAAGAAACATTGAAGCAACTAGGCATCAAACAAAAGTTTGGCTGTGTCTATCACCCTCAATCACAGGGGGCAGTAGAAAGAGCAAATGGGATTCTGAAAACAAAAATAGCTAAAATAGTAGCAGATAGCGGGGACAAGGTTAACAGGGTTGATGTTTTACTGGTTGCACTAATGTCAATGCACTCACAAGCCAGCAGAATCACGCATCTAACACCGCATGAAATGCTTACGGGTCGACCCATGCCAATACTATATTTGAGGGCTCCCTACGAAGGGCCCCCATTGGAGCAATTGCAAAATGAAATGTTTGACTATTTACGAAGTCTAACCCGTATCCACAGGGCCATCTTCCAGCAGGTGAAAGGGGCCACAGAGGACAGACGAGTCGAGATCCTAGAGGACCTTCAGAGAATACTGCCCGGAGAGTGGGTGTACGTCAAAGTGTTCAAAAGAAAGTGGGACCAGCCGAGAAAGAAAGGTCCGTACAAGGTCGTATTAGCAACCTCAACAGCCTTGAAAGTTGATGGTAAGGACGTTTGGTTTTATCTTAACCACTGCTGCAGAGCTAACAACCCTGGAGAGACCTATACCCCAACCCAGGACCAGACGGAGAGCACCTCCCTCTGGGCCGAAAGGGGAAGGCAAGGCCACCCCAAGGGGGGTAGGGGGTTATCCGGAAGGGGAAGGCGATGCCTCCCTGCAGGAGCAAGGGACAAGGCGAGCCTCACGCTTGCCGGCCAGGCGGGAGTGACAGCAGTGGGTCGCTGCCAGGGAGGGTATCACCAGAGAGCACCACGAAGGGGAGCACCTCCTCCACAGTGGCTAGCGATGAGTCTCATGAGTCGACACCTGACAGCTGCAGGGATGATGATGAAGGCACAGGGACAGCAAGAGCAGATGAAGTTGAGGAAGCTGCAGAAGAAGAAGAAGAAGGCCGCAGCTCAGAAGCAGGCATAGCAGAGAGCCAAGAGAGTGCAGACGCAGACACAGGAGACACAGACACAAGGGGTGCAGACACAGGACATGCAGGGTCAGAACAGGGAACAGCAGACCAGCAGGCCACATAGCCAGAGAAGTCCAGATGTAGGAAGCCAGACCAGTATAGGAGGAGGAATTCAGGCAGGGATAATAGCTGCAGTGCTACTAATATTACTGCTTATCATGACAGGGGTGAAGCCAAGTGAGGGAGCAGAACAGCGATCAGGATCAGGGACAGACTGACCATTGTTTACTCGCACTAGGATCCATGGCTGTAAAACAAGGACAGATGCCTAGCAGAGAGGTAGTGCAGCTGACCTTACTACAAGTGGCATGCTTATGATGATGTGTTGGTGGAAGCTCCAGGAAATATTAGGTCGCATGGCCAGTCTATAGGACCACAATGTAGTGCAGAGGGGATGGTGACAGCAAGAGTATGGTGTGACAATGAAGGTTGTGCCAACATAGACACCGGGCTCACAGTACCCGTAGAACTGGCTCAGCAATGGCTCAAACTAAAACCAGAACCCCGTAGGAGAACCAGAAACGCGCCAGCACGAGACACCGAACTAATTAGAACTACCACGTGGAGATCTAATATGTCTTACCAGTGGTTAGAGTACTCTGCCAAACAGGTAACCAGCAGCTCGTGCATAGCCTGCCTCAGAAAATTAGGCCTACCTAGAGTTAGGCCCCTCCCAGGTATAGAGGATTGTGAGCGACGAGACACCTGTTTTGTACAGTGTACTATTGTAAGGAAAATGCTCAACTTTGGCAAACACTGAAATGAAGAGACTCGGAGAACCACGGAGAAAAGTTACAGCCAACGGGGTTACTTTAATCGCAGAACTCAGCATACAACAGTATACTAGTCTACACAGCAAAACAGATGGAAACAGCGAAACAGCACTGAACAATCACCCTTCAAATGCTTTTATAATGGGTGTCTGCTCATTCATGTGCATGTGTGTGTATGTGTGTGTGTGTGTGTGTGTGTGTGGGTGTGTGTGTGTGTGTGTGTGTGAATAATAACAAAGTCAAATAACATTTGTAATCAGAATTTGTTTTTTTCTTTCCTCCATATATAGAGCCTGTATGCTGATGGAAGACAGTCCTGATGAGTCAGTAAATGAGGAATCACATCTTGGAGAAGTCAGTCATGAACAGTTTCCTCTGGAAAACGAAGAGCCACTTTACACTGGTTCACGACTAACTCAAGATCAGAGTTTTTTACTTATACTTTAATTTGTTTTGAGACACGGACTCACAGGCATGGCTCTCTCTGATCTCCTAGATTTGATCAATATTCACTGTCCAGAAAACACAAAGTTAACCTCGAAGTATCTGTTCTTAAAAGAGCTTAAGACAGTAGAAGGTCACCTACAATGTCACATATATTGTCCGAACTGTGAGTACCACATTGGTGACCAGGATAGTGAAGGACAATGTGTTGTATGCCACACAACATGGGATAAAAAACAGCTTGTTAAAGAATGGAAACTTCTTTATCTACTTACCAATCCAAACACAGTTGGAACATCTTCTTCAAAGGGAAGATATTGCACATTGTCTCAAGTCAAGAGATGGCACATGTAATTCTGAAACTTATGAAGATATTGGAAGTGGTAAAATGTACGATAATCTGTACAAAGTTGGAGGCCCGCTTCACTGTACTCATGGATACTCCTTAACACTCAACTGTGATGGAGTGCCTGTATTCAAATCATCACTCTATGGTATTTGGCCATTATATGGGATTGTAAATGAGCTTCCTTATCCTGTGCGCAAAGAAAATGTTCTACTTTTTGGCTTGTGGTTTGGTGATAAAAAGCCAAATGTTAATACATTTTTAAAGCCATTCACTTTAGAGTGTCAGAAGTTGTCAACTGTGGGCTTTAAGATAAAAAGAAACAGCATTTTGGAACAATGTAGAGTTGTGGCAGCTCTTATGATGTGCGATTCGGTAGCTAGGCCCATACTTCAAAACATGACCCAGTTTAATGGTCAGTATGGATGCAGCCTCTGCTTACATCCCGTTGAACAAGTTGAAAAGGGTCATGGCACTGTCAGGGTATACCCATACAAAGACGTTCCAAAGAGGGACCTCGCTTCAACCATAAGTGATGCAAGAGAGGCTTTACAGACCAAAAAATCTGTGAGGGGTGTTAAAGGGCCCACATCTCTGATAAAGATTCCACACTTTGACATCATATCTGGCATGCCTCCTGACCATATGCATAATGTACATCTTGGTGTGGTTCGCCAAATGGCAAGCATGTGGCTGGACAGTGATAACCATGAGAAGCCATATTACATTGGCAATAGAGTGAATGAACTTGATGAACAGCTCTTGCTAATCAAGCCTCCATGCAATATCACAAGAGTGCCCCGATCTTCAGCAAAGAAAGTTTTGGAAGGCTTCTGAATGGCAGAACTGGTTACTGTTTTATAGTATATTTGTGCTAAAAGGAATTCTGCCCCGGGTATTTTACCAGCACTGGTTAGTCCTTGTCACATTTATGTACTTACTTTGCAAGGACATTATTACAACAGAGGACATAAAAAAATGTGAAAAACTTGTTGTAGATTTTGTCAAACAATTTGAAACACTGTATGGAAAGACCCATGTGTCATTTAATGTACATTTACTATGTCTTCATTTGCCAGAATCTGTCAGGAATTGGGGACCATTGTGGGCTCATTCTAGGTATATTTTTGAGTCATTTAACTGTGAAATACTGAAAATGTTTCATGGCACGTAGTTTGTTCCTTTACAGATAATGAAACAATTCTCATGTAGACAAATATTGCCTCTTTTGAGGAATGATGCACTGAGAAATGCTGTTCCTGAATGCATCCGGCTATTTAATAACTTAACTGGCCGAAAAAGACTGAAGCAGTTTGAAACAGTCTGTGATCAAGTTGTTACCCTTGGTTTGCATTATTCTCGAAAACTTTCTAGTGAAGAGACACTGGTCATGAGAGAGCAACTTTCTGTCACCACAGATACAGTCGTGAAAATATTCAGCCGACTTCTAGTCAACGGAGAGCTGTATTACTCACAGGAGTTCACAAGGGTAGTGAAAAGGAACAGCTTCACTGTACTGTTGCAGAATGGACAAATAATCACTGTATACTACTACATTGTAGTAGAGCAAAATGGTGACAGAAAATGTTTTGCTTTTGGAAGAAAGTATGATAGATCACATAATACACTGATTAATGTTGAAAATGTTGATGGTCTGAAAAGGGAATTCCGGGGCAGGAAACAGATATTTGATGTGACACTGTTCGAAAGAAAATGTATGCTAATTGATCTGCCACAATATGCAAGCCTCTACACATGTATACCTCCAAGATCCAGTGTGGAGGATTGAACATTTAAGGACAAAGATCCAGTGTGAAGGATTTAACATTTAAGGGCAAAGTACATTTTAATTGCCAAGAAAAAATCTATGAATATCTTTATAATCTTTCTAATTTACACTAAAGGGTGAATTTGACCTTTGCAACTCTGTTTCAATAAAACTGTTATTTGTGTAATGCAGATTTTTGTCTTCACTATTTTCTTTATATTCAAGGTTCAATCCATATATTCAAGGTGCATTCCATATATTCAGAGTTTCATTCAATATATTCAAAGGTTCAATCCATATATTCAAGGTTCATTCAATATATTCAAGGATCCATTCAATAAATTCAAGGATTCATTCCATATATTCAAATATTAATTTCCTGAACGGCATGCCATAATATATATGGCCGAAAAAGCCATATATACAGTATATATATATATATATATATATATGTATGTATATATGGCACATGCATAGATTGCAGTATATTAAAGCATATATTACATGTAAAAATATAGTGCCTTTTTGGTCTTGATCGCAATATATTTTTTTATATGTATCAGTATATACACATGTATGATCTATGCATATATTGCAATATATTGGAAAATATAAATATTAAATCCCATATATGGAAATATATTGCCTAATACATCACATGATATTTTCCAATATATTGCAATATATTTTTGTTTCGTAAGGGACTCCACTCCTCCATGTCGGCCACTCTCTGCTCCATCTCCTCAACTCTATCCATGGGCGGATTATCATACGGGCAAACTGGGCATGTGTCTGGGGGCATGGAAGTGCCCAGGGGGCACAGTCCAAGGGGCAGCCAGTCAGGTAAATCATGGTTCACCACAGTCACAGAACCCTGCCCGGCGGTTGTGCAGTGTGTTTTATAATTGGAAGGGAGAAGTGGAGACAGACAGACAGACAGACACAGAGAGCGAGGACAGGACAGGAGAGGAGAGAGAGAGGAGAGGACAGGTATATGTCTGACTGCGTGTCTGACAGTACAAACTACATTAGACATAACATGTAAATGCAGACATGATCTACTGTGTCATCTTTAAAATGGGACATTAGTTTACATTGATTGGCCCATGTTGTTATTTGCAACATTTTATAATCAGAAGACAGAAGTGGAGACAAACAGACACAGAGGCCCAGCAGAGGAGAGAGTGGAGAAGTGGAGACAGACAGGCAGACAGACACAGAGACCCAGCAGAGGAGAGCTGTGACACATGTGCCAAGTTCTAAGTCCACTGTCAAACAATAGTCTTTATTACATTTTATTAAATTCTACAAATTTAGCAGCTATCCATTACCTTACGCCTCAAACAGCAATCCTTAACTGTGGCTCGCCATCTAACAAGGAGAGAAAAGGAAAGGGAGAGACAAGCGTGTGTCTAACTATACCTAAATTGCGAAGTTTTTGTTATGATTATGTGACATATGTTTGGCCGGCAAGGAATTGTGTGGGGGCATGTCAGACTTGTGCCCAGGGGCATACATTTTGATGATCCTCCCCTGACTCTATCCTTTATTTCTTTTAAATCAGCGACAATAGCATTTAGCTTCTGGCTAACTTCTTTTTTTCCCTCTTTCATACTACAATAAACAGCTTTTCATCCTATCCATCCAGTACTTTTTCATGGGAGAGTAAGACCGTCTGGGAGCCTCTGGCTTATGCTGCTACTCACTTCTGCGCCATACCAGAAGTACATTCAGTCTCTCTTTCACACTCGGTACAGATTAATTTGAAACGATGTTTGAGTGCTGCCTGGGCAGAGACGGACGTTATTTTGAGGTGGCACGTCATTGCATCCTGCTAGGAAAGGAGCTAAAATTAGCATGTTCACCTGGGTGTTGTGTTTCTGTCAATGCCAATTAGAGCTGGAGTTGATAAATACTGAGACTACTGCAGTCATTTGACCCATGTGTTAATACTGATTGTAACCTTTCCCATTACATTAAAAAGCCAGACGTTAGCAAGTTTTTTGTGCAGTGGAAAAGAGGCTTAAGTTAGCTGCTAGCTGGCTATCTGAACAATGAATTGGCACTCTGGTTGTTGTTTACCTTAATTTGTTGCTTACTTTAAGAATTGTTGCTGTTAATCTGATGAAGCTACCAATGGCATGGTTTCCCTTGAAATTGTTGCATGTCATGCATTTAGAAAGAAGCTAGTTGTTTGGCTAATTTAGGGAAGACAGTCCAAGTTTTCTATATTTTCTGTCAATTTGTTGTGTCACTTTAACAGTGAACTAGTTCATTAAGCTGGGCAGAGAGGATTATGTCTAATCCATTCAGAATGCAACTATGTTCCAAACAGAAAATAAATATTGTAATGTTGGATTTCTACTCTAAATGCACTGACAAATCATCAACAAAAACAAACTGATAAAATACCCTGTCTAATCTACATGCGAGAAACCACCTATCAGACCTTTTTTTTTCAACAAAAAAAAACTTTGATGATTTTTACTAATTCCATGAGTTTTCCAGGCCTGGAAAATGTAATTATGAAATTCCATGACTTTTCCAGGTTTTTCATGACTGTGGGAACCCTGCTATTCATCAGACTTAACAATCTTTATCTTCATTCTCTTGGGAGCTAGGATGGACAGTTTTCACTGCTAAGGGCGCTGGTAGGAAGTTGAGTGCAATCAAAAGCTCATGAAACAGAATTGGACAAACATGATTTTATACTCCCTTGGTTATTCTTGTGAAAAATATAGAATGTTTTACTTCAGTATCTCAGTTTTATTATTATTTTTTGTTGTTATTCTTGATGGGTTTCAACATTTTAAATTGTGGTTCAAGGACACTGGGTTTTAACCAAATTTCCCAAGCTAATTTTGACTGCCACACTGAATAATTCAGTTAGCCATATTAAGCTTTTCTGTGAAATCGCACTGTTAATTCGTCAATAGTTGGAATTCTGTATCATTTTTGGTTGTGGGTGCAATTTTCTTTAATGCCGAGGAGGAATACGAGTTCAATGATTCCTGTGACAAAATGGAAGGTGTAGTGAATAAACATATGCAAGGTTATTGTTCTATCTGAATGGAAATAAGACATAAAGGTATCAGGTTGTTGCTGTTAGTTATTAAGGTAAGGATTAAGTAATGTCATTGTGCACTTCACTCATTTGTTGCACACTCCTCTTAGAATCTAGGCACTTTATCTGTTTATAAACTTGGTGGCACATGTGCCAAGTGGGTTACACAATCAATAAAACTGCTTTTTGCCACATGTTTCAAGTGAGCACTGACCTGCATTAGGTCAGCTTTTCCAAGTTTGTTAACTTGTTTGTTGATTGGTAGGTTTTATTCCACAATTATTATAAGTAGTAAATGTTAGTTACAGTGCTTTCTGTGGATCTCTCTTCCACTCTGGAAAGATGATGATGAGGTCAGCTGTGAAGAGATGACCTGAAACATTCTACTATCATCTCTGCTTACACTCACACATCAGGAATTAAACCCAAAAAATAATTTTTAGTTTATTTTTAAAAACACTGTATGCATCTAACAAGCAGAAACTGTAAATGTCCGGTGGATATGGAAGTTTATTTTGAAAGATACAATGCATGTAACAAGGGTAAATTAACACCCCATCCCTAAATGCTCAAAATTGACGCAAGAGGGTACCTAGCGCTTCATATCTTGACGCGACGTGCCACTGACCAAGCATCAGTATTCGATGAGTCTGGAGTGAGAATGTGTTGGTGTCAAGTTGATATCAACTTGTTAACAAACACTTGTTTATTTACACATCCAGCAGTAACTGAGCAACATTATAATTCATTTGGAACTGAGTTTCTGGTCAGCTGTACATGTAAGTCCAATATTCTCTCTCCTTTTGGATTCTGCCAACTCCTGAGGGAAATGTCTGACTCTCTAACTGCTAAATGCTCCTCTGTGTTCATCAGCTAGCCTCAACTTTGTCCGCTGTTCGCTGCTGAACAGAAAGTGTGTTTTAAAGTATTTGTGTTGAAAATAGCTGCCTGCTGCAGCCAGAAACAACGCTATGAGAGCAGTGACAGTGAACCAAAGCAGTGAAGTGTTGGGCTGAAACTTACAATTAAGCTTTACATGGATCTTTTCATAATATTTAGCACTTCAACACTTGTCCACATAATGTGGTGAAGAAATGCCATACTGTTCTCTGATTAGATAAATGACACGATGCTGGAAACACAAAATGACAGAGAGGTAATAACACTTACTATATCTGACAAAGAGTCATCACTGCAGGGCTCACTGCATGTTTTTCCCATTAACACTGATCCTAGTGTAGAAACAAAGACATAATTAGCATTAGAAACCTTTTTTGCCAAATCTAACTGTAAAAGCATTTGCCACAAATGGTCAATACCCTGACATAAATGTCTCTGATCTGTGTGGAGTGGATGGCAAACACTGTTATGTTGTGTTCACACTGGGCGTGATGCAAATTTTGTGTTCAAGTTTGAATGCTTGAACCCGGTGTGAACACAACATGATGCAAACAAAACAACTCATACTCTTGGCTGGGTGGTTAGTGAGTGCTGGGACAGAAACAAAGTATTTAATATTTCAGTGAAAATAAGAGTATTTGTTCACATCAGTGTGTCTGGAAATGGAATTTTTAGCCAGGAGGAAGGCCAGGATAATATTATCTGTTCTTAAGCCACAGGCATTAAATCTATAACAACCTGGTTCCAAAAAAGTCGGGATGCAGTGTAAAACATAAACCTTAGCAGATTGCAATAATTTGCAAATCCTTTTTGATCTATATTAAGTTGAATACAGTTCAAAGACAAGATTAATGTTTAAGTTAATGTTCAAACTGAAAATTTTATTGTTTCGTCTAAATACACACTCCTTGTGAATCTGGTGCCTGCAACACGTTTCAACAAAGTTCAGACAGTGGCAGCAAAAGACTGGAAAAGTTGTGGATTCCTAAAAAACACCTGAAACATTCCACAGGTAAACAAGTTAATTGCTAACAGGTGACAGTATTATGATTGGGACAGGGACATCCTCTGAAAAACTCAGTTGTTCACAAGCAATGATGGTGCACGCTCACCACATAGTGGAAAAACTGCATTAGTAATGCAGTTTTAAAAAGTTTAAAACCTTTCTCAATGCACAACTGCAAGAAGTTTAGAGGTTTCACCATCTACATTCCATAATATCATCAAGAGATTCAGAGAAGGAGCAACACCAGAAACAAATATTGAATGCCCGTGACCTTTGACCCCTTAGGTGGCACTGCAGCTGTGGCTCAGAGGTAGAGTGGGTCGTCCACCAATCGAAAGATCGAAAGATCAGCGGTTCGATCCCGGGCTCCTCCAGGCTGCATGTCGAAGTATCCTTGAGCAAGATACTGAACCCCAAATTGCTCCCAATGGCTGTTCCATCGGTGTGTGTGTGTGTGTGTGTGTGTGTGTGTGTGTGTGTGTGTGTGTGTGTGTGTGAAAACTGAGTAGCAGGTGGCACCTTGTATGGTAGCCTTGGCCACCAGTGTATGAATGTGTGTGTGAATGGGTGAACGTAACTCGTAGTGTAAAAAGCGCTTTGAATGGTCACTAGATGACTACCCAGATAGCACGCATAATCTGGCCGATGTCGGCCCGATGTATCAAGTTTAGATCGTAAAGATGTAGCAGGGAGAGCATTTGCTCATTGCCAAGACGTTGTTGAGACGTCGGCCTTTAATCGAAAATGACCACCACGCGACGTTCAAACGATCAATAAAAAAAGCTGCTCTCAGTAGGCGCTCCTTCATTAATATTCATATGCTTCGTTAACTACAACCTTTATTCATTTAGGTCAGACCTTTCAAACTACAAATATTTCACCATTCAATGTGAGAAATCAATGCTAACATTCAAAAATAGCTGACCCTATTTAGTGTGTAAGTGTGCACAATGAAGAGACAAAAGTCAATTTGACAAACTTTATTTTCAAATTTCCACAAACAATATCTGATGGCCAGTCCGCTTCTCCTGGCAGCCTGCAAGACACAGAAAAGACGATGAGCACGTAACTTCAAGAAACAAATCCTCTTTTAGTCAGATTGAAGGCTTTGGGTCCGTCACTCTGCTTAATTTAGTGCTGAAACTATTAAATAACGGGATCCGGCGTTAACTCTGTTAACTGTTAACAGCAGCTCAACAATCAGTCCTTCATCTCGGGAAAAACAGTGGTTTCAAAACTGCGCTATTACCTGTAGCCACCGGGGCGGTTTGCTTTGCAGAGGAGGAGACCTCGACTGATAAACTGCCCATAAAATCACATTAACAACATACCGAAGGCATCCTTAAACTTCACTATTTGACCTCCGTAGTCCTCTCCGCTCTTCTCACCCACACTTGAGCACCTGTCCAGGGCCCCAGAGGTCAGGCCGGGGGGCCGCGGGACCATGGGTGGCAGCTCCGTGCACTTCCACTTTAACCCAAAAGGAGTGCTCACGATAACCAGATGAGCAGATAACGTCAACTAAGGAAAATAAAATGAAAACACCACAGCTGTAGCCTGTTAGCTAACATGAGCTAAACCGCTAAACTAGCTAACAGCTAACGAAAGATAACGTTAGCTGGTGGGGACATGTGCTATATACACCCAGTCGTGCCTTGCCACTCACCAGGAACCTCTTTTAATGGTCACAGAAGAAACAACATAGCTATTTTCTGCCAATTTATTCCAATTAGCTAACCTGAAACCAACTGCGATGAGATGCTGTGTCCTGCGAGCTCAGTTCCAAACAAACACTGCGGAGATGAAATTCCGCCTTCAGTGGCGACTTCCGTATATGGGCAGACATTCTACGGCACTGGGCCGACCCAAAGCTGATGTAACAGAGCCATTTGATGAGCTGGGACAAAAGATTATTAAATTTAAAGATATCCGCCCATGCGGCCGACGCTTGTCAGACGTTACAAATTCAGGGCCGATGTGTCGTCCTCAGGCCGACTTTGGCCAGATGTATGTGTGCTATCTGGGTAGAAAGGCGCTATACAAATGCAGGTCCATTTACCATTTACCATTAAAACTGACATGATTGTATTTAGGATATTTATACATGGACTCAGGAACACTTTGGAAAACCACTGTTAGTAAACACAGTTCATCGCTGCATCTACAAATGCAAGTTAAGACTCTACCATACAAAGTGAAAGCCATATATCAACAACATCCAGAAACACAGCACACTTCTCTGGGCCTGAGCTCATCTGAGATGGACTAACAAAGAGGAAAAGTGTGCTGTGGTCTGACCAGTCCTTCATGGACATCGTATCCTCTGGACGTCCCTGATTATTGCAGACAGATAATGAGACACATTCTGTACAAATATTCCAAGAGCTTGGCTTCATAGTGAAATTGTGAGTAAGAGTGCAGGTGCTATACTGACCTGCCTGCAGTCCAGACCTGTCTCCCATTAAAAATATGTGGTGCATTATGAAGAGCAAAACACAAAAATGAAGACCGAAGAACTGAAGTCGTATATCGAGCAAGAATGGGAAAGAATTTCACTTTTAAAACTTCAATAGTTTGCTCAGTTCCCAAACACTTACTGCGTTCTGCTTAAAGATGATGTAACACATTGGTAAACATGCCCCTGACCCAATTTTATTGTGACATGTTGCAGGCATCAAATTCAGAATAAGCGTAAATTTACAAAAGACGTTACAGTTTATCAGTGGCAATTAAACATCTTGTTTTTGTACAGAATTCAAAAGAATTCTGTACAAAAGGGATTTGCAAATTATTTCATTCTGTTTTTATATACATTTGTGTCCCAACTTTAACAGCTGAACTGAGCAGTAGTACTGCTATCTTTCCTACACAGCATTCAATGTTTCTTTTTCTCAATGCCACCTCAGTAAATCTGTTACCTTGGTGATCAAATCACTGACTGTTGTCTCATTAATGTGTTTTAAGATGTGACCTCTGACTCCTGGAAGGGGCGGAGCCTTTAACTTCTAAGTCATGTCAGAGAGCAGCAAACATGAGCCTCCAATCACATTGCTCAACTTTTCCCACTGGTCTATGTCCTTACAGAGCACAAACACACAAGGACAAAGATACACATTTGAGTTAAGAACATGCTGTAGACATAATCATGCATATGCATACAAACATTTTACATCTAACACATAATCAGCCTCACAAACACACATTCAATTTTATTTTTTCATTTGTTTTATTTATAAAGCCCTACATCACAAATCACAATTTGCCTCAGATGTCATGTGTACAGAACAGATCAACATAATGAATTTACAATTATCCATATCTCCACAGTGAGAGACGGAGAGAGACAGAGACAGAGAGATGCAGGAAAACAGTAATGACAATAGCTACAATAACACTGATTTTAGTAATAATATAGTAATAATAATAATAATAATAATATGTTATACCTAAATATTAAAATATGACAGTATAGATACTGTATGTGACAATAATAATCAAATGTGTAATAATAGTAGAAGTATGACAATAATAATAGCAGTAGCAGTCGGCATCAGACAGGACCACGTCAGCAGTGTAACCACAATCCACAATCCAGGCGTAACCATGATTCGAGGGAACCTATGAGACAGAGGAGGACAAAAGCTCTGGCGAAGAGGGTAAGTTAGTGTCATGCAGTTATAGCAAATGAAGAAGAACCAACTTTTCAGAATCTGAGAGAGAGAGAAGGAGAGAAGGGGCTCAGTGTATCATAGGAGGTCCCCCAGCAGACTAGGCCTATATCAGCCTAACTAGGGGCTGGTCCAGGGCAAGCCTGAGCCAGTCCTAACTATAAGCTTTATCAATATTAGGTCTACTTTTTAATATGGATACAGTGTCTGCCTCCTGCACCGAAACAGGAAGATGGTTCCACAGAAGAGGAGCCTGATAGCTGAAGGAACCACAAGTAACCCTGTAATCTCAGAGTACAGTGTTCTAGTGGGATAATATGGCACTATGAGCCAGAGATGGGGACTCGAGTCATTGTTTTGATGACTTGTGACTTGACTTGACAAAAAATAGACTTGAGACTTGACTCGGACTTGGAAGTTAAAGACTCGGGACTTGACTTGACTTGAGACACAATGACTTGAATGACTTGAGTTTTATTCACATCATGTTTTCGGTTAGAATATAAAATTAATAAATTAATTTAATGATGTCGATTACCCGGTAGGAGCGCAGGCTGAGAATGGTGTCATGATTGGATCACTACCCTGTCAATCAGTCATGCCCTCTCTACGTACCTTACGTGTTTATTGGAGAAACAGGCCCTCTTATATCAAATAGGCATCAACATGTCAGCGGGAGGCGTACCGAGAGTCATCGTCTTCGGCTTTCGGAATTACCATTATTACGGCAAAAGACGAACAGCACAGTGCAAGACATGTGGCATAAACATCTCGGACAGCCAGGCGACAACTTCAAACTTTGTTCGTCATTTGAAGAGCCATTCTGCCCAGTAAGTGCTTGTCAATTAGCTAATATTATCTGGTTAGTCGGTAGTTAGCTAACGTTAACTTGATACGATACGGGGGTGGGGTGGGGGGGTGGGTCGGTTTGGTGGAACTTGTTTTTTAATTTATTTGCTAACATTAACCCCAGAAAACGTGAGCGAACATTCCAACCGGTTCATCACAAGACCGGCTGTACATTTTATGAACGAGCAACACAGGGTTAAATGAGCTAAATGGGTGATTTTGGCCGCTGCCTTGGTTATTGTGTGTGTGTGTGTGTGTGTGTGTGTGCGCGCGCGCACGCATGGGGGTCGCCCCTGCAAAGTAAACATTGCAGCGATGAAGTCAGTGTTTACTGACAATTACTTATATCTTGTCTTTTCACTTTATTAAGATCAGATTCTGCAGGTAAAATTACAATAATAAGGTGACTTGACTTGGACTTGACTTGACCTATTACAGGACTTGACTTGACTTGACTTGACATAACCTGTGACTTGACTTGACTTGACTTGCCCAAGAAAAAATGACTTGGGACTTACTTGAGACTTGAAGGTTAAGACTTGAGACTTACTTGAGACTTGCACATGTGTGACTTGGTCCCATCTCTGCTATGAGCTCTCTAAGATATGATGGAGCCTGACCATTTAGAGCTTTGTAAGTAAGGAGAAGGATTTTAAACTCATTTCTGGATTTTATGGACAGACAGTGCAGAGAAGCTTTGACGAGAGAAATATTATATCTTTTCTTAGTTCCTGTCAGTAATTGGGCTGCCGCATTGTGGATCAGCTGGAGAGTTTTTAAAGACTTGTTAGAACAACCTGATAATAGGGAATTGCAGTAATCCAGCCTTGAATGCCACAAATGTGTGGACCAATTTTTCTGCATCTTTTTGAGACAGGGTAGGCCTAAATTTTGCAATATTATGCAGATGAAAAAACACAGTCTGTGAAGTTTGTTCAATGTGGGAGGTAACAGACGAATCTTGGTCAAATATTACTCAGAGGTTTCTTACAGCTGTGCTAGAGGCCAGAGCTTTCTTTCTTTGAAAGAAATGGAATATTAGATATGGGTCTATAGTTGGCTAACACCTCTGGATCCAGGGTGGGCTTTTTTAAAAGAGGTTTAATTACAGCTGCCATAAAGGACTGTGGTACATAGCCTGTTGATAAAGACATATTGATCATGTCTAATATAGAAGTGTTAACTAACTAAAGGTAAGACTTCTTTAAGTTACCTAGTTGGGATGGGTCTAAGAGACACGTTGATGATTTAGATAAAGAAATTATTGAAAACAATTTGTAATTAGCTGGGTAACTTGAATCCCACTCACTGGCTTCACTTATACAAAACAGGCAGAGTCCAGCTTTATAGTTCAGAATTTGTATTGAAAATGGAAATGAGCAGGGGGTTACAACACAGGCAATACATGATGTCCATAAGTAACAGGTGACAGGAATTTGATGATTGATGGCTGGGTTGACTAATAAATGGTTTCTGAAAAACAGTAGAACAAAAGAGACTGAAAGCAAAGGCGTTCACCATAAATATAGCCTTAATGGCACAGATGAGTGATATTAACATTGAACAGTGGTCTCAATACATTGTGTAAAAGGCTGGAAACAAGGTGCTAAAAATGCATTAATTGGCTATAACTGCAGCGATTAACATTCATTAATATTAATTCACTGAACAAAGGAAATCAATTTTTTGACTAATGCAAACCGTAACACAAAGCAAGTGTCCCACGTCACAACCTAATGAATGAATTAGGGAAGTGGTGGCGTGGCAAATAAACCTGGCAGCATGCCAGTGCGACACATAGCAAACTAACTTCAGAGAAACTAATCAACCTCCTTGTCTCCAGAGACAAACAGACAATAAAGGTGGACTTACATGTGCAATCACTCATCGATCAGTCAATATAAGAATGGACAACATATAAGGATATGAGTCACGGCTCTCCGACGCTTCCTCCTCATAACCGGCTGTAGTCAGTATGCCCTGCGTATCCAGGCAGTTTATATAGAGCGCACAATGAACAGGAATGCACTGATACGGCCGCGGTCAGCGGAGATGGAGGGAATTCTTCACAATCATTGAGGTCAGTTGTTGAAGAGTAATCCGAGAGAAGCAATCCAAATATATATCAAGTCCTACAGCTGTGTTTAAGTTCCCTGTGATTGAAGGTAGATTGGTACTGTGTGAGGACAAGAGGTCATGAATTTTGCTCTAAAGTTAGAATTTTGTCATTAAAAAAGCTTATAAAATCATTATTGCTGAGGGCTAAAGGAATACAAGGCTCAACAGAGCTGTGATTCTTTGTCAGCCTGGCTACAGTGCTGAAAAAAACTTGGCATTGTTCTTATTTTCTTCTATTAGTGCTGAGTAATAGTTTGCTCTGGCATTGTGGAGACTGTCTTGCCAGACTAAACGAGATTTTTCCAACTTGGTTAAACGCCATAATTTTCACTATATTTGATCAAATTTACGGGTTTGGGATTTGTACCACGGAGCTAATTTTCTTTGTTTCATTGTCTTCTTTTAAAGGGGTGCTACTGTATAGACTCAAGCATTGTTAGCAGTGAGCCTTGAGCACTATCATCAAGATAATCAATTTGGGAGAGTTTAAAGTTGTATAGAAAGTCTCTGTTACAGTGGGACATGGTAATAAATTTAATGCCGCTAAAATAATTTCCTTAAATTTTGCTACAGCACTATCGGATAAAAATCTAGTATAGTAGCTTTTGCCAAGTGGCATGTAATTGAGTATTAAGAAATCAAAAGTTATTGAATAATGGTCTGATAAAGATGGATTCTGTGGAAAGACTATTGAGTTAATTCCATATGTAAGAACAAGATCGAGGGTGTGGTTAAAACAGTGAGTGGGTTTATGTACACCCTGACTGAAGCCAGTGGAGTCTAATAATGAGATAAATGCAGTAGTGAGGCAGCCATTATCAATGTCAACATGAATGTTAAAATCACCTACAATGATAACTTGATAATGGCAGAAACAGAAAGTGGCTGTGAGGTTTTCCAGGTTAGGTGTGAAAGACTAAAGATAAAGCTTTCAAAGGAATTATAATTTAGTTTAGGGTTAGGGTTGGGTAATTGACTAGAGTCAAAAATGGCTGCAACTCCCCCTCCTTAGCTGCTGCCTCAAGGAGTGCGAGTATCATTATGACTGGGAGTAGTGGATTTATTTAGACTAACATATTCTATTGTATCTATTGCATGTCTGTCCGTCCTGGAAGAGGGATCCCTCCTCAGTTGCTCTTCCTGAGGTTTCTCCCTATTTTTTTCCCCTGTTAAAGGTTTTTTTGGGGGGAGTTTTTCCTTATCCGCTGTGAGGGTCCTAAGGACAGAGGGATGTCGTATGCTGTAAAGCCCTGTGAGGGAAATTGTGATTTGTGATATTGGGCTTTATAAATAAAATTGATTGACTGAATTGATAATCATCATGACACAGCCAGGCTTTAGTGAGACAGAATAAATTAATATGATTATCTGATATTAATTTGTTTATTAACACTGCTGTGGATGACAGAGATCTGATATTTTAAAGTACACATTTAATTATCCTGTTTTGTTGTTCTTTCACAGAAAATGTGTTCATTTCTATTAGTTTTTTATGTACAATTCCTCTTTTTTTTAACTAGATTTAAATAATTTAGGTGGTTAGGGGACATACACTGTTTTATAACATTATGGGTGGGTAAGTGCAGGAAGCCCAGAGAAGCATTTCAGAGGCCGTTTACACGTCGCCGGCTATTTTCATAAACGGACATTTCACCATCTCCATTTTCAAAAAGATCTTCGTTTACACTTACCCGTGTATATATACACAAGAGCATGCCAAACCTGTAGGTGGCAGTGTAACGAGAGGCTCAAGCCTTCCATGTATCCATTGTCACCATAGCAACATAGGTTGCACTTTTGACACAGGCGCAAGTTCCGGCGCATACTGTGACGTCGGCTGCCTATAACTCCGTTTATCTCCGTTTATCTCAGTTTACATGCAAACGCGCAACCGGAGTTTTCCAAAATCTCCACTCTGGCCGGAGTTTTTAGAAAGACTCGTTTTCAGAGGAGAAATCTCCGTTTGCGTGTAAACGAAGGGCACAAACGAAGGAAGATGTCTCCGTTTATCAAAATCACCGTGTACGTGTAAACGGCCTCTCAGACCGCGACTCTGATTCCTGGTCTCAACTCTGGTTTGTCAGGGTTTGGATTCACTAATAAACTTGGCTAGGTTTCCAGAGATGAAATAAGCTCCAACAAAAGTGGGATGGATGAAATCTCTTCTAATCAGACCAGGTTTTCTTTGGAAAGGTTGGATTGAATAATGAAATGCGGTTAAACATCTGATCACTAGCCAGATTTGGGAGGGGTCCAGAGAAAACTACAGAGTCAGACATTACCTTTGCATATTCACACACCGATTTAACATTAATTTCAGTGACCTCCGATTGGCATAACTGGGTGTCATTACCACCGACATAAATAACAATCTTACTGAATCTATGTTTATTCTTAGCCAGCAGTTTTAAATGTGATTCAATATCACCCACCCTGGCCCCAGGGATACATTTGACTATGGTCACTGGTGTCGCTAACTTCACATTTCTCAAAATAAACATAAACAAGAGTACAAAGACAAATTACATCTCAAACCAAATTACTTGCGGCGTTTCCTCAGTTCTACACAGAGCCCTGCTTGTAATTAATGGAAGTTCATCAAAGTTTTATGTAAGCTGCACGTCTTGCAGAGCAACACCTGTTGGTGACAATAATAATTAGGCAGTCAGATGTAGGGATGTAACGATTACCGATATTACGGTAAATTTCAGTTAATTTTTACATGGTAAGAATTACCGTTTATGTTTAAATTAATTGCATTATCGCGGTGGATTATCAGGACATGTAATAACAGCCTCATTCAAGTCTCGCGATGCAGGCGCTGCGTGAATGCGTAGCATGTGTAAACACAAAGAATGAAAACATGGCGGAAGGTGGTGACAGCGGCACTCAGGACATTTCCCCCCCCCAGCTAAACGCACAAAGTCTGAGGTCTGGGCATACTTTGGGTTTCTGAAGAATGCCGAGGGACAGCTGGTGGAGGACAACTATCCTGTGTGCAGAACATGCAGAAAGAAAGTTGCTGCGAAGGGTAGCAACACTACACATCTGCTGGCTCATCTCCGTGACCATCATCCACAGCTTTACAGCCAATGCAAGTTATGCTATGCTATGCAAACGTCAGTTATTGTGTGAGGGACTTCGGTTTTACTAAGATTGTCATAATGTGTAACTCTCAACGTATATGGGACATTTGAGCCCTATCTGTCCTCCTAAACAGCGACTAGGTTTTCCGTTTTTGTTTAAGACACATAGGAGCTAATACTAGTTGAGTAGCTAATAGCCGTATTAGCAGCTATGTTGCTAACGTGTAAGTGTTTCAAAACGAAACAGAACTGAAAACACTGAGCGGAGCCGACAGAATATAAACTGATGTAACGTAACGCTAATTGAGATCAACTATGATTGAATCACTGTGATTATGTTTATTGTATGGTGAGCTAGAATCGATATAGACGGCCAGTTATGCTTTCTTGACATAAGCTCAAGGAAACAACATAAAATGCTGCCGTGTTAACCTTTGACCGAGAGCATGCACTCCTTTTCTCATACAGGTAATCCTCTGAATTATCCTCTGTAATGATGACCATTGCCCTTAGGGTTTTTTTGGTTTCTCCTGCACATTTGTGATATCTATTCTATATACTGTATGTCTTTTGTTCTACTCTTGCATTGTTTTGTTTGATATATATTTTTCCTCTCGTGCTAATAAATAAATAATATATAAATTGTTTACATATTTTGCTGACTGTTAAAATGCACCAGACAAGTAAGCTTTGATCCTGTAATGTGTTTACATATTTTGTTAATTTAAAATAAAATTTTCTGTTGCTGTGCCAATCCCTTGCCCCTTTAATGTGAAAGTTTCATTTTAATATAAGATTTTGGCTGTTAACATTTTAGTATGATAAGGAAGTTACAAGATTTAGGGAAGTTATTTCAATGTATCTATTTTTTGGACATTTTACAGCGCTTAAAAAAATATCGCAATATTATCGTTTACCGTGATAATTTGGTCACTATAATCGAGATATCTAGTCAGATGTAATGTTGAATACAAGTTTCATCCATCTGTTTTCTGACAATGATCTGGGACTGAGTCACATTGCAGCAGGCTGAGCAAGGTAATCCAAACATTCTTCTTCTTCTTAGCAATGTTTTCAGATGTCCCCTGGAGGATCTCAAGCCAAATGATTATATATAATCTCTCTAGTGTGTTCTGGGTAAACCCCAGGGTGTCCTTTCAGTTGGACATGCCTGGTACACCTCCACAAAAAGGTTCCCATGGGGCATTCTGATCACATGCCCAAACCGCCTCAACTGGCTCCTTTCGATCCAAAGGGACATTGGCTCTACCCTAAGCTCTCTGTCAACGTCTAAATTCCTTGCCCTGTCTCTAAGAGTATGCCCAGCCATGCAACGGAGGAAACTCAATTTAGCTCCTTATATCTGTGATCTCATTCTTTCGGTCACTACCCAAAGCTCATTACCATAGGTGAGGGTTGGCACCCTGACTGACTGATAAATGGAAAACTTTGCCCTTCCAGCTCAGCTCCCTCTTCACCACAATGGCTTGGTAGAATGCCTGCATTACTGTTGACACTGTACCAATCCACCTGTCAATCTCACCCTCAGTTTTAATGTAGCATGGAAGGACAACAGGCCCAGGACTAGGGCCCAGGCAAGTAGGCAGAGTCTGTAAATGGGGAAGGAGAACTCATATGGGCCTTTCTGCCTGCACTGAGACACACACACCTGAGAGAACTGAGACCTGCAACTGTTTGCTGCTTAATTTGGTAAAAAACTTTTAAAATCTTAAAATTAATGGGTAAAGCAAAGTTTTTAACACTCAGGTACCTCTGAACTTTGAATCTCTTTATCTGGGTCACATTTCATTTTTAGAATTGAGAAGGGATATAAAGTTAATACAAATTCTTTTGGTGGCAAGCAAAAAATCACTCACTAGGAAATGGCTAAACCCTATCCCACCCACATTAGAGGATTGGGTCGGTATTGTCCTGGAAATATTTAGAATGGAAAAGCTTACTTATCTACTTAGAAACCAGAAAGATAAATTTTACAAAATGTTGGAGAATTGGATAGTTTTCATAACCCCAACCCGAGCAGATTTCATCTGATCACACAGGTAATATAACTTAATTTTTTATTCTAATTTAATTTAATATACCTCTTTTACTGGACTATAGCGGTAGGTGCCCCCCGCCCCCCCCAACAGTTCTTTTGAATAGTTCCTTTAGATGATAACTTGTGTTAAGGTGGGTTGTAAATGGGTATGTCCAGCAGGGGCGAAAATCCCATTTCATAGTTGGGGGGACAATAAACAATAAAATTTTAGAGAATAATTCCAGGGGGGGGACAAGGAAAAAAAGTTGTAGCCTGTCTTTTATACAGCATCTTTTACCGCAATTTGACGCTTTAATCTTCTCTCTATCTCTCCAACAGGCAGAGTGAATGTCTATACTAACTAAACTAAAACTAAAACTAAACATTTCCTGCAATTAAACTGGTAAACTGGTTTATAAACAGTATGCTGTGAGATCTGCCACTGCACACCTCACAACCGCGCGTAATACTTGCGCATAATGACCGCTCCTCATCGGTTAAACTGCACGTCTTTCATGTTTGTCTCACTGACAGGTGGAGAGCCTACAGACAGGTACCCATTAGCTACGAGCCGCTCCGTCACAACCGTGCATAATAGTCGTGCATAATGACCGCTCCTCGTCTGCACGTCTTTCATGTTTGTCTCACTGACAGGTGGAGAGCCTACAGACAGGTACCCATACGAGCCGCTCCGCCACAACCGTGTGTAATAGTCGTGCGTAATGACCGCTCCTTGTCAGTTAGACTGCACGTCATTCATGTTTGTCTCACTGACAGGTGGAGAGCCTACAGACAGGTACCCATTGCTCCGCCACTGACTGCTCTTGTCCTGTCCTCTCCCTCTTCTTTCTCTCCTGTCCTCTCTATCACTAAACTCTGAGCTTAATCATTAGCTTTTAGCTTAGCAGCACTCCTAATTGAGTAGGCTTTTGAACAATGCAGGAGAAATGTTGCAGACAGTTTATATTATCAGCCTGGGCCTGGGGCTTGTTGTAACAGTAAATGGGATGTGTTGTAACTTGTGTAAGTTAAACTGTGTCTGTGTGAGTGAACATCTTACCCTGCGATGCGAGATGTGGGCAGCGGTTCCAGCCACACGCTGCTACTGCTGCCAAGCAGCCCCGCCCATTGGAAAGAGTGTGGGATATACCACTACTAGGAATGGGAAGGGGGGACTAAATCTTTTAAGATTTAGATAACACATTATTGCGTGATTATAATGAGCACCGCTTACATTGTGCTTTCAATAAATACTACTGCATTGTTCAGAAATTATTAATTGTGTCTCAAATTATTCTAGGGGGGTACAGCTTTACTGAAGGGGGAGTCATGTCCCCCCCCCCCCCCCCCGGGATTTCTGCCCCTGATGTCCAGGGACAGCAATGTATCTAATTCATATGTGGCATTTCTTCACTGTTATCAGTCTGTTCTAAACTTCTGTTCTGGATCTTGCCAAATGAATATGAATTAATATAACATGCTGAATGGATGCAATAATAGGCCCCCACTAGGGGGTGAGGTCAACTTCCAGATAGGGTGGGATCCACATGGAGTAAAGGAGAACTGGATTAAAGTCACATTCCCACCTTTATGTGCCCTGACTGACTGTTCAACATTACACTCTGGACTATTCTTTCCCTAAAAAAAGGAAAGGAAAATAATCAATATATCTTCTGTGCATGTTTTTGTCTCGTTTTATACCTGCCCTTTCTAAATAAAAATAAAATTTAAAAAAGTAAATAAATAAAATTAATGGGTAAAAATGTTTGACTAGGGCCAGTCTGTTTGACGTAAAACCTTGGAGTGGTTGCTGAAGCATGCCAGCCAAGAAATAAGGTATGCCAAACAATACAATGTTTGTTTGTTTTTTTTAAAAAGATTATTTTTGTGGGCTTTTTTGCCTTTAATGACAGGACAGAGAGTCTAATGGGGAGACAGAGAGAGAGTAGGGACTGACATGCAGCAAGGGGCCGCGAGACGGATTCGAACCCGCGGCCGCTGCAGCGAGGCAATGCCTCTGTACATGGGGTTCTGGCACTATCCACTACACTACCAACACCCCAAACAATACAGTGTTTAATAAATAGATTTTACTTATTTTATTCAAAAGTTAACTCAGTTCCTTGTGAATTTAGAATCCAATCACCTGCAAGTCTCTGAATGAGAGGATCATCTTTCTTCTTGTTTTACAAGGTATACAATTTGTTTGAAAATTATATATTTATTAAAATGTTTGTAATGTTTTTTTCTGTTATACTAATTTTCTTTTGTTTATTTTAGTTTAAACCCACACCTAAATAGAGGAGTCAACCACCGTTTTTCCCACAATTTATTGATTTTGTTGCAACTTTAATTTATTAATTTATTGGGCAATTTATTTTGTTCTGTTGTCTGAGGCCTTGCTGCATTAAAGGAGGAGACTGGTTAGCAGGGCAGCAAACCTCTTTGTGATGTGTGTGGTTTGAATTATTTTTCTATAAGTAGGTAAACTTTGAGTGTTGTGGATTAATTTGATCTATATTGACTCATTTGTGTGTTGTGTTTAATCCATAGTTTCCCTACATCATTTGTGATTTATTTATTTTTTCATTGTTCATTTCATAGCCCTACTCCAGCTTCCCCCACGGTGCAGCAATCACATTAATCAATTCCTTAATTATATTATTGCTGTTAGTTTAATGTGGTTTCATTTGAATTCATATTTAAACTTTTGTTGCTCCTCAGTTGACTCAAAATACAGTACAGGCCAAAAGTTTGGACACACCTTCTCATTCAATGCGTTTTCTTTATTTTCATGACTATTTACATTGTAGATTCTCACTGAAGGCATCAAAACTATGAATGAACACATGTGGAGTTATGTACTTAACAAAAAAAGGTGAAATAACTGAAAACATGTTTTATATTCTAGTTTCTTCAAAATAGCCACCCTTTGCTCTGATTACTGCTTTGCACACTCTTGGCATTCTCTCCATGAGCTTCAAGAGGTAGTCACCTGAAATGGTTTCCACTTCACAGGTGTGCCTTATCAGGGTTAATTAGTGGAATTTCTTGCTTTATCAATGGGGTTGGGACCATCAGTTGTGTTGTGCAGAAGTCAGGTTAATACACAGCCGACAGCCCTATTGGACAACTGTTAAAATTCATATTATGGCAAGAACCAATCAGCTAACTAAAGAAAAACGAGTGGCCATCATTACTTTAAGAAATGAAGGTCAGTCAGTCCGGAAAATTGCAAAAACTTTAAATGTGTCCCCAAGTGGAGTCGCAAAAACCATCAAGCGCTACAACCAAACTGGCACACATGAGGACCGACCCAGGAAAGGAAGACCAAGAGTCACCTCTGCTTCTGAGGATAAGTTCATCCGAGTCACCAGCCTCAGAAATCGCAAGTTAACAGCAGCTCAGATCAGAGACCAGATGAATGCCACACAGAGTTCTAGCAGCAGTCCCATCTCTAGAACAACTGTTAAGAGGAGACTGCGCGAATCAGGCCTTCATGGTCAAATAGCTGCTAGGAAACCACTGCTAAGGAGAGGCAACAAGCAGAAGAGATTTGTTTGGGCCAAGAAACACAAGGAATCGACATTAGACCAGTGGAAATCTGTGCTTTGGTCTGATGAGTCCAAATTTGAGATCTTTGGTTCCAACCGCTGTGTCTTTGTGAGACGCAGAAAAGGTGAACGGATGGATTCCACATGCCTGGTTCCCACTGTGAAGCATGGAGAAGGTGTGATGGTGTGGGGGTGTTTTGCTGGTGACACTGTTGGGGATTTATTCAAAATTGAAGGCACACTGAACCAGCATGGCTACCACAGCATCCTGCAGCGACATGCCATCCCATCCGGTTTGCGTTTAGTTGGACGATCATTTATTTTTCAACAGGACAATGACCCCAAACACACCTCCAGGCTGTGTAAGGGCTATTTGACCAAGAAGGAGAGTGATGGAGTGCTGCGGCAGATGACCTGGCCTCCACAGTCACCGGACCTGAACCCAATCGAGATGGTTTGGGGTGAGCTGGACCGCAGAGTGAAGGCAAAGGGGCCAACAAGTGCTAAACACCTCTGGGAACTCCTTCAAGACTGTTGGAAAACCATTTCAGGTGACTACGTCTTGAAGCTCATCGAGAGAATGCCAAGAGTGTGCAAAGCAGTAATCAGAGCAAAGGGTGGCTATTTTGAAGAAACTAGAATATAAAACATGTTTTCAGTTATTTCACCTTTTTTTGTTAAGTACATAACTCCACATGTGCTCATTCATAGTTTTGATGCCTTCAGTGAGAATCTACAATGTAAATAGTCATGAAAATAAAGAAAACACATTGAATGAGAAGGTGTGTCCAAACTTTTGGCCTGTACTGTATATTTTATGCTATGCATTAAAAATAAATCCTAAATATTTTTGGTATAACAGTCTCTGGTTTGAGTCCTTAACAGTCTTCAATAATCTATCTGATTCAGTCACATTGAGCTCACTTCTGAACAAGACCCCAATATACTTGAACTCCTTCACTTGGAGCAGTTACGCACTTCCAACCTGAAGGGAGCAATCTAGCAGTTTCTGGCTGAGAACCATGGACTTAGACTTAGAGGTTCTGACTCTGACACGCAAGTGCTATGCAGGACTGTCGTGGTGAAGGGGGAGCTTTTAGCATATAATGCTAACAAACATGTACCAATCAATATGACACTTCTGATCTTGGTTAATACTTGACCCCAAACATGTGCACCAACTTTGGTAAAATTCTGTCCACCACTTATTAAAGCCATTTATAGGCCAACAGAAGGAAGTAGCTCAACTGCCAAAATCAAAGCAGAAGCAAGAGGGGTTCAGGCTTCACAAAGCCGAACAAAGTTGTTTAAGCTGGTTTAATTCTGTCTAAAGAAGGAGTGATAAAAATCACATACTTGTTTAATCATTACAGTGTATGCAGTGTTTCAGTAATTGCACACCTAAAGTCCTGTGTTGCTCCCTTTGAATCAGATATGAAAAAAACTTGATGGGTGTGTTTAGGAAATGAGACCAAGATGTCTCCACTGAATTTAATCAGGATTGCTCAAAGACAACGAAAGTCATGGCCTATTTCCTTTTAAGCCCAAGCCCCTGCAAAGAATGCAAACTACCAAAGAATCCATCATGGTTCCCTTAATTGGCCACTAGACTCTTTGCAGAGGACACTGAGATGTAGATGTGTTGCAAATTTCAAATCAGTCTGACTCAGGGTGTGAGGGGCATGGCCTGTCAAAGTTTTTCCTTTTTCGGCCATCAATTATAGCGCCACCATCAGGCTAAATGGAATCAAATTTGATCTGAAGCATTAGGACATCATTTCCAATTATGGTGCCAAGTTTTATGTCTCCTGCTCATTCCAATTTTTTTTTAGCTGGGCTGCAGTAAATCAATATTGAAATCACCTAATATGGAACAGGCTTTGCACTTCATGACAATAGCATTCTGAAGTTCAACAATATCAACAAAAGAGTTAATATTATGGCTTGGTGGTCTATGTACACAACCAATGATAACATGGCCTGGAAACAAAGTCATTTATTACCTCAATAAAAGTTGATTTAACATAACTATCTGTATTAGGATTACCAATTACTAAATCTTGTGGCAGAGTGTATGTAATAATCACTATAATAAGGAGGGATACCCCACTACCTTGTCCATCTATTCTATTGGTAAAAAGATGATTGTGGCCATTTTTTGAGCAGAGAGACACTTTCAAGTTGTTTAACCAACTTTCAGTAAGACCGACAACAGAAAAGTGTAAAGGTAATGAGGTAAAGTAGTCAATTAATAAATTAAAGTGTTTTGGAATTGGAATTTATTTTTTTCATGTTTTTCTAGACACCTTGATTTTAAAGAGTCCTCTGTGTAGTATTTGCAAGTATCTAACTTCTGATCAAAAACAGTGAAATGATCATCACTAATCAGCATTTAAGAAAGGTGAAAGGTTTGAGTAGTTCAAAAGTGCTACAGAGTTGCTTACAGGTTTGGAAGAGTCCACGACAGTGTTATTAGTGTCCATAACAAGATGGGCACTGCAGGAAAAGGGCGATAAGTTCACTCCTGAGGGGCAAGATACAAAATCTCGAGGTGGGTGATATTGTAAATATGCTACCATTCCCTTGTTGCATGCTGCTTTGACCTTTGGCCACAGTTCAGTTTGTTTCTGTCTCATACATTCAGTGAAGTCTTGACGTAGATCTTGGTGCCCTAAAGTTTTTCCCTCTTTTATGAATTTCTTCTTTATCCTTACATCTGAGTTATGTCATTACAATTATCTGATGCATGATGGATTGCGCATTATATTTCCCGTTACAATGTGCCCATTCAATCTCAATTTGTTTCGAGACATGTTCCAATTTATCAGCCAGCAGTTGGTTAGATTTAGATTGTGTGACTTGCCACAATTAATTTCTCTCATCAATTATTTCATCTATAAGAATGTTGCAGAGACCTGTCAGAGATGGTCCTAAGGTTGGCAGAGTTATCAGAGCTTTTTATTTAACTCATCCATGTCCTTCTGAGGTGATTGTGAGCTATTTTAAATAACTTGCAAATCTTTCAGAGTGCTGTCAACTCTTTGATTGGTGGAGTCAACAAACATTTGGACAAATGATTTAGAGTTTTTTTTCTTGTTGATTCATTTGAGTGTTTAAATGACTTCCATTGGTCAAACATCTCATTCACCATGAACAATGGCAAAGAAAACCTTCTTCCGCTGCGGGTACCATCCACATTTTTTTACAGTATTGTTGAATATGCGAACAAAACACCATGGTCAAGTGAAGAGTTGATGCTATCTTCTGTCTGTTTTGGCTGTTGTCAGAAGTGATTATTCTATGGCCTACTAGTTACAAGCTGTTCACAGTAAGGAAGATCAGCAAGTCCACATCTGTAACTATAGTAACTTTTAATATGTCAGCCTGTCATCAGGTTATCTCAGTGTTAACTCCCACATGCTAGATTTCAGGTTTCAGCCATCAGCCATAGGGTTTTACTGGTATTACAAACTTCTTGGCAGAAACATGCCATCTCTTCAAAGTTCTGTCCATACATACCATTATCCATTACCATTTACTTATTCAGTAGGAACCAAAGGACTTGGGTCTGAGAGCCACACACACAGGGGAGGCAAGTCAAAAATAATTAACAGACAGACCAATACATAGTTACTTTTGGTCTTTTCATGGGACTTCTCAACACAAAAATATAAAATACCATAATCCCTATCCTTCAACTTCAAAGCAATCTATATTTAGATTGCCCTTTTAGGAATTTACCAGAATTGTTTCTACATTTCTGCTTAACACTCAGAAACAGAACAGAAAGTACAGAGTAGGTGACATAAAACACATTCATTCATTCATTCATTTTCCATAACTGCTTATCCTGTTAGGGGTTGCGGCACACCCTGGACAGATTGCCAGACTATCACAGGGTGACCGTATAGTAAACAATAAATACAACAATAATATTTTATACAATATATAAACAATATTATCTATATGCATGAACTTGGACATACTTATAAAAGAATAATAATGCCTTTGACTTACCTCTCTCCTAAATGGATCGATTAAGGCCACCACTGCTGGGTATTTGCTGATGAGGTTTTGGTACAGATCAACTAATTCATATGGTGACTTCAAAACTCCTGTTACAACTTCATACTTTCCCTTAGACTGAGAAGAGAAGAAAACAAATTAGATTCTCTTTGCTGCTTGTCTCTATAGGCTGTGGCTATACTCCATTTGCATGTGAACAGACCTCTTTAGCTGCACGCATATAGAATTGATTTACACGATGACTCATATACAAGGACTCCCAACATGTTGGCTCACATAAAGCCAGCAACTACCCTTTGTCGACTTACATAGTCCAATAACTCAGGGGCAGCACAGTTTACTGCTAAATGGATCTCTGTCCCCAGTGCCAGTCCAACATTAGTGCAGGCTTCAGTGATCAGATCTAGAGGCTGCTCGTAGGTCGCAGCCATCACTCCCCTGCCACACAGCATTGCCTGGATGGCCCCAGAGCAAAGACATAGTTACTTTGTCAACATCTATGTATTGTGCTTAGCTGAAGCTGCATGTGAATGACAATAGATGAGTATATATTCATGGTTCTGAAGGAGACGTTTGTCATTGCAAGATTATTAGAGTACGAACATGTGTACCCCCCTCACTGTTCATGTTATGAATGTAAGGGCTACAGGTTATTGAACAATGCAGGAGATAACTCTGTGTACATAGTGCAAATGCTGCTTGAAGGAAATGGTAAACAGTAGATATATTGAATCCTTTGATAAGCATACCTCCAGGCCTGCATACCTGAGTTAATTTGAAAATTAGCCATGACAATAGAAAACAAATCTCCTTTTTTGTAAGTAACTTTTATGGAAAGCTCAGTAACAGAACCTTGAATACTGCCTCCACCTTTTACACTGAGAGCTCTAACAAAGCCTGTGTGAACCCAGGCCCTATTCTTGCAGTGAATAAATCGCAATGTCCCTCACCCCAGCTTTTGTTGCAGTGTTCATTATTCTCATCATCTCCTTCTGTATCTCAAGGGTCATTGTGATTATCTGTTGAAGAAGTTCACAGTTCAGTGTATTTAACAAATGCTATGGTAAAAAAAAAAAAAAACAATTTACAAGAACTGAGGTGCCTTAACAATACCACATCATAGCAACAACAAAAGATGCACAGGGACTTGCACAAAAAACACTGACTTCATACAGTTAACACGTCTATGCCAACTGCCAACAGATAGAACATGCAACAACTACATGGAGGTGTTTGAAGAGTGGTGAGTACTTGTTTGACTCGCTGTCCAACTTTGGGGATCAGGATGACTTCCTCAAGTAAATTCAGTTTTCCAGGAGGAGTCTTCCCATAGTTCAGCAAAGTTACCAAAGAGACAGGGATGTGAAACTGTGTTGGAGCCTGAATAACATTTTTAAGACATCCACATATGTAGTTCCAGTGTAGTGTTTGTTTGAATGTGCATGTTTGTGCTTGTCTGGTCTAACCTTTCTGTTTTTCAGAGCTGCTATGTATTTGTACAGTGGGATATCCTGTATTTTTGCCCCTCTTTTGGCCACTGCCAGAGACACTGAGCCAATGGCCAAGCTCCCAGGCAAAACTGGCTTGGGTGGCTCTGCTGAAGGGATTGGCTTCTCTGCAGTGTTGCTCTTTCTACCTGTGATGTTACAAAAGAAAACAAAGTGACAAACCTGGATAGACATTAATGTGCTAAAAGGAGGCTAAATGTACATTTTCATGTGCTGCCCTTTATAAAGCAACTGAAAAGAGCAACAGAACATAAGACTCCTGTGCAGTGAAACTGAAGTGCCATAGTAGCAAAAAAAGTATAGGCACAGATGTGTAGTGCAGTTCCATCCATCCATCCATCCATCCATTAGCTATATCCTCTTATCATTTAGAAGGTCAGGGGGAGACTGGAGCTGATCCTAGCTGACACTGCAAGGTTCAACACCAACTTTTAAGAGTGACTGCCAGGCTGGCAACTAGGCCTCAGCTTTTGGTTGCTGAAACTGGAAACACCTTATTGTTGGGACCTCTGGACTTCACAGATGATTTTTGTTAATTTGTGTAAACTGACATTACTTTTAATTTCAGCCCACTTGAAATGGTAGATATGGCCTTTTCAGATTATGGACAGCCAAATTAACCTTTACTTTTTCATACCTTTGGTGAAAACATGCCCATTAAACCACCACTGGTCACTGTGGCCCATAGCTTTTCACTGTCATCAAGTTAATTTAAAAAAAATCTGCTATTCTTCTTCTTTTCTCCTGGGACATCATCAGAGGAGAGTCCTTGGTGGAGGAGGAACTGCCCTTCTCCCACCTTTTCTCAGCTCAGCTCCCACCAGGAGCTGTGGCCTTGCTCTCAGCACGTATGGACTGCTCAAAACCAGCAGACACAAAAAAATCCTCTCAATGTTAGAACATTTCAAATAAGTTAGTGCTGGGCAGACACAAAGTTTGCAAGCTTACTTTTCAAGCAAAGGAGAACAAAGCCTCATCAGTGCAGAGCTGCTAACTCTGTAAGGACAGAGAGTGGCCAGACTCCTCTTACCTTCACCACTGGAATAGAATACAGCAAAGACTGTACTGGAACCATTTTCTTCTAAAGCCTGGTATACACTGTGTGATTTTGGGCTCTCCAAGACTAAAGATGACAAACGTGAAAGAAATGTACCTCGCAAAGTGAGAGAGAGTTCTGTGTCAGAAATTTGGGATGACTTTCTCACTGAGTGACTGCTGTTACGACCTTCATCTACTAACCAACCAATAGAAATGCAGCATGAAATGATGCACCAATGCTAAACCCATACAAATAGACAGAAAACAGCTTGCCTTGGAGGCAAAATGTGTTAAACAAAATGTGGGGGTTTCCAGCAAAGAGGGAAACTTTGTGGAGTTGTGGCAGCAGAAGCCTTACCTGTATGATGTGTCTTCCAGCTCTTACAATTATCATGTAAAAGAGGACAGAGCATGGAAATAAATAGCTAGTGCCCACTGCCCACAAAACTTAAAGCTTATTTAATTATGTGACCCTTTATTTTGTGCTTCACAGTTCACCTGTGATTGAGTAGGCACTGTCATCTTAGAGTCTGAAAATATCAAGCATGTCATATCCAAGTTTATGCAGAGCAGGTGAGCGGAGCGGACAGGGTGAAAATTTCCACTCCTCGCTCGCAGACCTGTCACTTTGCGCCGCTCGTCTGCTCCGCTTGGTTCTGTGCATTCTTCGCTCTGCTCCGGTCCACTCCAGCATAAATTTTATCCCACTCCACTCGCTCACCACTCCGCTTAAAAAACTGCGTCGTACTACCCTAACCTGTAATCTTCTATTCACAAATAAAACATGAGCTTGGTAGCTCTTTTTCTTGTTCCACATAATCACCATCTGTTAGTTTTACAGGCATGGTACACTTGTAGGACTTCTCAGTTTCTTTTCTGAAGTACACAGTAAACTCCATAGTTTTGAAAGAAAATAGTGTGGATGTGCGTATGGAGCTATATTTGTGTCTTTATTACATGCGAGAAAATAAATGATATGAGAGGGGAAAAAAATGTTTGAGAGAAAAAAAAATATTTGAGAGAAAAAGTTTTCACACTGATAGCAAAAAATAATAATATTTGAGACTAAAAAAAGTTTTGAGAGAAAGTATTTTGTCATAGAATACTAAAAAAAAATAATCTGAGATTTAAAAAATGATTTCCAAGAAAAAACTTTTTTTTACTCTCAAATATTATTTTTTTTGCTATCAGTGTGAAAATATTTTCTCTCTCAAAAAAAAATTGTTTCTCTCAAAACATTTTTCTTCTCTCTCTTAAAACCTAAGTCTTTGCTCTTGTGTCAGGATTTTGCTGTCACTGTGAAAATAATGTCATGGGCGGGGCCACGTTCCTATTGGCCAGTCTCAATCGAATTGACAGCTAGGTGAGGATCGTCTTGGGAGTCGAATTCAACTGAATCATTCATCCACCATGGTGGATTCACCGGCATAGATGCGCTGCATTATTTGGGAGCAGAGACTCCAATGTTTGGGTAAGATGGTGACACATACAATTGATGGGTAGCTAGCTGAGCAAGTTGGTTATCAAAATCATTCCTATAATGAATACCTTTTCTCACCTAACGTTAATTTACCGAGATTGTGTTATTAACTGCACTAGCCAGCTAGTGTTAACTTTACATCTAGCTAGGTTATCCCATTAACGTTACTTTACTACGGTGCTTTTCTCTTCCAACATTCCATGTGTGGCAGGGTGAGCGCTGCTACACCTCCGCCCTTAATTGGCATCAGCTGGGCCTAATTTCCAGTTGTCGGAGCCTAACGCCAGGGCCACACCAGACACGGAAGCACTGCGAATAGCCTCGAAGCGCCGAGAAGCGAAGTTTACTTTTGGCGCCCATGTTAAACGATTGTGTCATCCATGCTGCAGCGATTGTTTCGGCGTCTGGTCTATTTTCTGCGCGAGCCGCGAGCAAATGTGTCAAGCCGGGCAGGAATATAGGCTATACATATTAGTCAGTGGTATCTAAACAGAGCACGAGAGAGACGAACACACACACACGCACACACACACAAGACAGAGAGAGAGTGTGGGCCAGCTATAGGGGGTGGGGGTCGGGGCACACACACTCAAACAGAGAGAGATACCCATGATGGAAAAACAGCCCCAAATGTGACGGAGACAACACAGCTGGGAGCAGAAGCGCTTGTCGACCGGCGTGGAGAAATGCACGTCTGATGTGAACGGGCTCACGCGAGAATTTCGATGCGCTGCTCTTCACAGCACTTCGCTGGCAGTGTGGCCCACCTGTAATTGCACAGTGGTGGCACCTGCGTTATTTGGTTTTCCCCTCACGGGCACGCTCACTTCTACCTGGCGTTTACCTGGCGAGGGCTGTGTGTGGCGTGCTCTGGTTGGTGTGCTTTGTGTTTGTCGTGGTCTGGTTTCTGTACCCAAACTTGGGACTCATACGGTAGGCATTGTGATGGAATTTTATACTTCATGAAGAGAGATGTGAACTGAAGTCGCATGCAGGAATGTTCAATGTAATTGTGTAATGTGACCTGTGACCTGTGACCCTTTGTGTTGTTTCATGACACAAGTAAGGTATTGAATAATCACTCAAGGTATTGAATATATACTCAAGGTTATCACTTCCTTCTTGTGAATGATTCCTTTAAGTGCAGAAGAGCAGAGTGATAACACACCCACAGAGATAGATAAATACCAAGCTTTTCTCCTCAGACGTTGAGTCCTCACTTTGTAACCGACCTGCGTGTTGCTCTGTGAATGCTCCTCTTGTACAAGATTAAACCCTTGTTTGAATTTTGAGCTGACTCCGATCTCCAGTTCTAAATTATTGCAGAATTATTTTAACAGGCATGGGTGCTGCAATGTTTGTGTACTGTTAAAGCGGTTATTATGGTGTCTCAGCTGCCATGACTCTTCGCTTTACAGCGGTGTTGGCCGTTCCTGTTGTGTGCAGCTTTGGAGGGGACTTTGAAAAGCGTGGTGTCTGCTCTTCCTCACTGCAAGACGGTGACTGGGTTTGAGCTGTGCGCTGTGCGTTAAGCTCCCTTCGCTCCGGTAAGCTCGCTCTGTTTTTTTATTTCTACTTCTGCTAGTTCTGTTAACTTTATGTTAACAGGTTGTCCTGTTCTCTGTCCTGCTGTAGCTGAGGCCACAGCTTGTGGCTTCTTCTCCTCCTCTGCGCACTGTGTGGGGCTGCACTCCGTAGCCCGGTGACGTGGGCCGTCAGCTGGGCATCCCGAAGGATGGCTATCCACAGCCTCCAGCCCCGGTGCAGCCGCTCCATTTTCCACTGTTCTGCCGGTTTTCCACAGACTGATTAAAGCACACTGTAACGCGGCTGTGCATTCATGCGGCTTTGGACCTCTGTGTTATATTTGGAAGTCCGTCTCCTGTTCCCATATTTACCAGTGTACGAATCTGTGTGACCTTCTGTTGTTAAGAGTAGTCTACAGGTTTGAGTGTATTCCCTAGGGTGCAATTCCTCTCCATTTGACCACACATGCATAACGTTAATGTATGCATATCCGCTCCCAAATAACGCAGCACATCTATGCCGGTGAATCCACCATGGTGGATGAATGATTCAGTTGAATTCGACTCCCAAGACGATTCTCACCTAGCTGTCAATTTGATTGAGACTGGCCAATAGGAATGTGGCCCCGCCCATGACATTATTTTCACAGTGACAGCAAAATCCTGACACGAGAGCAAAGACTTAGGTTTTGAGAGAGAGAAGAAAAATGTTTCGAGAGAAACAAGTTTTTTGAGAGAGAGAGAGAGAGAGAAAATGTTTTCACACTGATAGCAAAAAAATAATATTTGAGAGTAAAAGTTTTTTGAGAGAGTTTTTTCTCGGAAATCATTTTTTAAATCTCAGATTATTTTTTTTATATTCTATGACAAAACACTTTCTCTCAAAACTTGTTTTAGTCTCAAATATTATTATTTTTTGCTATCAGTGTGAAAACTTTTTCTCTCAAATATTTTTTTCAAACATTTTTTTTCCCTCTCATATCATTTATTTTCTCGCATGTAATAAAGACACAAATATAGCTCCATAGTGTGTAGGTGCAAAGATTCTGGGTGAGCGACCAGAGTGAAATTGGAGTGAGAGTTAAGGATCCGCTCCACCTTTTAAAAAAAATAGCCGCTCCTCGCTCAACACAAAATCCTTCCACTCCCCGCTCAGCTCCGCTCCGCTCACAGGCTCTGGATCCATGTCACATAGTATAGCTTGCACTAAATTGCTTGATTGTTTAAATCTCACAGTCTGTAGGAAGCTAAAATCTTTGCTCATCCAAAATAGATGACTGCCAGCTAACAAGCAGCACAACAAAGCAACTCTTCCTTTATTCATGTACTGGTAACATAACAACTGGGCCTAGCATTAGTCCAACAGTGCAGTCTTAGCAAGACTATTAACATTTGTCACTGTATTTTGTAACATGTCTTGATTTTAATTTTTGCAATGAATTTTGGTTGTGATCTTGTTGTATTCAGGTTTTGGGTAGTTGGCTTTGCCAAAGTGAAATTAATTAATCCCACAGACAAAGTCCTGCATGCAACTAAACATCCTTTTTACTCATCTTTATACAACAGAGATCAGACACATACTCATATAATTTGGCTTTACACCTAGCTACTCATGCAAAGAGATAACCTAAGCTTTCACATGTTCTTAAACTCTGACCAACCACATGTGGTGAGGCGGAACCTCCCCGCTGTGATTTGGCTATCTTCTGTGTAGTTTTCCCTGGTCAGCCATTTTGTCCTGCACAGTGTGTGGCATTAGACATTGTAAACTCAAGCATGGCCACATCCAATCACACACACACACACACACACACACACACACACACACTTACACACACTATGAGGGGTGAAACATATCAGCGAACACACACACTGCATTCACTGTGTACTTGATAAGTGTACATTATATGTGCAACCATCACCGTGTACTTGCTTCGCGTGCACTGCGCGTGCATTCACCACGTACTTGTTACATGTGCAATGTGCGTGCAATGCCTGCACATGCCTAGACGTGTGGTTATATGAGGGGTGAAACGTATCAGCGAACACACACACACACTGCATTCACTGCGTACTTTATACGTGTATATGAGGGGTCAAACGTTTCACCCAACCACACTACAACGCGTCACTTGTGCCTACTTAGGACACATCAGATCTAATCAAACCGCGTGAGCGCACGCCTACATTTTACATAGAGTTACTATGGAGACACGAGTGTTACACACATGCCTGCTACATGACGCGCAGGCGTTGTGCGCTCCACTCACATGACGCGCTCACACGTCTTATCAGTACGCGTGTACAGCGCGTTAAAAACGCTACACATACACTACACCTGTGTGTGCGTGCGAATCTCGCACACACATAGTGCATGTACACATCATTAACACCTGAACGCGTCAAATTACTTTGGAAAACTGTCTGTCTCCATAGTTTACACGTGCAGGCAGGCGTGTGCAGGGGCGGAAATCCCGGGGGGGACAGGGGGGACATGATTCCCCCTTCAGTAAAGCTGTACCCCCCTAGAATAATTTGAGACACAATTAATAATTTCTGAACAATGCAGTAGTATTTATTGAAAGCACAATGTAAGCGGTGCTCATTATAATCACGCAATAATGTGCTATTTAAATCTTAAAAGATTTAATCCCCCCCTCCCATTCCTAGTAGTGGTATATCCCACACTCTTTCCAATGGGCGGGGCTGCTTGGCAGCAGTAGCAGCATGTGGCTGGAACTGCTGCCCACATCGCGCATCGCAGGGTAAGATGTTCACTCACACAGACACAGTTTAACTTACACAAGTTACAACACATCCCATTTACTGTTACAACAAGCCCCAGGCCCAGGCTGATAATATAAACTGTCTGCAACATTTCTCCTGCATTGTTCAAAAGCCTACTCAATTAGGAGTGCTGCTAAGCTAAAAGCTAATGATTAAGCTCAGAGTTTAGTGATAGAGAGGACAGGAGAGAAAGAAGAGGGAGAGGACAGGACAAGAGCAGTCAGTGGCGGAGCAATGGGTACCTGTCTGTAGGCTCTCCACCTGTCAGTGAGACAAACATGAATGGCATGCAGTCTAACTGACAAGGAGCGGTCATTACGCGCGACTATTACGCACGGTTGTGGCGGAGCGGCTCGTATGGGTACCTGTCTGTAGGCTCTCCACCTGTCAGTGAGACAAACATGAAAGACGTGCAGACGAGGAGCGGTTGTGATGGAGCGGCTAGTAGCTAATGGGTACCTGTCATAATTTGGTTGGGTCTAATTTTCGGGGAGCATGTGTCCTGAAGCTGAGGTGGTTGTGATGTAGTGACCTGAGTGGTTGAAGGTTTGGTCAGACTCTGGACAAGCAGGTAGAGGGGACTCCTTTGTGGGTTCAGCTCCTGGCAGCATAAGGCTTTATAGGAAAATGAGAGTGGGCCACTTGTTTTAATAAAACAATAAAAAACAATGAGTTGAACGTTCATTTCAAGCTTTTGTAGTACAACGAATTTCAGAGTTGTGCGAGTGACGGAGAGTGGGCGGCAGTGTTTGATGCAGGAAACACTATATAGACTTGAAAATCAATTTTGGAGTGGGGGTCATTCAGAAAGGCGGGGTTTTGGAATGGAGGGCTGTCCCCTGTTGGGACATTGTGCGCGCACAGCCCTTCACCACCTGGATCCTAAAAAACACCAGTTTTATTACATAATTATGCTTCCATGTTGCGCCGTTCAAATAACAAGAACTGCGGTTTAATACTCTTAATTATAACAGCCAGCTTATTGAAAAATGTCGGGTTTAAATCGGGCTCGGGCCCATAATTACAGTTAATTGGACGGGCCGAGCCGGGCCGGGCCGGGCCGGTCCTGGACATAACGTGCATGGGCTCGGGCCAAGTCGGGCTGGATTTTTGGGGCCGACCTAAGCTCTATTAGCTGCTCTCGTGGAAAGGGGGTCAGTTCCGAGGAACCCACATCCACTCGTTTCCCCTGAGCTGCCTCAAGAACTGCCTGCTCTCGCCCTGCAGCTACGCAAGTCCCTCCTGATCAAACCGCTGTTCCACCTCTGAGCGCAGCAGGTCCAGGGCCTCTGTATGTAGTCAGGCAGGCTGCATATCACATTAAAAGCACAGATCAATGCATTAATGATATGAAAGAGATAAATGTAAGTCAGACAAATTGAGGTTAAATTCAGATTCTTTATTTTTTTTTAGTTTTTTTTAGGCTGATGGGGTGCAGGGGGGATGGATGGGAGGGGGCCGCACCCCCTGCACCCCTAGTTCCGACGTCTATGCCCCGATGCGCGATGTGGGCAGCCGGGTCCAGCCACAGCTGCTACTGCTGCCAAGTACTAACAGCTGCTAGCCTCGCCCGTTGGAAAGAGTGTGGGATATACCACTACTAGGAATGGGAGGGGGGGACTAAATCTTTTAAGATTTTAAGGATGTCTGAAAAGCTGTTTCCATAAACAGTCAAATTCGCAGATGGGCAAAATGTGAAAAAAAATGTTTATGAAAACACAACTATTGATTAAAAACATACAGATGGAGGTTTGAAGCATTTAGGATCCAATTCAATGTGAGGGACATAGGCTATATTCACAACTAGGCTGTTGTAGCCTATATATTATCTTAGTTAAATATTTTTAAATCACAGCCAGACATCAAGGGTGGTCAGTAGTTTAAAAAAAATCATGCGTGTGTATATGCAGGCATATGTCTGCAGCGACTTGATTCATTTATTCATTCCACTTTTGCGAAGCACACACACACACACGCCTGCCTGCACGTGTAAACTATAGAGACAGACAGTTTGCCAAAGTAATTTGACGCGTTCAGGTGTTAATGATGTGTACATGCACTGTGTGTGCAAGATTCACACGCACACGCAGGTGTAGTGTATGTGTAGCGTGTGTAACGTGCTGTGCACGTGTACTGACAAGATGTGTGAGCGTGTCATGTGAGTGGAGCGAACAACGCCTGTGCGTCATGTAGCGGGCATGTGTGTAACACTTGTGTCTCCATAGTAACCCTATGTAAAATGTAGGCGTGCGCTCACGCGGGGTTTGATTAGATCTGATGTGTCCTAAGCCGGCGCAAGTGACGCGTTGTAGTGTGGTTGGGTGAAACGTTTGACCCCTCATACACACACACCCTCCCTCTCACACACACACACACACACACACACACACACACACACACTCTCCCTCTCACACACTCACACACATATACACACCCACACTTGTACATGGATATAAAGTGTGTAATTTTGATTATAGTTATGATTTAAACTATTAATCAGAGATCCAATTTGATAATTTAGTATATTTGATGAGACTGAATTAATTTATTTACTATCGTTTTTCTCTTTTCGGGAATGTTGCCCCATGGGTTGGTTTAATGTAAATTAAAGCATATAATTTAAAAGAATGAATAATTATTTTTAATATATTGTTTTCCTATAGCCATTTTAATACTTTGAACCACAAGTTCCCAACATTATATTTTGAGAAATTAAGATACTATGCAGTTATACATTATCTTAATAATGAAAATGTGACCTAAAATAAAGCTTTATTTCAACTAACTACTAACATAAACTGACCTCTTCCCCGGAGCTGTTTTGTTTTTTCTTATCACGGGCTGTGGTTGCACCTGCTGTTGTGGTCCTGCCTGCTGCCCATTGCTGTTATTAGTCATATTTCTACTATTATTATACACATTATGATTATAATTATGACATACCTATACTCTCATATACATACATAGTATATATCTCAACAATCGAAATCCAAATTGCTACTACTTAGTCATATTTGCTACCATGGTGTAACAGCAAATATTAAGATATGAACTGGAGAGCTTTTAGTTTGGTTCCAGCTAACACTGACTAAATCTTTCTTTCTGCTCATTGCTAACATTTAACTGTTTACCGGAAGCTTCAAGTTCACAGCAAAAACATCAACACTTCAAAATAAAAGCACCAGATTTCTTTATTTTATTTATTATTTGATTGATTTAATCATAACGATACTTAACTTTAATGTAACAGTATTTTTTTAATACTTTATTATAACTGTACTTTGTTTAACTTCATTATGACAATAGTTAATTTTTGCTATAGTAGCTTCTTTAATTTAACGTAATTGTCACTGCAGTTCATTGAATAATTTTGTATTCTAATAGTCTACAGTAGTTTAGAGGAGATTTCAAAATATTGAGATATATATTGTGTATTGCGTATTGTATTGTGTAAAGCCTAAAAATATCACAATTATCCATACTCCTCAGCCCTAGTTGTTAACTTACTTCTAATGTGATAAAAGGGGCATTGCCATCCATATGAGTGAAATGTTAGACTTTAATACTCCACTGTGACAACTGCAATATGCAAAATATTTTTTCACGACAAACAGAAATCTTGCGTTTTTATCAAGAAATAATTCAAATGGAAATTTTTTTATATAATTTATTTTCCCCATTAGAGAGCGATTTATGGTTGTGCATTGACCCTATGCACGTAGCCTACGCACATCACCTACACATGTCGCCTATGCTGTTGTGAGCATTTTCACTGTGTGTGTCTGTGTCACTCTGCAGTTACACCTCCAAAACACTAGTCAGCGTCAGAGGTTTCTGTGAAGTGCTGTTAAGTTTAGTTGATTCCAAAACCCTATATAACACTCCTCAATATGGTGGACTGAAGCTCCCCAGTTTTAAACTTTTCTACTGGGCTGCCCAGTTAAGAGCTATCTGGTTTTGGCAGACAGAGATGAGCAACCCTCCTGCTTGGAGGCAAATAGAACAGTTCCACGCAGCAGATGTGCCGCTAGCCAGCATCCCCTTCATCCAGTCATATTATACTTTGAAGAATAAAATGGACAACCCATTTATAAATCATACATCCAAATTATGGTCAGTTATACAATCGCGTCTCAAAAGTGTAAACTCACTACACAGAAACACCCCTTTCCATAATAATCCCACTTTGCTGTCTGTACTAAGGGATGGGCTCACAAAGATGTAGCATAATAAAGGAATTAAAACATTTGGAGACCTTTATGAAAATAACATACTCAGATCTTTCGAACAGTTACGAGACGCCCTCAGCCTCCCTGCTGCACATTTCTTTAAATACCTACAGATTAGGCACTACATTAGCACACAACGGGCCACCCAAATCCTCTAGACTTTCCTTTAACTGATGAAATCTTTAAAAACATTCAACACCCGAAGGGTATTTTATCCTTAATCTATGGCAGAATATTAGTCCTCTCAGCAAACAAAACCTTCAAATCCAGGGCTAAGTGGGAGCAAGACCTTAATTTCACTTTTGAAGACGGTGATTGGGAAGAAATTTGTCTGGGAGCTCAAAATTTCTCTTAAAATAGCCGCCACAAACTTTTACAGATCAATCTCATCCATAGAATTTATTTTACACCAGAAAGACTCCACAAGATGAACAGTACCATCTCAGAACTGTGTCCTAGATGTAAGATAGAAACGGGAAGCCTCATCCATATGTTTTGGACTTGTACAAAATTGGGACAATATTGGGGCTATATTTTGGATGCACTAAACAAGATCACAGGAGCTGAGATCCCTCACTCGCCAAGACTGGTTCTGTTAGACTCGTCGACCCTGCCTATTAACAGGAGGAAAAGTATACGCTTTATTAAACTAGCTCTGATTGGGAAACAAATGCATAGCTATATTATGGAAGAGTGAGGACCCTCCTACTGTCTCTATGTGGCTGAAAGAAACTTCTTCATATATGGCCTCTGAAAAGATTATGTTCAACTTAAAAAAAAAAAACAACCATCTTTTTGACAAATGTTGGAGTGGCTTTAAGGGATACTTACAAAACATCACACGGTCGGCTGGGCAAAGACCACTAATGGTGTAACAACAACAGGTATCAGAAAAATTTTCCCAACATGATGTATTTGATGAAAAGACTGTACTCCACTGTTGATGTCTTGTCTGCTACTGCCTACGTACTGTAACCCTCCGCTTTAATTTAATTTAATTTAATTTAATTTTTATTTTTATTTATTGTACTTCTTATTGTACTTTTTACCACTCTTATATTTATCCACTTTTTATTTTATTTATTTATTTTATTTTTTTTGGGGGGGGGGGGGGTAAGCGATGGATTAGCTGGGGAGGGATCGGGAGGGTGATGACTGGCATGGGTTGGTTTGGGAGGGAGGGCTTCAATAAAGATATTATTAAAAAAAAAGTTTAGTTGATTCAAAACACACATTAAACATGGCTTAAAAGAATTAATTTGAAAAAGAAGTACACAAATTGGCTTCACTACAACTTGCAGCATTCACAGACAAACACTAGTATTAATCTGGACACATTTTCCCCACAAATACAACATGCTAACGTTATTAGCACAAGCCTATGGCATTTTACATTGTATAAATTAGCCTAGCAACTAGCAATCTTTTCTTCTTCTCATATAAAACCAGGGACATAAAACCAGGGACAATGACAAAAACAAAGGTAACGGCATGCAGTTTGGCTCCATTACAACTCAAAAGGTTCACTGACAAAACAACTGCCCTGTACTAAACACGTTTGTAATGGTTTTGGGTCCGTGTAGCTCTTTGGAGTTAGAGGACAGGCAGAAACTCACTTTCACACACGTGTGGGATTTCACAAATGCTCATCGTTTATTTTTACGTCCACTTAAAACACTCCAACCTTACCAAGCCCGGTTGTACAGCTACTACAATTCCACACATGAACACAATAGTTGCCACACGTACTTACAACCATTACTGTTGTGTTGAGAGACATAAAGGAAAGTGGGAGCACATAGGTGTAGTCCGACCAGCGTTTGGGTGCGCTCTCAACAGACAGAAATGATAACAAGCGCTGCTTGATGACGTTACTGTTAAGCGACACAGTATACATCATGTTAAAGGCACATTTCATATATTCGACTGTTACAAGTTTTTTAAACAAATACATGCTAACGTTATTATCACAAGCCTATGGTATTTTACATTGTATTGATTAGCCTAGCGGCCAGCGATCTTTCCTTCTTCTCATATGAAACCTGGATAAGTCCCAAAGTATAAATCCCTGAAGGATAAGCCACACACTAAAAGTAAATACAAGCTCCATGTCCCCTGAGGGAAATGGTGTCAGTATACAGCGACAGACAGGAGGTCTGTGTCACTGTGATGCATAGTTACAATTCTGGGAAGGTGCATGTCAGGCTACGTCATAGGTCATGGCATAGGCTCCAAATCGACGTGGAGCCTACGCCGTAACCTACGCGTCGATTCAAGGCAGAACTATAAATAACGTGTAAGGCAAACACACAAGAATGTTAAGGTACAGATTTTGGCTGCTGACGCAAGATTTTAGAAGTGGAGAAATTGTAATACTGATGCCAAACATTAGGCAGTACTGCTGAATGACTAGTCACTCCCTACCTTTATCAATACTTTTCTTGGCTTTCATCTGTGGGGGTAGTGGAGAAGACAACACTCCCTCATGCTCACTGGGTGAACGATGTTCTTCCTTTTCCTTGTTCCGGATGTCTTTCTCCTCCAGGTAGCGGGCCATGAAGAAATTACTGCACAATAACAGAACACAAAATTAAATTTTGGGTCACGAAAAGAACAAACTCTAAACAAAGCTGATCTGTAAAGAAGGTTCTTCATGAGGCAAAAATTATACAAGCCACCAAATAAATGTAAGTGTTAAAGTACTAAGCACCTAATATGTCAACTAGAACACATGTGATCTCTCCTGATGATCTTAGGTCAACCTCATTTAAAAGGGAGATGCCACAAGGTTCTGTTCTTGGTTTATTATTATTAAATAATTATTGTCAAATTTCATAGCTTCCTCTTAGAGGTGTGCTGCTTTCTGACTGGCACCTGGTATCTTTTTATAATGTCCCAATCTCATCTGTGCCCAGCAATGTCCAAAACATAGCAAAATGAGAAAATGCAGACAGAGGACAGAGTTTCTGCAGATAAATACACCACCACACACTTCTAGTGGATCTTAAGGAGGATTACTTTTGTATGAGTCCAGATGGGGCATTCTACCAATTTTATGCAAAGTGCTGTCCCTTAACAAAAAAACAACAAAAATAATAAAATTGAGTATTCAGACATAGATATTTACAAAGATTATGTTATGACATATTCAAACCCAGGACATTAAATGAAAAAGTGATAAGCTAAATATATACAAAATCACCATTTATAGGGTACTTTCTATTGGGAAGTAGCTGTCCTCAACCCTGACCTCTAAAATGCAATTCATGTAAATAACCCTTAAAACATTTTTCATATTTTTTTCGAAAGTGTAATTTAAAACATCTTTGTGATTAAGTTTAGGAGGAGCTATATGTAAGAAATATAAAGGAAACAGTCATACAATCCTCCTAATATGTCACAGACACTAAGGAATAATACTGATCTCACCGACAACAATAGTACAGCCAGAATATTCGCATTTAAAAAAAGGTTTTACGGTCCGCAAATCATGTTTATGTTTTGAATTTGTGAAGGCCTGTTGCGCCACCCACAGTTGTCTACCAGTCACACAGTCAATAGAGTCTCAGCATCAGTTACAGTTACGACTGAGCTACAGCAGCACGGCAAGCAGCATTAGCAGTGTCCCGGTACATAGCATTAGCAGCCGGCTCCTCATGAGCTGTATTCCGGCAGCAGCGTTAGCAGCAGAGAAGCCGGACTTGCTCGAATGGTCCGCTGGAAAACCGAAGATCAAGGACATGGCGACGCGGCCCTGCCATGGCAGCCGCCAATGGGCAAACAAATCAGTCTCCAGCGTGCCGCTGTCCAGCAACCTCTAATCTGTAGGGGTGGGGGGGGCGGACACGACTCACGGCAGTATTTTGAATTTGAGTGCAGTAACAGTTTTGGCCACATTCTTACATACAGCGCCTTTAAATAGAAGTTGAGAGATTTAGATTTATTGTGGGATTAATTTTTAAATTAAGAAACTATGCTAAAAAAAAAATAGTGTCCCTTGTTTTCATGTCACTACCGAAACACAAGAGTTTTAATGCACCGGTTGAGTCTGGATTTTAGCCACACCCCTGAATTTCTGAGAAGGGAGATAGTACTGCACCCCTGTCCCAGATGGCTGCATGGTAAGTCGCTGACTCCCATCATTTTTTAAATAAATGTCTTCCAAAGTCTGAAAATCAGTGTGTAACTTTTAAAAACTGTCACTACCGAACACATGATCTCTTCAATTATGTAAAAATTTGGGGGGTTTATGCAAAATTATGTTTTTCTGTGTGAACAACTCTTTAAACATGGGCTTGTTAGCCATGGGACTGCTAGCATTCTTTAGTTATCCTGAAAAATAGCTAGGATTGTCACTACCGAAACAGTCACTACAGAAACCTATGGTAAAGTTTTGGTAGTGACATGATCATTTCGGTAGTGACAAAATGGGACGGTCAGTAGTTAAACCCCATAATTTTGTGGTCCAAAGTCTTGCTCTGTTCTACTCTGCTCTGCTTTGCACTACTCTGCTCTACTCTACTATACTCTGCTCTACTCTGTTCTACTATACTCTTCTCTACTCTACTCTATTCTGCTCTGCTTTGCTCTACTCTACTATGCTCTGCTCTGCTATAGTCTATACTCTGCTTTACTCTGCTCTACTCTACTCTACTCTACTCTGGTCTGGTCTACTCTACTCTGGTCTACTCTATAATCTACTCTACTCTACTCTATACTGTATTCTGCTCTGCTTTGCTCTACTCTACTATGCTCTGCTCTGCTATAGTCTATAATCTGCTTTACTCTGCTCTACTCTACTCTACTCTATACTCTATTCTACTCTGCTCTTTTCTTCTCTACTTTGTTCTACTCTGCTCTGCTCTACTCTACTCTACTTTGCTCTACTCTATTCTGCTCTGTTCTGCTCTACTCTGCTCTGTTCTACTCTGCTCTACTTTGCTCTACTCTGCTCTACTCTGATATACTCCGCTCTGCTCTACTTTGCTCTACTCTACTATACTCTGCTCTACTATACTCTTCTCTACTCTGCTCTACTCTACTATGCTCTGCTCTACTCTATTCTGCTCTGCTGTACTCTACTATGCTCTGCTCTACTCTATAATCTGCTCTACTCTACTCTACTCTGGTCTACTCTACTCTGCTCCGGTCTACTCTATAATCTACTATTCTCTACCCTACTCTACTCTGGTCTATTCTACTCTGCTCTGCTCTACTCTATACTCTACTCTATTCTGCTCTGCTCTGTTCTACTCTGCTCTACTTTGCTCTACTCTACTATATTCTGCTCTATTCTATAATCTGCTCTACTCTACTCTACTCTACTCTGGTCTACTCTATAATTTACTCTTCTCTACCCTACTCTACTCTACTCTGGTCTACTCTATAATCTACTCTTCTCTACCCTACTCTACTCTGGTCTACTCTACTCTGCTCTGCTCTACTCTATACTCTACTCTTGTCTACTCTATTCTGCTCTGCTCTGTTCTACTCTGCTCTACTTTGCTCTACTCTACTATATTCTGCTCTACTCTGTTCTACTATACTCTGCTCTACTCTACTCTACTTTGCTCTTCTCTGCTCTACTCTGTTCTCCTCTCCTCTATTATACCGAAGCAGGACAGTCACTACCGAAACAGTGCAGTCACTACCAAAACACTGGGTGTTTTGTAAAAAATAAAGTATACTGAGTTATCAACTAAAGTATTATGATGCTAATCGGTTACATTTATGTTCTGTTTCATCAATTATTAACTCTGAAATCAATCTGATCAGTGTTATGCATTTTACAAAGAAAGACTGCATTTAGATTTTGAAGAATTCTATAATTTGAACTTCAAAATTTGTTAAAATATTAATATTTATAGATTTAATTGTGAAAACCTTCAGTCAAAATTTGTAAAAAATTAAATCTTTAGACAAGGGAAGGAACAAGCATAACAGGTTGATATATTTTTTTTGTATAATATAATACTATATGTTTTGGTAGTGACAAATTTGGGGAGAGGAAAAACATTCCAAAACAGCCTGAAAATACAATATAAAAATTTTACTTCATTTCGTCATTTTACTAGATATGTGACCTTTACATATGGTACAATATATATATATAGGGACAAAGTTTTGGAAATAAAACATACAAAATTTCAAAATATTTCCAGCCTAACTTTGCACACATTTCGGTAGAATGCCCCATACATGTTTTTTAGAAAAATCCTGCATAGTGTTCCTTTAAGGATGCAGACTGAGTATAACATAGCAGACACAGTATATTTTAGTCTAAAACTGCATTTTCCATTGGGATAAATAAAGTACTTTATCAATCTATCCAAACTAATGAACTACAACTAATATAAGACATTATGTATTTGTTATTTCTGAAATATTTCCACTGCATGTAGTTCAAAATTTGAATCCATTACAAGACAGGCAGGGCAACACAAATATGGCATTGTTCACCCCAGCCCCTGTACTGATGCCTCGTAACTCATTAAGCTTTTCTATTGGATCATGAGACATAATTCAGAAGCAAACCATGAGAGGGGCTTAGTGCATCATGATGATATGATAGGCTACAATACAATGACAAACAAATGCAAAGCATTAAAGGACAACTTCGGTATTTTTCAACCTGGGCTCTGTTTCCCCATGTGTATGTGTGTGTATGATTCATGGGTACCACTCGTTCTAAAATTGGTTCAGTATTGAGCCGCGAAACGAGCTAAAATGGTAATGGGGACAAATTCGTCCGTATAAAAGTGCTTTTTTTTTTGCCACTGACCGGTTCAGATCGCCAGTGCTATCTCTGTAAATAGCATGCTAACTTAGCCTTTCCCTTACCTCTGGGCTGTGTGATGTCATGAGCTTTGCTCCACTGTGTCTGTAGCTGTCTCTACTCGTGGGACAGCCGTTTTCTTGAGGAAGAGGTGTTTCGGGATTAGATGTCTTCTCTTCTTCAGCTGGCAGTAGTCATCTTAGGAGAAGTGAGCATTGCAGACCTGATGGTCTGCAAGGCGCAGTGTCTGGAGAGGAGTGTTAGCATCCATTTGTAGCACAACTAGCAACAACTTGAGCATCTCGCCATCCAACAAAGGTAGCCTGTGAAAGCTGTACGGGGTGTTGCGCGACATCCTGTTCTTGCGTTCGGGTAAAAGGCCCATTTATTTGAGCACTCCAAAAACTCTGGTAACACTCCAGGGGGTAGCATGTAAAAGACTCCGTCCTCTGACTCTTCTAGCGTAACACACACTTCACACACACACATACTCATTTACATTACCAAGCGGGGACGCCTTCCGCCTTTCTGCTCCAACACTGACTGACAGCTGACTCCACTCATTCACACTCACCACTGCCCCAGGGCCGCTACCATATGCTATTTACAGAGATAGCACTGGCAATCTGAACAGGTCAGTGGCGAAAAAAGCACTTTTATAGGACATATTTGCCCCCATTACCATTTTAGCTCGTTTCGCGGCTCAATACTGAACCAATTTTAGAACGAGTGGTACCCATGAATCATACGCACACATACACATGGAGAAATAGAGCCCAGGTTGAAAAATGCCGAAGTTGTCCTTTAACCCTGGCATGACCCCATTCCAGGAGGTCAATGCATAGCTAACTATATGCAACCCCACTGGATCCTAATGCACAAAAACAAAGCACTACATATTTATTCTTGTTTGTTTGTTTAGCTTGTAGTTTTTGATTAAGATGACTGAACTCAAGACTAATGTGAATAACTATCAGAGTTGTTAACTTAATGAATTTCAGACTTCCAACATTTCTTATGTATTTTTACAAACCAAGGGTAATGTATTTTAAAATACAGTCTGCTCAGAAAGAGTCCTAGAACCGGGGAAGTACTGTATGCATGTTTTTTTTTGTGTACTGCAAAGCTAACTCATTAAACAGCCCCACCAACAGATGCAATGAATAAGACATTTTTATATAAATGAAAAATTGCAAGTATTTTGCTTTTCCCAGAATTTACTCTCACATTATAAAAGCTTTTCCAGCACCATTTATTACAAAGTACACCAAAATGTTCCACTGTAACAGAATAATTTAAGGCTAGTAATTTTTGGAAACAGACTGACCACCACAATTGAATATAAGACAACATACCAAATAGTAGCCAACATGAAAAAAATATTTTATACAAAGTGTGGACAAATATGAAACAACAATGATTATTACAAAAAACAGCACCAAAATCTCTTCTTACCCCTCCAGAGACATATACCTCAAATAATAACTTGAAAAACATTTGAACACTACCTGAGAATATGGTCGACATCGGATTGATCACAGGGGTTTTGGCCCTTCAGCATGTTGTTCAGATGTTCATTAATCCACTGGGCAGCAGTCATCACATGGTCAGCCCTCTCCTGACTCTTCGCTCTCCAGTCCAGTGATGTCTCGTTAGGCCCAAAGTGACTGGAGATGGCAGCTGAGAACATGCTCTGAATACCAAGACAGGATAAAAAAGTTCTTCAAAAGAGGAATATGGTATTTGCCACAAAATTGTTATGTTGATATGAATGACATAGTTACAGGTCCCCACTTCTCAAGATCCTCCCAACATCCGCACAAATATTACATACACACACACACACTCCAGAAACAAATCCTTTTCTTTTTTTTAATTTAGATTGTTATTGGTAAAAAGTTACAATGGGCGAAATTCACATGACATAACATAACAGAGGTTACCAATACAATATTTTTCTTTTTTCTTTTTTTTTAAACAAAGAAAGGAAAGGAAAAAAAAGTTATAATAATAATAATCATAACAATAATAATAAATAAAAATAAAAGTGAAAAAAAGAAGAGAAGGCACAGAGTGAATTTACAGAGACAGTACATTTCTCAGTGTAACAAAAGTTGGGTTTGGGGGGATATATCAGGCGAAGGCCCAAAGTGACTGGAGATGGCAGCTGAGAACATGCTCTGAATACCAAGACATGATAAAAAAGTTCTTCAAAAGAGGAATATGGTATTTGCCACAAAATTGTTATGTTGATATGAATGACATAGTTACAGGTCCCCACTTCTCAAGATCCTCCCAACATCCGCACAAATATTACATACACACACACACACGCTCCAGAAACAAATCCTTTTTTTTTTTTAAATTTAGATTGTTATTGGCAAAAAGTTACAATGGGCGAAATTCACATGACATAACATAACAGAGGTTACCAATACAATATTTTTCTTTTTTCTTTTTTTTTAAACAAAGAAAGGAAAGGAAAAAAAGTTATAATAATAATAATAATAATCATAACAATAATAATAAATAAAAATAAAAGTGAAAAAAAGAAGAGAAGGCACAGAGTGAATTTACAGAGACAGTACATTTCTCGGTGTAACAAAAGTTGGGTTTGGGGGGATATATCAGGTGAAGAGGGCACAAGATATTACATTACTTTACAAAACAGGCAAAATGGACCATTTACGTAGTTTCCAAGGAGTCTCTCAAGATCCTGGAGTATGGAAGAGAATCGTGACCAATATTTAAATTAAAATGCATTTGCAGAAATGCTTTTTCATTTTAAGAATATGGCTGCATTATTTGACTCATAAATAAAATTAATAATCAATCAACCTATTTGCATTTTCATTTTCTTCTTCAAGACTGCACATTTTATGCCATAATCAAAAAGAAAACAAAGAGGACATTGCTATTTCATTTTCGTGGTCTGCCCCGCAAAATAGTGCCCATAATTCGAAAACGATGTGGCAATCTGAGCGGCGCAGGAGAGTGACGTCAGGAGCCAAAGTGAAGGGAATAGCGGAGCTGTTCGGCATAGGCCAACAGACCATCTGTCGGAGGATGCAAAGCAACGGATTTAGGTAACGGTAACAGGCTCCTTATTACTATTATTTGTAAAGGGACCGTGTTCACTACTAAAGATATTTGTTGCCATTTGATGCCTTGTGCCAGAGTTAAAGCCTGATCATTGTTGATGTGACTGCTGTAGTGTAAGGCACACCTGGATTTATCAGTTTGGCCAATATCCATATTCACAGCAGCCATTTCGATGTCACTCACCAGGTACAGCTGATGATTTCCAGACCAAAGAGTGTTCAAAACTCACAATTATTCCCATTCCCACACATCTGCAACTTACCTTACATACACACGTCTGTCTGGAGTAAAATCTAAATAATAATTTAATATCAATAAATCATTGCATACATAAGTAATCATCTTAAATATTTAGGCTAATATCATTTAGATCTGCCCTGTTAAAGTGTGTGTATAGCGCACTGAATGAGTGTTTTGACCTTAAATGTGAGCGCATTGTGTTTTCTTATGACAAGCAGTAATAACATTTTTGACGGTTTTGTGTGTGTTTTGGTGTGTTTTGAACACTTTTTGGTCTGGAAATCATCAGCTGTAGCCTACCTATATATATGTATATATATATATATATATATATATATATATATATATATATATATCCCACTCTGGGGTTGAGGTGAATAAAAGATCTGTGTTGTGACCTAAATAACATGCTCTTGCTATCTGCAGAAAGTATTAAAGCATGAAATCCCGCATTTTTAATGTACGAAAGCATCTTGTATCATAACTACATGTGTGCTGTTTGTAACAAACCAAACTGCGTGAAAATCAGTTGAAAATTCAGTGAGTTATTCTATTTTACTTATGCTTACAGCTCCTTCCTCAATAGAAGTGAATGCACTGTGGAAGCGAGACCCATCCAAGATGGTGGCCGGGCTAGGACGTCGGCTCCAATAGGCAGCGGCAGTCAATGCGGCGTCTATGTATATATGTCGATGGGTCGGACGCCCAGTAATGCGTGGCTTGGTAACTGATTGTCTGTGTGCGCTGATTGCTTGTTAATCTCCTGACTTTTGAAATATGTTGAAAATGTAATGTGTAAATTGTAAATTTAAATTGGTATGTGTTGAGCACATCTTAAAGTATTTCACTTTGACATTTAGTGAATTATGCAATGAATGTTGATTGTATTGGGTGTGTCACAGAAGTAATTAGTAGATTGGGAGAGCAGTTTGAATATAACATGATTTGAAACATTTCATATTTACAGATTCAATTCAAGCCTTATACTCATACATACTTTTAATTGTAAGCATTTTTTGTCATTTGTGAAAGTGTAATTTTGTAATTTCACTTTATTAAAATTGACCATAAAATTTAATGTTAAAACCTTTTAAAAAATTAAGGTTAAAAAGCCTGTAAAAATCTGTATTTAAGTTTAAGAAGTAATTCATGTTAAAATACATTTAATGGTAAAATACAGAAATTGAGACAATTTAAGTTAAATTAAATTTAAGTTAAAATATACATTTAAAACAACAATAAATATTTAAAAAGTAGTGAAATACCTTACCTGAAACTATGCTAAAACCATTTACAGCAGTGGGTAACTTTATTTGCACTTGATTTGTAATTTAATGTAAATATCATTGGGTTTCACAATATTGAAGTGTTTATTTTTTGGCATTTTGTATACTTATTTTCTGTTGGTGATTTGCAATAGCATTTGCATTGTGTACAGACTTTAAACTTTTTCTCTGGTTTCTGTTTCTTTTATTGAAAGGTTTTTCACCTACACATGGCAAATGGCATAATCTGCTTGCGCCTGAAAAATAAAAGAAGGAAAAGGAAAAGCGGCCTGGTCATTGAGTGAAATCTAGTTAAGACCTCTGGTAGATGCCTCTCTCCCTTTCAAGTGGGGATATTGTATGGAAAACATTTAAGAACTTGACAAACATATTACAAAAGGCAAATTTTCACATAATCTGCCAAAATACACCTGGAGCTCTGGTGTTAATAAGCTGCATCACTGGAGGGAGGTTGGAGGGCGGAGGATATGAGTTAATATCTGCTATCTCTGCCTCACCCTTCCTTATCCACAACACCCTTCTCGCGACAACCCTTTCTTCTCACAAACTACTTAGGGTGCGATCACACAGAAAGCATTTTAGCAGCTAAAATCCGCTTTTTGTTATTGTTTTTTATGAGAATTAAGCTCTGAACTCCTAAGGCTGAGAAAACTTCAACTCAAAGCGGAAAACGCCGCACATCATCTCTTTTTCATTATCTTCTTTCCCATTATCCAATCAGATGAATTGAGAGGCAGCTGATCTACTGTGGTAGTCACAACAACAATTTTACAGTTCTCTACAACCGGAAGAACTACCATCCCAAAAATTCCATTTCTAGAGTACTACCTAAAATATGTGAAATTCAACATAATTATAAATTTACACATCTTGTAGGAGACAAACACAGAAAAGAAAAATTCAAAGATAAGGTTCAGTCCCGTTGTAGGTGTCCTTTTCTTTTTTAGGCCAAAGCTAAAAGCATCTTTAGCCTAGTAAGGAGGGATCCTCACTATCGCTCTGCCAGTCAAGTAAAAAAAAAAAAAAGTTAGTCAAGGCCTGAGTGATAGTGTCAAAGTCGAAGTCTATGAAGCCTGAAGGTCAGCTGGATGTCCTCAGGGTCCCTCTGCCTCCTGCAGAAGGCAGATCTTGGTGATTGGCCTTTCCAGACAGATGGTCTTGGTCTTGATTCGTATCTGATGCACAAGTCCTCTTCTGTCTGGTTTAGTTTGTACAATCCTTCCTGTGAGCCATGAGTTTCGAGGTTCTGAGTCATCAACTATTATAACAATATCTCCAGGAAGGACATCCCGCTTTACAGTAGACCATTTCTGACACTCCTGCAGTAGAGGTAAGTACTCTTTGACCCACCTTATCCAAAACAAGTCAGCCATGTACTGAACTTGTTTCCATTTACAACAAGCATATATATCCTCCTTTTGGAGCTGACCTGGTGGCAACGATGGCTTTGTCTTGAGTAGCAAAAGATGGTTAGAAGTTACTGCCTCCAGGTCACTGGGGTCAGTAGATGCTCTGATAATAGGACGGCTATTGATGATAGCTTCTGCTTCGCAAAGAGATGTGTGAAGGCCTTCCTCTTCAAGGTTCTGCACCTTCAAGATGGATTTAAGGACTTTCCTCACGAATCTTAACAATCTTTCCCATACTCCTCCATGATGTGATCCAGTGGGGGGGTTGAATGTCCACTTAATCCCCTTTTGAAGGAGGATGTCATTGATTTGAGCAAGATTCCAATCTTCCATCGCCTTCCACAATTCATGCTCTGCTCCAACAAAGTTGGTTCCATTATCCAATCTTAATTCAAATATCTGTCCATGTCTTGCTGTAAAACGTCAGAGAGCATTGATAAAGGAATCTGTGTCCAATGATGATGCTATTTCAATGTGGACGGCCCTTATTGATAAACATGTGAAGAGTACTCCATACTTCTTCACTGTACTTCTTCCTTGTTTAACTTCAAAGGGTCCAAAATAATCTACGCCAACACGAGTGAAGGGAGGGTCATTTGGAGAAACTCTGTCCCAAGGCAAATCTGCCATCAGCTGTTGCCCAGGAGCTGCATGCAGTCGTCGACAGACAATACACTTGGACAGGATTTTCCTAATGGCCACACTTGCACAAGGGATCCAATATTTCTGACTGAGACTTGATAACATGTGGTTGCAACCACCATGGACATTATCCTTCAGCACATCCATGGCTACATGGATGTGCTGAAGGATAATGTCAGAAATATGGAGGTCTTTCGCTAGAATGGCCGGATGTTTCGATTCCTCGGGCACAGCGGCTCTACTCAGTCATCCTCCAATTCTCAGAACACCATCTTTAAATACTGGACTGAGCTTGTAGATGTGACTGGATCTATTCACGCTTTCTCTCTTTTGCAGGCTGTTGAATTCATTTGGAAATCTCTTCCTTTGACAAAAGCAGATAATCTCCATCTCAGCCTTTCTGAGGTCCTCAACTGAAAGAGAACCACTTATCCGCTGTGAGGGTCCTAAGCACAGAGGGATGTCGTATGCTGTAAAGCCCTGTGAGGCAAATTGTGATTTGTGATATTGGGCTTTATAAATAAAATTGAATTGAATTGTCAGCCTTGGCCTTGATACTCTGCATCCCCCTTTTCATCTCCTTTTCCTGTTGGTCTTTATCTAAGCCAGACTAAGCAAGACACACTCTCCTGCTTCCTTTTCTGGCTGAGACCCAGTAGCAGGCTCTTAAACTTGAGAATCCAACCAACCATCCTCTTCAGACAGACCCAAGAAGAGAAATGACTGATCAAGTGGGTCACTGCATCCACCTCCTCTTCAGGCTGAACCGCATTCATCATCAAACTCACCTTGACCTCAGGGTCATCAGGGGACATTCTCTCAGGGCCATCAGGGTTCACTGGCCATTTCTCTTCAGGCCCAAGGAGAAACTGAGGTCCAAACACGCAGATGTCTTCTCTCAGAAGCAGTCCCACCTTGGCTCCCCTGGAAGCCAAATCACCAGGGTTACTTGTGGTGTTGACATATCTCCACTGAGATGGATTTGATACGCTGAGTATCTTTGAAACCCTGTTGGCCACAAAGGTTCGAAACCTTGAAGTTTCATTTCTGATGTATTTCAGTACAGAAGTACTATCTGTCCAAAAAATTGAGTCCTGAAGCTGCATTTGAAGCTCCTTTCTCCACATTTTTTCCATAAGACCAGCAACCATGGCAGCCGTTAACTCCATCCGAGGGATAGTGACTGGTTTCAGTGGGGCTACTCTGGCTTTCCCCATTATGAAAGCACAGTGTACCTGTCCGTGGATGTTATGCAGTAACGGGAACACTATTCCGTAACCGCTTTTACGCGCATCTGCAAAGTGGTGTAGCTAAGCAGATGTTACTTCTCCAAAATCTTATGCAGTAGAGTCCGGTACATCCTCGTCCCAACCAAGTTTCTTTCTGCACAGGTCTTGGAGAATCTTTTTGGTGGATAGGACCACAGGTGCCAAGATGCCCAACAGGTCATAGATTGAACTGACAGTGGAAAGGATCCAACCAGTGTGCTGGTGAGATCAGGTCCCTGCAGCAGCTGCGCATTTAGTGATGTTGCCCAGAACGTAGCTCCACAGTCAAATACGACCCTAATTTTACTCTTTCTCAGGTGGTATACACCATTATGTGGTATATATTGCATTCCAGATCCTCAGCCGGGATCTTCTCCGCATAGCCTTTACAGATGATGTCCTTCATGAATGTGATGTAGTCAGCATGAAATGAAGCATCTTTGACAAACCTCCTTTTCAATCAATCAATCAATCAATCAATCAATCAATCAAATAATCCATCAATCAACCAATCAATCAAATAATCAATCAATCAATCAATCAATCAAATAATCAAATTTATAAAGCCCAATATCACAAATCACAATTTGCCTCACAGGGTTTTACAGCATACAACATCCTTTTGTCCTTAGGACCCTCACAGCGGATAAGGAAAAACTCCCCCCACAAAACCCTTTAACGGGGGAAAAAAAGATGGTAGAAACCTCAGGAAGAACAACTGAGGAGGGATCCCTCTTCCAGGACGGACAGATGTGCAATAGAAGTCAGATACAGAACAGATCAACATAATAAATTAACAGTAATCCGTATGACACAATGAGACAGAATGACAGTAGCTTACAACAACATTAATGAAAGTAATAATATTATAGTTATAATTCTGGCTATTGTGGTACAATATGTTGAAAGTATATATTAATATCTGATAGTATACATATGTGAGAATAATCATATGTGTATAATAACAGTAGAAGTGTGACTAATGATAACAGCAGCAGCAGGAGGCATCTGGCAGGACCACGGCAGCAGCACAACCACACACGTCACACCATCCAGACACCACTGCGATATAAGTTAACATGCGAGACAGTGGAGCACAAAGGCTCTGGAGAAGAAGCCAAGTTAGTGACATGCAGTACGGCCGAGTTAGCAAGATGCAGTAACAGGACATGAGAGAGAGAAAGAGAGAAGGAGAGAAGGTGCCCGGTGTATTATAGGGGGTCCCCCGGCAGACTAGGCCTAAGTCAGCCTAACTAGGGGCTGGTACAAGGCAAGCCTGAACCAGCCCTAACTATAAGCTTTATCAAAGAAGCAAGTCTTAAGTCTAGTTTTAAATGTGGAGACGGTGTCTGCCTCCCGGACCGCAACAGGAAGATGATTCCACAGAAGAGGAGCCTGATAGCTGAAGGCTCTGGCTCCTGATCTACTTTTGGAGACTTTAGGGAGATTATGTGCATCAAGCACCCAATGCCACTGTCGCTCCACAGGGTCAATATCCTCTGATGACCTGGGAAGATTCCCAAGGATATTGACGGGGCCCAAGAACCCCTACGCGGGAGGGGCTGGCAGACCCCTACCTGCGACTGAAAGTACTGAATCAAGAACTGCCTTTCATCTTAGACATGGGGGCACGGTATTCCACATTAAACCTCCCTGTGTCTGCTACTCACATTTCATCATCAGCGGTTGAATTAACTGGGTTCTCGGGTCAATCAGAAAATCTGCCACTCACAAAACCACTCACCACTACCATACTCCAAGCAGATCAAACATTTCCACACACATTTGTTTCCTCAATGGCATGTCCTGTTAACCTTTTGGGCAGAGATGTGTTATTAAAGTGTGGAGCCTCCATCCTGTGCAGCCCGGATGGACTGATAGTGACATTCCCAAACGGGTACACTGTGAACTGCTCATTATCAACTGTACATTCATCTTCACAAATGTTGTTATCTGCAGACACATCCCCCACAGCTGAAGGACAGTGGGCAGATATCTACTGGGGCCTCCTTGAAACACCACAGCAACTCCTGGGATTTGCGCTCTCTATCAGTCATGGCGCCCTTGGGTTCAGTCATTAAATCCCTACACGCCTCCTCCTGATCCCTTCCATGTAACACTCTATTATGATAGAAAAGGGGATGAGCTGTATCAGCAGGCATTTTATAATGAAATTGAAGGTCACAGGTGGGATATACAGTCGTCCTGTATACTGGTGGGTAATGAGGGAGTGGCTGCAGCTGTTGACCTCGCTTCAGAACAGCAACAGTGGTATGAAGGGGAGGAAGAAGCCTCCCCTCACATATCTCTGGCAATCCATGCAAAACATCAGGCCAAAGACTTGGGCCCTATGTGTAAGAGGTTAATGCAACTCACTGATTGGAACCGCACCCAAATTCCTCAGGTGGATTTCTCACCCTCTGAGAAAGCATATCGCATCAGGCAGGGAGCTACAGACAAGGCGATCCTGGAACACAGACAGATAGAGAGGTTTCATGGTAGGGAAAAGACTGACCATCCAGACGCAGAACGCATGTTACACACACTTCCTGACTCTCTCTGGTCTTCTGGGCGCACCGATGTGGGCTACTGTGCACAGGTCACCCCCATTACATTCAATTTAAATGATTGGACACCGATTTGGCAGAATCAATATCGTCACAAGCCAGCGGCTGAGGCTGGTATTGCAGATACTATAGAGGGTCTGTTACAGGCTGGAGTGTTGGAAGCCTCAAACTCCAGCTGGAACACACCCATTCTTCCTGTAGAGAAACAGAATACAGGCAAATATCGCATGGCGCATTAATGCAGTAATCTCCACGCCCACAGTACCAGTGCCAAATCCATACACCGCCATGTCTAGCCTGTTGCCAGAACATAAGTGGTTTTCCTGTATAGACCTTGCTAACGCCTTTTTCTGCCTACCTCTCGCGCCGCCCCTTCGCGACATTTTCTCATTCACTCATCGTGGTAGTCAGCTACATTACACTCGCCTTCCACAGGGTTTCATCCTGTCACCTGGTATTTTCAATCAGGTTCTCAAACAGCAGCTGGCCGAATTGTCACTACCAGAAGGGGTTGTGGTAATCCAGTACGCTGATGACATCCTCTTGGCCGCACCCGATCCCTCCACCTGCCTAGAGGCCACACGCTCTGTCTTACTACGCCTACACCACTCAGGGTTCAAAGTCTTTAAAACCAAGCTACAATGCTGTAGGCAGCAGGTCTCGTTCCTGGGTCGCATAGTGTCGGCTAAGGGCACGGCTGTGTCCCCGTCACACAGAGAATCGATTCTGCATCACCCAAAACCACACACCGTGAAAGACGTTGTCATTTTTGGGCCTCACAGGGTACAGCAAGCACTATGTGGCCTCTTATGGCGAATTAACCCATCCTTTGCGTGCCATGGTTAACGCACAAGGCATGCGCAATCTTACTGCTCCCCTGGTGTGGACCACTGATGCTGAAACCTCATTTATCTCCCTCAAACAGGCACTCTCTACTGCTACTGATCTAGCCATCCCCGACTACAAGCTACCGTTTTTTCTTGACGTTTCTGAAAAGGAACACACCACCTCTGGTGTGCTTTGTCAGAAAAAAGGGGGAGGTAGACAGGTGCTGATGTATGCAAGCATATCCTTAGACCCAACCGAGGATAGACACCCACCATGCACACAACATGCAGCAGGAGTGGCAAAAATTTTGCAGAAAATAGCACACATAGTGATGGGACACGCACTGACTGTACTAACAACGCACAGCATAGTGGCATATGTAAACTCAGCGGCATTTACCATGACATCACTCAGACAGACGAGGCTGGAAAAGATCTTAAATGCACCACACATAACATTCACACATGAAGGTGTAAACATGGCAGATAACATGGGAGAGGGCGAGCCACACAGATGTGAGGAAAAGGTGCAGAAAGACACCAGGGTGAGAGAAGATTTGCAGGCGAAGCCCCTGACTAACGCAGAGGATACACTGTTCACAGACGGATGCTGTTTCAGGCATCCAACTGAGGGACTGAAAGCAGCATATGCAGTGGTGAGACAGACAGAAACAGGGTTTGAGGAAGTCCTCACGGAAACGGTGACAGGGAAGGAGTCCTCGCAGTTGTCTGAGCTCCAGGCAATGATTGCAGCTCTAGAATGGTCAGAAGGGAAGAGAGTGAACATCTACACAGACTCTGCATATGTTGTAGGAGCAATCCATGTGGAAATGACACAGTGGATCAGATCTGGTTTTTTAACAGCAGCAAAAACCCCCATTAAACACGAAAAAGATATGAAGAGGCTACAGGAGGCAGTGATGAAGCCAGCACAGGTAGCAGTCATTAAGTGTAAGGGCCATGATAAAGCAGGGACAGCTATCGCTAGGGGAAATGAGGCTGTAGACATGGCAGCCAAGAGGAAGGCAGGATATAGTCAACAGTATATCATACTACAAACAGAGAAAACAGTACATGATCTCCTGCCTCCATGTGATGTAAATATGTTAATAGCAGAGCAGCAGAAAGCTTCTCCACAGGAGCTTACAGTCTGGAAAGAGAGAGGAGCAGTGAGAACAGAGGGTGTGTGGAGGTCTCCGGACGGAAGACCAGTGTTACCCCCAGGGCTGATGAGATCAGTCCTCCAGGAGGCTCACGGGATGACTCATTGTGGAAAGATGCAAATGGTGCGAGGTCTCACTCATTGGTGGCACCCTTTTCTGCCAGCCATGATTGAGAATCACATCAGAGAATGTAAAATATGTACAGAATATAATGTCAGACCCACAGTGAAACCACACCAAGGGAAATTTCCTCTCCCTAAACTCCCAGGTCAAGAGGTCATTATTGACTACACAGATATGATAGAAAGAGTGGGAGGACACAGGTACCTTCTGGTGGCGGTGGATGCATACACCGGCTGGCCAGAAGCCACACCTGCCAAATCAGAAGATGTAAAGACAGTAATCAAAATTTCTGATAAATCAATATATCCCCAGGCACGGGTTCCTGAGGTGACTGAAATCGGGGCTTGGAATTGGGCCTGATGGCTCCCGACCCTGTCCTCCTTGCTTCTTTTAAAATGTCTTCTGTTGTCAATTCAGTATCTCAGGTTCAGCTGGCAGGTACTTAGAAAAACACTGGAGATAGGCAGAATCTGGTGCAGTCGAGTTTATTGTGTTCACAGGCAACAACACAGACAAACTCACGAGTCAGCCTCCGGAGGATGACTGAAAAATTGCTCTCAGCGCTCTGGCTTATATGCTGGTGGAGGTCGAAGAGATCTCCACCCATTTCTATAGTCCTTCCCCTTTCGATCCGTTTTTACTAGTGGCAGACTTTTGCCGTTATTCCGGTTCAAGCTGGAATCTGCCACCAGTATTTCCGGAACAATTCTTGCTCTGTTTTTTAAAAATCATGTGATCTGTGGGGACTCACATGCTACAGTCCCTTGTGTTCTTAATTTTAGAAGAACATGTGATCCCGGATGACTCTCATGCTGCAGTTCCTCGTGACACAATCATTTGAGTGTGTGTGTGACCTTTATGTAAACTCTTAAGTACATTAAGCAGTACAATCATGTGAGTGTGCTATCTTCTTCACCCAACACGTGGTAACTTGTATAAGTGTCATTGTAAGTTTACAACATCATGTGAGTGTAGGTTAGTGCATTATATCATTACACAGCGCGTGATGGTTATGTGTGTCAATAAGAGTTCATAACTAAGATGTCACTAAGAGTTCACACCGTTACATTGCATATTACACACGAATGCAGGGTTAGCCTTTGCAAAAGTCTACACACTAACATGGTTATATAACTATTTGTATCTTATCCAGTTTATATGGTTTAATATCTGATGAGGGTTTTAACTTTTACACTACATTCCCCCCTTTGGGGCTCCATAGTCCCACACAACACCTTTTAAGTCACAGAAGAAAAATCACAGAAGAAGGGGTGAAAATATATATATCCCCCCTTTGGGACTACATAGTCCCATAACATCAGCTTAAGATCGGTTAGCACCACACATAACTTCGGTTTCCAGTGATTATATCATCAGATCAGTAGTAAATATCACTCAAATATCACACATAAGTCACAGAGAATAAGCGCTAGCCTAACAATGTCATCTTGTGGCATGAGAGTGTAGAATGACATTCGTATACAGTGATTGTGACTACAGTCAGTACTAACATGTGCTACAAAGGATACCTGATCATTTTCGCATATAGTGGTTACAGTTTGGCATGATCTATATCTACCATGGTTGTTAACATTGTCCCTTTACAGTCCCTCAAACCCGTAGGCTGGCATCTGCAAGCGTCGGTAGTTCGCCAGCTGACTCTTCAATGCATCGACCTCTTCTTGTGTGGCCTCATATGCATTAAGTTGCTGCTGTAGGGTATCCCTGGCCTGAGTCAGGTCGCAGACTTGGCCACGCAGCTCCAGCACCTGCTGCTCGAGACGACGCAATTGTGCCCTGTGCAGCCTCTTATTGTCTCCCTTCCTGACTGCGTAGGTACCGCGACGGACTCTGTGAAGCCTCTTTCGCAGGTTGAGGGGAAGACTGCGCACCAACCGGCGAAAAACCAACGCAGGAACAAGATGAAGCTGGTCACGCAGCTCGGCTGTCAGTCTCAGATGTTGGGCTGTTGCTGGTACTCCATCAGGCAGACATCGGAGACTGATTTCTACTGCGTCTGGATCCACATTGTACTCCTTCTCTAGGAGAGTGCGGGTTTCCGGCGTTAGCCCGTGCACGCTCAGGTGACCCGTGTTTCGAGGTGGGGGGCTAGCCCGACGTGGCTCAACAGGTGGTGGGGTGGTTGGTGAATAGCTGTATGAATAAGCAGCACTGTCCTCCGTTGTAGTGGATGAGGCAGGGGAACCTGTTAGCAATATGTCTCTTCGATCATTGGGTTGAGGGGGTCTATCTTGGGATGGTGCTTGTGAGGTGGAGGGTACCTGGAATTCTTGTTGGAACTGATCAGAGGCATTTTTAAGATTTTCTGGACAGATTGCCGTTGTGTTGGTCCATCTCTCTCTGCCCGCTGCCATCCACATGACACATGCAGCAAAACATTTATCCTGCTTCCAGCAATTATCTATGTCTGGGAGGGGCCTCACTCTAGGTAGGCCCCTCCTTTTGTGGCATGCTACACACGTAATATTGGTTACCTGTTTAGCAGAGTATTCCAGCCATTGATAAAAGGCATTGGACTTCCAAGTGGAGGTTCTTACTAATTCCACCCGTTGCTACAGCGCGATCCTATGGATCGTCCATGCAGTCTAATGTCTCCTGGGCCTTCCACCAATACATCATCGTAAGCATGTGATTTATAGTAGGTTAGTCGTATTGTTTCCCTGTAAGGTAGCTTTCCCTGTTTTGCAGCCAAAGCTCCTAGCGCCAGCAAGCACTCGCCTCTCTCTTTCTGGTCTCCTTTACCCTGTGCTGCTCCCTCACTCTGGTGTACTCTCGTTGCGATGAGCAATAGGGTTAGTATTATTACAGCTACTGTGCCTACTTTAGCTCCTCGTTGCATGCTAACTGAACCCTTAAGTCTGCCAAGGGGCTGGTCCCTCTCCGGGGTCTGAGTCTCTTGTGTCTGTGTCTCTTGAGTTTGAGTCTGAGTCTGAGCTTGAGCTTGAGCTTGAGTTTGAGTCTGAGTCTGAGCTTGAGCTTGAGTTTGACCTCTCTGGGTCTCTAGCTTCGCCTGTTTCTGAGCTAGGGCTTTCCTCTCTTTCTTCTCCTTCTGTCTCTGCTCCCACTCCCTCCGATCCTTCTGCCTCTGCTGCCACCTCTCTCTCTGCACTTGTCCCCTCATGATCTGTCCTATCACTAGCAGGTGACGACTCATGAGACTGAGGTTGGCTGTCAGTCCCTGGGGATGAGGGGCCTCCCTCTGAGGAGCTCCCAGCTCCTGTCGATACCCTCTCTGGTAAGGACCCACTGCTCTCACTCTGGGCTGAACCGCTGCTGTCACTCTGGGCTCTCTGTGCCCTGCGTCTCTGCGCCACGCGTGCAGACCTTCTTGTCCCCTGTTCCTGTGGGGAGGCGTCGCCATCCCCTTGTGGTTGATCCCTTATTGCCCTTGGGGCGGCTTCGCCGTCCCCTTGTGGCTCTGGAGTTACTGCCCTCTGTCTGGCTCTAGGTCGGGGAACAGGTGGTCTCTCTGAGGTGTTAGCTCTGCAGCAGTGGTTAAGATGGAACCAAACGTCCTTACCTTCGACTTTCAAGGCAGTTGGTGTGGCTAATATGACCTTGTAAGGACCTTCCCTTCGCGGTTGGTCCCACTTTCTTTTGAACACCTTGACGTACACCTGTTCTCCAGGCCGTATTCTCTGGAGGTCTGCAGGAATGTCGACCCCTCTGTCCTCTGTGGCTCCTTTCACCTGCTGGAACACAGCCCTGTGGATACGAGTTAGACTTCGTAAGTATTCAAACATTTCACCTTGCAACTGTTCCAGGGACGGTCCCTCATGGGGACCTCTTAAGTATGGTAGCGGCATGGGCCAGCCCGTAAGCATTTCATGCGGTGTTAGATGCGTGACTCGGCTGGCTTGTGAGCGCATAGACATTAGTGCAAGTGGCAAAGCATCCACCCAGTTAAGCTTATTTCTGCTGTCTGCCACTATCTTGGCTATTTTTGTTTTCAAGATTTGCTCTTTCTACCACTCCCTGCGATTGGGGATGGTACACACAGCCAAATTTTTGTTTGATTCCTAATTGCTTTAATGTTTCTTGTATGACATTGGACACAAAGTGGCTGCCGTTGTCTGATGATATGGTATCTGGCATTCCAAATCTCGGGAAGATTTCCTGACACAAAAATTTTGCGACTGTTCTGTGGTCTGATTTTGCAGTGGCTTTTGCCTCCACCCATCTACTATATCTACATATGACCACTAAGACATATCTCAGTCCCCTTACTCTTGACTGCGGTCCCATGTCTATGTAGTCCATCATGAGGTATCTGAATGGTCCATCTGGGGGTGGTATGTGTGCCAATGGGGCTGAAAAAACTTTCCTGATATTATATTCTGCGCAAACGTCGCATTCATTTAGTACTCTGTCTACCGTGGCTGCCATGAATGGCGACCACCATACTGCTTGCAGTTTCCTTAGGATCTCCCCCCCTGCGCAATGGTCACTACCATGCGCCCAAATTATTGCATGTCTTAGTAGTAAAGTTGGTAGTACAAAGCGGCCATGGGCATCTAGCCAAACTCCGTACAATGGACCCCGTGTTGGGCCCGTTTGCGTATTCTTAACAGCTCCACGTTTTACCCATAGGCGTTTCTCAGCCTCATCTACTCTATCTTGAGCGGCTATAAGGGAGGGCAAGGATGTGAGAGGTTCACAATCTTGTATGGTTAACATGGGTGCCATTACTGCCCCTATTGCTGCTTGTTTGGCTGCTTCATCTGCAAGGTTATTGCCTGTAGCTATCAATGTGTTGGTCTTTTGGTGGGCTGGACATTTAATGACAGCTAGGGCTGTGGGAAGCATCATGGCTTCTAACAGCTCGAGGATGGCAGCTCCATGTGTTACAGGGGTGCCATCAGCTCTGCGGAATCCTCTTTGTTTCCGAATGTTAGCATGAACATGGCACACACCATAAGCTTATGCTGAGTCCGTGTAGACGTTTAGTGATTTCCCTGCAGCTAATTTACATGCTTCTGTCAAGGCTTTTATCTCTGCGAGTTGGGCTGAGCAGGGCTGAGCAAGCTTACGTGCCTGTAATGTGTTGAAGGTTTGGTCGTCATTTTTTAGTTGAATGACCCCGTAGCCTGCATGGCTACCAGTGGCGTCACGAAAACATGAACCATCCACGAACAATGTGAGGTCAGCAGGAATTGGCTGATTATGCAGGTCCTCTCTAGCCCGCATAAACTGTCTGTGTCATGAATGCAGTCGTGTGGAGTACCTTCTGTAGGTAATATCAGTTTAGTGGCGGGGTTAATGATGGTGCAGCGCTGAATGTTGAGTTCAGGGGCTGATAGGATTACCTCATAGCCCGTGCGTCTGGCTTGTGTTAAGACGAATCGTGGACTAGTCAGTAGTGCATGAATTTGGTGAGAAGTATACAGCGTCACAGGATGTCCCATGGTCAGCGATGAGGCTTTCTGAAAGGCAAAAACAGCGGCTGCCAGTCCCTGATAGCAGGGTGGCAGGCCAGCTTCGATGTTATCCAGCTTAGTACTATAATATGCCAATGGCTGTTTACCTGTGGGCATGTCTTGCATCAGGACGGCACAGGCGAAACCTGATTTTTCTGCAACATAAAGATGAAAAAGTTTAGCATAATTTGGCGTCCCTAAAGCTGGAGCGGACTGCATGTCCAGTTTCAGGGCTTGGAACGCACCTTCTGCTTCCTCTGTCCATGTTAACTGTGCTGTGTTATTTGTCTGTCCTGCTGCTCTTATCAGAGCCCTGAGGGGAGCAGTTTTTATAGCGTAGTCGCAGATCCAAGGCCTGCTGTAGCCTGTCATGCCCAGAAAAGATAGCATTTGGCCCACCGTTTGCGGTTGAGGGGCCTTAATCACTGCCTCTAGCTGGGAGGGTGCAATACACCTTTTGTCCCCACAGAGCCTTCTTCCCAAGTACTCTACTGACTGTTGGCAGAACTGTAGTTTAGTTTTACTAACTTTGTGTCCGCCTTCTGCTAAGGCCGTGAGCACTGCAATAGAGTCTTTTTCACACTGTTCTTTTGTAGGACTACAAATGAGCAGATCATCTACATATTGCAATACTGTGCTTTGCACGTTCAAACTGGCGAGGTCTTGTGTCAACACACGATTAAAGATGGATGGGGAATCCAAATATCCTTGAGCCAACCTGGTATAGGTATATTGTTGATTCTCATACGTAAAGGCGAACAAATATTGAGAATCTGGATGTAGTGGTACGCTAAAAAAGGCTGAACACAAATCAATGACTGTGTACCACTGGGTGTCTGGTGGGATGTTGGAAAGCAACGTGTGTGGGTTTGGCACAAGTGGCACTTCTCCGTCTACTACCACGTTAACAGCTTGCAAATCATGGACTAAACGGTAGTCTGGTGAATTTGGTTTCTTGATGGGAAAAATGGGTGTGTTACAGGGGCTTCTAGTTTTTACCAAAACTCCTGCTTCAACCAAGCCTTGGATTGTTGGTCTGATACCGTCAATGGCATGCTGTTTGAGAGGGTACTGTTGCTGATATGGTAAGTTAACGTGTGGTTTTAGCTTAATATGAACTGGTTGCGCTGATTTTATCAAACCTACATCAGTCTTGTGTGCTGTCCATAACTGGGATGGAACTTTGCTTAGCATCTCCTCATGTTCTGCGGTGACTGCCATTTGTGTGGGTGTGCCTCCATCTACTACCACTTTGTCTGCTAAAACCTCATCGCCTACCTTGACTGAGATCCTGATGAACTGTTTGTCTTTAGATATGTGAATGTACCTGTTGTTTGTGGGCACCCACTCTTGCACCTGCAGGGCACGCCTGACCATAGGACCGAGATGATGAGACTCATAATCTTTGGCCACTAAAAGCGTGATGTGCGGCGTAGACTTTGGTACTTGAAACCATCCAGACAATTCTTCCGGTAGGCGGACAGCCGCTGCCACGCCCTCCGGCCCCAAAAATATGTCTTCACTGGTGATGAGATATGGTTTTTTATTGATCCCTGCATCCCAACACTCCTGGTAATCTACATGAGTCTGATCTCTGTCATACATGAGCGTGCAATGCAGCGGCAGAGTGGGGGTATGTGCAGTGTCATAGTGCATGCGAATCCACCTCTCCCACTCAGTCCATTTCTGTTTAAGGTGTGAGTCTTCTGGTGTCAGCTGAAGCCAGTAGGCCAGGGCTTGTTGTTTGTCTGTGGTACCTTGGGGTAGTTGTGACATCATGCTTTGTGGGGGTTCATCTGGGAAGTCCAGGTACAGTCCATCTTGGGTACACATGATTTTTGCTTTTAATGGGCATAGAATGTCTCTTCCTAGCAAGTTTACTGGGGTATGGACTGAGTATAGCAAAGGTGCACATATGACTTTGCCTGCAATGAGCATTGGAACGGGCTCCGTTAGCGGTATGATCTGTGATTTCCCAGAGAAGCCTATGGTCTTTATGGATGACTTAGAGAGGGGGAACCCGGAGCCTTCTTTTCCAATGCAGGAGTATGTGGCTCCTGTGTCAACCATAAAAGGATATTCACGGTCATGGATGACAACAGGCACGATAAGTTCCTCATGTGACTGTAGCGATATAGCTGGTAACATTAGTTCCCCCTCAGGCTCCTCTGGGCACCCCTACCAGGGTTGTGGCTGTTCCATGCTGGGCCAGTTCTGTGCTGGACCTTCCCATGGGTTACTAGGACATTGGGCCCGTATATGGCCTGGTTGACCACACCCCCAGCATTGATTGTCAGGAGGAGCTGGGTTAGCTGCTGGATAGCCTGCTCCTACGTTTGGTGGGCCTGGTGGCTGGTTGGGTGCATCCTGGAAGACATGGTGGTTCCCTGGTATGTAGTTTCTGCCTCCTTTCCATCCTCCCCTGAAGTTTGTAAACTGAGCATTTCCTCCCGGCCCCCCACGGCCCCGCCCTCTGGGGGTCCGCTGATTGCCACCACCTCTTGGCATTTGCTGGTAATAATAATGGTGATGTGTGGCGTTGGCAGAGGTTTCTTTTCCCGTTGCATTGGGGTCAGTGGGGGGTGGCTGCAAAGGCGCTTGGGGCTGGATGGCTGGAGGAGCTGCTTGAGTTGCTGCCACCACGGGAGCTTGAACTTTAGATTTCTCTTTCTCCTTTTTTACCAGCTTGCTCAGTTCTCCCAGCTGCAGCTGGGTCAGTTTGTTGACTAGTTGTTTGTCTTCTTCATCCTTTTTCTTTTTGTCTTTTCTATAGAGCTCAACATGGTGGACGATGTGCTCTGAGAACAGTGGCCAGTCCATTTTCATCAGTCCCACCACATCTTCCAAACGTCGCTGTACACTCTCTGGCATGGCCTTCTTAACCATCATTTTGAATAGGCTTTGGGTGGTTCTATTGGCATTCCATGCTTCCCCTGTTTCTTCTTTCCACTTCTTTTGGAAGGTGTGTAGGAACTTAGAGGGACATTCGTTTTCTCCCAACGTTTCCCCCTCCAACTTGGATGGGTCTCTCTTTGCCGGGTAGTGTCTTCTCAATTGGCGCCACACCTTGGAGCGGTAATGCCCAAAGTCCACGTCGTCGCTGTAGTTGTTTCCAATAGCCGCCCCCACATTGGCTTCTGTGAATATTTCCTGGGTGATTTGCTTTCCAGCCACATAGGTGAGCAGAGCCTTGACATCTCCCAAGGCTAGCTGTATTCCAGCTGTTGTCTCTTCTAGAGCCATTATCCATTTATCTGCACCGTCGATGAGTGCTGGTAGGCGCTCAGCCAGGCCTATCATGTCCATGAAAGGCCAGGGCTCGTACTGCCTTTGTCCATTAGGTTGTGTTATAAGGGGACCCATGGTAGTTCTGTTACCTTCCTCATCATACAGATATATGAGATCCTCAGTCTCTCCGAGGACTTTGCCTCCTCTCAATCTCATGCCTCCTTGACTTTGAGCTCTGTTGTCTGTTGGTGGTCGTCTGTTGGTGTCCCGTACCTCTTCGGGCTGTGTTTTGTTCGATTTCATTGTACCTTGGAGAGTCAAGGTGATGTGCTCTGTGGTGGGGCTAGCTTGAGGCTCCTCTGGCTCCTGCTGGAGACCCTCTTCTTTTAACTGCTGTTCTTGTATTGTCTCCAATAGTTGACTCATTTGCTGCAGTCTGCCTTCTGTTCTCCGGCTGATCCCTTCCAGCTCTTTGAGCAGCTCCTGTCCTCGGGTGTCGATCAGTGACGCACCTCTGGGAGTGTGTTCTTGGATACTGTGATCACTTTCATTGTGTGGCTCTCTTTCCATCGGTGGGTCTGGATATGGTGGCGGGCTAATGGTAGCTGGCCTCTGGCGATCTTCTTCCTCGCGCATCTGGCGGTTCTTTACCTCCCATTCCAACAGCTGTTGCCAGTGCTCGTACCCAAAGGTACTCATAGGCCTGGGTTTCAGTTCCTCAATCTTTCCTTTCTTCTTTCGCAATTCTATTGTAGGGGAGCCAGATCTCTCTGTGGGGAGGCTCGAACAACTTTTATGGTGAGCTTTGCTCCCGTTTTTCACCTGCTTCTGTCTCCCTCTGCCTTTGCGCCCTGCAGTTGGTACTTGCCTTTCAGTGGAGCGAGAGCCTTCATCACTGGCGCTGTCTGTCGTCTTTCTAGCAGTGGTTCCGGTGCAGTCACTGCTCCTTCTACTACGATGTTTATATATCATTGGAGGCTGTCCAGTTTCACTCTCAGTGAACTCTCCATCCTCCTCGTCACTTGTTGACCCATCAGTGCTCTCCGTTTCTGAGGATGGTTCTGTTTCCAGTTTTAACTTCTTCCTCGGCCCCTGTAGCCCCCTCCTATTGGGCCTCTGCTCATTATTTTTTGTCAGGGTCACTGTGAATCTCCCTTCTAATTGGCCCTCCATTTCTGTAATTTTTGAGCCTCTTCGTGCGTACTGTCCCATTGCTGGCTGTGTTGGCTCCTGTGGGTATGGGGGTGGTGGCGGTGTGGGTGGGGGTGGTGCTGTGGGCGTTACTTCTCCCTGTGTCTGGTGTTCTTTGTTTCTTTCTTCCAGCTGCACCATTATTCTTATTCCAGTTTGTCTGAACCATCCTAGCACTTCTCTTTCTTTGGCTCTCTTGTTTTTTAGTTTGTAGCTTGCCTTGGTATCTCGAGCTTCAATGTGTCTTAATTCTGACTCTACTTCATCACAGCATGCCAAACTGAAGGTACCATCCATAGGCCAGCGATTCTTCCCGGAGGTTCTTTTGTGCCATTTGGCCACACAGCGCTGAATGCGCTTGGCTCGACTTGGGTGTTGTTTTATTACCATTTCTATCGGGGTCAGAACCCCTTCCTTCATTTTTCCCTGGTTGGCTCCCATGAAGCCTTGTTTTACTGCACTAGCTCTTGGGATTTCTGGCTGTTCTTCTGTTTCTGTTGTGCGTATTAACACCACTATCTTCCCTACTGTTATGGCAGTTTTATATTTCTTTTCTCTATAAGGGTTGTACTCTAAGTCACAGGACCCGTCTCCTTGGGGTTTCTGTTTACTTAGACACCCAAATTTACCTGTTTCCCACTCAATGGCACAAGGGCACAATGACAATTTGCAGCCGCGGGTTGTATATTTCCCCTCCTGCTGGGCTTTGTATGCGTACTTGGTGCAGAGGAAGTGTAGCTACTGGTGCGTTCTGATAATTATCACACAGACTCTGTAGTAGCGGATTTAGTGAATAAGGAACCCACAGCCTTCGCAAAATCGCTTCCCACGGGGCCCCTGGATACTCTTCCTTTACTCTCTTTAAATTAACAAATTTAGTGATTTGCCAGAGTTTTTGTTGGATTTCTTGTTCGCCTTGCCAATGCTCAGCCCCTTCACTATCTATGTAGCTTCGTTCTAACCAAAAGTGTGTGCGCACCCCGCTATATTCTACAGGGCCCTCTGTAAGACAATGTTCTTCTCCCCAAATTTCGTCTTCAATGATTTCCCCATCTTCCATCTATTTTTAGGCGCAGCTGTGAATTATGTTTGCCCTCACCTTTTAGCTGTTAGTACTGACTTTATGTGTTTGCCCAATTGATTTCCCTCTTTAACACAATGTTGCGACCGTGCAGCCTTTTTAGTTGGTTTATTTGACAACTTTAATCAGATCTCTATTACCGACACCTTTCTACATCCACAACTCTACAATTTCCTCTATAGCTTACTGTATTTACAACACCATATAGATGACATACACGACAACTTCAAGGATTATGTTTATACTATTTTATAGATTACTTCGAATATATTAGTTTTTACACTTAGATCGATCAGTTAACCCCCTTTTTTTTGTCTTTTTTCCTTTTCCTTAGCTACCTGCCCGTTCAGACCTGTTTGCTGAGGTAGTTCCCCTGCCCTCTTGGCTAAGAGGTCTCCCCCAAACAGCGGTATCCACAGGAGCTTGTTAACTTTACTTTTTAGCTTTCTGCCCGTTCAGTCCCGTTTTGTCTACGGTGACTCCCCCTCCTTCTTGGCTGGGAGGTCACTTTCCTCAAAACAGCGGTATCCACAGAAGCTTTTAGGCCTTTTATTCTTCTTTATAGCAAACCGCCCATGCAGACCTGATGTCTCCCCTAGGCACACCCTCCTTTTATAGGCTTAAAGGTGTACTAGGCAAGCCAACAGCAGTATCCGCATTTTTTGCTCAGCATTCCGCCCGCGCAAACCTACCGGCTGGCTTCAACACCCCCGCCCCTACAGGCTAAAGGGAGCGTTGGCAAGTTTCGGTAGTGGTAACCACGTATATGCTTTTGAGTATCTCTGACTCTTTTCTTCTCTTATTGTGCACTTTTGTCTCTTTAAATACTTTAAATACTCTTACTACCTTATTGCCTGTACCCCATTAGTTATTATTCACACACACACACTCATTCTTTCCGCTCCACGATCACACCTTATTGCAGCAGAGTTACCCGTCTCCAGTGATGTTAGTTGCTTTTTCAATGATGCATCTTTAATCAGTACATTATATAACTAGGTTCTTTAGGAGAGGAATTTGTCAAATACCTTTGACCTGGGTGGCTCCCAGCACTGCACCCCAGACACACCCGGTTTTAAACAGAAAAAGGCTCTGCTTACCTTATTTGGTGGCGCCACCTGTGTGTCTGACGTACAGCCCGGTGCTCCCGATCTCTGGCTTCGACCTTCCTTGCCTCCTGGCTGGCTGCGCCACTTGAGGTGACTGAAATCGGGGCCTGGAATTGGGCCTGATGGCTCCCGACCCTGTCCTCCTTGCTTCTTTTAAAATGTCTTCTGCTGTCAATTCAGTATCTCAGGTTCAGCTGGCAGGTACTTAGAAAAACACTGGAGATAGGCAGAATCTGGTGCAATCGAGTTTATTGTGTTCACAGGCAACAACACAGACAAACTCACGAGTCAGCCTCCGGAGGATGACTGAAAAACTGCTCTCAGCGCTCTGGCTTATATGCTGGTGGAGGTCGAAGAGATCTCCACCCATTTCTATAGTCCTTCTCCTTTCGATCCGTTTTTACTGGTGGCAGACTTTTGCCGTTATTCCGGTTCAAGCTGGAATCTGCCACCAGTATTTCCGGAACAATTCTTGCTCTGTTTTTTAAAAATCATGTGATCTGTGGGGACTCACATGCTACAGTCCCTTGTGTTCTTAATTTTAGAAGAACATGTGATCCCGGATGACTCTCATGCTGCAGTTCCTCGTGACACAATCATTTGAGTGTGTGTGTGACCTTTATGTAAACTCTTAAGTACATTAAGCAGTACAATCATGTGAGTGTGCTATCTTCTTCACCCAACACGTGGTAACTTGTATAAGTGTCATTGTAAGTTTACAACATCATGTGAGTGTAGGTTAGTGCATTATATCATTACACAGCACGTGATGGTTATGTGTGTCAATAAGAGTTCATAACTAAGATGTCACTAAGAGTTCACACCGTTACATTGCATATTACACACGAATGCAGGGTTAGCCTTTGCAAAAGTCTACACACTAACATGGTTATATAACTATTTGTATCTTATCCAGTTTATATGGTTTAATATCTGATGAGGGTTTTAACTTTTACACTACATTCCCCAAACGAATCAGATCTGATAACGGGACTCATTTTAAAAACAAAGACCTACAGCAGGTAGAGAAGGCATTGGGGCCAAAACACACATTTGGCACAGTCTATCATCCTCAGTCACAGGGCAAGGTGGAAAGAATGAATCAGTCTATTAAGGGAAAAATAGGCAAGATTTGTGCCCAGACTAAAATGACTTGGGTGGATGCGCTACCCCTAGCTCTATTATCCATCAGGAGCTCTGTTAACTCACTGACAGGTTTTACTCCATATGAGCTGAAAACAGGGCAACAGTTCCTGGGACCGGGAGCTGGGATTCAAACTACAGAAGAAGAAGAAAGTCCTCTAAAATATAAACTGTATTATGACCAACTAACAGCATTGGTGTCAGCTTTCTCCAAACAGGTGACAGCAGCTCGGGAGGGAGCAGAAGGAAAGGGGCCCCCAACATTGGAGTGGGTCCTGCTCAAGGTGATTAAAAGAAAGTGGTCAGAGCCAAGGTGGACTGGTCCCTACAAAGTCGTGGAACGGACGTCCCACGCCGTCAAACTCCAGGGAAAAGGTGACACATGGTATCACTGGAGTCAGTGTGCAGTGGCAGAGACACCTGCCCGAACACTGGAGGACATAAGAGACACTAAAGATTAAAAAAAAAAAAAAAAAAAACACAGCTTACTCACACAGACATTTATTCATTTAGCTTAGCATAAGTGCGGAAGAGATATCCTGTGATCAATGTGAAGGTTTGAAGCTCCTTTGAAGCAACACTTTGCCCAGAGTACATTTGAGTAATATAAAGCCAGGATACAAGAAAGACTCGCATGCAACACATTTACACTCCATATTTATTCTTACATTTTACACGTTTATATTTACCTTTTTGCAATACAAAATAAAGAAATGATGAGATTGTTGGGAGTAGAGCAACGCCACCATAAGTGGTGTTGGCTGGGAGGCTTTGTATTGACCTGTGTTATTGTTTTACCTTTTTTATATTTTGAGTCTTCCCCCAGAGACAAAGCCACAGAGCAACCACGAAACCGAACCAAAAGAAGCGCGGGAACAGGCAGACCTTCCAACAGCTGCATAGATAAGTATGGTGGCATCACATTGAACTATACGAGGGGAACAGCCATGGGATTTAAATTTGACCTGTGTTCTGTGATAAATTGCGGAGATAAAACCCTCCATTTATCCCTGCCATCTACCTGGACTGGCACGTGCGCACTGGTCCAACTGGCAGTGCCTCTGGTCCTCTTAGGGCTGAGGGACTCCCAGGCCAGTTCTAGCAGAAAGGAAAGAGACACGTTTGACATTGGCTCTGACTCCACCACGTATATAGAGGCCATAGGTGTTCCTTGTGGGGTTCCAGATCAATATAAACTGCAGGTTTTGAAAACCTGCCCATAATATCTGCTCTGTTCTCCATCACTCCTAACAAGAATGTTGACAGAATTAATTATGTTCATTACAATGTTCTCAGATTGGCTAACAGCACCAGAGATGCAGTTGGGGGACTCTTGGAGCAGTTGGCGGCCACCTCCCTAATGACAATACAGAATCGAATTGCGTTAGACATGCTTTTGGCGGAGAAAGGGGGTGTCTGCTCTATGTTCCAGGGGCTCTGCTGCACCTTCATCCCAAATAACACAGCTCCAGACAGGTCAGTAACTAAGGCGCTAGAAGGGCTGCGCACGCTCTCTGAGGAAATGCATGAACACTCAGGTATTGATAAACCCCTGGGTGGTATCTTCGAGAAGTGGTTCGGTAAGTGGAAAGATTTAGTGGTATCGGTATTCTTGTCTCTGGTGGGAATGCTCGCGGTGTTAGCATTATGTGGTTGTTGTTGTATCCCATGTATCCGGTCCCTCTGTGAAAGAATCATAGTGTCAGCTGTGGAGAGAAAACATCCACAGCCCCCACCATATCAGATGACTCAAATGGAGATGGCCACCCTGTTAGGAGGGCCGCCTACTGATTCAGATTCGGACTCAGACTCAGGAGAAGACAAGGTGTGAGTGGTCTCATGTGTATGAGACCAAAAAGGGGAGTTATAACTTTTTGTTACAGTAATTAAAAGACCTGAAAAGGGGGGGGGACCTGGGTGCATTGGTGCTTCAGGGTAATGCCCTCACCAAATGAGGCCAAAAGGGGGACTATTGGAATATAATGATTTTAATGTGTTTGCTATTTGAACTTTAGGTAATGGCTTGATGTTAAATACTGTGATGAGTTCGGCTAATCAAAATGTGCTTGCTTTGCAGAAGTGGAGAAGTACAGGAGAGGAAGAGACACGGAGACAGATGAGTACATATCGCAATGCTTAGATAATTAACTCCATATACAGTAAAAAGAACAGAACGATGTACAGATAGAGCACTGCAGGTGTAGGGAAGTGCTGTTGTTCTCTTGTCTCACAAAACAGGAACCATGCCCCACCCGTCATCAGGAAGGAGTCAGATTAACACGAGGCGGGGGCGTGGTGCAGCAGAGAAGGAAATGGAACAACCAATGAGAAGAGGACGACACCTTGTGTGCACAATGACTTATGTTACGCTTAAACATGCTGGGTCAGGAAGAGATAGTCAGTCAGACTTTGTGAACTGACACACTTGTTGCTTGTCAGGGACCGACAGAAAGACCCAGAGCTCTGTAATTTTATTCCTTTACGGCTTAATAAAACTGCATTGACTGAGACCGAATATCTTCTCCTATTGCTTCATTTAAGAACACGCAGGACTGAGCTCACACATACATGAGAGGAAAGTCGGATGAGACTCTTAGTCCAACATATCTAATATATGAGTGTTAACTAAAGCTAAGACTTCCTTAAGTAGCCTAGTTGGGATGGGGTCTAAGAGACACATCAATGATTTAGATGAAGAAATCACTGCGGTCAATTCTTGAAGAGAAATCAGGGAGAATCAATCTAAATATATATACTAGGTCTTACAGCTGTGTTTGAGGGCAGATAGGTACTATCTGAGGACAGGAGGTCATGAATTTTGCCTCTAATAGTTAGAATTTTGTCATTAATAAAGCTCATAAATTACTCCTAAGGGCTAAAGGAATATAAGGCTCAATCGAGCTGTGACTCTCAGTCAGCCTGGCTACATTGCTGAAAAGAAACCTGGGGTTGTTCTTATTTTCTTCTTTTAAAGATGAGTATTAGTTGGCTCTGGCATTGCAGAGGCCCCTCTTAAATGTTTTGAGACTGTCTGCCCAGATTAAACAAGATTCTTCCAGTTTGGTTAATCGCCAGTTCCTTTCAAATTTTCGCGATATTTGTTTTAACTTACAGGTGAGTTATACCAAGGAGCGAACTTTCTTTGCTTTGTTAACTTATTTTTATTTTGCGACAGCCGTATCTGATAAACATCTAGTAGAGTAACCGTTGCTGAGTGGCGTGTAATAGAGTAAAAAGAAATCAAAAGTAATCAAATAATGATCCGATAGTGAGGGATTCTGTGGAAAGACTGTTAGGTTATCAATTTCAATTCCATACGTCAGAACTAGATCGAGGGTATGGTTAAAACAGTGAGTTGGTTCATGTACACCCTGACTGAAGCCGATGGAGTCTAATAATGAGGTAAACGCAGTAGCCAGGGAGTCATTATCAGCGTCAACATGAATGATAAAATCACCTACAATAATAACTTTATCTGATTTAAGAACTAAACTGGATAAAAAATCTGAGAATTCAGATACAAATTCAGAATATGGGCCAGGAGCACGATACACTATAACAAATAAAAGTGGCTGCGAGGTTTTCTAGGTCCGATGTAAAAGACTAAGAACAAGGCTTTCAAATGAATTATAATCTAGTTTAGGTTTTGGGCTGATTAACAGATTAGAGTTAAAAATGGCTGCAACTCCCCCTCCTTGGCCGCTGCCTCGAGGAATGTGGGTATTATTATGACTGGGAGGAGTGGATTCATTTAGAATAACATTCATCTTGACACAGCCAGGTTTCAGTAAGACTGAGTAAATCAATATGATTATCTGATATTAATTCGTTTACTAACACTGCTTTCGATGATAGAGACCTGATATTTAACAGTCCGCATTTAATTCTCCTGTTTTGTCTTTCTGTCACAGAGGAGGTTTTAATTTTCATGAGGTTGTTATGCACAACTCCTCTTTGTTTAATTTTAGATTTAGATAATTTAGGTGGTCGGGGGACAGACACCATTTGTATAAAACTATGGATGGGTAACTGCACTAGAAGCTCAGAGAAGCGTATAGGACTGTGACTCTGAGTCCTGATCTCAACTCTGGGTTGTCAGGGTTTTGAATTACAAATAAACTCTGCCAGGTTTCTAGATATGAGAGCAGCTCCATCCAAAGTGGGATGAATGCTGTCTCTCCTAATAAGACCAGGTTTTCCCCAAAAAGTTTGCCAATGATTAACGAAACCCACATTGTTTGCTGGACACCACCTGGACAGCCAGCAATTAAATGATGACATGCGGCTAAACATGTCATCAGTGGTCAGATTTGGGAGGGGACCAGAGAAAACTACGGAGTCCGACATAGTTTTAGCGTATTCACACACCGAGACAATATTAATTTTAGTGACCTCCGATTGGCGTAACCGGATGTCATTGCCGCCAACGCGAATAATGATCTTACTAAATCTATGTTTAGCTTTAGCCAGCAGTTTTAAATTTGATTCAATGTTGCCCGCTCTGGCCCCAGGGATACATTTGACTATGGCCGCTGGTGTTGCTAACTTCACGTTCCTCAGAATAGAGCTGCCAATGATCAGAGTTTTCTCCTCAGTGGGTATGTCGCTGAGTGGGGAAAAGCGGTTAGAAACATGAACAGGCTAGTGGTGAACCGTGGGCTTCGGCTTGAGCTGTTCCGCAACTTTTCTGTTGTTCAGCATATTTACATCCCCTTTCCTCAAAGGTAAGCTGATACTGTAATTGCCATCGATCAGTTTAGCAGACTTGGCGACTGTCCTCTCTTGACAATCCCATCTGCCCATCCTGGCTGCATTCCGGGAAATCTGCCTTTAGCTGCTGCTTCCACAAATCTTCAAGGTTAGCAACTGAGATCCAATTGACTGTGACATCTGTCAGTCCGCAAGAAGTTCCACTACTTCCATCTCCCTTGAGAGGTCCATTCACAGTCCATCCCAGCACAGTTTTCACAGCGTATGGGCCTCCATCTTTACTCCAAATAACTTGCCATGGTTCCAGTGCTTTTGGAACGTTGGTTCCAATCAACAGATCAATATCTGAGTCAATTTCAGTTATTTGTATGTGTTTCAGATGTGGCCACCTTAGAAGATCTTTCTGCCGAGGAATGTTGTCTCTATTCTGTGCTTAAATGTCAGGCAGCTCATAAAAGCAGTCGCTGTCTAAACCTGCCACTTCAAAATCTGAAACAATATTGCTTCCAACCACCTTCTCCTGAGCCATGGTTCGAAGGAGAACAACTGTTTTTCTTCCCCTGAGATTCAATTTGTTCATCAGTCGTTCCGTGCAGAATGATGCTGTGCTCCCAGGATCCAGGAAAGCGTATGTTATTAATGTCTTCTGTCCCCTTTTAGACATAACTTGAACTGACACTATGGAGAGGGTACAGTCCTGCTCACTGGCCCCTGTAACACCACTAGATTTAACGGAAATCAGAGCACTGCCCATTCCCGTCTCAGATTCTTGTTTGGCTTGCATTGGATTAGTCTCTTTCTCCTTTGGGTACACATGAAGTATGCTAGGGTGCTTCAGACTGCAAACATTGCATGAGAGGCGCCTCCTACAGTCTTTACTCATGTGACCAATACACAAGCACCCAAAACACACACCATGTTCTCTCAAGAAAGAAATTTTCTCACTATGCACACTCTTTTCCAGTTGAGGGCACAAATCCAATGGATGTTCACCTCCACAAAACAAGCAAGGTGTACAACCAGCTGATTTTCTCTCCCTATTTTTTGTTCCAGGTTCAACTGTCTTTTCCACAGTAGCGATGGTTGTTGAATAGCTCTTATGAATGTGTGGTATTGCATGAGGTCACCATCAAAAACCGGAACTCTCTGGAAATCTCTCCAGGGCAAAAATGATAGAGACTGCTGCTGAACCAACAGGGCTGTTATTTCATTTTGCTTTTCCAAGACCGTGATTATGTGACTCTGGTGGCTACTGTTTGGTGCCAGTGCTGTAGGTCTGTTAGCTTGGTTATGAGACTGTGGCTTTGCTTGAGTGGTGGATATTCGCCTTTGTTGTCGCATGACCTCTGAACGTGTTGGGGTTGAGGTTGAGGTGGCTTCACTTTAGGTCTTGCACCCAAAGAATGTGGATCAGGCTGCCCACCTTTAACTGTCTTTGTGTCAGGCACAAATGATTCTGCCTTAACATTTAGGGTTTTCACTTTACCTTGTCCCCTCTCAAAATAAGAAACCATACCATTAGATTTCATAGATGTTCTACTTGAAGCACGAGATTCTCCAGAGCCCTTTAGCACGTTCACTTTAGCCACCAATGCAGCTATTATCATCTCAAGTTCAAGTTGCTCTTTTTTCTTCCTTAACTGCTCCTCTTGTTCTTCCAATGCATGCTTGTCCTTTAATAACCTTTTTTCTACAATAAGAGCAGCCATGTCAGCTTCAGCTTTGAGATGTGCTGAAGATGTTGATGATACTTTGGATCCATTTCCAGAAGAGCTTCGCTTGTCTCTACTCCCTGTATTTGACACACTGTCATTTGGTTTAATCTCGTCTTGTAGGACAGCAAATTCAACATTTTCCGGGAGGTACAGTGATACATCAGACTCTGTCTCATTAACGTGTACATCCACATTCTCCATTTGGCAGTCCCTCCAGAAAACCATTGCTTTACATCATCAATAAATCCATTGTTGCATTTGAGTACATTCACATACCATTCATTTTGTTTTTCCTGTTCCTCTTTAGGAAGTAAAGGAATCACAGACTCATGTAAAAAGGTGGTTTCATCAAGCATTTGCTTCATAGTTTCAAGCTTAAATCGCACTTGTGGGGCATTGTCAACCTCCTGCATGAGCTCTTTCATTGTTTTTATCAGACCTTTAATTGTATGAGCCTTTGCTTGAGCTCCTTCTGGAGCCTTTCAATTTTATTCGCCAAAGCCTTAGCAGTGAGTTTGATTTTCTCTTCTTTGTTCATCCATTTTTGAGCCACTGACATCAGAACTTGGCTTTGACACACTCATTTCCATTTCCCAGTGTTCCATAAATCATTCAGAAATCCACACGGGTCAGCAATCAGTCAATCAATCCGATCATAAACCACATCCACTGATCAACAAACAACACAAGCCATCAACAACACGTCCCCAGTGGACAAGCGGTAGTAATTGCTTCACACTGTGTTCAAACAAAACAACTTACACAGTACAAATTGACAAAGTTACTACATACCGCTTCCGTGGCTGTGTTGCTTGCCGTCAGCTGATGGCTACGGTGATTCAGCGGCAGTGATGGGAATAACGGCGTTATAAATAAACGGGGTTACTAACAACACAACTTTTTCCAGTAATGAGTAATCAAAAAAGTTAGGCCTACTGTCTTCCCTGTTATAACGCCTTTACTGTTACTCACAATAAAATGCGCTGTTGCTCGGCTTTACTTGAGATCACTGAAGCAGCTTTCACCCAAGCAAGCTCCTTCTCAGCGGAGCTCTAAAGTTTTTTTTTTTCTTTGGGGAGGGCAGGTGAGGGGGAAGGGAGAGAGAGACAACAACATAAGTGATGATGATTGGCTTAGGGAGAGTAAAATGTCATCATAAACCAGTCAGAGGCTGGGTAGGGCGGGTATTCACGATCACACAAGCAGGGTTGTCAGGTCCGCTTATTAGCCGTGACTTTGGGCTTGTTTTTTTGAAAAGTCGCTTACAAATATTGGTAGTTGTAAATACTGGGGATGGTAAACACATTTGTGTAATTAGATTTTAAATATCTCATTTTTAAATGGGTGAAAAATTTTAACCACATTTTACCCATATCTGACAGCACCCCCAGTTGTTGACTACACTCTCTATAACAGTTGGTCCCATGTCTGTACCCCCTTTTGCTGCTGAATTATAAGCCTTCAAACATGCATAGAGGACAAGGTTCAAAGGTCAGTATTTTAAAGCAGGAGCCATGTAGAATCTTCATACTGACATAATGTTACTCTCCAGGAGACCTTTCCAATAATGTATTTGGTTAAGCTCCATGACAAAGATTTGATTTTTTTCATTTTTTGGACACAAGCCATGCCAGGTCTAGTTTCAGAGAGCACTTTGAAGGCCTAGTGTATAAAATGAATTTGTTTTTGTTTGCTTGTTTTTTCTTCTTTACTTTAAATAGTTAATAAAATGAGTCATCCTCAGAGAACACAATACTACTGACAATTTAGTACATTACTACTGGCTTGGAGGAAGGTCTAAAGTGCTTGGGTTATGGTTAGGGCTGATAAGACCAACCCGTTCTCATTCATGCATAGGTTACTTTTTACTAGGGATGTAACGATATGGAAAATTTGATATCTCGATCAGACCTTGCGCTAGACTTTTTCGGCGTCGGTCAGTTTGACCGACAGGGTCATAAAAATCCGGTCATAATCTATTTTTTCTGGTCATTTTAATTTTCCTTTAAGATATACAAAGATATTTAGTTTTCATTCGTTCGTTTTTAATGAATCCAACAAGCAAGTTATAAAGTGTGCATTAATAAGGACATGAACGAAAAGATGAACAGACATCCACACACCCGTGCCATTCTGGACACACCAGACGCGGAACCGAAGTGCAGCGCCCAGCAGCAGAGGTAGTTTTCAATCGGCGCCCATGTTAACCTATCTGACTGTCCACACAGGCCGCTGAGCAGAGTGGAGCGCCCGCGGAGGCAGTGCTTCAGTTTTGCGTCTGGTCTATTTTTCATGCGAGCCGCGAGCACTTCTGTCAAGCTGAATAGAGCAGATCATACCAAACAGGAAGTCAGACACAGAAAAGACGAGACAATCCGGCCAATTTTCAAAATAAAATAACAACAGCACGCACTGAGGAACGTGAGGAGAAAATACCGTGTTTATAATTTAAAATAACACAACAGCGCATAACCGAACACATTTTTCAATACCCTAATCACTTCATTACAATTTTAATTTTGTGTCACCGAGCCTACAGACATAACTACATAAATAAAATGGTCAGAACAATATGCCCTATTCATTCAGTGTTTATCCAACACGCTCAATACATGGACATGCAATGACAAATTGTAATTAACTTATTACGTTATAAAAAACGATTAAAATATGGACTTACCCATGTTTAAAATGACCTGTTGAAATGAAAAAATGAGTACTGACGGGAACAGACGAGTGGAGTCAATGTTTAACCGGCGCGGAGAGCACAGGAGAAATGTGCTGCCTGTGTGGACAGTCAAGCAGCTGTGAGTACACTCGCAGGACTTCCGTGGCACTACGCGTCCAGTGTGTCCAGGGCTCAACAACGCTACATGAAGCAGATGAATGACTTTTTCTCTGCAGTGTGAAAACGGCAGCCACTGACTGTGCACTCCGCCGCCATGTGGGCAGGGGTGGTAATTGCAACCGGTCAAAATGACCGACGGCCTTCAGATTTTCCGGTCATTGCTGTAAAAAACCGGTCAATGACCGAGAATATCCGGTTAACGTGACCCCTGATCTCGATTATAGTCACCAAATTATCATGGTAAATGATAATATCGTGATATTTTTTTAAGCGCTGTAAAATGTCCAAAAAATAGATACATTGAAATAACTTCACTAAATCTCGTAACTTCCTTATCATAGTAAAATGTTAACAGCCAAAATCTTATATTAAAATGAAACTTTCACATTAAAGGGGCAAGGGATTGGCACAGCAACAGAAAAAATTATTTTAAATGAACAAAATATGTAAACAAATTACAGGAACAAAGCTTATTTGTCTGGTGCATTTTAACAGTCAGCAAAATATATAAACAATTTATGTATTTATTTATTTATTAGCACGAGAGGAAAAATATATATAAAACAAAACAATGCAAGAGTAGAACAAAAAACATACAATATATAGAATAGATATCACAAATGTGCAGGAGAAACCAAAAAAACCCTAAGGGCAATGGTCATCATTACACAGAATAATTCACACATTAGATGTGTGCATGTGAAGGAGTGCCTGTATGAGAAAAGGAGTGCATGTTCTTGTGTGTGTGTGTGTGTGTGTGTGTGTGTGTGTGTGTGTGTGTGTGTTAGGTGAAGACTGTGAGCAGTGAATTTAATTAACCTTATAAAACCGAGACCCCCCATTAATGCAATAATGAAATGAGCAAAAATGCTATTAAAATTATATTGAAATTTTAAAATCTTTTTACAGAGTGGAATAGTAGCCTAATAGTCCGGAAATGGTTTATAAAACGTGAAATAAAATACTGACTGTACAAAGGAAATATGGTCTGCCCTATGGACAAAGAAGTGTATGAAATATATGTCGTGAAAAGAGCAACAGTGTGCATAAATAATTAAGTTATGTAACAGTGGAAGTTGAATGAAATACAGAAATGTAAGTCCTGGCAAAATACATTTATTTTATTTTATGGCCTTAACAGTAACCTATCATATTGTTGAGTTATCAGGGACACGTTCATGTTTTTGAGTGTATACAGAAATGTTCAAGATATCATTGAGGAAAACGACGTTGACATGACATTGTTGAAACAGGGAATTCGTGTGTCCTCCACGACAAAGGATCCTAACTGAATTTAAATTGGCATTGCTTCCATGGTACCAGCATGTAATTTTAACCCATTATGTGCCGGTACCATGGAATGCGGTGTTAAGAGGTCGTGTAGGGTTCAATGATTCTATGAAAATGCATCTGAAAATTAAACATATAAAATCCTTCATTTTAAAATTTTATTAACAAAACCGGAGACTCTTTATCTTTATATACAATCTATTACATAACATTATACAAATCTCACAACCTGAGTTGATCATAGAGAGCACCAAAATTATCTATTCAGCATCAAATAAATTCTAGTAAGGACACAGTATGTTATAATAGTCCATGCAGTACCATAAGTTATCACTGCATGTGTTAAGTATTGTACATATCAATGCATCTATAATAATGTATGCTTCACCATAATGTTTTATTGTTGCTGTTAAGTAAAGTGAAAGAACTGATGCTGCATCCTAGGTAATCAATGCGTACCATACACTAGAATAATTTGGAAAAGACTTTAAAAACACTGAGACTGAAATCTGACACCCACATAGTGGAAAGGCACCCCACATCATCTCTGCTTTTTTTCCCCATTGTCCAATTAGGGAATTTCTGTGATGATCACGACAACAAATTTATAGTTGCTAAACATTGGAGGAAAAATTGGTGGTGTTCAGTTGCTTGGCAGGACCAATGGACTGGAAAGTAAGCTCTTGGAACAACTGGTGTCCCTCCCCTTGATCCACCCTTTTTTAGGGTCTCTTGTACCCACAAACTATTTGCTGACAGCTTCTCATCCTCAACCAGAGCTACAGCAAGTACCCTGTGTCTGCTAGCTACTAATTACTGTGATATAAATAAAATAAAAAAAGGATAAAATAAACAGTAGATTGATTACACAAGAAGGTTAGGGCAAGGAGGTAATGGGGTGGTTGCCTGGCAATAATAAAATGGTGCAGCAAGTGTTTGTTTTTTACTAGTGGCATTTAATTTAAAAAAAAAAAAAAAAGGCAGTGTGGTGCACCTTGCGTTTTGCAACCTGCAAAACACTTTCTGTGTGACTGGGGCCTTACAGTACTTTTTCCAGTCATTATACATTACTGTTAATGCTGCAGACGGACAATGGGCCCCTCCATGATCCCAGAGCACAGCTGTTTACAGTTTACTTGATAAAAAATAAAACTTGATTCTTTGTTGGGTAAGAAGAGCTGGCTAAGATCAAGACCTTTGACAATTTAGAGCGTTTGCATTAAAGATAAACAACAGGTTTTATGCCAATCAGACAGATGCTTATTCTTCCAAATTTCTACTGGGCCACACTCTTCTTTGAAAACACTGTCACTTCCTATTGGTCAAATGTTGAACAAACTGTAATTGATTTATAGCGAAATTTTGTGAAAGGCCGTTGCACTTGTTTATAACTGATGGTACCCCTATTGACTGATTTCAGATGATTTAACACGTGTGGTTCATATTATTTAACATACCCTGCAAGTTTTGTAATATTTGGACAATCAATTTATGATTTAGAGATTGATTTGTGTAATCTTATGCCGATGTTTTTGTATTTGTAGCGCCCATTAATGGTCAACTTAAATGAAACTTTCAGGATATGTCCCTGATAGTTCTTACCACATTGCTTGCAAGAATTGGGATGATTGGCCTAAAGGTTGTGGCATTATGGATGGAGCCACGCCCCATCTGAAGCTCATTGGTCAATATCTTAAAAATGCAATGAGATATCAATAACACTTAATGTGCTGGTGATAAAATTCTGGAAAAAAAAATCTCATCATTCTGCTGATTTCGGGTATATTGTCAAATGTTTTGGTGACGTTTGGTAAAAAATGAGATGAGATAGAAAATGTTGTGTATACAGTACAAATTATTGAATATCACTGCAAGCTAACTGTTAAACTGATCTGAACACCATTTGAAACGTGATAGTATCCAAAGACTGTCTATGTCCATTTTGATTGCCTCTGAATGAAGACTTTTTGAGATATAGGTGTTAATTAATTTTGAATATTCCTGAAAATATACAGCGACAGACTTCTGAATTGACTATAGGTTGCAGTATGGCAGACTTTTGTCACTTTTCAGTGGATGTGCTGAAACAATTTCATCCCTTTAGGACATACTGGTGATTTATTATGATTTTCTCAAGTTTAGAATGTGAAATATCTTAAAATTACAATTTACTGCAATAAGCCATGCCCTTTTCAAGTAATGACTTCCAAATTTTATGCATCAGCTGAGACATGACCCTAGATGGTGCAAACTGAATTGTGTACAAATCTCTGTAGCTGACTGTGAGATATAAACTTTTTGCATACTAAGCGTCCTCTAATGGTCAATTTGAACAAAACTTATAGGGTATGATTCAGGTACTTATGTGAATATATCCTACAAGTTCCGTGAGGATTGGTTCAGTGGCAATGGAGTTAGGTGTATTTCAAGTTTCCCTCCTCCCTCTTAAGTTCATTGGTCAATATCTTTGAAACACAATGACATATCAACAAGCTTTTGATAACTTTTGATGGGCTTGGTCCATTGGTAACCCAGAGAAAGGTTGGTACAAACCAGTTTAGGAGGAGATATCAAAAATGTGTTTTTCAAAAAATTCAAAATGATGTAAAATTTTACAGTGGTCCAATCATGCTTCCTCTATGTTTTTTGTAGAGCACATTGAGCTGCACTTGTGACTCAGATTTCAAGTCAACCAGACTTATGATTGCCAGCCAGTGTCAACAGCTTGGTGTAGATGTTGGAAGATGGCCCCGGTGTGTGTGGCTGGCCGTCTGCTGCTCCTACTTTGGTTGGTGTTTTTGATGTTTCTAACCCTTGGCATTATACAGATCGAGTCTCTGTTGGTCTATGATTGCCAATTCCCCATGGATCCTTGACATAATGTCAGAGAGCTAGGTGCGTATCATAGTGGACAGAAAACTTTGCCCCTGCTCCTGGCGGGAATCCCAACTCACCTTTACTGGGCCTCGGCCCTACCCTCCCGGCGGAAGCATCTCCGTCGCCACGGTAAACGCAGCAGCCGGCAGGTGAAGCTGAAAGTCTGGTTGGCACATTCTCCATCTATTTCCTGGTCGGAACATGAATTATACCGTCCCTTCGCTGTGCCCCAGCACCTCCTGGATCCCATCGCCATCTGCCTGGTACTGTACCTGTCACCACCTCAGTTGAGGAACTCCGCCAGATCTCTGGCGAACAAAACTTTTATCCTGAGTGATTTCTTCAGCTCCCGGAGCCTGGATTTCCTCTTGTTGAGAGACTTGGATCGGTGCCAGTGAGTGCAGCACTCTTGTCGAACTTTTACTGGCTATTCTTATTTTTTTAACTCCCCACGGACATTGGGTGGTGGAGGAGGAACAGCGACTGGTTATAAAAATGGTTTTAAATGTAAGCAGCACACTGTATCATCTTCATTCTCCAGCTTTGAGTGACTTTATTTTAGATGGGACCCGGTGCTGTGCGCTGTCACCTACCGACCCCCCAAATACAACAAGGACTTTGTGAATGACTTTTCTGATCTCCTGGCTGAAATTATGCCTAATTATTAATTAGGCATAATTAGAATTATGACCATGCCCTTTTTGTTGGAGATTTTAATATCCATGTGTGTTGTCCTGATAAGCCATTGGTGAAGGACTTTTTAAGCCTTATTGACTCTTTCAATTTGGTACAGTGTGTGTGTGGTCGGTCCGTGTACTTCGTGGCCATTCGTTTTTCGTTTCGAAATAACAAATTGAAACACGGAAAGCCAACCATTATCCATTTTTTGTTTTGAAATGACCAAACAAAAAAGTAAATAAATGATCCGTCTCCTGTTTTTTTATTTTATAATAAAGAAAAGAAAAACAGAAAACGAATCGTTATCCATTAGCCGTTATCCGATTTAATTTGGGAATTTTAAAAAAACCTTGTGGGAAACTCCTTTCTCAGAAAACTCCCGTCTCGTTCCAAACTGGGTACATAACGCAGCAGTGATATCAACACAGAACATTCCATTTCTTCTATTTTCCGCAATAAAACCTGCATATTCATCCAAAGACATATTGCCGCCAGGGCCCAGTGCCGCCTGACGCTCTCTGATGACACACATCTCTTGACGGGTCCTTCGTGGAGCACATAAAAGCTATGAAATATACATACAGAGCATGTACATTTCCTATAACTACTAGAATATTGCTTTATCTGACATGTTATGCTAATAAATAACTTTTCTAACTAATCTAGGTCACTCTACATGGACAGCAACTAACGGCATACCACATTACACATTACATGTCCGCAAAAAATGATATGCAATACGTGAATTGGCCTATTAAAAAGTTTTATTACCATGGACCAAACGTTGCTTTTCGTCCGCCAGTTTTCTGTGAAAGTGACGTCAATTTCAGTCAAGTTGGCACCTCCTGTTCCAGAATTATCTCCGAGTTGTTTTTCCGACACGAGCGGGTGTTGTATTTTCCCAGTCGGAAAGTCATTTTTCCAATTATTCCGACACCACCTGAATGCAACTTACTGGTCACAGAGAAGAAACGAACAAAAAACAGAGAAAGGAGATTCCCACAGGGTTTTTTTTAATTCCCAAATTAAATCAGATAACAGATAATGGATAACAATTCGTTTTCTGTTTTTCTTTTTTTTTTATTATCAAATAAAAAACTATCCGTTTTTTTTTTTTTCCTTTTTTGTTTGGTCATTTCAAAACAAAAAACGGATAACGGTTGGTTTTCCGTGTTTCAGTTTATTATTTCGAAACAAAAAACGAATGGCCGTGAAGTACACGGACCGTGGTCCCACACATGAACATGGACATACATTAGACCTCGTCCTCTCATATGGTTTGTCTGTGTTTAACTTGGAGATCTGTGACAATGTGAATTCTGATCATATGCCCATATTATTCGAAGCTGGTTTCTCCTGTGTTACAATTAAATCTTGCACTCCTGCTCAGTGCCGTCGGACTTTTAATCCTTTCACTGCCGGTCAGTTCTCTGCTGCCTTCGACCACCTCTATGTCCCCTCTGACTCAACATCTCTTAACACGTAGGAGCTCAGTTCCTAGTTTCACTCCTTCTGCCGAAAAAAGACTCTGGCTCCATTAAAACTGTTCAGCCTAAAGCTAAACCTGAGCCCTGGTTCAATGACATAACTCGAGCAGCCAGACTTGAGTGCCGCAAAGCTGAACGCAGGTGGAAGAAGGACAAACTGCACGTTTCTTTCCAAATCCTGTCTGACTGTTGGCGCCGTTACCAAAACACTGTTAAGAGGCCAAAAGAGAACACATGTCAAACATTATTGTGTCTAATCATCACAACCCATGTGTGTTATTTAAAACTATTGACTCTGTTCTGAATGCCCCACAGTCTGTCTGCATGGAAGCACCCCCTGAAATGTGCAATAGCTTCCTGCACTTCTTCATCAACAAGGTTGTTACCACAAGGTCTTTTATCTCAACTCCTGCCTCTGACCCCTCTGTCTCTGCTCCTATCTCGGCTGTGTTTGGTAAGTTTGAGCCTGCAACTCTGGAGTTTTTAGATGACATGGTTGGCCATATTAAGCCATCAGGTTCTCCGGGTGATGCTGTCCCTCCTCACTTTTTCAAGAAGGTTTTCCCTAGTATAGGACAGTCGGTTCTGGCCATTATTAACAGCAGCCTGTCTTCTGGTGTTGACCCCTTAAGTTTTAAACATGCAGTAGTGCAGCCCCTGCTAAAGAAACCTGGCCTTGATCACACTGTGCTGGCCAATTTCAGGCCCATCACCAAGCTGCCTTTTATTTAAAAAATCCTGGAGAAAGCTGTTCATGCTCAGTTAAAGTCCTTTATGGATGAGTATGATATCCTGGAGGTCTTTCAATTTGGCTTTAAAACACTGCATAGCACAGAGTCAGCTTTATTAAGAGTTTTTAATGACATCCTCCTGGCAAATGACTCTGGCGATTATATGATTCTTGTTCTGCTGGACCTAACAGTGGCCTTTGATACTGTGGACCACAATATTTTAGTGGCTCGGTTATAGCACCTAGTGGGCATTTGTGGTAGTGCTCTGGAGTGGTTTAGGTCTTATCTGGCAGACAGAACTATGTGTGTAAGCATTGGTGGTTCTGACTCCTGCTCTGCTCCTGTGTCGTATGGGGCTCCACAGGGTTCAATTTTAGGGCCCCTGATTTTCTCACTGTATTTACTGCCTCTGGGCTCCATAATTAGAAAGCATGGTATTTCTTTCCATTGTTATGCTGACGATAGTCAGATATATGTGCCGCTGAAGAAGAAAGATGCTTTCTCGCTTAAACCACTTCTGTTAGGTCTCGAAGACATTAAAGCCTGGAGACTTTTTAAATTTTAATGAAAAGAAAACAGAAGTGATGGTGTTTGGTCCCAGTGGCTCCTGTGTTCAAAATGCTGCTGCTCATCTCTTAACTGGAGCACGTAAGAGGGTGCACATAACTCCCATTCTCCCATCCTCCACTGGCTGCCTGTGCACTTTCAAGTTCATTTTAAGATTATTTTATTTGTTTTTAAATCTTTAAATGGTCTCAGCCCACCTTACCTCTCTAAGCTGCTTCATCCCTATGCTCCTGCTCGGTGCCTCAGGTCAGCTGATAAGCTGCTCCTGGAGGTACCGAGGTCCAAGTGGAAGCTCAGAGGGGGTAGTGCTTTTTCTTTGGAACAATCTACCTTTACACATCAGACAAGCCCCCTCACTGTCCATTTTTAAAACTCATATTAAAACCCATTTTTATGCCTTGGCTTTCAACTCAGCATGAGACTCTGCTCTTGTTTCAGTGTTTTCATTGTTTTGCTTTATTCTATTTTATTTTATTTTATTTTATTGTTTTAGTGTTTATAATTGTTTTATGTCTTAAGTTTTTATGTTTATGTACAGCACTTTGTTTCGGCTGTTGTTGTTTTTAAAGTGCTCTATAAATAAAGTTGAGTTGAGTACGATGTCAAGGGTGTTTCCTTTCAAAATTAAAATTTTTGAGCCTTAATTATAGGGCCCCATCTGGTTTTAAATTTTTTGAGCAGCATTTGCACACAACTTCTAATTATTTGTAAAATTGAAAAAAAATTGAAAATTTCATGTGTCCAGGATGTAATATCTCACAGGAATTTTTGAAAACATTTCTGAAGAAAAAAAAAGTCTGAAGGGCTTAAACCTTAATTAAAGCCCTTGGGGCTTGAATCCCTAATACTATATTCTCATGATGGATAATTTGCCCAAAATTTCAACAAATCAGAAAGGATGGGATTTCTGTCAAAGTATCATTTGCAGACTTTTACAATTGTTTGTATGTCACTGTTTGTCTTCGACCGTTTACAATGCAGCATGACAGGAAATCATGGGAGGTGAGCAGTCATGCAACAAAAAAACCTAGGTTGCATGCCAACATGGTTAACATTCTGTGTAATTTTACAGCTTTGCCAAAAAGATGACTGAACTGATAAGATTTTTACATGACACTCCATCTTTAAAATCATCATATCATCTTTCATTTTTGTAGATCTGCTTGTCAATTCTATTTATGTAAGAGTTTCAAGAAATTGTGGTTTGAATGACGACGCAGATAAACTGATGAGGAGGCAGTTGGATGATGTTGGTGATTTCACAAGAAAACGACTCACAACTGAGAGGGTCCAGAGGCAGGCGGGTAATAGCAACCAAACAACAGGTAGCAGGAAAATCCAAAACAAATCCTGCAAACTGGAAAAACAAACACTAGACAAACAACACCACAAGGAAGAAAGGGCTGGAACTAGGGATGCACCAAATATTCGGTAACTGAATATATTTGGCCGAATATTACAAAAAAAACCAACACACATTCGGTATTCGGTGGAATAAGTGAAAAGCAAGGCCGAATAATAGCAGCGTGTTTTGATGACGCAATCAAACAGCGTGCGATGATGGACGGACTAAAATCTCGGCAGTGTGGCGATTTTTCAAAGTGTTGGAGAGTGATAGAAGAAAAGCGGCTTATAAAGAATGTAACACTGAACTATATCTAGAGTAGTGTTGCAGGGTATACTGGTAGACTGCGGTACTAAAACACCACCGTACATATGATACCGTAATGTTTGAGTACCGTAGTGCTACGGTACCTCAGGTACCACTACTGTGGTATAAGTTCAAAGTCCCATCGCAAGAGGGTGAGTGTCCATGCGCCGTCCAATAACGGCGCGCGCTGGCCACCTGGCACTTGATATGCCGCTGCAGTGGTTTGTATCCAGTGCCATTTCAGGTATTAGCTGAGCTACTATCTTTAAGCAGTGAAAGTAATTATTAATTTATTTTTACTTGATTTGTTTATATATGCTACAGTGATTTGTTTTCCACAGAGCTCTACGGTGCAAGCATTTTACTTGCATTTGCGACTAAAAATAGTTTTGTGCAAGCTAACAAAAATCATTCAGGAGCACGCTGTGCGAGTACAAATTTCAACCAGCAGCAGAAACGAAAGGCGAATCCTTAAAGATATTTTTATGGGTATTTTTAGCCTTTATTTCACAGGACAGACAAGCGTGAAGGGGGGAGAGAGAGAGGGAGCGACACGCAGCAAAGGGCCACAGGCTGGAGTCGAACCCGGGCCGCTGCGGCAACAGCCCTGTACATGGGGCGCCTGCTCTACCACTAAGCCACTGACGCCCCCACGAAAGGTGAATCCTGCCGGTTGTGGGTTGAACGGGGGTCACAGACACAGGCAGGAATGTATTCCTGTCAAATACGGCAGCCATGTGCTCCGCGGCACAAGATAACGGCTTACAGGCGACGGAGAAAAAAAAGTACCTGGACAGCCGAGCCGTGGCGGCAAACAGGTATGTGACATGCCAGAGGAGAAACGAGCCGTTCACATTTCTCTCTTTGTGGCAGGTAACGGTCCACAAAGGAGGAGGGTGGCTGGTTGATTTTTGGTTGATTTTTATTTTATTTATTTATTTTATTTCGATCCCCACTATGTTAATCACTTATTGATGCCATTTTTGAAGTATGAATAAGTCAATAAGTAATATATTACATTGAAATATCATTGATGTATTATAGAAAAGTGATTCATTTTTTTATAAATGACAAAAGGCACATTTGCCTCATTTTTGCAGTGGTATCGTGATACTACTCAGAACCATCATACTTTCACTAGTATCGTACCGTGGGTCCCAATTTTGGTACCATGACAACAATCTGGAGGGTGTTCATCTCCAAGAACTAATGAAAAACTAAACAACGGCATTCAGTATTCGGTACTCGGTATTCGGCCAAGCGTTTAATTTTATTCGGCTTCGGCCACAAATTTTCATTTCGGTGCATTCCTAGCTGGAACAATACTTACTGAAAGAGATGATGAAATGATAATGACACAAGGGAAACACACAACCTAAATACACTACGAGAGCAGGGTGATTAGACATAGGTGGAACAAATGAGAGGGCTGTACACGAAGCAAGATCAGTGGGTAAGCAAGGTATGTTCAGAATAAAGCCAGCGTTATCCGTTCTACAAAAGTGGCTCTCTTTAAACCTGGGTAGATCACTAACTACCTCTACAGTCAATAATCAATCTATGATCGATATAAATTCTCAGCTGTGATTCTTCGTTTCTCATTTGTGTTTTGAAAAATGTTCCGCATTCAGATGACAACGTTATGATAACAATTGCCACGAACACTGATCTGCAAAGATGACCAAAAACGTTGTAGTATACATGCCAGGCTAGTAACTGGCAGTGCAACCTGATCTCACAGAAATACGTGAAATGACCACGACCTCTTAACACCGCATTCCGTGGTGGCAGCACGTAATGGGTTGAAATTACATGCCGGTACCACGGAAACAATGCCAATGTAAAGTCAATTAGGATCCTTTGTCATGGTGGACACACGGATTCCCTGATTCAACAACATCCTGTATACACACAAAAACACTAAAGTGTTTTTGATATTAAAACCGCAAATATATTCCTCTGTTATAATTTCCCATCAATAATAATAAATAATAATAATAATGACATGATAGTTCGGCTGTACTAGATATTTGATATATTCAGTAGATTTACAACACTATTTGACAACTCTACAACCGGAACAATCACAGTCCCAAAAACGCCATTTCTAGAGACCTTGCTAAAATATCTGAAATTAACCATCATCCTTACTTTTTCTTAACATATTTCATCTAGGTGCAGTGTCATTACTAGTTCGGCTTTACTAGACATTTGATACATTCGGTAGATGTATCTTTCAGACTCTATTTTACAACAAGCTGCAAAAAACTACCGTCTCAGAAACGCAGTTTCTACAGTACTATCTAAAATATCTGAAATTAGCCAACATCCTTACTTTTTCTTAACATAGTTCATCTAGGTGCAGTGTCATTACTAGTTCGGCTTTACTAGATATTAGATTTATTCAGTAGATCTATCTTTTTACGACCCTATTGTACAACTCTATTTTACAAGCCGCAAAAACCTACCATCCCAAAAATGCAGTTTCTAGCGTATTAGCTAAAATATTGAAAATTAGCTGACATCTTTACTTTTTCTTAACATAGTTCATCTAGGTGCAGTGTAATAACCAGTTCAGCTTTACTAGATATTAGATATATTCAGTGGATATATCTTGTTTCAACCCTATTTAGAACCCTACTGTGCAAATCAGAAGAACTACAACTATGTTGCTGATATGTATCATGCTGCATGGCGCGGTCCTAGGGAATTGTAGTTTTTAAAAAATATAAGTGTTTTTTCTAGATTTGGAAGTTGTAAATACTAAATTGTTTTTTTGAAAAGTAGCTTACAAATATTGGTAGTTGTAAATACTGAACTGAGAGTACACTGTGGACTTTAAGGGGATGGTAAACACATTTGTGTAATCAGATTTTAAATATCTAATTTCTAAATGGGTGAAAATTAATTTTATCCATATTTTACCCATATCTGACAGCACCCCCAGTTGTTGACTACACTCACATGGTAGTTGAGGTCAAGAGCTCTCTATGACAGCTGGTCCCGTGTCTGTACCCCCTTTTGTTGCTGAGTTATAAGTAGGGATGGGTACCGAGCCCCGGTACTGAACGAGCCCCGGGGCTACATTCTTCAAGACCGCAGTATTGATAAGCTCTGACCTTAACAGCTATCGGTACTGGAGCAATCGAGTTTTTTTTTTTTTTTTTTACAAGATAAACATTATCTTGCACATTTATCTCACGAACTCCGTCAACGTCATTGTATCATAATTTTTGCTATTCTCCCTGAAGACGAGAGGTCTGTCTCGCTCACCCTGGCTGCCTGCCATGTGTCTGTGAGAGGAGAGCAGGGGGGCGGGGCTGTTGTTCCAGTGACACACACACACACAGCGCACTAGACAGTGCACACACCAACTCAAGCTTGTGGCCTACCTTCAGATAAATAATAATGGCGGAGAGAGCTAAATGGTCGAAAGTGTGGCTTTACTATACCAGAGTTGATGCGGACACAGCACGTTGTCACAAGTTTGACAAATGTTTTGCGTGTAAGGGCGGCAACACGAGTAATTTGGCAAAACACCTTGCAAAAGTGCATCATATTCAGGTGGAAAGATGTACAGTGTTTGACTGCCCTAGCATAGGCTCAGCTAGTTCATCTACGTCCGTTCCAGGTTTGTAACAATATGCTAGCGGCCAACACGTAGCAATTTGGGGGCAGCCAGCAAAGTCCATCATTCTTTTATATGTTCACCCATTATCTAGGATCTTTTACAATTGGTAGGCTATAATGCTGCTTAGTTAAATTAATAAAAAAATAATGGGCTAAAGCATCACACTTTATTTGTAATATTTTGTGAGCGAAATCTGGATTGCTTTGTCTAGACTCCACAATCCAGCATGCTCTGTGACTGTGAGATCTATCAGTTGATTAAATTTATAAAAAAAACCACCCACTTTTACTGTTTAAGGTACAGTGATCCAACCCAGTCCTCCATTCTACTTCTACTGCCACTGGTGCTGCTCCAAAGCAAGCACAAATAAACCCCTTCATGCTGGCAGCTAGTGGCAGAATGAACGAGGAGAGGGTGAAGGAGTGCCACCAAGCTGTGACCAAGTTCATTGTGAAAGGTCTACATCCCTTTGCAACAGTGGAGTCAAATGGCTTTAGGTAAAATATTAGTCAGTATATTGAGTTATATTATTATTATTTTTTTATTTCAAAATAAAGCTTTATTTATTATTTCACAATAATAATATATTGTAAGTTAGACACATCACTCCACAAACACAATACTAAATAATAACTCAACAATACATTTGTTGTTGTTGTTTTTTTTTTAATGTAGGGACATGTGCAAGGCACTCAACCCTAAATACAACCCTCCCTCCAGGAGTTACTTAAGTGACACACTAATTCCGTCCTGGTATGATGTAGAAAAGGCCAATTTGATCTCTGAGCTCAAGGATGTACCAAAGCTGGCCATATCATCAGATGGGTGGACCAGCCTCAGCCAGGACCACTATATCACTGTGACAGTGCACTATACAAGCCAGGGCAAGCTCAAGCAGAGGGTCCTCCACACCAGGGCAGTCTACCAATCTCAAACTGGTGAAGTAGTGGCAGAGGAGATCTCTGACATTCTGGAGGAGTTTAAGATAGAGCTGAGCAAGGTTTGTGCTGTGACGGTTGACAATGCTGGCAATCTGGACGTTGCCATCAGGAAGCTTGGCATCTTAAAAATAGGATGCTTTGCACACACACTGAATGTGGCAGCGCAGAAAATCTACACAGTAGCTTCCATTGATAAATGGGCTGCCCAAATCCGATCAGTGGTCGTGTGGTTTAAGAGGTCCTCGGTGGCCAACACAGTATTGAAGGACAAGCAGCAGATCCTTGGTAAGAGAAGCCATTTTAAACCATTAAATTATTATTTTGAAATTCACAAATCTTACAATCTGTTTAATTCAATATTGAATTGTGTGGTTAATTTATGCTGTTTTTGTTGTTTCAGGACTTAAACAACACTCACTCATCCTGGACGTCAAGACAAGATGGAATTCTCTCTATTTAATGATAAAGAGATTCATGGAGCAATATCCAGCAATACAGGCAGCAGCCTTGGACCCACAACTGCGAAGGGCGATGACTAAGGATAACCTGGACCGGCTGAGGGATGACGATTTCCACAAGGCTGAGGAGTTTGTCCAGCTCATGAAGATCCTATACACATCCACACTGTGTGTGTCAGGGGAAAAGAATTCTACGTGTGGACAGATTATACCCATCCTCCAAAAACTGGAGGAGCACTTCACTGTAAAGCATGAAGACACATCATTTGTGACAGCCATCAAAGAGAAGGTTTGGGGGAACCTCAGTGAGCGCTACCAGGACAACGCCATCCAAGATTTCTTGCATGAGGCCACAGCTATGGACCCCAGGTTTAAAGGGAGACCGGTGAGTGAAGACACCTGGGACAGACTGAGAAAGGCAGTTATTGATCATGCAACAGGAGCAGCAACGCCAGGTCCAGGGTTGTCAGAGGAGCCAGAGCAGGCAAGCACAGCGGCAGCACGGCAGCAACATGAAGAGGAGTCTGAAGGAGAGGAAACAGAGCATTTGGAGACAGACCCACCGCAATCAGTGTTCAAAGCAAAAAGTGCCTTGGAGGAGCTGTTCGCGGAGGAGGAAAGGGAGCTCAGGTCGACAATCCAGCAGAGCACCATGTCCCTCCCGGAGCGTGTGGACCAAGAGGTTGAGCTTTACAAAGGCCTGCCTGCCATCTCTATGGCTGAAGATCCGGTAATGTGGTGGTGGGAAAAGAAAGATATTCTGCCTCTCCTCTTTATCATTGCAACAGGCTACCTCTGTACCCAAGCTTCCTCCACCCCTTCTGAGAGGGTGTTCTCAACTGCAGGGAACACCATAAGCCAGGAGAGGTCCCGACTCCTGCCAGAGAAGGTTGATATGTTGATCTTCCTCCAGAAGAACTGCTGAAGAATGGAAAATTGTTGGCCTTTTGCAACCTACCTGCATACTCCACCATGTTGCACTACGCCACTGTATTTTATTTTGGAGTGAATTGTTTATTTCATTTGTTTTACATTTACATCATTCACAACATAGTGATTTGTTAAAAAAAACTACTGTTTCTCTTTCTTTTTAATAACTGCTTATTTTATGTATTTTACAAGTTGTAAAAAGTAAAATGTTTTGTTAAAAAAAACCTATTTTGTTGCATATGAGAACTGAAAAAATAATCAGAATCAGAATCAGAAATACTTTATTGATCCCCGAGGGGAAATTATTTATGTTACAGGTGCTCCTTGCAAGAGAGGAAAGATACATGAAAATATAAGAAATTTAAACAGTAGAATTAAAGCAGTTTATGTTCTTAATTTGTTTTTTTTCTTCCTCAAAAAGTATCGATAAGAGTACCGTTAAAATACCGGATCGATTAGCAGTATCGATAAGAGTAGTAGTACCGTTAAAATCTTAACGATACCCATCCCTAGTTATAAGCATCAAAACATGCACTGAGGTCCAAAGGTTCAAAGGTGAATGGCTCAAAGCAGCAGCCATGTAGAATCTTCATACTGACATATGTTACTCTCCAGGTTGAGACCTTTTTCATTTTTTGGACACAAGCCATGCCAGGTCTAGTTTCAGAGAGCACTTTGAAGGCCCAGTGTATAAAATGATTTTTGTTTGTTTCTTTGCTTGTTTTTTTTCTTTTTTATTGTAAAAAGTTACTAAAATGAGTCATCCCCAGAGAAAACAATACTACTAAAAAGTAAACCAATAATAACAATAATGAAATAAGCAAAAATAATATTTAAATTATATTGAAATTTTAAAATCTATTTACAGAGTAGAATGGTAGCCTAATAGATAACTTAGATAATATTTATTATTGTTTAGACACTTTATTATTGCTTAGATACTATTTAGCCTATTATTGTATTTACTTTTAGCATGTTCTGCTTTTGAGTAATTTCCGAGAAGTTATGATAAAAAAAATTAAAAATTACAGACTATAGGAGACAACCTCTTCAGTGTCTCACGTCAATTAATTAACACAATTTGTCGGCTTTTTATAATGCCTTTTTTTTTTTTTTTTTTTGCTGCTGTCTCCAGTTGAGAGTGGTGATTTGCTAAATACATTCTACAATAATAATTTTGTCTATAATCATTTGGTCTATAATATTGTTGGCTATATTACGCATTTTAATTAAAAAAAAACGGAAGAATAAAAGAAATAAACACCGAAATAATTACTTTTTTTTTATTGATACTCCTCTCTGACACACACACACACACACACACACACACACACACACACACATTGAACACGCGATTGAATGAATGAATGAATGAACATTGGAAGTGGTTCAGCCGCAGTCCCACCGGCTGGCTCACATTGAGATTACATTTGTTTTTTATTACTAACAAAATATTTTATATTGACCATATGAATGGTTTCGTTTTCAAATAAATATTTGGAAACGAAAATATGCTTTGGTGTACTTTTACAGAGTTTTGCAATATGTATATAGCCTACCTGTATCAAAATGTATAATTTTCAGCAGCGGTTTGTGTGACAGCTGCCACAGTCGGACATATAACCAGCGGGGCAGCCGTTCTGTGGCGCTGGCTTGGGGTCCACTCTCCCCTGGTGGAGTGGAGGGTGGCCGGGTTGCCAGGGGCAGACGGCTCCATGTGATGGTGTTTCCTCTCTGGTTCTTCCGTGCTCAGCCTTATTTTTATCTTCTTATTTATTTATTTATTACTGGCGTTTGGATTCAGTTACGGCAGACGGATGGCAATCTGAAATGGAATGAAGCCCACAGACGGCAGACAGCAGCTACAAAACAGTAGTGGAACGCGCCCCATCCGCCCACAGCACAATGCTCTTAAAGCCCCACGCTATCAAAAGCTGGCAAAATACATTTATTTTATTTTATTTCATGGCCTTGACATTAACCTGTCATATTGTTGAGTTATCAAGGACACTTCCGCGTTTTTGTGTGTATACAGGAATGTTAAAGATATCATTGAGGAAAACGAGGTTGACGTGACGTGATTGAATCAGGGAATCCGTGTGTCCACCACGGGAGAGGACCCTAATTGACTTTACATTGGCATTGTTTTCGTGGTGGCAGCACGTAATTTCAACCCATTACGTGCTGCCACCACGGAATGCGGTGTTAATAGGTCGTGGTCATTTCATGTATTTCTGTGAGATCAGGTTGTTTTGAAGATGTCACAGTGAAGTTGACCTTTGACGTTTTGGATACAAAATGTCATCACTTCATTATTTTATCCTATTAGACATGGCCAAAACATATTTTGTGAGGTCACACTGACGTTGACCTTTGACCTTACAAAACTGTAATCAGTTTATTCTTTGTGTCACATGTAAAGAAATTCCCTTAAAAGAATACTCAGACGATTTGGGAGTTATGCCCTTTCTCAATCATTTTCATAGTGAGACAACATGATTGATATCTTTTTTGTGTCTGTACGTCCAGTGGCTGGGTCTCAGCAATTAGCATTGCAGCTTAGCTTAGCGAATACAATTGAAGTCTATAGGGGGTCAGTAGCCTGCTCGGTAAAAGTGAACAAATAAACGTTCCAGAAACCCTGAAGCTGGTATTTCTGCATGTGCATTTAAAATAAACATGTTTAAACATTAATTTGAAAAACGAGAATCCTTTTTAGTCGTTTTAGAAGAAGTTTGATACACGGAACTATAGTGTGTTTACGTCCTGCACTGTGATCCGCGGAGGGATACACCAGTGAGCAGGCACAGGCACAGACGTAGCCTGTAAACAAAACTCGTTTATTTAGCCTAACGATATCTCCGGACTATAGTGGCTGCATATACAGATGAGGAACTCCTGGTGTTGGATGCTGAGCGGGCGAGAAGAGAGGCTGAATCCTCCAAGCATGATTGGCAGCTCTGGTGGAGGTGGCCAGGCAGGGTGGCCAATCATATTCCAGGGGTAGCCGGTGCCACCCCTGGAATATGACTGGCCACCCTGCCTGGCCACCCCCACCAGAGCTGCCAATCAGTTTGTCCGAGTTTGTGTTGTGATGATCTGCAGTAGGCCTATTGTAATTCACATTGACTGGAAAGCATTGCTTCTGTAGACCAAAATATACAAATAGACTATTTGGGTCTATGTGCTCAAACAAAATGTAAGTCTTAATGACAAAATGTGTCTCTCTGACATAATTTGAGGGGGGGACACAGGGGACATGTCCTAATTCATAGATGACAATGTATCAAGTTAAGCTAGTTAACAAGAATACAAATGTTATTGTTACCTATGTTAAATTTAATCTTTATTGCCACAATAGAAAGAGCAGGGTCAGGGAGGAGACAGTGGACCAGAGGCCAGCAAGGATGATCATGCAGAGTTCTCACAGGTGAGAAGAGAATATAACTGGCTGAGAAAAATATCTAGAGCATAAATGTGACTTTATGATCAATTTCCACAGCTATGTCACCACTGTTATTCTTAATCCTATTATAAATTTTGCTTTGCACATTTATTATCCATATTATTGCAATAGACAGAAGAGGGACAGGGAGAAACCAGGCAGGTATCAGGACAGGGACCTGACAGCAGCACCAATTATCAGCCCAAGGCTTCAGGTAAGGGAAAATTATAACTGGCTAAGAAAATGTCTATAGGATAAGAGTGACTCTAAGATTAATTTTCACAGCTATTTCAAAACTACTCTTATTTATACTCTAAAATGTTTTTGTCTGTATTGCAATAGCTATACTACTGCATTATTTGTGTTTTTAAAGGCAGCAGGTATAGATCATGCCATTTTTCTTTATCTTGATTAATTTTGCACATATGTGCTGTGAAGCTACATTGCATCCCCCTTGTTAAAAATTAACAATTCGACCACTGAGTATACTCTTCCAGAGCACATATCAACCCACTCAAACAAACAAAAAACATTTTACTCAGTCAGATAAGATTTCTAAATGCTGGATGCTACCAATATAAACACTGGCTGTCGGCGTCCGCTCAATATGGTACACAAAGGGTTAACAATCATTGGTGTCTACCATACGTCCCGCCTCTAACCTCGTATTGCTCATCAATTGGCTCTACTGTTATTTTGGTAACGTGTGATTGGTCCTCCCCAGCACCGCTCTCTCCACTGTCTTTGTGGGTGTGCGTCACCGTACAGTTCAAGGCAGTTCGTAAGGGAATGACACATACACTCACGTCACCGTTAGCGCTCCACAGTGGAGCGCCGAGTGTGAACGGTGAGTCGGTTGGTTCAGTAAATAAGCTAAACAAACACCTGTTGATGTTAGGCTAACTGAATGGTGTTCCTTGGCAACTCTTTGCTAGATAATGAGATGCTAACGAGCTAATACTAGCTGAACTAAGTTTGGCAACTATTAGATCAATAGGCCTTTTATATGCCAGAGAACATGAAATTCCACTTCACATGCTCCATCAGCAATCATAGATGTCATGTAGTGATGACACAGTAGTTCAAATTAATGTTTGTAGTAAGATGACATGATAGAAACAGTCTGAATAAATAAAGTGTAAACACTATAAATAATAGCTCCCTCAGTGACAGTCTTCAGCATCCATGGTGTGTGAAGGAGAGACTTAGGAGAATAGAGATCCACTGCTCCCAGTAAAAACACCAACATTGAGTCATATTTATGTAATAGATACTGGGTGTAAGTGCAACATTTTGCACACAGTTGTATTATACTGATTTTGGAGCATTTACATTTTTGTTGATTTATTTTATTTATGTTTAACATGATGAAGCTGACTAACTTGTGTTGACATTATGGCTGTTCTTTAGCCTATACATTCAGATGTTGTTTAATGAATTACACAATTGTAAAACATACAGTATGTTTTCCTCAGGCTACAACAATCAATATCTATGACTGTTGCATCTCAAATTGTCCCACTGTTCACGCCTTGCATCAATATATTTTTTGTCAGATGACAAGTATTAGAGAGACTGGAGGAGATGGAAGAGATGGAGGAGGAGAGGCAGGAAGAGAGACAGAGGGAAATGGAAAAGAGACAGGGGGAGATAGAGGAGAGACAGGAGCCTCACAGATGAGACTGAATCGTGAAGGATATATGTTGATAGTGAGATTCAGCATTGTGACTAGGGGTAAGTAAAAATATTGATTCATGCATAATATATGTTTTTACTCGATATCAATATCAATTTGGATCACTATTACCAACCCAACTGCAGACCGCAGGCTGGTACTGAATTTACGCCCATTCGGAGTATACTTTATTGTTATTATTATAGTGTACCCTGGGAAGCACATATGGACAGATGTGGTGAAGTTATCAGTGTATATTCATATAACTGATAACATTAGAGAATACATTAACCAAGACATGCTTGTATTTAGTGTAGATATGTGATCAGTTTCACATGACGTGAAATTGCATTAAAAAATCATCAATGTACAGGTCGCCGCCATGAAGCATTTTTATGTCCCTACCAATGTGAAAATCAAACCTACGCCCTTAATGCTAACTCATTTCAAGGTTGCAGGATTCATTCCTGGAGCACTCTATTAAAGGAGCAATAAGCGAAATTCATCATTTCTAGATTGAAGGAATTAAAAAATTGCTATGTCAAGAACTAGAGGTGTAATTTCATCTGGAGTATAGCATGACCTCACACACATTCTCTCTGTGTTGATCTCCAGCCCCTTGTTTACAAGCCGGTCCGGCTGCGCGTTCATGTACGTTCATGTGAATCCCCAACCCCTCCCTCTCGGAGCCCTTGGCCCTCCCTCCCTATAAAAGGCTACAGCCAGTGAGCAATGGCAGCGCGGAACAAAACGTCCACCTGAAGACGACCAGGATCCGACATTACCTCTTAAGAAACAACTGTTGTTGGCGAAGAAGTTGTCGGATAAAGAAAGGGACAGAACTCGGATTAACATTGGCCTTGCATTTCCAAGGTGGAGAGCACTGCGAGAGCTAAAGGGGCTACAATTTGACTCGGAGCTAACTCTTCTCCTCCTGGACAGGTACAACATAAAGTCAAATGTCTGTTTTAATTAGTGTTACAGTAACGTTAGGCACATATAGCTATGTCGATTCAATTAAATTTAATGTTACAATCGTAGCATGGCTTAATGTCCGGAGCTTGAGTTATTAGCGGCTCTGTCCCAGCAATGAGTCAGGCGTTATGGCTGTGTTAGGTGAGTAGCCTGGCAGCCCAGCTAACATTTTACAATTAGCATTGTAAAATGTAGCCCGGCGGGCAGCCTGGTGGGTTGTGTTTAGCTATTTCCCTGCCTACTTCAATGATGATGGTACCTGTAATAAATGTAATATATTTGCTGAGATGGAGGCGAGGCTCAGTGACTAGAAGAGCTGGTAGAAGTGCTCCATAGCTGTAAGTTATTCCAGTAGCCGTAGTAGCTCTAGTGCTAACTCCAGGAGCTAACGCTAACGTCCCTACTCTTCTCCGTGAGCCGGAGCCATGAGCCCGTGAGCCTGGCGGGCTCAAGGCTCCGGCTCACAGAGAAGAGTAGGGACGTTAGCGTGGCAGCCGACTAGTACTAAGCAGGGAAAAGCAGGGAAATAGCTAAACACAGCAGAGACCGAGAGTGAGTGAAAGACATCGCTAACTGCTAAACTAAGCCAAACTAAGGCTGTTTAGGTTTTATTTCCTCGCCCCTGTGGTGAGTGAATCTGCCTGTAGTGAAACTGGGGCTAACCGGTGCTTCCTCCTCAGGCTCCACTTCACTCAGCTGCCAGCACAGCCAGTTAGCCTCCGCTAGCTTCCCAGCTAACGTTAGCCCCAGCTCTCCGTTTGGATCCAACCGGAGCACCAAGCCCTGGTTTGTTATTCAGGTTAATGTGGGAAGAAGCCTGCGGAACAAACACGGGGACCGTCTGGATGTAATAGTCCGTGGAGATGCTGCGGTGCTCGGCTGCACAGACGAGGCGAGTGGGGTGGGGGGTGGAGAGCAAAGGTAGAGGGAGGTGTGGCTCATGACACACTTTGTTTTGGTCTACAGGCAGTGCACAACAGCAAACCTAGCAGTGAAACGATTTCACTTTTTGCCCCTTTAATGTGTAAGTAGCATTCCGTAAAGCTAGATAGTGATTAGCAACAAGCCATAGCTTACCTACATGTAGAAGGACATTTCTTATAATTGTTCCACTTATAAGGACCAAATTTAATATATCTGATAAAAAGCTATAATAACTGAAGGTTTTATGATTTGCAGCTGACATTTGTCTATGTGTTTCATTTCTCTTAGTTGACACCAGGTTTCATACATTTATGCCTTCATTTGCTCTGTTAAGAAGGGGAAATTTGTTGGGCCTACTGCATTTAAGGGACATTGTGTAACATTTTCAGTTTACTGGCAAATATTGATGTCTGTATTCATAAATATGTCATCATTGGTGTATTATTACCTCCACCAATAATCTGACTTATTCTCGTAAAAGGAGAATTTCGGATTTGTTTGTAGCCTACATTGTGCGAGTAAGTCATCTGGGGGGCTCCATAACGTTTCACCATCTTGAGAATACATCCGCCAGCAAGGGACATACAGCACCGCCTTCTGCGTTTTCGTTGAGAGCCAGGCCAACGCTGCGTGACTGAAAAGCCGAAGGAGAGGAGCAAGAGGCGCTTCGCTACTACCCCAGCACTACTGCAGCATAACAAAGTCCCACTCTTTGAGCATAATGCAGGATCATGCATATGCAGCATCACTGGAGATGGAATCCTTGTTGCCAAGAAAGCGCAAAAGGGGGGAGCTGCTGAAGGAGCGGCGCTAACAGCTAACAGCAGCCGCTAACAGCGGCTAACAGCTGTCAGTGGCCCAGTGGGGGTCATCCCTATATTCCCCGGGTTCTATGGTCCCTGGGTTCTATGTTCTCCGATCGGGGAACATAGGACCCTTTTGGTTCTATGTTCCCCGCTGTTGCCGGGGAACATAGGACCCTTTTGAGAGTCCTATGTTCCCGCTTTTCCTTAACGGGTCCTAATAACATTTAGGGCTTATTTTTTCCACCATAATTTCCATAAATGCTGAATTGTGCGACATACTGTAGGTCTATGCGTTCGCTGATTTAACACTCACCTTGCAAACCAACCTTTCAGCACCACGAACAGCGACAGAAGCTCCATATCAACACTTACCAACAGCCTGCCCTGACCTGGGCTCAAACAACCACAGCCTGATGATGTCTCCAAACTATCAAAAATTCAAATATAGCCGACACTAACAAAGCTACACAAAGATATCTTGCACAGTATGTCCATAAGCATAATCAAGAAAAACTGAGGCTGAGGGGGCTGAGTGACAGTCTACAACCACTGATGAGCATACACAGCATCATATCCACACGGTGGGACTCATCGCGCCTTATCAATAACACTGCACAAAAGAAAATATCTATAAAAACGTGTGTTTACTTCCGACCCTGAGATCTCCAACCCCGGGCATATTTGGCAGGTGGCAGCGGCCCCTTTATGATTCTTTTCCACTCTAGGCTAGTGGGAAAACTGTGTAGATTCACTGATATGATAAAACTGTCAGGCACACACAAAGCCAGAAATATGTATACGCTATTTTCGGCATATTTGTAAAGCCGTGTGACGCTTGATTCTGTTTTATAACTCTCAGTTAATGTTCGAACTAATTTCCACTCCATATTTATCCACGAATGGACGAAGACGTCCTGAACCAGATTCATATCAATTTGCCGCCTGCTCCACCTGTCTGTATACCTCTGTGTAGGCTCCACCATGAGATAAACATGAAAGAAGTCGTGCAGTTTATTGTGTTTCACCGGCGAGGAGCTGTCATTACGTGCGACTATTACGCACGGCGGAGGTGATTCCCCTCGTCAAAGCTGCCAATTAGACTTACCACTACAACTCCTGAAAGTGGGGGGACAAAACACACACATATCAGCGGCAAACAGCTGTGAAAATGTATCCATATGCTCAAAACACAACATTTACAAGGAAAAAAATGAAAGATATTATTGGTTATAATTCAATTCACTGGGCTTTTATTTTGAAGTTCAGACACTTCCAGTCTATTATAATATTTTGTTTAAGATCAAAAACGAAAAGAGAAATTTTGTAAAAACATCCTGCCTTCCAACAATTCCTTTAATAGCCTATTTTTCCCAAAAGATTTTGCACTAATGATATGCCGGCGCAATGCGTACCAGTGCGCACAATCTCACCGCCCGTGGATGTTTATACATTTGGAAATCTGCGTGGCGGTGTGAAAGATCCATTGCGAGCACGGACAACAGGCGCCTTGTCTGTGGATTTCGCCGACCAAAATGTCATGTAGAGATTATTTTTACATGTAAGGGGAGCTGAACATACAGCTTTCATCCACAAACCAACGTGAGAGAGCCCCAAGACGCGTGTGCCAGACGCACAGAGGCTTGCGTAAAACACCAGTTTTGACCACGTCATGCTGTTTACTTGCTTCTTAGTTTTTTAGTTAACTTTTGTTTCTTTTGGATTTTTGTGCGTATTATGGAGCCGTTTTGGTCCATGTTTGTAAGCCTTTTTTTCCTGGATTAAATTTCCTAAAGTTGCAACAAGTGGCGTCGGAGTGTGTGACTGAAAACCACCACGGTCTGCTTTCCTCCTCCTCCTTCAGATGCCGAGACTTTGTGTTTATTAAGTAAGCTTTCACTGACTGTATCACATCTGTAGCCTACACATGTCTTAAAACATGAAAAATGCATGAACAGGAGCTTGACCTTCTACGCGCTTTTGACTAGACTGGCGCCGTCAAAATATGGGAGATTAAGTTGATATGCAGTACTCCTATCATAATCACACAAATAAACATGTTTTAGAACATGTGAAGTCGCATTTGTTGAAACGTAGACTACGTGTCCTGTCCTGTCAGCAGGTCAGGACAGTCCTGATCTCCTGTCACATCCCACTCTCAATAAAATAATCTTGTCCCATCTCATACCCATCCTGTGTTGTGTTGCAATTCATATTAACTGCATACCGTATTCATATAAAATTGACCTATTGTTATTATTCCTGGTCCCACTCGCTCCCGTTTGTTTTTTTCCTGTCTCGTCACAGTACCATGATCAAATTATTCCCAGCCCACGGAAATCCTGTGACCCACAGAATTCCAGAAAAAAGAAAGAAAAAAAGTCAGCCATTAGTTACAGGCTAATTTATTGACTAGATTATGAAGTTATTCAATACCTTCCACCCACAGCTGCTTAGGATATTTTAACAATGCAATGTTATGTAGTCCCTGTCTGAGCTCTGCTGCGTAATTACACACAACCACATGTGGGTAGCCTATTCCTCTATCAGCATGTCTTAAAGAAGGGAGTCACCTGTTGACTAATTTCGTTACATGGAAAGCTTTGTCGGAATGGTGGGACATTGGCATGTCGGAATGGTGTAAACAGACAACGCGTTACCAGCAAGACTCGGGCTTTGCCTTCTTCCCATCGGTGACGCCCACACCTGTGTGCACGGAGCTCAGAATGCATACATTCTTGCTGGGCTTACACTGGTAAACGGTAAGAGTCACGTCACCGGATTTCAGCACTTTTGTGCTGAACAGCTCCGCTGACTCTTTAGCGGAGGGTGGCTGCACCCGGTGGCTGCACCCGGTGGCAGCTCCCGCGTCGTTTGCCCCAGTGTGCCGACCAGGCTGGTCTTTTTTGCCTGTAAGGTGGTGGCGAGCTTTACAGAAGTGAAGAAGTTATCTGTGGGTCATGTTTCTCCCCTTCTCCAAGATGGATAAATAAATAAATATTATAAATAAAAATTTAAAAATAACAGACCCCAAAAGCTTTGTAGGCTATGGGATCGGGGAACACAGGACCCTTTTTTTAAAAAAAAAGGGCCTATGTTCCCCGGGTCCTTTTGGGGAAAAGCGGGGAACATAGAACCCTTATTATTAAAAAGGGTTCTATGTTCCCCGCTTTGTATGGGACCGGGGAACATAGAACCCTTTTTAATAATACCCTTTTTCGACCCTTTTGGGGTCCCATACAAAGCGGGGAACATAGGACCCGGGGAACATAGAACCCGGGGAACATAGGTACGCTCCTGCGCAGTGATGCAAGGAGAGGGATGAGGTGTGTGTGGCTGAGCCACTTGTCAGTTGTCAAAAGACAAAACGTGATTGGTTTGTTTCGATTCACACCCACCCCAACAGTCCTATGTTGTAAACACAGCCAGCATGGTGAGGAGGGGGTTTGTCAACTCACATCGCATGTGTCTGTGTAGGAGCCTGAATGAATACTCCATGAAGTATCGGATGACATGGTTTCATCAATGTTATCATAGCTTTTTGGTACACAGCAGCTACCGTTGTTGCAATACGCGTTTGAAACAGTAAGGCGCTCGAGTGTGCTATCCGTTTGAATGCAGTATATGATTTCAACGTTAGATGGGAGAATTCCTACACACTGTGGCTTTAAACTTTTAGTACTCATCCATCCATCCATCCATCCATCTTCTAACCTCTTCATCCTCTTGAGGGTCGCGGGGGGGCTGGAGCCTATCCCAGCTGACATTGGGCGAGAGGCAGGGTACACCCTGGACAGGTCGCCAGATGTGCCGCGGGCTGACACATAGACAGACAACCATTCACGCTCACATTCACACCTACGGACAATTTAGAGTTATCAATTAACCTAATCCCCAATCTGCATGTCTTTGGACTGTGGGAGGAAGCCGGAGTGCCCAGAGAGAACCCACTCTGACACAGGGAGAACATGCAAACTCCGCACAGAAGGGCTCCCACACCCGGGATCAAACCGGCAACCCTCTTGCTGTGAGGCGACAGTGCTAACCACCACACCACCGTGCCGCCACTTTTAGTACTCAGCAACAGAAAATTACAGGTTGAAGTAATCGCATTAAAAGAGGCTGTATTCCACGTAGGTTTACCAGTTCCAAGGACACTTTATTGAATTGGGCCATCATTAGGCTCATTTGAGATGAGCCAGGCCTTTGCAGAATCACTAACCACTGATCGCTACGCAATGCATTATGGTTAGATTTGTGTGTGACTTGATCCTGACTTGCTCTGATGTCATGCAAAAGTGGGCAATGATAACCTCAAGAGATCGAGACGACTGCAGTTTTTAGAGCCAGGCGCTGCAGTTGCTTTCCACCAACTGCAAGACCTAGGACATGATGGGAAACTGCTGGCTCTGGCCTGCTTGAACAGCCGAATGGTTTAGATGTTAACTAAACAATACAATGTTTTAAATAAATTTGACATTTTCTATGAATTGGAGAGATTTTGGTTTTATTTGTCTGATTCTGTTAACAGAACATAATGTGTGGCTGATGGTAATGTTTGGTAGTCAGAGACTAAATACATTCATATTACAGATCATTAAATACACATATTGTAGTCTATTTATTAATACTGGACGGTTTGTTATTGAAGTTTAGCAACACAGAGACTTGTGGTCAGTGGGATGTGAGGATTCTTAAAATAACAAATAATAGTCTGTACAGATGTAAAGCCCTAGCTATATCTGACTGATCTTTAATGAAAGGTGTTGGAATTCTTTCCTAATGTTTCAAGCAGGGCGTAAAATTAACACCCGCCAAGCGCCAATGGCGGGTAAAAAATGAGTTTAGCATGTAAAACAAAAACACACACCCGCCAGTGGCCGATGGAAAATTTTGAATTGCATGTGGGTTTTTTATGTGCTTCGACCATTTCTGCCAGCTGTGTCAGACCATTTTGACCCTCGCGGCTTATTGTACGTGTGCCGGGAATGCATGACATCAGCTACCGGAACCCCGGGCATTTTATGGTAACTTCTGAGCAAGATGTGGCGACACATTTCTGCCGTGAAGCCACCACCAGAAGAGGAAAAACGAAGATGAACATGTTGGATTTGAACAGGAAGAACAGACAGTTAAACGGAGTACAAATGTCGCACTGCATTTTATTGAAAAATGGAAACTAGACAACGCTGGCCAGCCACGGTCATGGCTGACCTACGACTCCCACACCAACATGATGAGCTGCAGCCTTTGCCGCAAGCATGCCAAAGAAACACGGAGGACAGGGTTGGATTTTCCTAAAGTTGGATTTTCATATGAAAAACGTAAGGTAATTATTTAAGTCAAACAAGGCACGATTTTTTTTATTTGGCTGGTGAAAAATATGTTTGGCCGGTAAATTTTTGGAGGTCACTAGCCAATGGCAGATGAGGTAAAAAGTTAATTTTATGCCCTGGTTTCAAGTTATTTATATTAAGGGGAAAGGTCTGCTCATCTGATCTATATACAGCAGCAAACTGCTGACTGACATGAGACTTCATGTAAAATGGAGGTTGAAGCATTTTAATAGGCTGCTATGTCATATAATTGAAACAACTGGAGACTGCGAACAAACTGATACACGGGTCTAAATCAGCATCAGATCTAAGAGGATGTGAGTGTTTCTGTGACTTCCTGTACTAGGGATGCACCGAAATGAAAATCTGTGGCTGAAGCCGAATAAAATTAAACACTTGTGTAACCCAGATAAAAAAACGGTGTATTTAAAAGGTGTATTAAAACCATTTCATTTTGTGTTAAAAAAGACAGGCAATTGGGTTAAAAGACAGTAAATGTGTTAATTTTATTTAATTAAAAACTTGAACTTGAAATTTGTGATAAAAAAATTAAATTAATTCATTCATTTTGCTGTTAAAAAGACAAATATACAGTTAAAAAGAGCCGAACTATATTAACAAAAAAAAAAAAAAAAAAAAAAGTTATGGGAACTTTAATTTGAAAGGGATGAGTTGAAGAGCAGACAGCCTGTGACCCCACCGGCACAGGTTCACTTCCGCCGAAGCCTCTGGAAGAAGAGAGAAGGAGCACGCTTTGGACACGATCTCCATGTCAGGACGGTGAAGCAGAGGAAGCCAGTGAAAGTGACACAAACTGATAAAAACTTGGAAAAACACCACTGAGGAATCACCCCGGACGGCCAGAGTCTGCAGGAGTGCAGCTGGAGGACTCGCTCGGGTGGAGAAATCGCATTGGTGAGCGACCGTCCTGCCGTGCTAAACGCTAAATGCTAATTCGCTAATTCGACAAGCTAATCAGCTAACTCCACGAGCTAACCGCTAGCATAAAAGCTAACGGCCGAGCGCTAGCTCCAGTGTTAATCAGTCTCGCTAGGCACAGCAGCAATTTGCACTGCTAGTCACACCAAGCATTGATGCATAAGCAGTGATGTTACATTTGAAATGTCCTATGAGACAAATTATTTGCACTTTGTTTAGTTTTTACATTGAGTTATGGTGTCTAGGTGTGTGACTGTGGCCTTAATTGTCCATTATAGCACATTAAGCCATGTTTACCCAACTGTGAACATTATAAATGTTATATTTTGGTTATTTGTGTAATGTATATGTAAATTGCTATGAGAATAGTACATACATGATGATACTGTTAAAAACTAGTTGTTTTGCTATCATAATATATTTTGAGTTAATTATCTTTGCTATAAGCCAATTGTGATATTATATTGCAATACAAGTTCAGTTAAGCAATTGTTCTCTACAGATATAGAGACAATTTAAAGTGATTTATGTTCAATAATTCATATTTTGAGATCTGAGAAGTTGAAGAAAAATATTCTGATCCTACTTATTGTAGGTCAGGTTTTTGATGTACCCTTGGATTTGGATGGAACCTGCCTGGATGTCGGAGCCAGAGAGACGTTGATGGCGAGCCGGACCCTTGAGGAAACCAACAACACCACGGAATTGAATCCTTTTTCCACTTTTACATAAACACACACACCCACACTACAGTGTGGTTTGACTGCTTTCACCTAAACGGTGCCAAGTAAAGTAAAGTGAACTGGAAAGTAGAGACACACGCAGCTGCAGCGCATCTTTTTTTTAATTTTTATTTTAACTTGGTTTATTATTTTCAATACCTGGCCGGGTAAGGTGGTTTAATTGTGTTTTTTTATATGCTTCATTCATCTTCCCAGCGTTGTAATAAATTGGGAAGCATTGTTGTTTTCTCAAAAGAAGATCAGTGTGTGTGTCATTCCTGCGCATCCTTTGGTTACCCTGGGCTCCGTAGCTGAATCTAGGTCTTCTGTCCAACTGGCCATAGAATCAAGTTACTATCACCATTACTAACATCTTTCTCTTCAGAAGGGTTACACTTGGCCAAATACCGAGTACCGAATACCGTTGTTTAGTTTTTCATTAGTTTTTGCAGATGAACCCCCTCCAAATTAGTGTTGTCACGGTACCCAAATTGGGACCCACGGTACGATACCAGTGAAAATATCATGGTTCTGAGTAGTATCACGATACCACAGTGAAAATGAGGCAGATGTGCCTTTTGTCATTTATAAAAAGATAAATCACTTTTCTATATTACATCAATGATATTTTAATGGAATAAATTACTTATTGACTTAGTCATACTTCAAAAACAGCATCAATAAGTGATTAACAGAGGGGGGATCAAAATAAAATAAATAAATAAAATAAAAATCAACCAGCCACCCTCCTCCCCTGACAAGTAAAGAACAGTCTCTTCATAAGTAAAGAACAGTCCCGGTGCGGTGAGGTTTGTGGGCCGTTACCTGCCATAAAGAGAGAAATGTGAACGGCTCGTTTCTCCTCTGACACGTCACATACCTGTGTGCTGCCACGGCTCGGCTGTCCAGGTACTTTTGGGCAGTCATGACGCCAAGAAGAGGACATTATTGGAGCCGGACTTCTCCATCGCCTGTAAGCCTTATCTTGCGCTGCGGAGCACTATGGCCGCCGTATTTGACAGGAATACATATTCCTGTCCGTGTCTGTGACCCCCGTTCAACCCACAACCGGCAGGATTTGCCTTTCGTTTCTGCTGCTGGTTGAAATCTGTACTCGCACAGCGTGCTGAATGATTTATTTTGCTCGCACAAAACTATTTTTAGTCGCAAATGCAAGTGCGGTGACAGATGGAGTAAAATTAACATTTTACTCCATCCGTCACCGCACACTGTTTGATTGCGTTATCAAAACACGCCGCTATTACTCGGCCTTGCTTTTCACTTATTCCACCGAATACCGAATGTGTGTTTTTTTGCAATATTCGGCCGAATATATTCGGTTACCAAATATTTGGTGCATCCCTATCCTGTACAGACTGAAGGCTGCTGGAAACTGCTGAGACATAGCTGCAGACATATTTGTAGTGTACATGACATGCCCCTGCAAGCCACGCCCACCACTAGTACAAGACAAACCCACCATTTCATCGGTTTTCCAAACCCCGCTACAACATGGCATTGTAGTAAATAAAAATGAGGCCAAAAGTAGCAATATCCACTTTATAATTCATTATACATATAGGTATAATTCACTCTATACTGTATGTATTGAGATGTAATTCTTACCATTAATTATCCTTACCCTAACCCTAACTAGGGCTGTCCCGAATACCATTTTTTAACATTCGGACCTTTGGCAGAATGTATAACAAATATTTGAATTTTCGTTCACGGCGGGGGGCGGGCGGGGGGTTGCCTCCCCGGTCTGCCTCCGGGGTTTTTTCGGACCTAATTGTATTGCAGAGTTTTGCACAGTGGCGACTGGATCTTTGCTCTCAAACCACAAAATAATGTGATGGCACAACAGTCTCCTTCAGTACATTATTCTATGCTTTCTGTGGATTTTCACATTGGCTAGTCATCCTGTTTAATTTGTCTTCTGATTCCGATGCACTGCTGGTTCTGCCGGCCTGAATAGAATATAATGTTTTTTAGCCTTACTGTTGTGTGTACAGCCTTTATAGACTGAGCTAAGTAGTGATGTGCGGGTCGACCCGTAACCGGCGGGACCCGCAAATGGACCTGCAGGTCGGGCAGCAGTGATCGTCTGTTAATTATATTTTGACATTATTGGCTATTACTGTCATGGCATCCGAAGGTACTGATGCATTGAGCAGGTGACAGTCCACGGCCATTTTCAAAACACACTTGTGTCACGCACTCCAAAAGAAATTTGTTGAAACTTTAAACAATAATTTATTGTACAAAACGAGGGAAACAAACGTTGACAAAAACGGTTCCATAATTCATATTAAATTCAAAAGATAACGAAAAAACAGCTACAAGTTAGAGGGAATAGTGATAAAGTGGTAAAACTTGGCATTGATCCACAGCCTCAGACAGATGCACTCAAGCATGCCGTGCGCACAAGCTCAGTTGGTAGGATACTATATTTTCACATTTTTAACAATGCAATTTAAAAGTTTTGATTTTTGTTGATAACCTACATTTACCAACAACAAAAAGACTACACTTAGCACCAAAAAAATAGGGGGAAAAAAGTAGATAAAAAAAAAAACGAATATTGAATACTAAATTTTCATAATGAATACCTACCCATAGAAACGAATATTCGAATATCCGAATATTTGGGAACAGCCCTAACCTTAATCAAAGTTGCTCAGTGGCACATGAAGCTTAAAAAGCTTTATTTCTGCGGTATGAAATTACCCGGATGATCTGCGCTGCTTCTGCACCATTGGGCAGATAGAGCAGGCATGCCAGAGATTTCCACAAGCTGGTCGTCTACTTCTGGTTTAGCGCTTCGCTAACTTCAATGGAGATACAATTATTTAATTGTGTGCTTCTTCTAGACTTTACAAATTTTATCGGACCGAATGTTTTAAATCCTGAGAGTGGAACGAGTCATTTTGTGGGGGTTGTGACACTCCAAAAAAATGTATCCACTCATTTAAGCCTTAAAGTCTTTTTGGGCCCATTGGCATCACATGACTGACTCGGGAACTGTAATTCCACTGTTTGGCCACTAGGAAAATTGGCTTTAAAGCCTGGAGCACTTCCTGAGGGCCTGCTAATTGCTAATTTAACATTTTCGTCTGGGTTTCCTTTTACAGGCCATGGGGCTGATCATGGACTGATGTGTAGGTGTAGTGAGTGAGTCATGTAGCTAGTGGGCAGGTCACATAGCTGCTTCGACTGCAGCTATACTTACTCAAAACTGTACGGCTTAACCACAGTGTTTTGTCACTGCCCTCTGCTGCTGCCTCCTGATCTCGTCCACTTTCTAGGCGAGCTGCAGTTCATCTCCAACAAGCCAACTGTCATTAATTACACCTATGATTGTTCAGTTATGAACCAGTTAACATGGCTGCTGTGAAAAACATCTATTGAACATGGGCTTTTATGATTAAATTCTTTTCAATTCTGTCTCTTCTGCTTCACTTCTCTCCCTTCACTTGCTCACTTCCTCCAAGCAGCCCTCTGTAGCAGATATGTGTGAAAAGAAAGAAGATCAGAAGAAACAGAATGCACCCCCTTATCGGTGGAACTGCAACCTAGCTGAATGAACCTTGTTAATTCATCTGGTGTAGTGCAGGTTAAGGTAGGCTGAAAATTATAGTCTGTGGCCATGACATTAGATGGAGAGAAAAATAATTAACATGACATAAAAAGCCAATTTGCCAGTATTTCTTCATTTTATTCTATGGTTCATACATTTTAATAAAAATAAAAATATTTCTGAAGCACTTGAATGCAGCACTAGAGCCTATCGGTTAGGGACTGGTCATTACTTAAAAGAGTGGAAGGGGTGGTGCAAAACGGGAGGGAGGCATGTCAGATACATTTTTAAGCACTGGGGATGGACTGTATTTTGGGTTTTTTTGGAATTTTATAGAACTTTGAAAAGGTTTTCTTTTGTGTTTATTCTAATATACCCTCTAAACCCTGTATCCCACAGGCAGGTTTGAAAGGCATGTTTTCTTTAAAAATAGCCAAAATCACACCCAAAAACACCCAAGCGACCCCTCCTCTGATAAGTAAAGTACAGTCCCCAAATGCCAGGTAGAAATGCCAACATGTGCAGTAGGCCTACCCAGATACAGTAGCAAAGTAGTTAACTGATCTAACTGGTTATTAGCTGTTGTTGTCGGTATTCTAGAGAGGTAGCCACCTAACGTTAGCTTTAGCTTTACGTGCTACTGTTCCGGCTGTACATTCTGTTCGACGTTAGTAGTAGTAGTAGAGAAAAAACTCCTACCAGGTAACCATAAACATCTTCAGGCTTGTGAAAGAAGAGCACATTGAGGGCTGTCTCTATCTCCTGAGGGACTCTGTTAACACGGTAAAACTCTGCTGCCGCATTCTTAATGTCGTAGTTATCCTGCTCCTCTTTAGAGAGACGGCTCATGAACCCTTGGTAAGACACTGTCATCACTGCACCTGCAGTTTCTGTGTTGTCTGTTACCATGGAAACAACCCATTCATGCGATAGCATGAGCTCAGGAAATCAGCTTTCATATACGCCCGTCTATTGGCCATCTCGTACATTAAAATCTGAATATGGACCCTCCCCTACGAAAATTTCTCCTTGAGCCTCCCTGATTGACTGGAAGAAAATATACGACCCTCTCTCCACCATACATTAGTAATTATATTTTTTTTTAACCTTACCTTTGATTTTTGAAATTTAAAAGTTAAAAGTTGTGGACAAAGTCCTGGAGTTGAAAAGAGGTTTTTCACTCCTGTCATGTATGCTTGTTAGTCAATGCAAACATTTTGGCCGAATTTTAAATGAGAGAATGAAGTGATTTTAGTGAAATATCACTATTTTAAGCTCAGATTTGGTTACGTTTTTTTTTTGTCTGACAAAAGTGCCCCATCTCATTTTTGGTTTTAAATTTGGGGCAGAGAGGACACCCAAACTCGGATGGTGAAAGGGTTGTGTGCCCCAGACTGGCTTCGTCACTCAAAATAGAGGGGTGCATCTGAAAAAAGGAGAAGTCAATCAACATTGATAGCTGGAAAACATACTGAACATCAACCATATTTTACCGATCTAAAGGACTCATGGTGGAGGAGGCACTACAGCTATTTATGTATTCACATGTGTATGTGTATTAGTGCTCTTCATTACTAAGACACCCAGGGCTATGTATACGTTAATTATCTGACCTGGTTAACCCTCTGGGGTCACTCATGTCGTATACCACATGAGATGACTCTCGTTACTATTTTTAGAATATCTCCGGGAAAAAAAGCTGTATATAACTTGATTGAGCAGTGCAGGGTTGAGGTTATACAAGCATTAATACACAAGGAGACCAGGCAAATCAAAAATTGGGAAAAAAATGTGCAGTGAGTGTGTGCACAGATGTTTTACACCACAACACACCAAAAAGCAGAGGAACACATATTAACCCCGCTGCAAACTACACATCTAAATTAACCAACACATCAAGCGAGGGCAGTAATAATCTCTGACCAACATTAACACTGTTTACACACAGACATTGATGAAAGGGAGCACAACAGACCTTGAGCAGCTAACGTTAAGTTAATACCAATCATGCCCTCGTTTTTACACAACAAATGTAGCTAAACCCACAATCCGGTGGTAGTAATTTGTGCATGCCGAGTTTCCCCACATAGACGTCCCCCTAATGATTTGATACATTACGTAGAATTGCATCTTAGAGAACATAACACACGTGTTAAAATATAATGAAGATGACGGCGCGTATAAACGCAGCGGCTTGGTACTCTCTGCTAGTGCTAGCTACTAGCTAGTACTGCTAGTGCTAAGTGCCAAACAGAATTTCGTTGTACAATGACAATAAAGTTGTCTACTTCTAATAATTAAAAGACTCGTTCTCTTACCGCTCTTTGTCTTTGCCGTGCATGTATTGTTTGCATTCTTCTCTTCGTCTTCTCCGTTGCCTTCTTCCTCTTCTTCTTCGGCGAATAATACACACACAGACCAACTTCCGGTATGGACTTCCGGTATGGATTGGATAATAATGGCGGCGCCCATGTCCGCTATCATGTCTGCAGCTGGGTCCCTCTCCTTAATGAGACTGATCTTGGTATCACAAGCAGTGCCATATCTCAATTATATTTCAGAACTGGAATTGAACATTAGGTGCAATCATCTTCCTCAAGCTGGTCTCACTTCAGCCAAAGGGATGGTGGTAACAATTACATTCCTTGTTGGGTAGATTTACTGGAAATATACAAGAATTCCCTTAAAGGCATACCAACTTTCTAAAAGCATGCAGTTTATGAGATGTGTGCCTGAAGAGAGGGGAATAGTTTGTTTTGTCTGGTTTCTTTTTGGGTGATTCTGTTAGTCTGAATCCATCGTCTATTTTTGTGTAGTTCTCTGTTAAAAATAACAACAGAAACACAGAATACTGTGATAAATGAATACACATATATATATTAATCCCCGAGGGGAAATTCATTTTTTTCACTCTGTTGTCAATTACAGGTCTGAACACACACACACACACACACACACACAAACAGGACCTCCCCACTAAGTGGAGAGATGTCAGAGTGGGGCTGCCCATGATCCGAATGGTGGGGGGTTTGGTGCCTTGCTCAGGGGCACCTCAGCAGTGCCCAGGAGGTGAACTGGCACCTCTCCAGCTACCAGTCCACGCTCCATATTTTGGTCCGGACGGGGACTTGAACAGGCGACCCTCCGGTTCCCAACCCAAGTCCCTATGGAGTGAGCTACTGCCACCTGAATTAATTCAGGTCAATTCTGGTGTCCAAAGCATATTTATAATGTTAAAAATATATAAAAATTTCAAAACACTACTCTCACAACTCTCCCCTCTTTACTTACTCATATGAGTATTCACTATAAGAAATGAAAATTTAAGGAGCTATTGAGCTCAAAAGTACCAAACTGTCCTTCCTGGGTAACGTCCCTGCTTAAATCTAAGTACAAAAATATGCCAAAAATGTCAGAAATCTTAATAAAAGCATTAATTATCTACTGGGGCATAATTGTGTTAATGTTTGCAATGACATCTGCAAATATAATAACAATGCTAAGCTTATTTACATTTTAACGCAAGAAATAATTTTGTCTCCATATTTGGATTTCCATAATGTCCTTCCTGGGTAACAGACTATAGTGGCTATATATTACCATATTTGAATTTGGATAGTCATGTGACAGACTGTTGCATCAGCCAGAAGATTCTGAAGGACCCCCAGAACACATTACAAGGTCAAAAAGTCTCTCTTAAAATGTTGATATTTTGACCTTTTCGGTCACTGGTGCGTTATGTCCTCAAATTGTGTCTTTCTGGATAACGCTAATAAAACATTTATGATGTTTATATATTCAAAAACTACCTATTTCATGTGAAATATGACATTGATGTGTTGAAGTTTAAGTTATAGTTTTCCACAGTAGGCCTAGTTGCAGCCTGATTATAAAGGGAAAATTGTTTTTTATCCTTCCCGGATAACGATATGTCCTCCCTGGATAACAAAGATCTTCTGTTACCCAGGACATGTCCTCTGTTATCCAGAGTGGACATGTTTATCAATGCAGATTTGTATTAGTATCTGTAGCTTTTTAGGCATTGACTTCATATTGTTATATTATATTAATAACAATATTATGTATTTTTTTAACTTTTATGGCATTTTCTGTTATTTATCTTGAATTCATCTGATTCAATGAACACAGGCCATTATCATAGATTTTTGTGAAGTTATTGTCCAAAAATGAACCAATAATAATGCTATGATCTAATATTTATGTTTTTAATAAGGTTTTAGTATAGTTTTTGATGTTTCAGGGTCAGTTTTGTTCTTCCAAATGCCGCTGTCTGATAAAGAGAGACAGAGACTATACAGGGTCAGAAAGAATGCTGATCCACAAGCTAGGGCTGAGTATCTTGAGGAAAAGAGAGCAAGGTATTGTGATTTAGTGAAGGCAGATCAGTAAAAAGGAAAAAAAAAAAATCAAAATAGGTTTACACTCATTGCAAAAGGCTTAGATGTTTTAGTTAACCCTCTTGTTATGTTGTGGGTCAAATTGACCCATTTCAAAGTTTAAGAACACATAAAACATGTTGTTATTAAGTTTTGGAGCATGAAACTGTTTCTGCTGGACTTGATTAGTGTAATGAACATGTAAATGAAAAATGACTACTGACACGGCAGTAATAATGGAGGAAGGGTAAAAATATCACATTTCTTGCAAATCAAGACACAAGAGAAGAGAATGACAGCCCAGGAGGCTCTGGAACATATCCTTGATCAGGATAGTGAAGTTGAGGAGGAATTGTCTGAAAATGAAGATGATCTTGAGATCAACTCTGACCATAATGATGAATTTTCAGACCATCAATTTCAAGAGAAACATTCATATCAAAAAATGGCCAAATAGAATATTGAATGCCTCATTTTTGCCAGAGCACTAAAAGAAATCAGTTTGAAAGTTATTTTTTAATGAAAAACGAGTGAATTCTCATAAGTAAACCATGATCTGTAAGGGGTGAAACAATTGATTACATTAAATAATGATTACATTAATGTCAATTGAGCTAACGATAATGTTTATGGAGAAAAATATATTTACCTCCACCAAGGAGGTTATGTTTTCACCGGCGTTGGTCTCTTTGTCTGTATGTTCGTTTGTCTGTTTGTTTGTTTGTTTGTCTGCAAAATAACTCAAACATTTATGAACGGATTTTGATGAAATTTTCAGGAAAGGTGGATAATGGGACAAGGAACAGATGATAAAATTTTGGTGGTGATCGGTTGAAGCAAAGTGGATAAAATAATAAATAAAATCTATGGTCTGACAGCCTCAGCAGCAATTAAGACGGTGAAAATAGCGCCATCTGGTGGCTGGAAAGCACATCTCGTTCTACTTGCTAAATATTGTTAAATTCTAAAGTTGAAATTAATCTTCTGTGTTGGAAAAAAGAAAGTGAAAAATACAAAAAAACATTATATTCTGTGTTGGTACAAAATAAAAATGAAATAAATACACCACAGTGTCTCCATGGTGAAGGCATAACCTAATAATGATAGTGATGCAAATAACCTAATTGTGATGCAGGCTGCAAAATCTGATGCAGAGGGGGAGGGAATATCACTTACTTGGCGAAGGTCTGCACTCTCTGAGTGCTTTTCTAGTTTTGAACTACTTTCAGATGGTTAAATATCCACCGGGTCAATTTGACCCGGGATCATCATTGCAATAAATGAGTTACACTGTTGCATGAAATGAAAGATTAAAAATCATCTTTTCAGATCTTTAACAGCTGTCAGTTGCTTTGTATTATGTATGTTTGTTGAAAAAATGATGTTCTGAGACAGCCTTTAATGATAATTACTTTGAAATTTAATTTTAACCCAGATTTTCATGTTATATTACTCAATCATGTTTCTTGAGTTGAGGATACAATAACAACCCTTTTACCTTTTACTATAAAACATTTTAAAACATTTTCCATCTTTTTTCTCTTTTTGGAATAGAACATTGTGTGATCAACAGCAACTAATAAACCCATTTCAGTATAAATATCCAAATATATCACATCAATTGTGATGAAAATGTTGTTTTCTGAACAGTAATTTTTTGTTGAGCTCTAACTATAGTTATCTATAAACTTTTATATGCCAACAATGGTAGACATTTTAATTAATTTTCAATTCCATTCCCGTTACCCAAGGACATTTTCCATGGGATTATCCATATGATTGACTGAAAAATGTTAATTGCATTTTTAAATTGATTCTTTTTGTTGAGTTGTATACAGAACACTCTAATAAAGATAGAATGTGCCTAAATTGGAATTTTTAGCCAATTTGGTGACAGAAAATGCCACATTTTGATTTAATAGGAGACCACTGCTGACTGCCAGGCGACTCTTTGCTGTTTATGAAATTTTATGTTGACCTTGCAAAGTCAAATTATGACAATGGCCTTCCCCACATACAGCCCGCTAAAAGATGGATTTGAAGAAATGTGTAAGACTAAAGCTGTGTAACTCTTGTAAGTTTGGAGCATATTTAAGCTGATAACAGGCCTGTATTTGGCCTGTTGTCGACCAGTTACTGTACAAATGTGATGCTGCAGTGATTTCTCTCCACCATGTTTTGTTCTTGGCACCATGCTGATTCTCTCCCCAACACAGCTACATCTTTTCCAGTAGACACGAGCTGTTTCTAGTTTTTTGGGGGCCCTATGCAAAGTCTTGTTTTGGTCCCCTATCACTCATGAATATACAGTAAATCTGCATTATATTACATATGCATGTGAGACCAATGGCATAATGTAGTTGCGATAGGCCCTACTGTATGCAATAATGACTGGCCCCAGTGCACGCTATCAAACATTTTAAAGCAATCATAATTTCATATCTGTATAGGACAAAAAATACCAAAGAAAATAAGAAGTTATTCATTTAATTTAATAATATTAATAGTGTATTTATAGTTTATGTAGAATAAGCATATCATTTTGTTGTAGATGCCACTGACTATTTTACCAAAAAGAAAAAAGGGAAAAAAACAAGATGAATGATGGGTTTTGCCTTGAGGGCATATAGCAAATAATACCATTCTTAATTTAATGAGTTCATCTTTTTACACAAGCATATTCCCAAGGTGACAGTCTCTCATAAGAGCCCATTTTTCACCCAACATGTTGCTGAGGGAAAAGTCTTTCTATGGGCCCCTGCACCTCACAGGCCCCAGGGCAACCATACTGACTGCACTGTCTATGTTCACGCTCCTGTGTGACATTAAATGCTACTTTTTTAAAATATAGAAAAAAACATATTTTAATTTAACTTTACTCCATTGTTAACATCACAATCAAAACAAAGTTTGTTGCTGGCCCCTGTCAAAAAGCATACTTGTCCACCTAGCCGTGCCATTCCAAGCTGCGTCAGATTGCAGGTCTCATCAAAAGATATTTGCCACTTGGAAAATCACATTCTAGAAAAGACAGCAGTTACATGATGCAGTGCTGCTGTGTCTCTTGAAGAACACTTAGATTTTCACTTCCAACCTTGGCTAACACAGTAAGGGGCACATTTAGGTGAACTAGCTAACAATAGCTATCAGTATGTTGATTTTTCCAGTGTAACGTTAATATTTGATGATATGATAATTACATTAACTTATCTTGTAGCTAGTGGTCTGTTGGCCTTTTGTTTGTTTTACTACAGTATTTTTTTTTTGGCTAGCACATCCTAAATATATTAAAATGCAGAGTAACCTGTATTTTGAGTAATTTATTAACCAGGGACTTCTTTTCTTTTAGTCTACTTAAGTAGGTTTCTCAAATGGTAATTTTCACTTTTACTTTAGTCATTTCAAGGAGAGTACACTGTTAGACATTTTATTGTATTTCTGTGGTAACTTACTGGCAACACTGTTGCCAGTAAGTTACTGTAATTACTGGTCTACAGTACCTTTACTGTTTTGATGTTTCACGGTAACACCACTTTACTGTAAATATGTTTTACAGTACAACAGCTTTGCTGTGAATGTGAAAGTGTCTTCACTTACAGTAAAGCTGCTTTACCGTAAGTGAGGTTTACAGTTACAAAGTCTTACCGTGAGTAAGTTTTACAGTATAACTCTTCTACTGTAAATGTGGTTTATAGTATAATACTGTAATTGTGTTGTACAGTATAACTTGTCTATACTGTAATTGTGTTTTACAGCATAACACATTAATATTGCGGTGTATTACCGTAGGTTTAGGTTTACCATATTCAATATAAGAACATTTTACTATAAACAATATAATTTAATAAAATAAGAATTAGTCTGAGAATAGTGAATAAAACAGGCATTTATTGTCAACAGATTTTTAACAATTAAATCAATTTTCAATGGCATAAAAACAATGGGCCTCATTCACTAATATCTGTGCAGAAATGTTCTTACTCTCCGCAAAAAATAAGTACTTGTGCAAAATCACCGTCGGATTCATGACACGTGCGTACTGGCCAATTTTGTTCTCACCACGTTAGTAAATCAGAACCATTCTAAATTGACAGGCGCGTGTCCGCGATCTGCAATCAGCATACTACCACGCCCCCATTTCTCCATATAAGGAAACCGCTTGCCTAGAGTTGATTCGTCATGAATGAAGGAAGCGGTTATGCGAGGAGAGAAGTAGTAAATTTCACAGTTTGTTAGAAGCGATGGCGCTGGGTCTTACAGGAATGCCATGGGTCATTGTAAGATTGTGGAGGACACAGCATGCCAGGATGATCTTGCACACCTTCTCAGGGGTATAAAATAGTTTGCCACCGGCCGTATCTGATCCAAACACATCCAACGGCCCTTAAGCACGCCAAAAGTGCGCTCTACGGCGCATGTGTGGGCATGTATGTTATTATAGCGCACCTCTTGAGGGGTTTCAGGGTTTGCGTATGGTGTCATCAGCCATGTTTTAAGGCCATATGCCCGGTCACCCAAACAATATAACATTTTAACATTAACGGAATAGAGACTTACTGAAAATACTAACTTAAAACAATTGAAATAAAAGACTAGAACAAAAGATGCTCACCAACAAGCCATCCACTTATCACAGCCCCTGCCTCCAAACGCATTCCCACTGTACTGTTTTGCAAAATAAATGAGTCGTGGGTGCCTCCTGGCCAGCGGGCCACAGCCTTAAGGATATGGCAGTCGGCATTACAGATCATCTGCACGCTGATGGAGTGATAGTTTTTCTGTTCATGTTAATATTTTAATTGTCACAATGATGAGGGTGAACGTGTGTCAATTTCATGGTAATTTAATCCATTTGGCCAATATATTAGTAAATTAATTATTTTAAAAAATGTTAATTAAATCTCTTTTTCATGAATGTGGTTTTATAGACTCTGCATGTACTTAAAAGGTATGTTTGCATTTTCTAAGTCAGTTCGGCCTTCCTCATTTGTGCGTACGCATGGTCTGAGGCAGTTCTAAATTTGTTCGCAGAGTAAGAACAAATTCGGATAAGAAAATATTCATACGTCAAACAATCGTACGCACAGTTTATGCACAGATTTGTGCGTACGCACTGTTTGTGAATGAGGCCCAATGTCACAAACCAAAATAAATGGAACACACCACAGGACATGACAAATTTTGTACAATTGTACACATGCACCAATATGAGCACATGAGCATCATTTAAGTGCCAACAATAAGGTAGCAGAAGGCTATAAAAACTAAATAAAGACATACTGGGTCCTTGAAGGGGTTTCAGGGGTCCCCAGCAAATTATTTTCACTAGAATTTCATGCATTTCATTTCATTTCAAATTACACAATGACAGGATGTGACTGTTTCTGTCATGGGTTTCATACACTTTCTATAATAAACATTTGAAAGCTTAAAAGCAACTTTTTTTTCTTACAACCTTTTAACAACATTTAACTTTGTTCTGAAAACAGAACATATCCTGTCACCTGTCTTCGGTCAGTCCCCTGTCTGCCTGTCAGTCTGTCAGTCAGTCAGTCAGTCAGTCTGTCTGTCTGTCTGTCTGTCTGTCAGTCTGTCAGTCCCCTGTCTGCCTGTCAGTCTGTCTGTCTGTCAGTCCCCTGTCTGTCTGTCTGTCTGTCACCTGTCTGCCTGTCAGTCTGTCTGTCTGTCAGTCACCTGTCTGTCTGTCTGTCTGTCTGTCACCTGTCTGCCTGTTGTCTGTCTGTCTGTCAGTCACCTGTCTGTCTGTCATCTGTCTGTCAGTCAAAAAAAAAAATCATAAAAAATAATAATAATAATAATCAGGGGGTCCCCGTAAATTTTCTCTAGAATTTCATTGATAAGTAGCACAGAATATGACTCTTTCTGTCATGGGTTTCATACACTTTCAATAATAAACACTTGAAAGCTTAAAAGCAACTTTCTTTTCCTTTTTTAAAAAAACATTTTTGGAACATTTAACTTTCTTCTCAAAACAACATATCCACCAGCATGAACATTGAATGAATGAATGAATTATTCTGTCTGTCTGTCAGTCACCTGTCTGTCAGTCAAAAAAAAAAAATCATAAAAAAAAAACAATAATTATCAGGGGGTCCCCAGTAAATTTTCACTAGAATTTCATTGATAAGTAACACAGAATGTGACTGTTTCTGTCATGGGTTTCATACAGTTCCAATAGCTTAAAAGCAACTTTCTTTTCCTTTTCTTCTTCTTCTTCTTTTTTTTTTTTTTTTTTTTACATTTTTACAACCTTTTTGCAACATTTAACTTTGTTCTCAAAACAGAACATATCCACCAACATGAACATAAATTAAATGCCAAACAGCAAAGACCTCACTATCAGAAAACATTAACAGTGTGTAGTATGTGTAACACATTTGCTCTGTAAGAAACTCAGTTAATGAACTATAATATCATGTCTGTTTCTCTGTCTTTAAAGCCAGTGTTTACTGGCTGTTACTGGACAGCAGTTAATATGAAAGCAGTCACTCAGTGCTGCTGGAAAACCAAACTAATCAATGATCTGAACAGCTGAGTTGTTGAGTTTCTCACCTTCTGCAGGATGGTCGGGTTCAGCTGAGTCTTATCAATGATCTTTATCGCCACCTGTCAGAGACACATGATCAATATTCATGTTCCTAAGGTTATACAACCGTTTGTCTCTCGTCTGTCTGTCTGAGATTATTTATGGTGTTGTATGGATGTGTGTACAGTAATATATAAGTGTTGGACAGAGTTATGTATATATTCATCGGCTATGTGAAAGATATTATCATCTCTGTATTCTTACCTAGTTGGAAGTCCTCCATTCAAATTCAGTGAGTCGCTGGAGGAAGGTGGTGACCCGAGAGCTGATGCTTGCCACTTTTCTTTTGACAACACTTCCTGTCTTGCGGCTCGTACTGAGTTTGGCAGGGCATTTTGTACCCACGTCTGGGTTGATCCTCACAAAGAATCTTTTAACAGAAAAAAGGGTGCTTTAATTTTAAAATGAAGACATACAGTATAGCAATCACCTATATGTTTCTTCATCTGCAGTCAAGCTGTCACGCATTAGTTTCCATTCTTAAATGGTTTATGGTGTCAAGTACTTACCTCTGTATCATCTCCAGCGTGGTGGATGCTGACTCCTGATACTCCAGGTTGAAGACGTAGTACAACGCAAAGAAGACAGCAAGGGCGCTGGCAAAGTCATGCAGCTGCTCAGGCTCGTAAAATACCTTGCCCTCCATACTGACCATCCACCGGGTTGCGGTCACCAAACTATTTCCTAAAACAGACAGAGTTCAATAGGACAATGTGTTCACCCTTACAAATAATTGTTTCCACACGGGTGCTGGATCAGTCCACAGATAGCAGGCCTCACACTGTACAAAAATAGGATCCACACACAGTTTGCTGCTGTTTCTCTTATTATTTATTATATGATGAAAATGATGACAGATGACATGAAAAAACAGCCTAACTTTTCGGCCTTTAGGCCTGTGCCGAAACGTTAGGCTGTTTTTTCCTGCTGGTCATCATGTACAGTCAGGTCCATAATTATTTGGACAATGTTACAGTTGTCATCATTTTGCCTCTGTACACCACCACAATGGGTTTTAAATGAAACAATGAATACCTGCTTAAAGTGCAGACTCTCAGCTTTCATTTAAGCCTTTTTTCAAAAATGTAGTATGAACCGTGTAGGAATTACAACCATTTCTTCACACAGTCCCCCAACTTTAAGGGCTCATAAGTATTTGGAAAAACTAACATAATCATCAATTAAACAGTCAGTTTTAATACTTGGTTGCAAATCCTTTACAGTCAATGACTGCCTGAAGTGTTGGACACATAGGCATCATCAGATGCTGGCTTTCTTCCCTGGTGATGCTCTACCAGCCCTTTACTGCAGCCGTCTGCACTTCCTGCTTGTGTTTTGGGTGTTTTGCCCTCAGTTTTGGCTTCAGCAAGAGAAACGCATGCTCAGTTGGATTCAGGTCAGATGATATGACTTGGCCATTGCAGAACATTCCACTTCTTTGCCTTAAAAATGTCTTTGGTTGCTTTTGCAGTATGCTTCAGGTCATTGTCCAACTGCACTGTGAAACATCGTCCAATGAGTTTTGAAGCATTTAGTTGAATCTGAGCAGATAATGTAGCCCCAAACACTTCAGCTTTCATCCTGCTGCTCTTGTAAGCAAGACAAGACTTCACTAGAATAAATACAGAGGGTTTATCACAAGATGCAAACCATTGGTTAGCCTTAAAAATGGAAGGCCAGATTAGAGTTTGTCAAAAACCATCTAAAAAGCCTGTACAGTTGTGGAACAGCATACTATGGACAGATAAAACAAAGATCAACTACCAGAATGATGGGAAGACAAGAGAAGGAAGAAGGGAAGGAACTGCTCATGATCCAAAGCACACCACCTCATCAGTGAAGCATGGTGGAGGTACTGTTATGTCATGGCCATGTATGGCTGCCAGTGGAACTGGTTCTCTTGTATTTATTGATGATGTGACTGCTGACAAGAGCAGCAGGATGAAAGCTGAAGTGTTTGGGGCTACATTATCTGCTCAGATTCAACCAAATGCTTCAAAACTCATTGGACGATGCTTCACAGTGCAGATGGACAATGACTTGAAGCATACTGCAAAAGACATTTTTAAGGCAAAGAAGTGGAATGTTCTGCAATGGCCAAGTCATATCATCTGACCTGAATCCAATTGAGCATGCGTTTCTCTTGCTGAAGCCAAAACTGAGGGCAAAACACCCAAAACACAAGCAGGAAGTGCAGAAGGCTACAGTAAAGGGGATGGTAGAGCTTCACCAGGGAAGAAACCCAGCATCTGGTGATGTCTATGTGTCCAACACTTCAGGCAGTCATTGACTGTAAAGGATTTGCAACCAAGTATTAAAACTGACTGTTTAATTGATGATTATGTTAGTTTGTCCAAATACTTATGAGCCCTTAAAGTTGGGGGACTGTGTGAAGAAATGGTTGTCATTCCTACACGGTTCATACTACATTTTTGAAAAAAGGCTTAAATGAAAGCTGAGAGTCTGCACTTTAAGCAGGTATTCATTGTTTCATTTAAAACCCATTGTGGTGGTGTACAGAGCCAAAATGACGACAACTGTATCATTGTCCAAATAATTATGGACCTGACTGTATAATAAATAATAAGAGAAACAGCAGCAAACTGTGTGTGGATCCTATTTTTGTACAATCTAAAACAGACAACCCCCTGTCAGGTTAACTGTCGTGGGTAAAAATATAGAACACCACAATAATTACACAGATTTCTACAAAAAATGATTACAATATGATAGAAAATATTTACTTACCAAGCACGATTACCCTTGGTGTGGTGGGTAAGGTCATCTCTCTCTCAACAGACATCTTGGTGGAAGATGCCTTTAAAATACAAAAGGAAGTGATTTGAATGATGATACCCTAAATAATTTAAACATTTCTCCTTTAAGATGCGTGTTTTATGTTGAGAGTGAGTGTGTAAAATTTGAAAGATAATTACATCAGCCAAGATGAAGACTGAGTCCTCTTTTTCTTGGAAGTACTTCATCAGTAGAAGGATGGCTGTTGTGGCAATCTGGTGGTGGTTCAACTCTGCGCTGTCGCACTCACGTAGCAGATGTTCAGTCTCCTTGTTCCACTTAAGTCTCTGGCTTTGAAAGAAGTTCCAAATTCTCCTTCCCTTCATAAGAAGAGCTTCACTGAGGCGTGTGTCTACCTCAATATCTGTGAGTGTGTGGAAGTGAGTGCAGAGGCCTCTTTTAGTAAAAAGAAATGGCCAATGCTCTTGAATCTCACATAAGGTGGGGACAGGCCAAAAATTTAGCATGTGCCTCTGGTAAGTATAAGTCAATGACATAAATTCATTTACATCTATCGTCTCAATAGCTTGAGGTCCTGCTGATCTGAAGACAGTTGACATAGTCTGTCTTTTTGTCTCCAAGGTTTCTGCCGTTTCTCCTTCTGGTAGAGTTGTGGGTTGCCAGTTGATGCAACCATAGCTATCAAGTTCACATCTCCCCCTTTTGATGGCAGCATCACCACCATTGTTTTCACTGGTAGGCCTTTTCCTTGGTTGTTGGATTCTGCTGCTGCCAATTTCTCTGTTTACATGTTCAACTCTCGTTTTAAGCTGTTTGAGTAGGGAATAATAACCGCAGCCTAACTGCTCACCGTCTGCAGGATTATCCGCAAAGGTAGCGGGATACTTAGATACAATAGCTCTGGCTACCTCCGCACAAGCAGCTCTATTAGGGTTGGGGCAGTGTACTCGCATTGCTTCCACAACAGTCCTAATCATTATTCTCCTGTCTTCTGGGGAGCCATTCCACCTCTTGCCATGGCCTGTGAGAGTCTCGTCGGCATCTTCTCCCATGGAACTGAAAAACTGCTGATCCAGGAGGCGTTGCTTGCATTTGGTTGTGTGGAAGGGAGTTGACCTGATGCTTGTGCAGAATGGAGTGAATAACCCTCTAGTGACACGAACACAGTTGGTGGGCAGTTGGTTTCAGGTTCCTTTGGGTGGTTTGAAGAATCTGACTCCACTTGGTCATCTGAATACACACACACACACACACACACACACACACACATACATACATAAACACAACAGAATAATTCCACATTAACTATGTACAGATGGAATATTTATTGAGTATTAAGTGTAAGCTCTGAAGTTTATATGAGAAACAAAATCAAGAGTGTTTGGAGAAATAATACCCTTGGCAATGAAAGCTAGTTTCAAGATTTTTTTTTTCTTTTATGATCTATGAATTGATATATGAAGTACAATTTTAAAATACCTCTCAAAATAACTCATGTCCAACTATTTTCAAGACAGGTCTTCTACCATTTATGACACCAATATATTCTCACCTTTTCTGAATACTTGAATGAGTCTTCGACTTTGTATTGGCGTCAGGAAAGACTTAATGTCGTCAGGCTCAACAAACAGGAGATCTTCTCTGTTTCTGACACTGATAATGTCTCTTAGGTGCTCAGTAAGTGTCCTTGCTGTCTCTTCATGCAGTTCAGGTAATGCCAGGTTAATTTCATGCTGTAGGCTGCCATCATCCATATCTGCAATGATTTAAGAGAAGGATATTGAATGATGCAAAGATACAACGGTCAAGCCTGAAGCGTTATACACTGGCAGAGGGTAGTAATCACACAAACTGTCTGCTTGAACACATATGAATCTTTTTTCAGAATTGTGTAGGCAGTGAAGTCCAAGATCAATCAGTAACACAGACTGAAGCATGTCCAAAACAAAGTGTACTTGTTTGTGACTGATGAGGATCACTGAGATTTTTCCAGAGATGTGGGCATGTTCATTATGACCCATCGCAACAACAAGACCTTTGCTATACTTTGTTCCTTTGTAAACTACTGCTGATACCTCTGACGTGGTTTCTTTTGTCAAGCCAGCTGTCCTGACAGACTCCTGAATAAGTCCATTGCACAACTGCTCATCATATTTACTAGTTTCACCAACTGCTTGAACTGCTAGGGCAAACAATGATCCACTGCTGAGGAACGCCTGAAGCAACTGGTGCCTTTCTGCCAGTGTTTTACAAAGGTGAACAAAGTTGTGCACTTTTCAGGCGCACTCCTTAACAGACATTTCTTCCATCTGCCACGTCCTCTACAACCATGTTAGTAGAGGTATGACTTTTGGATTGGTGATACTGCTCTCTAACACTTGACTGTCTGAGGAGGGATTTTAATGTCTCCTTGATGGAAATGTACTGACAAAAGCGTTCCTTTCCAGCAGCATCAGTTCCCAGATAAATCTGGGTGGGTTCAACATAGTCAAAATACTGCTTGTAAAATGTTTTCCTTGTTTTGTCAGATCTGAGTATTCCTTCGTTGTATATTGTGAGGAGATCCTCTTTAGAGAGATCGTGAATGATAATTTCTATCTCAGTTTGTGGTATGTTTAGCTCAGAAAGCTTGGCCTTCAACTTTTCAAAAAAGTCTGACATAGAAGAGCTATGAACATGCTGAAATCCATCAATAATGCACTGTATGGTGCTAGCTGGCAACAGCATTTTGGCCTGCATTTTTAGGTAAAAAGGAGCCAAGCTATGCAAAAATGTCTCTTGATGACCACACTATATTTTCTGGCAGAGCTGACACCTGAGTTGTTACTGCCTGCTTATGTTTCCTGGATAAATGTGTGGCAAAGGATGAGCGCACTCTGAAATATTTGTGGCAGTCATCATAGGGACAGACAACTTTTTGCCATCTTTAATATGAAATCTCAAGTGAGTGCATAATGCTGAAAAATTCTCTGCCACATAGGAACATGCCTCAACTCCACAAGCAAGATTTCCCTTAAACTGAGTGTGTTTAGTCTGAGGCCTGCAATGGCGGTGGTTCCTGTGCATGTGGGACCTGAATGCAGAAAATGTTCGAAAGGAAGCAGGACATTGCTCTATTCCACATGTAAACCGATAATTAGCTGTGTGCTGATGTTTCTTCACATGACAACAAAATTGTCTTAATTCTGAAGTACAAACATTGCAAAATTTACACCTGTACATAGTGCATGTGTCTGAATTTGTCTTAACTTTTAATTTGCAAAGAGCATGGCATATACACATCAACAGTGTTTGACAAAAAATGTCTCAATTTATTATCAGTTATATTATTCAATATGAGATCTACATAGCTGAAGTTGTGTCAAAAAAAATAAAAAGAAGACTTCCTTTAGGTAACTGTTACTGACTTAAACACAAACCATAACAGACCCTCAAACACTGGAGGGAAAATCTTGGGAGGGCCTATCAAGCTAACTTTAAACCCTTAAACAATGGCACCGTAGCTAACGCTGTATAAACGTTAGCATAAACTCTGTATAAACTTTATACTGAGCTAACTCAAAAAATAACACCAGTAAAGCCCTTCCTTGTGTCCACCTTTCACCTCATTTACAGACCACTACACTGTTATGTCAGAGATAATGTTATTGCTTTTGAAACATAACTTAACTTATATAAAATAATACACCACAGTTGGTATTTAAGCAGGCTAACCTACATGAGCAAGCTCAAAGCTAGGTTAGATTACCTTAGCTGTGTCTCTAAATTTCCAGACTATTTTTTGTCTTCCTTTATTCTGATTAAATACGATGTCTTTTTACCTGCTGCTTTGTCTTGTCTTGCAAAGAGCTGAAGCTAACGTAACGTTAGCACTCTGAGGGACAGAAGGGCAGGACAGCATAACAACACTGCACCACACTTGGCGGGAAAAAGACAAAGGGGCAAAGACAAACAATAGATTAATGTTACATAAATTTAGCCCTTGAAATATCTATTTAAAAAAGTAAAGAAAAGAAAGACAACAGCACAACCTATTTTTGCCTGAGTAATTTAGCTAATTTGCTCTTTTGACCAAGCTAGCACCAACATTACATGGTTGTCCAATGAAACAGAGCCTGACAGACGTTAGTATATTAAGAAAAAAAATACATACTCCCTTTCCCAGTTAAAAAATAATAAATGAGTAGGTGGGAGTGTCTCAGGACACCTGCTTAACGTTACATTACCTTATAATGTCGTGTGTTGCAGTTCACACAAACTGAAACAAATCTCAGCAGTCCCCAGAAAAGATATACATGCTCCCTTTCCCTCTTAAAAATTAATAAATGAGTAGGCAGGAGAGTCTCGGGTGTCGGGACACCTGCTTAACGTTTTATAATGTCGTGTGTCACAGTTCCCACAAACTGAAAGAAATCTCAGCAGTCCAAGTGGTTATGAAAGTGGTCCAACAATAAAGCGCTGCAAAATGGTAGTGAACTGGTCAAATGTGGCTTCGTAATATCCAGGCTTGACGGTAAAACTACTAACAAAGTCCTTCAAGGTGAACGTTTCTGCTACTAACGAAACTTAACTGCCAGTGAATATCACTTGTGCATTACTTCCTGTGCTAACTTAAGAATAAAAGCCAAGCAGCGTCATGGAGCTATAAAAAAATCACAGTCACGGTGGTGGAAAAACATTTACTTTGAAAGCCGTACACAGTTTAGCTAACAACAGAAAACTTTCCTCATTTTCTCAGCAGCTCACTGTGCTTTATGTTACAGTAGATCAACACACATTCCTTACTTACCTTGAACTCCTGGAAGTGCTGATTTTGCTTCAGTCTGGAAGTCTTCTTTAAAATTCATCTCACACAGAACCGAGTTTTTGTCAACCAGTGAGATTCTGATTTGTATATTTAACCCTCCATGTCAAGTTAGTGGAGTGGGCGCTGGGGTGCCCCTATTATCATGTTTCAACCAGCAGCAGAAAGGAAAGGCGAATCCTGGCAGTTGTGGGTTGAATGGGGGTCACAGACAGGAATACGGCGGAGGCTCACAGTGCTCTGCGGCGCAAGATAACGGCTTACCGGCGACAGAGAAGTCCGATCCAGGTCCAGTAATTTCCTCTTTCGTTGGTGTCATGACTGCCCAGTAGTACCTGAACAGCCGAGCTGTGGCGGCACACAGGTATGTGGCGTGTCAGAGGAGAAACGAGCCGTTCACATTTCTCTCTTTGTGGCAGCTAACGGTCCACAAACCTCACCGCACTTTAGGGACTGTTCTTTACTTATGAAGGGACTTGTCAGGGGAGGAGGGTGGCTGGTTGGTTTTTATTTTATTTATTTATTTTATTTAGATCCCCCCCTATGTTAATCACTTATTGATGCTGTTTTTGAAGTATGAATAAGTCAATAAGTAATTTATTCCACTGAAATACGCCCAGGGCGTAAAAGTAGCCAGGACCGCCTCTGCAATTGTGAGAGGAAACGGTGGAGGCAAAATAGACGGCAGAACAGAACCATCGGCAGAACCATAAGCTCATCCACCCATTCGCCAACCCGGAAACCGGCCGCGGAGAGCGGACAGTCTCTCTGCAGCAGCCTGTGGCTCGCCCCTCCTCCACCTCTGCCCAGCTGTGAGACAGCTCCGGGTCAGAAAAATATATATTTCAATAATTTACAGGTTGTGTTATAAAAGCAAACCACTGTACAGATGTTTGAACAAATATAGTGGAGCCAAATGTACTGGAAGACTTGAAAATGACTCCTAAGACAAAAACCCTCATTTTCTCAGTAATTTAGTGGCAAATTGGCTTTTGGGGCTAAACTTACCTATATTCAACAGCCAATTACTCAAGAACGGAACAAGCTAGAAACACACGTTTTTTTTTGCTGGAAACTAGAGACCCTCTTCTTTCATTTGATAGGTTGGATGTTTATATAGGACTTGTACAGAATATATGGTGGGTTTTCAAATATCAGTAAAAAAGCTGTCAAATGCCTGACACTGGGGTAGAGGAAAATCTGGAAATGGCTGGCAGTAAAAGAGTTAAAATGTAATGCAATATTTCAACCAACCACTGAAAGAGTAAAAATACACAAACAGCCTATGATGAACCATTCAAATCAAATCATATAATTACAGTAGCACTACTGCCAATGTGTTAACAGTATATTACCGCAATTTCAAAAATACAGTAAGTTACTGTAAATAAGAGCACTATACCCATAATGCAAAGCAAATTACGGTAACTAACTGTAAAAATGTTTTAAGGTAGGTTTATTGGGTATTTTGTGGTATTTTACTGTAAAAAATACAGCAAAGGCTAACAGTGTACTTAAACTTTTACTTGAGAATAGATTTTAAGTACTCTGCCTACCACTGATTTTAAGGTGTTAATTATTGTTCAGTTGTCAGTTTTTAATTAAGTAGCCTATTCCCTTATTCAAATACTGCCTGTTGTATTTTCCTGGACACTGCATAGGTGTGATGGGTTTTCTTTTGTGATTAGACTTTAAATCCTTCTTTTCTCTGGACATCTCAAATGTCCTGTGATAGTGTATTCACTGGCAGGAGCCTCTCCTTGCCCTTAAACAGTATATGGTCAAATTTAACACACTGTCCGTCAGCTTGAGGCAACTTCAGGAAAATATCAATACAAGTATTGACAGTCAAAGCCTATTGATTGCCCATGAACAAGCCCCCACTACACCCACACATGCACGCGCACTCACTGTGCTCCCGCCCTCGGAGGGTGCATTATTTGGAGGGCCTTAACCCCTGCATGTTTCATTACGGTGAGTGTCAAGTCATTACCAGTCGGTGAATTGGATTCACAAACATTCAATCTCACTACCTATACCCACAAGGCCATGTGGGCCGGGCAGAATTCCTAACTTTATAAGTATTTGTCAATAAAAAATAGGAAAGCAGAATGTTCTAAAAAATTAAGTTCTGAAAGTCTTTTCCATTTTCTTCCCTTTGTAATTCAAGGTGTTGTTCTGTAACAATAATAATAATAATAATAATAATTATTATTATTATTATTATTATATGAACCCAGCAGAAGTTTTTTATGCCATAGAAAAAGAACTGCTATAAAGTGCAACCAAAATGTATTTGTCAAAATTTTAAACACATAGCAATGCACTCCGTGTGAAAATACACGAGCTGAAACAGGGGTGTTTCTAGGATCTGAGTACAGTGGGGCCTTAGTCCAGACCTGTGTGTGTGTGTGTGTGTGTGTGTGCTTTTTAAATGCACTCTGGCATCTTATTTACCCTTATTCTTTAAAAAATATTTTATTTTCCAATTGGGATGTCAAAAATAGTAGTTGTTAGTAATTAGTATTGAATAGAAAAAGAAACTTTTCAACTGCTATCATTAAAATGTAGAGAATTGTACTTGAGTAATTCCATTTTATGCTTCTTTATACTTCCACTCCATTACATCTCAGAGGGGAATAATGTACTTTTTACTCCACTACATTTATTTGTCTGCTTTAGTTACTTTGAAGGCTTAGATTAATAACACAAAATATAATCAACAAATAAATGATGATGTACTATTATAGATAAAACTACCCAGCAGTATATAAAGCATTTAAAATGAGCTCTACCTTTACCAGCTGCAACATTAAAGTGATTACTGTGTGCTCTCTCTCTCTCTCTTTTTCATGTGATCACACAAAATGTGCTGCTTATGACACAGAGGACCCAAAATTTGTGGTTTTGATCAACAATATCAGATTATTTTTTAATGGCTTTAATGCATGAATGATTCGATATGGGGCTTTTATTATCATTGTTATTAAGTTGTTTTTTTTTTGTTTTTGTTTTTTTTAATAGGCTACTATATATACACCCTATTTAGATGCAGGGCTATTCATAAAACAATGAGGGCTGAAGCCTCCGACGCCCAGGCCTCACTGAGCTGAACCCTTGAACTATTTGTGACCTTAATCACCCAAGGATGGCAAACACACACCGATGATGAACTCTTGACTTTCAAATCCTATTGGAAAGATAATGCACAATTCTCTCACACACACAAACACCACACACACACACACACACACACACACACACGAACTTAAACCTATATAAATCACAAACAACAGTGGCAACAGGGGTGGGAGGATGGCTCATAGACTGGGCGTTTAATTATTGGGCTCATTTTTTATTCAGAATAAATGACTTCAGTTAGGACTATTTTATTGATTAACTATTTTTTAATTTAATTTACCATCTTTTTATCCGAAAAAATGTCAACTCTTATCGTGCCGCCAGAGAGTCTTTTTATTTTGTTAAAGTGTTTAACGGCATATTATTTTGCCTGAGATGAATCCTCCTGATGTGATAAACCGGGACTGTCTTCTGGTTTTGTCTCATTTTTTCCATTAATGGTGATTTATGATATTTATGTATCCTTTTAATTCAAAGTGTAGACTGGACAAGCCCTTGTATATACATAGATGGTCCATGCAGTAGACCTGGGGATGTGTTTTTGTCGCTGGAGCTCGTCGGTTGTGTGAGGCCGCGTGTCTGCAGCAGCGGACTGAGGGGAGATTCTCAGCAACATGAGCGCACAGCAGCGCAGATCCGTTCCCCACAAATAGCCAAGGATCAGCGAGTCAAGGGCTCCTTCATGGAGACAGAGAAAGCTTTAAAGTCCAACTCTGCAGGTTGTAAACACAAAAACACACCCGGCGCTGCCTCTTCCAGCAGCGTACCTCCAAATCATGTCCAGTCACAGCGTCCGTTTCTCACATAATATCGTCTGATTTGATCCTCCAAATGTAGCCTTTTAATGACCAGTATGGCTGCTCTGCGAGTCCACTGTTATCTTCTCCGGTGTAACTTTAATATCCCAATTCTTGAAATAACTTTAATCCCCTGATGCCCAAAAGAAAATTACTTCAAAAAAATATATTAATTGAAATTAATTGGAGCACGCACACACGCACACACACACACACACACAGAGCGAAAGAGAGAGAGGCTGTTTTAAAAGGTGATATATGTGTATTTTGTGTAGCCTATGTATATTTGTTAAAGATGCATTCAAACTATATTTTTTGACGTTTTACGGCGCATCTCATTCAGATAATTAATTTAAGGTGAATCGAAAATTAATATAAAAATATTGTGGGAGAACATTTTAAATGAAATGCAGCATGCACATAAAGCAAAGCATCACTACAACTTTCTATTTTCCGTATTATAATAGTCCAATAATATAATCGCTTTTTAATGTGTCAGGGTCTGGCTGTGTTACCCTCGGGGTCATTCAGAGGGTCGCGTCGCTCCAAGGCAGAAGGACATCCCCAAGCGCGTCCACATGTCTCAAACCTAAGCTTTCATTTCCGTAATGACGCATCTGCCACAGAGAAATCCGCATTATGGAGAGAAAGTCTTTATCACCGTAACTGCAGCATGGCCGTTCACAGCTAAGTCTGATGTCACCACACATTATCACATTTCATCACAACCTGCACATCTTCAGCAGGAAATCACTTCCTGTAGAATCCTGTCTAGAATCTAGACTCCTGTGCTTCCAAGATAAATCTGCTCATATAGGCCCAAACATTACCACACACTGACAAATTAGGATCCAACTATTTGAGGAAATTTAATTAGGTGACTCAGGATGATTAACTAGTGCTGTATCACCAAAGCAATACCATCTTAAAATGTAAAAATTTAGCTTTCAGATATTGTCAGAGATTCTCTCAAAACGTAGGCATCTTGGCCCCTGCTCTCCAAACATACAAAAATATTACATTACAATATTACAAATAGGAAAAAAAATAGTAACAGGGTTTTTTTTTTTATCTGAGTGTGCATGTATTCTGTCATCATATGCTTTAAACAGCTTTATGCTTAACATCCAATCTTGTGTTTATATCTGCATTACCATCACTGTAGTTTAGGTAAGGTCACACCCTGAAAGTTACTGCTGCCACCACCTGGATGCAGAAGAGAAGAATCTTCCCTTTGTTATCTAGACATCCTGTCTGTTGGCTAAATCCAGTGCAAGCTCACCTTCAGATGCTCAGAAACCCTTTTCACACAGAAAATACAATTTTAACAACAATATTCCCACAAATCTTTGATTGTACAGGTCTTACAGGGGCAGGAGGCCTGGAGCCACAGTTTGAGCTGAAGCCTTTAGCAACATATTAAAAGAAGGAAAACCCCCTTTCAGACCTGTCAAAAAGACACATTTAAAGATGTAAAATCTTAAAAAAAGTGCAGCTTTCAGCCAATGAAGCCAAGCCCCAGCCTCCTCCTGGACACTCTCCTCTCACATCTGAGGCTATAATAGGGCCATCATTCCATTCTTTTTGTTGTTTTTTTTCCTTCCTGGGGATGGTAGGCTACAACAGCAGGGTGCCTACAGGCTGTAAAAAAACCTGCAGCAGCTGCCAAGAAAATGAATCAGTGTGATGGCCAGTTTGGTCTAAGTGACACAAATGGCATATGAAATTGGGCTGTATGAAAAGTGTTGATAGCTAATTTATCACAGGAAGAACTCCGGATGCCTTTTTTAAAGCACCGGTGCCCATTGTGAGGGTCCAATAGAAGTCCTTGAAGGGGTTCTGGAGGTCCTCAAAGGGGCTTCAATGGGTCCCCTGGCAAAATAAGGAATAGATTATATGACAGTGTTAATATTTTTTCACAATAAGTTTGACAACAGAATTGAAGTTTTGCCCAGAGGCTTCTGAGAAAGATAGAACCTCAGCCAAATTAGGTGTGTTTTATTGATAAAAATGCCTAAATAATGTATAAATATTCACATACTCACTGCTGTGTGACATAAAATTCTGTCATACAAAATCTTATAAGTGTGGCTCATTGGCTTAATGTTTATATACATATATATTCTATATAACATATTGTGTTGACTAACATGGCTGCAAAATGTTTCTATCCACTTCCTCCTCTGCTGGTCACCTGTTGCTATTTGTTCATTCACACAGGCCATTCAAGGCTCATAGACGACTCATCCCAATGTAGTGAATGTAATGGTGTCTGTTTATGTCAACATGCACAGCTCATTCTAATGAATTTCCGTGTGGATTGTCAGAGCAGTGACGTTAAACAGCTTGCGCAAGGTCTCCACAGGTCACATGAATAAAAGTAGCCTCCAGCCTAATTAGTGCATCTTCTTTCTCTAGTCTAAAAAGCAGGGGTTGCGTCCAGCTCTCTGCATGGTCGCCACCTCTAATTGCATCTAATTAAAATCCCCTAGTCATGTTTTCAAACTTGACCAGGTGTGGTTTGAATGGGAGCATTAGTTGGCTTTAAAAGTCTGGTTTCAAACTGGTATCTGGAGAAGAATTGTTTGTGGTGGTGACACAGAGAGCTGAGGGAGTGCTAGAAACTTCTGCCTGTTACTGCTGACTCGTGTGTGTGTGTGTGTGTTGTGGTTTGTGGTTATTCAGTGAGTGTTACAAAAGAAGAAACTGAACCATTAGTTCCACCTAAATTCATTAGATTGGTACCTCTCCAAATTTAATCTACTATTTGTTTTATACGGATCAGTGTTTTGTATGTTTTTAGCAGATTAACACACCTTTGTTTAGTTTTTATGTACTTGAGCTGCAACACACATCTGGGGTGACACTGAATATAAATTTTATAAATTGGAGTCAGACAGATTCATATCAAGCCTAAAATGATAAGTAGATTATTTTCTTCAGTGGTCATTTTTTCGTGTTTTGAATCTATCTGTAGAAAAGGGCTTGTGCTGTTAAATAAATACAGTGTTAGGCGCAGAATGAGCTGACGGCACCTCAGATAATCAGCACAGATACTCAGGTGGCTCAGCAGTATTTTGAGTTATAGACGTCTCTTTGTTTAAGCCTACTAAGCAGCTGACCTGTCGGTTAACCCTTTCCCAGCAGGCTTAGGAGGAGGACTTCATCAAGATGCTCAGAACTTGTCGAACGTCAGGAGTGTGGTTTACAAAAATGCAAATATTGTGCTTTTAGGTATGCCATGGGTGATTGCAATGTAGACCTGCAGATATCAGCAGGCTGAGTAACACTTCCTTACTGTAACCTTTTTGCATACAGTGTTACATTTGAATGTATATTCTCAGGCAAACTGTAAACTAAATGTTTGTTTGTGTCGGATGAAATATTCCTCATAGTCTGTAATGACCTCGTTTGAAAATAATGTTACATTGCTTGTATAAAATATATGCCACTGTTTCTGGGTCAAATTGATATGAAAAATGGGGCTTACCATAAGTACATATGAAAATGTTATTGCATTTGTATTTTATTGCATCCATTTTGCTGAAGAAACATGGCTTATGCTATGCAGCAAAATATACGGAACACATGCATTTTTGTTGTATTTGTTGAAACTTCAAACATGACTCATTACAGAAAATAATTTATGGGTTTAAATTATTATCAGTCTTAAAGGTTACAGAATAAATGGCAGATTACATATAGTAACTTAAAACAACAATTCAACAATTCAGATTTACATATCACAACTGTTTTTGTAGTATTTATTATGATAATAAAAGTTCATATATCCATTGTGAATTAGTAATATCATGCATTTCCCACAATTAAAACTTTAAATATATTGTATTGCAGAAAGGCAATTCTCAAGCACTTTAAATAAGCTGAAACCCCACAGATGGAAAACTTAACAATACAAATGCAGATTGTGTCTACTACTTTTCATTTTAGTATTTCTGTATGAATAGTAACTTAAACAACCTAGCCTACTGGGCAGCTAATTCAGCCTGTTGGGATCTCTTTGTCCATGCCATAATGTAGCACTTCCATGGCAGAAGCCTGCAGTCTGCATTGTGCCCCCAGTTTCTACACTTGTACTACCCTCTAGTGATGCTTACTGAGTACTTCATTTCAATCACAACAGCTGGTAAACTAAGCAATCTCAGAATACAAGTGTGGAGTAAGAGAAGAGATTTGAGCTCTCATTGTAATGTTTCATCAAAAAATATATATAAATTAATGAATAAATATATCAAAACAAAGTATAACATGCAACTACCACCATGCTACTACATGTGTATATAAACTAACCAGGACTGAGGCATGTTATATTTCTCTTCACAGATGTGGCAAATGATCAGACAGACTGTGGGCACCAGCGGGTGATCTCCACAAAACAGAAATGCAAATGTACTTAACTGTAATTAACAGCTGAAAAAGTGAAAACTCTGACAGGCCACGACCCTCACACTGTGAGTCCCCTAGACTTGAAGTTTGAAAAGTAGGGGCATAAATATGCCTGCAGGCAGTGTGGTTGCACTGGGGCCCGTGAGGTGGGGGGCCCAAGAGAGACTGGGCCCTCCAACAATGTGTTGGGTGGAGAATGGGCCCTTATGAGATTGCCACCTTGAAAATATGCCTGTAATCAAAGAAGAACTCTTGTTAAATTAAAAACAGTGCTATTGCTACATATGCCCTTGAAAAAGGCAACCCCATCTCCATCATGTTTATTTTATCTTTTTTGCTAAAACAGTCAATAGTGCCTCTAACAAATTATGCTTATTCTATGACAAAAAATCAACTAGTTTAAAATTCTAAAAGTCTAAATTAATAATTTCTTATTTTCTTTGGTATTTTTTCTTTTTTTGTTATATACAGATATACATTGATGATTGCTGGGTAATATGTATGTTGATGTTATCCATTGTCAAGTCTCTGATCATGTGACAAGACCATATGTGCTCAATAACGTGCACTGGTGCCCATTGTAACTGCCTTACGCCACTGTTGAAACACATCTACAAATCAGTGCTCTTCAAGAAAGCCTAATTGAACAATTAAGGCCACTATGATGGATTCTTTGCTAACTTACATAATGTGAAAACCAATAACATGAATAGGGTTTTTGGGATTTTGATTCTTTCAACACCAGACTTGCCTTACAGCCTTGTGAGGCTAAGTTACACAAATCCACCACAAACATTGGTCAAAAATCACAGCTAATAAGTCTTTACAAAGAGCAGGCTTGCCTGCATCAAGTTTTGTTAAGTTTTGTTCACATCTGATAAAGACGGACATGCTGCATGCATTGTATTAATAATAACAATAATAACAATACTACTACTACTACCAGGGTCCAAAACTAACTTTTACCAGCCAGACTGATATTTTACCAGCCAACCAAATAAAAATTGCTTTTAAGTGTTGTAATTTGCTATCATATGGAGTTACATTAGGGTCAAAAGTTTTGTACTTGAAAAAATAAAATTTGAAACTGAAAATTCATGTGTTGATCTTGAATTTTGAAAAATATAACAATGTATTCAAAATAAAAATAAGTGTATGAAACGTTTTTTCAGGTTAAATATAATTTTGATTCACTTTGGTAATTCTTTTGAATAAATTATTTATTTTCACTTTTCACTTCCATATATATTTTGACATTTGAGGTCTTATTTTTTTCAGTTGCATGTTTTATCTTTTCAGATTCAGATCTTATTTTTTACAGTTTCAAATCTTATTTTTTCAGTTTCAAATCTTTTTTTTTCACTTGCAAATCTTTTTTTCACTTTCAGATCTTTTTTTTTCAGTTTCAAATCTGTTTTTTGAGTTTCAGACTTTTGACCCTGATGTGGCGTGGGGGGCGTGACATCAACTGAGCGGGGCGTGGAATCATGAGTGACAGCTGAACAAAAAGGCTAGGAACCTTCCCCAGTTACAGTGCCTTCAAGGAACGTAGGAACTAAAACAAATCTAACTCAACACTTATATACACCATATTCATGTGATTGGCAGTGTAAGAATTGATGCCAGTGACTTCCATTTAGAAATCTGTTTTAGACAGTACTGAGCACCAACTGCAGTATAAGAGCGATAGATTATGCCAGATTTTGCAGCTCAACAGCCACATTTTAAGTGCTGTTGTCCAATTTCCACATAGCACTGTGAACGCAGCGTAGTGTCCGCTTGGCTTGCAAAGATGGCGTCCGGCCGGTCAGGTCAACGTGCTGGAGCCCATACATCCAACACACAGGTGAGACATGTTAAAGGGCCAGTGTGTAAAATGGGTTGAAAACCGTTGGAAACAGTGACATCAATGGTCAAATTCTAGATTGCAGGGCTCACTCGCTCACCCCTCCCGTCGGGTAAATGACGGTGGCCTCGTAGGGACAAAAAGCCTTGCGCACGAGTTTTTCAGGAGTAGGTCTATCTAGCGACAAGGTGAATGTTTATTTAGAAATCTAAACCATGTGACGATATTGTAATGAATCCCTCACGAGCAGGAGACCAGAGGAGCGTTCGGGAAAAAGGCCCATTTATTTGAGCACTCCAGAAACTCCGGTAACACACCACTCCGTCCCAAACTCTGACTCTTCTGGCGTAACAGACACACTTCTAACTTTACACACATACTCATTTACGATACTAAGTGGGGACCCCCCTCCCCTCTCTGCTCAATCTCCAGCCCGCACACTGACTGACAGCGTAGCCGGTAAACAGTGCTCAGCTGTTTATTTAGCCTAGCGATATCTCCGGACTATAGTAGCTGCAATGGACGACTTTGAACGCGATTTTGAAGAGTTTCTTGTAGCGGACACAGACCCAGAGCCATACCTGTTTGAGCCGGAGCATACAGATGAGGAACTCCATGTGTTTGATGCTGAGCGGGTGAGAAGAGAGGCTGAATGCACAGAATGGGATTCGGTGCTACTGCTGCCATTGTTGGGGAGATATCACCAGGAGGAAAAGCGCCGCAGAGAGTGCATCACAAGGAGTGAAGATGCATCTTCTTTTCCTCGCAGATGACGGTTCGGGTTCATTCTCTCCTGTTGCGTGGTAAGTGTGGTCCATTCGCAAACTTTATAACTAAAAAAACTTTTCACTACTCTCTATTGACGAACTACTAACACTCTGCTGTTTCCTCCTTCTTCTTCCTTCCTTCCTTCCGCTGTCTTCGTTGGTTCATTTATACACGCAAAACGCGTTCTCTGGCTGGCTGGATTGTCCGCTCGGTCTGCCGTACATACATGGCGGCGCAAGACGGCGATCTCTCTAAAGCAAGGCAATATATATATATATATATATATATATAAGCATAATTATAAGGCTACGAAAACCAAACGAATTTTATTTTATAGCGATCATACACTTGTATAAACATATTAATGGGTAGAATATTCAGATTCAGATTCAGATTGACAATAAACCATGCCAAATATTACACACTGGCCCTTTAACTAAGTTTTGGGAAATCATAACAAACATTAAGGGGTCGTTTTTGTGACAACATACATTTTTTCGTGACGTCTTTTAAGTGGCGAATTTGTCAAAGCTGGAAAGTAAACATTTAGCTAACATTAGCATTAAGTAGCTTAACTTTACACCGTATTAGACACTAGCAGGCACTGCGTGAAAAACACAGACAAACCTATTAATTTGAATAAGGCTAGTGCTGTTTTGGCTGCAGGAGTGCATGGGATGCCAAAAAAACCCACAGTAGCCTGTGGTGGAAAGCTACAGTGGCTACGGTTACATGATAGCTTCTCATTCGGAATGAAATAAATCTGAATGAAATCATTCGGAAGTAAAGTCTTTCCAGGTAGTTTACATGGGAAATATTCATTCCGAATGAGGGTTTACATGGGAGATCAGTTCAATCGCCTGTATTCAGGTCTGCACAAGGTTTGGGGCAGGGAAGGTTTCTGATTGGATAGGGGGCGGGGCGGATGTTAGGTGTTTACATTTACCGGAAGAAAACACTGTATAGTCCTCGCTCCGGATAACAAGATGCTTGACGACGCCGTTCTTAGTGCGTTTTTCGGGCTTGTTTTGCTTATATTCTTGAAGCAGCAGTACAACAACAACCATGTTCTGCTAATGCTTCGTCTGTTGAGGAGGAGAAGGGAGGTAGAAGGTCGAAGAAGGGAGATAGAAGACTGTGCTGTGGCGAATGGAAACCAGTGAGTGCAACAAGTCCGACTGCTCTATCTCAGCCTGTTGCTATGCAGCCCATTGCTATGCGCGCTATATACGTCATCGCGCCAGAAGGGCAAGGAAACGAGCATGCGCAGAAAGACCGGAATGAATTTAAAGAGGAATGAGTGTATACATGCACACAAAATTCTTTCATTCGGAATGACAAACGGAATAAACCACCCCCTTTAATCGGATTTAATTTTCAATCGGAATGACCGTTTTTCAATCGGAATGACCGTTTACATGACCACTTTTAATCGGAATGGCCTTTCATTCCGATTAAAAGTGGAATTAAACTGTGCATGTAAATGTACTGAGTGTGAATTAGGCCTGATGCTATCAGCTAGTGTTTGTGATTTTACTCCTTAGCAGCGGTTCCCAACCTTGGGGTCATGACCTCAAATGGGTTTGCCAGGAATTTCTAGTAATCGATCATTAATAATCTTTACAATGATAAAAACACAAGTTGAGTTGGGTCTAGTCTGCTTTAACCAGTTATAGCCCATTTTGTAGCTACCTAGCTCTTTTTTCATACTCGTTGCTTAATTTCATTGTTTGTTCAGCATTAATTTGAAGCTTGTACAAGCTCACAAGGCTGTACATGTCCTGCAGTGGGAAAATAAAATCCTGCACTAACTTCATCCTGGTTATTCTGCCTCTATCCACAATAATATTCATAGCCTAGGCCCTAAATAAAAAACTATTACTTGATTGAAAAAACAAATTAATTTGAGCAAAAAATATCTGTGGTCATCTGAGTTTTAGCCAAAGAAGGTTGGGAACCACTGGGTTAGAGTGTCCAGCTCAAGTTTTTGCCATTAATGTATATTGTCTTTGTTAAATTCTGTGTTTGCCAGAATGTCGACTATAATTCAACAGTTGCTGCAGCTGCACAGAGCCTTATAAGTGTGCTCAGACAGAACCTTTCTCAGGGACAGCAAGAGCAAGGAAGAAAGCAGGAGCAGGAATCGTCTTCTGTAGATCAGGATATGGCCAGGTTCTAGATGTCATGGAATTGTATTTTTCATGTTAATTTGAAGGCATTTTCACTAGTTAGCGTTTTATATGTACATTTATGATCATGTTTTAAACAAATATATGATTTTTTTTTAATCATGCAGATCTTTCCCTGTGTTTTTCACAAGGAAAAGTTACCTTGGAAAGTGAAAGATACCGAGTCAAAAGACTTGTGGCACAGCATCTAAAAAATTCTGGAGGCCTTTTAGTTTCTATGCATACTTGTTAAACATGAATGCAGAGACGACCCCAACCTCATCTGAGGAGACTGAACATGCCCAGGCAGGACTTGGAAAACGACATCTCACCATGTCCTGGGATATGAGCCATGAAGAGGTATTACACATAGAGAACATATTACTTAAAAATTGTACCTAAATGTCTATATTTGAAACATATCACTTTATCATAGTGTTGGGCTTTTCTACAAGCATGTCGACATCATCTAGTCCCTTTGTTACTGCTTTCTTAGTTCTTCAGACTACTACAAAATGAGTATCCTAAGATGCAGGGACTGACAGGAAGATGGCTACTCTACAAGGCTACAGGTAAGATAAGATAAGATAGACTTTATTGTCCCGAAGGAAATTTATCTTGGATACATGCAGTATCTGCTGTTAAAAGACACAAAAAGTTGACACATACAGTTCCTACATATATACAATCCACAAACAGAGCTGGTAGAGAAAACTTGTAAATATAACATCAATTGTAATACATTGCCATTCATATAACTTGCCCAAACAAACACAACTGAAATGATCCAAACAATGTTGCATTACAGGTGGTCAGGGTAGAAGGAGACTGATTATGATTCCTCCTGATTCTGATGGATACACTGGGACCCTTATTCGCACAGTTTCAGGGGCAGGAAAAAACACCCTGTATATTGTGCCTTTGCAACATGAGTTTGACCTAACACCGCTACCTCCAGATGCCGTTGAATTCCAAAGTATGCCAAAAGCACAATGCCAAACGTGCAAAGTGAGTTTTCCTTTGCCGATTTTGGCCCTTCATGTTCAGGAATGCATGGTGTCTCAGATAGACTCAGCATCAGAGGATGCTGAGGTAAGTATTGATACAAATTTTATATGATGTTGCATTGTGCAAGTACAACTTATTTAAAATGTTGACTGTTGTTCTCTGAGTTATAACAGAATATTTGTGGGTCATTTGTATTATCTTAGACATGCCAAAGTGAGGTCCAGATTGTTGCACTGTGCACTGTGACCCAGAGACATCCGTTGAAGAGGTATAGTACTTGATGTTATTGTACTTCCTTTTGAAATGCCTGCATTGACTTTTTTGTATGGGACAGTTGCTAATATTCAAACTTTTTTTCTCTCTATCAGAAACTTCCATGTCCTATCTGTTTCTTGAAATTCACACCACAGTTCCTAGAGATCCATGCTAGCATGTGTGGAGAAAGGTATTTGAGATGGTGGACATTTATGTCAATTTTAAATGTATATGTTACTTAAAGTACTTGCTTTTTTCAGGCCAACATTTAAAAAATGAACATCATACTGTATTGAAGAAGGCTTTAAACTAGTGACTGACACATAAACACATTTTGAAAACGTTTACTGAGGTTATATATCAAGTGAGAAGTAGGTGAATTCTCCATTGACTTGTATTGAAACAGAAGTCTTTTTGCAACCAGGATAGTCGCCCCCTGGTGGCCTTTAGATAGAATGCAGTTTTAAGTTACTTCTGCGTTGGCCTCATTTCAGAGGACGGGAACTTCCTGCCCGAGATAGACCTATAATACTCATTGCTCTTTTGGAGTTGCAGTTCTGTTATTGCAGGAAAAAACTGGTCAATTTAAAAATAAAGGCATGTCTAGATGATGATGTGGATCGATGTTTTCACTTTGCAACGATGATATTGGATTGTTGATCATATATTGAGCCATATCAATGTATCCGTACAACCCTAATTAGCAGTTTACATCCATTAATTATGTGTTTTATTTGGCAGTGTTGATGATGTATTGGACATCATTTGTCAAAGAGTTGACACAGAGAAATCGTTCAACATCCAAATCTCAAGAACAAACATTCTGGAGAGAGGCGTTCTGCAGTGGCAACGTCAAAAGAAAAATTCACCCACTGCTTCTCTGAAAGTGACCTTCTTTGGAGAGGCAGGAGTAGACACAGGTGTAGTGGGAAGATAAACCCAACAGTTCCCAGGTAAAACAAAAACAAACATATTTGCATTAGAATGTTATAAAGCATGTGGAAAATCAGTCCACTGAAACATTTTTTAAATTTCAGCTTATTATGTGTGTTATACTATGGTTAAAAGGGCAGCTAACCCAAAATTTGTGAAGAAATTTTACTCTTTTATCTGTATCCTACTTATTGAAGGATCTCTATTCTTGATTTGTGTTATGCTGTTGTGTGTTAGTTTTTCTGTAATGTACATAGAAAAACTGAATATAACCCCATTAATTAAGAGTAGTGGCAGTCTTCTCAACAGCCCAAATTAGACAACCCCTTCAAAAACTATATGGATGGGTAAATAGACATATTGTCAGACAATTGCTACATTCATATTTTGACATGATTCTACTGAGTATTTTTTCATACATGGCATACATTTTCTACTCATTAGTCACCTCTCGCTCTGAAAAGAAGGTCTCACACACACATTTATATTTTTGTTTAACTTCCAATTAAACTATTCTGGTCTAAAAAAAATTGACTAGTACTTGACACAGAAGGCACATGAGCACCAGAGTAAATGCGGTTTGTACTTATGTGTACAGAAATGGTGGCAGGAATTGAGGGTTGTTTCTTTGAGGGACCACAGCATCAGAAGAGCCCACGATACTCTCTGACTGGCTTAGACAGTGGCCTCTACAGGTGTGTTTATTTTTATGCAAGTAAGGACAAACTGTTCTTTTTGTTAAATGTTTTCTAACATAAGTAATCCATTAATGCTAAATTTGTGCAAATAGGACTATTGGAGAGATTTTGGCTGTTAGTTTGGCACAAGGTGGCCCAGCCCCTGCCTTTTTCAGCCCATGGACCTACAGTTACCTCTGTAGTGGGAAGATAAACCCAACAGTTCTCAACAGTGATGCAGTGGCTGATGTCCAGTTGCGAGGGTTAATTGAGCAGGTATGATCTCTATATGATGGAAATGCTGGGTTAATGAAAAAAGCATTCTTTGTCAAATGATATTTTCAGGTTTACTTGTAATATGGCACAGAGATGTTCTTCCTGGTAATTTATGTTTTTTATTTTCAGGTTGAGTTGTTGACTGACCATTCGATTAAAGACCTAACTGATGAAATCTGAAATTGCGGATATACTGGAGCTGTCACAGTTCAAAACAAGGAGTCCATTGTTCGGTATGCTAGGACACAGGGTATTTTTATATATGTATTTATAGGAAAATACAATGCACAAGTAATTTTTTAATTTCTACTGTTGTAGGGCCATAATACTCCATGCAGTGCTGAGGTTGCAGCCTATGTTGGAACAACTAATGGAAGGCCTGCAGCTGTATGACCTTCTTTCGCTCATCAGGCAATACCCAGATATCTGCCAAACCCTGTTTGTTCCTGGAGAAGATGTCAAGGTGAGCAAAACAAGTGTGACCATTTATTATTATTATGAAGAAGATACACTAACTTGCTGTGAAATTTCATAGTAAAAGGGTGACTTAATTTACATCTTGATTTTATCTCATCGTACAGTACAGGCCAAAAGTTTGGACACACCTTCTCATTGAATGCGTTTTCTTTATTTTCATGACTATTTACATTGTAGATTCTCACTGAAGGCATCAAAACTATGAATGAACACATGTGGACTTATGTACTTAACAAAAAAAGGTGAAATAACTGAAAACATGTTTTATATTCTAGCTTCTTCAAAATAGCCACCCTTTGCTCTGATTACTGCTTTGCACACTCTTGGCATTCTCTCCATGAGCTTCAAGAGGTAGTCACCTGAAATGGTTTTCCAACAGTCTTGAAGGAGTTCCCAGAGGTGTTTAGCACTTGTTGGCCCCTTTGCCTTCACTCTGCGGTCCAGCTCACCCCAAACCATCTCGATTGGGTTCAGGTCCGGTGACTGTGGAGGCCAGGTCATCTGCCGCAGCACTCCATCACTCTCCTTCTTGGTCAAATAGCCCTTACACAGCCTGGAGGTGTGTTTGGGGTCATTGTCCTGTTGAAAAATAACTGATCGTCCAACTAAACGCAAACCGGATGGGATGGCATGTCGCTGCAGGATGCTGTGGTAGCCATGCTGGTTCAGTGTGCCTTCAATTTTGAATAAATCCCCAACAGTGTCACCAGCAAAACACCCCCACACCATCACACCTCCTCCTCCATGCTTCACAGTGGGAACCAGGCATGTGGAATCCATCCGTTCACCTTTTCTGCGTCTCACAAAGACACGGCGGTTGGAACCAAAGATCTCAAATTTGGACTCATCAGACCAAAGCACAGATTTCCACTGGTCTAATGTCCATTCCTTGTGTTTCTTGGCCCAAACAAATCTCTTCTGCTTGTTGCCTCTCCTTAGCAGTGGTTTCCTAGCAGCTATTTGACCATGAAGGCCTGATTGGCGCAGTCTCCTCTTAACAGTTGTTCTAGAGATGGGTCTGCTGCTAGAACTCTGTGTGGCATTCATCTGGTCTCTGATCTGAGCTGCTGTTAACTTGCGATTTCTGAGGCTGGTGACTCGGATGAACTTATCCTCAGAAGCAGAGGTGACTCTTGGTCTTCCTTTCCTGGGTTGGTCCTCATGTGTGCCAGTTTCGTTGTAGCGCTTGATGGTTTTTGCGACTCCACTTGGGGACACATTTAAAGTTTTTGCAATTTTCCGGACTGACTGACCTTCATTTCTTAAAGTAATGATGGCCACTCGTTTTTCTTTAGTTAGCTGATTGGTTCTTGCCATAATATGAATTTTAACAGTTGTCCAATAGGGCTGTCGGCTGTGTATTAACCTGACTTCTGCACAACACAACTGATGGTCCCAACCCCATTGATAAAGCAAGAAATTCCACTAATTAACCCTGATAAGGCACACCTGTGAAGTGGAAACCATTTCAGGTGACTACCTCTTGAAGCTCATGGAGAGAATGCCAAGAGTGTGCAAAGCAGTAATCAGAGCAAAGGGTGGCTATTTTGAAGAAACTAGAATATAAAACATGTTTTCAGTTATTTCACCTTTTTTTGTTAAGTACATAAGTCCACATGTGTTCATTCATAGTTTTGATGCCTTCAGTGAGAATCTACAATGTAAATAGTCATGAAAATAAAGAAAACGCATTCAATGAGAAGGTGTGTCCAAACTTTTGGCCTGTACTGTATATATATATATATATATATATATATATACACACATGATAGGGTGACCATATTTTGATTTCCAAAAAAGAGGACACTCGGCCCGGCCACAAGATAGCCTACTTAAATGATACTCGCAGTTTAGTCAAAGATGCCTTATCATTTTAATATATTTAAAGTTTATATGTATGGATAAAAAATTCAGTTATATTACAAAATAATATCTCTCAAAGACAGAAATTCAGATAGGCCCCAATAGATAGTGGACACATACACACACACACACTAGAGTGTGGCTACCCGATCCGAGCCCCATGGGTCCCGATGGGTCGGGCCAGGTTCGGTCAAAAATTTATAAATTGTATTCGGCTCAGGTCGGATTCGGTCAGCTTTCAGTGAAAATGTAGTGTAAAAATAAATAAAATCCTATTGTCTGTCCTGTTTATTGCTTGGGCACTGTTATTTATGTGACAACACCTGAACATAACACACACACATTGGCTGTTTGTTTCTACCTCTCCCCTCACTGGAAGCCTCGGACCTCCAGCCGCCCGCCTCCACCTTGATTAAACGCTGAAAATTAAATAAAAGAGGGAGACAAGTTTTCCTATTTTATCTTATTTTGTTGCTCCCATCTCAAACACGGAGGTCTCCCTCTCAGCGGAGCACCCACGGTGCACGCCCGGCTTGTTAAATAGCCTGTAACCATAACAACTGTGTGACACAAACTCAGTGCTTTAGTCATTAAATAATGGGCTCGGTTCGGTTTCGGACATAACAAAACAGAATGACTGTCGGGTTTAGACAGAAATATGCGGCCATGCCGCACTCTAACACAAACACACACAAGGAAAACCGGACATTATCATCAGTTTATAAACACCCCCCGGGCGCCCCGGACAGGATGTCAAAAGTGGACATGTCCGGGCAAAAGAGGACGTTTGGTCAGCCTAATATATGATGGATACTGACAAAAAATATACATCCTTTAAAAAAGGACCTGTGCGCCCTACAGCAAGTTTAACAGTAGATCCATATGTCATTTTCAACTGTCATTATCTCACTTAGTCTATACAATTTGTAATGGTTATTGGTGAAAAAAGAAATTACCTTTCGTGAGAATCCATCAGTTCCTCCAAAAATAACGAAGCCATATCTTTGAAAATAAAAATCAGTGTAAATCACTATCTGTGTACATTTCTTTTAATTGTTATGTTAATTGTTAATTGTTGATGCAAAACAAGGGTGTTAAAATGTCACAGGGAATCTGTAAACATATTTAATTTTTAATGTATCATCCTGTATTTAGTGTTGTAGATCTGAGTAGCATGTAAACATTAAGGCATACCTGACAAGTTTATGATTTGTGTTGATATGAGTCAAGTGCAGAGGACCCTGAACAGAATATGTCCTTCTTGCAACACCCAATCCTTGTCATTCTTGAGAGTACTCCAACAGGGTCTACACGATGCATGGATGAAGACACTCTCTTCCACTGGACACGGTGGCCCATGGCCTGCAGGGTTCCTTTCATCATTCGGTATCCTACATGTGGTGTCCTGGCTTTCACTGACCTCACCAAATTGTCCAGTTGTTCATCAGTTATGTTATTGTTGTACTGCTTTATGGAAAGGCCATTATCGTGCATGGGCCATTTCACTGTACTCTCAGATACACCCATAACATTTGCAATGGATGACACTGGTAGGGACATTTCTATCAGGCGCTGTAGTTGCTGAGGAGACACATCACATTTTGGCCGTCCCATTTCTCCTTGCAACACAGGCACTTGACTGGGGGTCAGATTAGAGTTGTCCTCCACATTGACAATCATTGTCAACTCAGTCAAAGCACTGATGACATCCTGTGGTATCTCAACCTGGCCAGACAACGACCTAAAAAGAACCATCTCCTGGTTGACAACAAACTGTAAATAGTCCACATCAAGGGGTAGTCTTTGTGTGACCTGAGAAACTTTATTGAGTAGTCTCTGAAGAAACTCCCTTTTCAGTTGCTCCTAGAATAAACACCATCACTTTACATTATTGCACTGGCTTGATTAAATGTTTTAAGTTACACACACACACACACACACACACACACTTATGACGAACTAACTTAACTCTATGAAAAGGTGACACTTTACACTGATTACAAAGAGGTTCTGTGTGTGCACATTTATAAGGCTCTGTTTACATTCTAGCAAACACAGAAGTTAACAGACAATGCACATTGAAGGACAAAGCTTGATCTGGACACTGTAAGCCTGCAAATTTTACTCTTAACAGTCAAAGGAGTAAAATCACAAACACTAGCTGATAGCATCAGGCCTCATTCACACTGTAGCTTTCCATCACAGGCTACTGTGGGTGTTTTTGGCATCCCATGCACTCCTGCAGCCAAAACAGCACTAGCCTTATTCAAATTAATAGGTTTGTCTGTGTTTTTCACGCAGTGCCTGCTAGTGTCTAATACGGTGTAAAGTTAAGCTACTTAATGCTAATGTTAGCTCAGTGTTTACTTTCCAGCTTTGACAAATTTGCCACTTAAAAGACATCACGAAAAAATGTATGTTGTCACAAAAACGACTCCTTAATGTTTGTTATGATTTCCCAAAACTTAGTTAACATGTCTCACCTGTGTGTTGGATGTATGGGCTCCAGCAGGTTGACCCGACCGGCCGGACGCCATCTTTGCAAGCCAAGCGGACACTACGCTGCGTTCACAGTGCTATGTGGAAATCGGACATATCAGCACTTAAAATGTGGCTGTTGAACTGCAAAATCTGGCATAATCTATCGCTCTTATACCGCAATTGGTGCTCAGTACTGTCTAAAACAGATTTCTAAATGGAAGTTTGTCACTGGCATCAATTCTTACACTGCCAATCACATGAATATGGTGTATTTAAGTGTTGAGTTAGATTTGTTTTAGTTCCTACGTTCCTTGAAGGCACTGTAACTGGGGAAGGTTCCTAGCCTTTTTGTTCAGCTGTCACTCATGATTCCATGCCCGCACAGTTGATGCCACGCCCCCCACGCCACATCAGGGTCAAAAGTCTGAAACTCAAAAAACAGATTTGAAACTGAAAAAAAAGATCTGAAAGTGAAAAAAAGATTTGCAAGTGAAAAAAAAGATTTGAAACTGAAAAAATAAGATTTGAAACTGTAAAAAATAAGATCTGAATCTGAAAAGATAAAACATGCAACTGAAAAAAATAAGACCTCAAATGTCAAAATATATATGGAAGTGAAAAGTGAAAATAAATAATTTATTCAAAAGAATTACCAAATTGAATCAAAATTATATTTAACCTGAAAAAACGTTTCATACACTTATTTTTATTTTGAATACATTGTTATATTTTTCAAAATTCAAGATCAACACATGAATGTTCAGTTTCAAATTTTATTTTTTCAAGTACAAAACTTCTGACCCTAATGTAACTCCATACTATCAGTATTATTTAGCATGTCATTTGGGTCTTGTATGTGATTCTTGATCAGTATTTTAATGGTGTGCACTAATATTAGTAATAATGTATGCTAAAATATAAATACCTGTTTCAACAGTTAAGTGTAATATTTGGGTTAATAAATTCTGTAGTATTCTTACTACAGTGCAAAAAGAATCTTTCATTAAGGAATTTTACATGAATCACTGACTTCAGTCTCCTTTGGACAGTTGACACATAAGATTTTAGCTCGACCAGACTGCAACAGCAGGGCCTGCCCTATATAAACATGAATGTCTGACCAGTGGTGGACAAAGTATTCAATGACATGACTTGAGTGAAAGTAAAGATACTCTTGGTCAAATATTACTCCAATACAAGTGAAAGTTGTTCAGTCATTTTTTTTACTTAAGTGAAACTGCACCAACTGATTAACATAGTGGGGATCGAAATAAAATAAATAAGATAAATAAATAAATAAAATAAAAATCAACCAGCCACCCTCCTCCTCTGACAAGTAAAGAACAGTCCCTTAAGTGCGGTGAGGTTTGTGAACCGTTACCTGCCACAAAGAGAGAAATGTGAACGGCTTGTTTCTCCTCTGACACGTCACATACCTGTGTGCCGCCACGGCTCGACTGTCCAGGTACTTTTGGGCAGTCATGACGCCAAGAAGATTACTGGACCTGGAGCCGGGCTTCTCCGTCGCAGGTAAGCCGTTATCTTGCGCCGCGGAGCACTATGGCCACCGTATTTGACAGGAATACGTATTCCTGTCTGTGTCTGTGACCCCCGTTCAACCCACAACTGACAGGATTCGCCTTTCGTTTCTGCTGCTGTTTGAAATCTGTACTCGCACAGTGTGCTCCTGAATGACTTTTGTTGATGTTCGGCGCACAATGCATGCCGGTTAGTTTTGTGTCCGACTTCATCCCGACTTGCTCTAACGTATTACAAAAGTGGACGGCGATAAAACCGCAACAGCGAGGCGGCCGCAGTTTTTAGAGCCAGGTGCTGCAGTTGCTCTCCACCGACTGCACCGCGTGGCTCTCACCTGATCTAACAGCTGATTGGTTTAGCCATCGACTCAACAAGATGAAGTTTTAGATAAACTACTCATTTTTGTTGAATTTTAGAGATTAAGATTGTATTTGTCTGATCTGAAGGTTTATTCTGTGAACAGAAAACATGTTGTGTGACTGATGGTGAAAACAAACTGATATATGGGTCTGATCACTTTTTTAATGAACTGACATCATTCCAGACAGGATATAAGTGTGTCTGTGACTTCCTGCATGGACTGAAGGCTGCTGGAAACTGTCGGGAAACTGTCCGACTTCACCGCAGCTTTTTGTAACCGCCCCCCGCTGCGGCCGCCTGCTCTCGTCTACTTTCCAGGCGAGGGGCAGTTCATCTGAACGAGCCTATTTTTAGTTTGCGTGTAGACCGGCGACATTCCCGCACTGGCGCACAGGAAATGCTTCCTCACAACAAGAAGGGAGGGGAGGAAGAGCGGAGAGTGTCACAGCAAGAGGTAGAGAGCAGGCAGAAAGTGAAAGTAACATGGCGGAGAAGCGGCCGAGACACCGTTCAGAAGTGGATCCTACCACAAAGAAAAAGCCTGGATGTTTGGCTGAAGGTCTGTTAGCAAAGAAGGAAAGTGATCGACGGAGAAGACAAACGGGGATTTGTATTGGCGTCGCTTTTCCTCGGTGGAGAGCCCTGAAGGAAGAAATTGGGCTGAGGGCAGACACGGATGTTGCCTTGCTGCTGTTGGATAAGTAAGTGACTTGGTTTATAATTATATTATGAGTAGTATGAGTTGCTGTTACATGTACTGGACCTAGTACTTTATTATTTTCTTGGAAATGGTGCTATGAACGTAATGTAATGTTAGCAGCCTGGTGTTCGCCACCTTGTGTAGCACTGTGTACACACGGTGTGAAGCGAGTGTTACTCTGTGTACACCATGTGTGGCGACTGGCGAGTGTTACTTTGTGTATACCATGTGTGGCGACTGGCGAGTGTTACTCTGTGTAAGGTGTGTGGCGACTGGCAAGTGTTACTTTGTGTACGGTGTGTGGTGACAGGCGAGTGTTACTCTGTGTACACGGTGTGTGGCGACTGGCAAGTGTTACTCTGTGTAAGGTGTGTGGTGACTGGCGAGTGTTACTCTGTGCACATTGTGTGTGGCGACTGGCGAGTGTTACTCTGCACATTGTGTGTGGCGACTGGCGAGTGTTACTTGTGTACGGTGTATGGCGACTGGCGAGTGTTACTCTGTGTACACGGTGTGTGGCGAGTGTTACTCTGTGTACATGGAAGTGCCGCCGGCTTATTCGTTGTAATAACGCATTATCTGCTGGGAGGCGACAGAAGTTACGCACTATAGCTTTAAACTTTGGTGTTGCTACCTGTAGGTGGTGGTATTGGCCAGAGTTCAAAGTTCCTACCCCACAGCTGAGTAGGAGGTGGACTCACCATATGCAGATGCTCAGATGCTCTGCAGGACTGATGCTCGCCCTGAAAGTTGTGTGCGCTCTGGAGATGGTGCTTCCAGTCTTCTGGAGGAGTAGCTCAAATTGCTCCTTGGTTAACCTAAAATCGGCCTGGAACCGGTCTCCATCAAACAGCAGCTCTTGGACGAGGCGATGGTATTCACCGTATTGATGCCTCCGACGGTTAGTGTCATGCACCCACATCCTCCTTGCTCTACATGTACGTATGTCAGATTGAGCAGTGACAGCAGGGACATCACTATTAAGCTCATCCAAACATAATATGAGCGCAAGCATCTTCCGGTTGGTGCTCATTACCCACTGAGCAAGCTGACATTGTGACAACATCTTTTAGATGTCATGGTCAGACGTAGAAATGACGTTTTCATCGGGTGCAGAATTAAAGTTTTTACAACGTCTTTTTTGGACGTCTTCTGGACGTCTAGTTTTGACAGCTACAGGACGTCTGTACAAGGTTAAAATATGGTCCAAAAATGGTTGGTATGGATGTCCTCTCGACGTCTTATATGGACCAAATTTGAACGTAATTTTTATGTACAAAAATATTCAAATATTGGCCAAATTATGGTCCATTTACAACCTTGTTTTCCAGTGAAAATATACAGTATAGCATTCAAAATACACTTCAATTGTTGTCTTCCATTGTGAGAACATACAAATACCATTATCTTGGGTGTATTGTAATGTGTATATGTAATGCGTTGTGTATGTCCCCCTTGTCACTATTTTCCCATGAAAAAGTCCAACGTATTTCATTCAAAATACACTTTATTGTTGTCTCTCACAAATTCAAATTAGGGATGCACCGAAATGAAAATTTGTGGCCGAAGCCGAAGCCGAATATTATTGTTTAGTTTTTCATTAGTTTTTGCAGATGAACCCCCTCCAGATTAGTGTTGTCACGGTACCAAAATTGGGACCCACTGTGCGATACCAATGAAAATATCATGGTTCTGAGTAGTATCACGATACCACAACGAAAATGAGGCAGATGTGCCTTTTGTCATTTATAAAAAGATAAATCACTTTTCTATAATACATCAATGATATTTCAATGGAATAAATTACTTATTGACTTATTCATACTTCAAAAACAGCATCAATAAGTGATTAAGATAGGGGGGATCAAAATAAAATAAATAAATAAAATAAAAATCAACCAGCCACCCTCCTCCCCTGACAGTCCCTTCATAAGTAATGAACAGTCCCTAAAGTGCGATGAGGTTTGTGGGCCGTTACTGACACAAAGAGAGAAATGTGAAAGGTTCGTTTCTCCTCTGACACATCACATACCTGTGTTCGGCTGGCTCGGCTGTTCAGGTACTTTTGGGCAGTCATGACGCCAAGAAGAGGATATTATTGGAACCGACTTCTCCGTCGCCGGGTAAGCCGATGGCCGCCGTATTTGACAGGAATACATTAACGTTACTGTCTGTGTCTATGACCCCCGTTCAACCCACAATCGGTGGGATTCGCCTTTCGTTTCTGCTGCTGGTTGAAATCTGTAGGCTGCTCGCACAGCGTGCTGAATGATTTAAGCCTATTTTGCTCGCTCAAAACTATTTTTAGTCGCAAATGCGAGTGCCGTGACGGATGGATTGCCACACTGCCAACATTTTATTGCCCGTCACGGCACGCCATTTGATTGCGTTATCAAAACACGCCGATATTATTCGGCCTTGCTTTTAACTTATTCCACCGAATACCGAATGTGTGTTTTTTTGCAATATTCTGCCGAATATATTCGGTTACCGAATATTCGGTCCATCCCTAATTCAAATCTCTCACAAATCATGAATTCAACTTATTTTGTCTATGTTTAATGTTGTGTTGTATTTAATGTTATCTTGTGTATGTTTGATATGTTTTTCTGGATGGAGCATGCTTAAGGTGTTCCCCAGCATGTTTGCGGACAGCATCCTCAGTCCCCTCTTTAAATGTTTTCAGTACAGCCCCTGAAAAAGTTGGAAGACAAAATATGTTATCTCACTGTATGATACTTAATTTCAACACTAGGCGGCGCTGCTGTCAAAGCAGCTTCTCCATACTGACAAAAAATAATAAAATAAAAATTAATAAAATTGATAAAATTAATTTTCACCCATTTAGAAATTAGATATTTAAAATCTGATTACACAAGTGTGTTTACCATCCCCTTAAAGTCCACAATGTACTCTCAATTCAGTATTTACTACTTCCAAATCTAGGAAAAACACTTATTTTTTAAAAACTACAATTCCCTGGGACCGCGCCATGCAGTCCCAACATAGTTGTAGTTCTTCTGATGTGCAAAGTACGGTTCTAAATAGGGTTGTAAAAGATATATCTACCCAGTATATCTAATATTTAGTAAAGCCAAACTAGTTATTACACTGCATCTAGATGAACTATGTTAAGAAAAAGTAAAGATGTCGGCTAATTTTTGATATTTTAGCTAATACGCTAGAAACAGTGTTTTTGGGACAGTAGGTTTGTTTGCAGCTTATAAAATAGTGTTGTAAAAAGATAGATCTACTGAATATATCTAATATCTAGTAAAGCCGAACTGGTTATTACACTGCCTCTAGATGAACTATGTTAAGAAAAAGTAAAGATGTCGGCTAATTTTCGATATTTTAGCTAATACGCTAGAAACGGCATTTTTGGGACATTAGGTTTGTTTGCGGCTTGTAAAATAGGGTCGTAAAAAGATAGATCTGCTGAATATATCTAATATCTAGTAAAGCCGAACTAGTTATTACACTGCAACTAGATACGTGCTGCCACCGAAGAGGTCGTGGTCATTTCACGTATTTCTGTGAGATCAGGTTGAAAATGGCTCAAAGAATGCAAACTGTCTGATAGTAACTTTGACGCTAACGTTACTAGTTAGCTAGCTAGTAACGTTAGCTACAAGTAGAACTGCATGGATGGGCCGAAGCATAATGTTACGTAAATGCTGGTTCATGGCCGGAAAAAAAACGAACCATAATTTAATTTGGTCCGTACCTAGACATAAACGGTAGTAACCCGACCAAAAAAAAAAGTTTAGTAATTACAATAGTGAACCGTAGCCGTGCAATAACGTTAGCTAATAACGGTCATTGAAATTGGCCCTGACTAAAAGCAAAGCTGGAGATATTCTCAGACGACAGTCATGAACACAGTAAAAGTTCACACGAAAAGTAGACGTTAAAAAGATTTATATTGCTAACATGAAATAAAAGGTAATGTGCTAAATATAGCTACTTACCGATCAATTCAACTTCTCTCTCTGTCTGTGACTGCGACTCCGACCAACTGCAGGCAGCTAAAAATAAACTGTAACGGCTACGTAAATTCAAATTTGGCGGGTTTGCACTTGCACAGAACACCCAGCAGGTAGCAACCGTTGCTGCTGTGCTAATACCACACGCAGACAGGCACGCACGCACGCACACATACACACACACACACACACACACACACACACACACATACATTACAAATGTATTGGGAGTCCATATGTGTTAAGGTTTGATTACAGAGGCTGTTTTAAAATTTCATGTGGTGAGCAGAAAAAAAATCGACTACAGCGTTCAAATATTGAACATCATATCAACGTTCAGATGAAGTCGTAGTACGACGTTCAGATGCACAACCTATTACGGAGGTCATGTAGACGTACAGATATGGTTCTGGACTGACCGACGCGATATGGACCTGATCTGGCAGTAGGGATGGGGCCGATCCGATCCAGTATCGGTATCGGGTTCCGATACCAACGTAATTCACGGATCGGAAAGTTCTGATCCACCTGCGGAAATTTCGGATCCACGAGCCGCGTCTGTCCTTTCACGTTGTCTGCTGGAATGATATGATGATTGCTACATAGTAGTGTTGAACTGACCGAGGTACTAAAACATGACAGTACATATGATACCATAATGTTGGAGTACTATAGTACTACGTACCTCAGGTACCACTACTGTGGGATAAGATCAAAGTCCAATCGCAAGAGGGTGAGTGTCCATGCGGTGTCTAATAATGGCGTGCGCTGTCCACCTGGCACTCGATATGCCGCTGCAGTGGTTTGTATCCAGTGACATTTCAGGTATGAACTGAGCTATTGAGTATCTTTAAGCAGTGAAAGTTATTATTAATTTCTTTTTACTTGTAGGTTCGATTTATTTATATATGCTACAGTGATTTGTTTTCCACAGAGCTCTACGTGCGAGCATTTTACTCGCATTTGCGACTAAAAAAGTTTTGCGCGCGCAAAATAAATCATTCAGCACGCTGTGCCAGTACAGATTTCAACCAGCAGCAGAAACTAAAGGCAAATCCTGCCGGTTGTGGGTTGAACGGGGGTCACAGACACAGACGGGAATGTATTTCTGTCAAATACGGCGGAGGCTCATAGTGCTGCACGGCGCAAGAACGGCTTACCGGCAACAGCTCTGAAGTCCGACTCCAGGTCCAATAATGTCCTCTTCTTGGCGTCATGACTGCCCAAAAGTACCTGAACAGTCGAACTGTGGCGGCACACAGGTATGTGGCGTGTCAGAGGAGAAACGAGCCGTTCACATTTCTCTCTGTGTGGCAGGGAACGGTTCACAAACCTCACCGCACTTTAGGGACCGTTCGTTAGCCTACTTATGAAGGGACCGGCAGGGGAGGAGGGTGACTGGTTGATTTTTATTTTATTTATTTATTTTATTTTGATCCCCCTTATCTTAATCACTTATTGATGCTGTTTTTGAAGTATGAATAAGTCAATAAGTAATTTATTCCACCGAAATATCATTGATGTATTATAGAAAAGTGATTTATCTTTTTATAAATGACAAAAGGCACATCTGCCTCATTTTCGTTGTCATGATACTACTCAGAACCATGATACTTTCACTGGTATCGTACAGTGGGTCCGTGGGTACCGTGACAACACTACTACGTAGTAGTGTCTACTTGATTTGTATCTGTGCTGTTCAGATTAATATGACAGGTACTTTTTGTTTTTCGATAGTGTATATTGCACTAGTAGTTAAACACTGTCTTGGAATTTAATAAATATTGACAATCAATTTGAAACCCGTTGCAGTTGCATATTTGTTTTCAGGATGGGATTTTTCCTGTGAACAGGATTTCCTGCTTTTCTGACCTTATACTTACTTACTTTTGGGACATACATGCATACATACGTACATATCATACTTGCCTGTAGAGAGGAGTTTATTACAGCCTCATATAAAATCAACAATAATGATAATAATAATATTAAAGCAAACAGAGCTCTGGTATCGGAATAGTATCTGTATCGGCAGATATCCAAATTCAGGTATCGGGATCGGATTGGAAGTGAAAAAATGTGGATCGGTGCATCCCTATCTGGTGGTCCAATCGACGTCAGATGTTTGGTGGGTAAGGTTGGGTCGGTTCTCGGTAATACCAATTCGGTTCGGTACTCCGTCTTGGACCACGTTTTTTTTTTTTTTTTTTTTTTTTTTTTGAGACCGACTGGACCGCATACTCGGGCGGAACGTAGGTGGAGCGGACTCCGCGGAGGTCCGCCCAGTAAAAGCGGATGTCCGCAAGCCCTGTGCGTTCAAAGCACGACCGCGCGGACTCCGCTCCGTGCACCAGTGTCCCACAAGACTGCTTGACATGTATTTTCACATCACAGGGATTTTTCACGGACATTTTTACAGCAAACTACAACGTGGAAGTGCACTCGACTTCGCTTATAGTACGCCCTAGTCTGTGAGCACCTGTGTCTGCCTCTTTTCCAAACGCACAGCGAGCGGGAGAGAGAGGGGGGTGGGGTGGGGACTGAGCTAGGGGGTGCGAGTGTGCATGCGCCAAGGCCTCTATTGTAGCCTAGGGAGTTGATAATGGCAGACAATTTAGTCTTGAGGAAATCAAAGAATGCGCCACTATGGCAACACTTTGGCTTTGAGCCAGACGAAGGAGGCAACCCTTGATTGCACTGACTGAGTAAGCTGCAAAATTTATTTGTATGGAATAAAAGAAACAATGTGTTACTGTCACTCTGTTATCCTATGGTCGTTTTTTATTTAAGATGAGTCAATTGCGCCCCCACGTGGCGAAAATCCGGTATTACTGACTTGATGCGGTTTTTCCACAAAAACCAGACTTTTTTTTTCTCATACCGACCCAACCCTAGTGCTCATCGTGAAAGAAATGTCAAACTATAGATAAAAAACAAAGAGGTGATGCTGCAAAACTGCGCGGCTACAGTAACTGTCAAAATATTGTTGTCATAGAAACGAAAACCCTCGTGAGCGTTTTTTTTTTTTTTGGGCCCACAAATGCTTCATCCCAGCGCTCCGCAGCGCCCTTCCAGTGCCTTTCTGCCAGAAAAAGGCACTATGTGGACACAGGGCCTAACAAATCACAATTTGCTTCACAGGGCTTTCCAGCATATGGCATCCCTCTGTCCCTAGGACCCTCGCAGCGGATAAGGAAAAATTCCCCCCAAAAAAAACTTTAATGGGGGGAAAAAAATGGTAGAAACCTCAGGAAGAGCAACTGAGGAAGGATCCCTCTTTCAGGACGGACAGACATGTAATAGATGTCGTACAGAACAGATCAACATGATAAATTAACAGTAATCCGTATGACACAATGAGACAGAGAGAGAGACAGAGAGAGATGCAGGACAGATGGTAATGACAGTAGCTTACAACAACATTAATGAAAGGAATAATATAATTCTGGCTGTTGTGGTACAATTAGTGCTGTCAAGAGATTAAAAAAATGGAGAGATTAATTAATTATGATCTGTAATTAATTAATCTAATTAATCTCTTTTTTTAATCTCATCTCAAAATTGCAGAGAAAAGCCCTCAACTTGAGGTATTTTCATTTAAATTCATTATTGTGGCAGATGATTAAAAGATTGATATATATTACAAAAAGTGGTTTTATAAAGTCATAATTATTGTTTTCAACAATAACACACTTGAACACAAGGAGTACACCTAGCCATTACATTCTGTTGTTTTTGAGATTAGTCCCAATAAAGAGTGCTGCAACCTTCAGTCTCGACCACCAGGGGGGTGCTTGACTGTCATGACATGTCAGCTTCATTAAAAGCATAGCTGCAGATTAACGCAACAATAGATATAAAAACACACAGAAACAATACATCTGTGATCAGTTCCCTAATTTTATTTTAACAATTTTCTAAATTATTTTCCTCTTTTCCAATTTCTTGTTTTATTTCATGGAAGTGATCAATGTAAGTGCACTTGTCCTTTAAACTTAATAAAAAATAAAAGCTAACAAAATAAAAGACACCTGGTACATTCGTTACAGCTGTATCAGTTTATAGAACAGTTTTGAACAGAACAAGAGGCTGCACTGCAATGTGCAAATCACTCCTCTCGTGGCTGCCTGCCTGTCTTCTTCAAACGACAACACCCACAATTCATGTAGGAACTGCTGCAGCCAATGTGCAGCCGGTGGGAGCTGCATGACAACTCAACCACCATGATCAGTTTTTAATGTTTTATCGGGCAATAACTACTCTAGACTACTCCAGGCTCTAGTGTAATTTTCGGGACAATCAGGGCAGGATTCAGGATTCAGGACAACTGCTTGGATTTCGGGATCCAAGCTCGGATTTCAGGACTGTGCTGAAAAATTCGGCACAGTCCCGAAATCCAAGCTTGGAGTCCTGTATTGTCCCGAAATCCAAGCAGTTGTCCTGAATCCTGAATCCTGCCCTGATTGTCCCAAAAATTACACGGAGGTTCCCGGTCCGTGGACCGGAGGTCAGATACTTGCGTGCTAGGGCAGACAGCTTTTCATACAATGCTGATGCTGGGCTCTGCTCTGTAGCGCTGCAGCTCTCCCACAACTCAAGCACAAAGAAGCCCAATCGTGCGCCTACAGACGGATTTTATAAAAGGCAACTCTGTGGCATACAGAAACAGTAAAGTTAGAGATTAAAAATGAGATTAACGCGATCAAAAAAACATAGCGCGTTAAATATGGCTGTAATTAATTATTCGCAATTAACGTGATAATTTGACACCCCTAGGTACAATATGATTAAAGTATATATTAATATCTGATAGTGTACATATGTGACAATAATCATATGTATGTAATAACAGTAGAAGTATGACTAATGATCGGGGCGTCAGTGGCTTAGTGGTAGCTAACGATAATAGCTTACAACAACATTAATGAAAGTAATAATATAATTCCGGCTATTGTGGTACAATATGTTGAATGTATATATTAATATCTGATATAACATATGATATAATAATCATATGTGTATAATAACAGTAGAAGTATGACTAATGGTAAGAGCAGCAGCGGGAGGCATCTGGCATGACCACGGCAGCAGCACGACCACACACGTCACAGTATCCAGGCACTGCTGCGATATAGGTTAACCTGCGAGACAGTGGAGCACAAAGGCTCCAGAGAAGAAGCCGAGTAAGTGACGTGCAGTACGGACGAGTTAGCAAGATGCAGTAACATGACAGGGAGAGAGAGAGAGAGAGAGAGAGAGAGAGAGGATGCCCGGTGTATTATAGGAGGTCCCCCGGCAGACTAGGCCTTAGTCAGCCTAACTAGGGGCTGGTACAAGGCAAGCCTGAGCCAGCCCTAACTATAAGCTTTATCAAAGAGGAAAGTCTTAAGTCTAGTCTTAAATGTGGAGACGGTGTCTGCCTCCCGGACCGCAACAGGAAGATGGTTCCTCAGGAGAGGCGCCTGATAGCTGAAGGCTCTGGCTCCTGATCTACTTTTGGAGACTTAAGGGACCACGAGTAACCCTGCATTCTCAGAGCGCAGTGTTCTGGTGGGATAATATGGCACTATGAGCTCTCTAAGATATGATGGAGCCTGACAATTTAGAGCTTTATAAGTTAACAGTAGGATTGTAAATTCATTTCTGGATTTTACAGGGAGCCAGTGCAGAGAAGCTAAAACAGGAGAAATATGATCGCGTTTCTTAGTTCCCGTTAGTACACGTGCCGCTGCATTCTGAATTAGCTGCAGTTTTTTTAAAGATCTGTTAGAGCTACCTGATAATAGGGAGTTACAGTAATCCAGCCTAGAGGTAACAAAAGCCTGGACCAATTTTTCTGTATCTTTTCGGGTCAGGATAGGCCTAATTTTCGCAATATTACGCAGAGGAGAAAATGCAGTCCGTGAGGTTTGTTTTAAATGAGAATTAAAAGACAAATCTTGATCAAATATTACTCCGAGGTTTCTTACGGTAGTAAGAACGGTACGGTAATGCCATCTAGAGAAACTATGTCATCAGATAAAGAGTCTGAGTTGTTTGGGGCCAAGAACAATAACTTGAGTTTTGTCTGAATTTAGCATAAGGAAATTGGTGCTCATCCAGGTTTTTATGTCTTTAAGGCAGTTATGAAGTTTAGTTAATTGATTAGTTTATTCTGGCTTCATCAATAAATACAATTGTGTATTAGGGATGGGCAGCACAAGCAAAAACACTATTCGAAAATCATGGCAACTATTCGATGATTTTTCGAATAATCGAATCGGCCGTATGGTCCCTCGCCGCCTCCTGCATGCCTCGCTCTCAAATGACTGTGCATACTTGTTGTAGACTTGTGATACGCAAGCTTTGCCTCACAGAGTTTGCACTGCACCTCATTTTCGTTTATTTTGTCGAAGTTGTTCCACATGGAACTTTCTGATGACTGTAGTAGTCTCTGCATGTTTCTCCTGTTTGTAGAAGAGCATCAAACTAGCTGGTAGCCCATCTCACACCGCTGTAGTAATCCTATACTGCCCTCGTGTGGTTAGGAGTTGAATTGCATGTCAAATAAAGGGGGGAAATAAGACGGCGAATAGTAATAGTTGCATTAAAAAAATCAATTTTTCAAAATAAAACGACTATTCGAAAATTGTGACCCATCCCTATTGTGTATCATCCGCATAAAGGTTCATTCTCACTGCTGCGATGCGGAAATGCGGGACGGATTTGTGGAATATTCGCGCAGCGCTTTTCCGCGTTTAAACCATACACATAGGCACAGTACGGATGCAGTGCAGGATTTTGCGTTGTTGTGTTCCAATTCCGCACAGTGTAAAGGGGTGTGGGTGAACATGGACGCGAGTAGCAACAGCAGCAGCAGCAGCAGCGAGCTAGCAAGCTAACGTTTAACAAGCGTCATCAACTTTCTTTAGCACTTACCACTCTCACCGCAGCCACCCAGCTGGACTATGGACTGCCAGATGTTGTCCTTTAATTCATTGTTCATAAAATCATCCCATCTTTTATCAAAAAGGACGGGGTGCTGTGAAACGACGTTTATCAACCTTTCTCCCATACTGTCCTGCCTGGCTGGATTTCGGACTCTCCCGGGTCTGCGCGACTATAAACAAACAATTTCATTGGCCCAGCTAGTCAAAGTAAGAAACTTTTTTCACCGCACGAAGGCTCTGCCCCGGTGTGCAAACTTCCATAAGAACCCATGAAATCAACGTTTATATTTTTCCGCAAGAATAATCTGCGCAGATATTGTCCCTCAGTGAGAATGGACTTTAACAATGGAAATTTACAGAGTGATTTTTAATGATGTTACCTAAAGGAAGCATATATAGAGTGAATAGGATTGGTCCGAGCACAGAACCTTGCGGAACTCCAAAACAAACTAGGACTACAAGGCTCAATAGAGCTGTGACTCTTAGTCAGCCTGGCTACAGTGCTGAAAAGAAACCTGGGGTTGTTCTTATTGTCTGCCCAGACAAAACAAGATTCTTCCAGTTTGGTTAATCGCCAATTCCTTTCAAATTTTCGCAATATTTGTTTTAACTTACGGGTTTGAGAGTTATACCAAGGAGCAAACTTTCTTTGCTTTTGTGGCGATATGAGGGCTGGTACAATATTATGGCAAGGATTTAAGCTTATGAAATTTGAAAGGAAAACCGACAACGCCAAGTTGTGGCAATACGAGGGCTGGTACAATATTATGGCAAACATTTAAGCTCATGAAATCTGAAAGGAAAATCGACAACGCCGCCCTGGGAATTTCACCCAGTGTATTTTAAATAAATATAAATGGTAAGAGAGGCACGCAGGTAAGTAATACTAGGAAGGGCAGGAGACGTGGTTCAAAGTTTAACAAATACTTAACAAATTTTATTTAGTTGGTCACAATATGTTAAAAATGACTTAAAAGACAACTAAAGTGCTAGCACCATGCTCCAGTGCTGAGGCTTACCGACAGTGAGGGGGCGACTGGGGAGGAAGTCCAAATTAAAGGAAGAGCACCCCACTCGTATGTGACACACAGCAAAAAGTGAAATACATCATGTAAACCTATGGGTGGGTGGGTGGGGATGGGAATGGTGAACTCACTGTGTCAATATATCTGCTGAACAATGCACTTATACATTTTGGGGATGAATATGTAAATTGAAGTAATATGCATTTGTTCTGTATTTTTCATCTCTGTGGGATAATAATTGTAAAAAACCAATAAAACATATTTACAAAAAAAAAAAAAAAAGTGAAATGCAAAGAAAACCAAAATCCAGGATCACACAACACACGAAGGAAAACCACCACCCGGGACACCGCCACCACCATTGGCTCTCAGCAACTATAAGGAGAGGGGAGAACACAATTAGTTGACACAATAGGTAATTACAATCCACAAAAAGAAATATAACAGGTGTCCATACACGAAAAAAAAGTATTAACAGCCTAGGGCTGAAACTCAATAGAAATTAACAAAAATCATTAAACTATATCATGATTAGCACCTTAACAAAACAAAAACAAACAGAAAGAGTTAGCAAAGAAAAGGGTCTCTGGCCAGAGATACTAAAACAAATGGAGATAATCATTCAATTGACATGAAAACTAAATGATAAACTACCAACCAATTAATTCAAAACAACACAATACACTCCGAGAAAACAGATAAAATTACCTGATCCCATCTAACCCCCCGCACACACTCACTCATCCACGCACAGCCAGCTAGTGTGTATGACCGACCATTCAGTCTTCTAGGTCCTCACAAACACCCATGCAAACACACGCACGCACGCACGCACGCACACACACACACACACACAGTCGTGGCTGGGCAACTGCCACTGAAGCCCGCCGCTAAGACACAATGCTGGGCACAGGAGTACCATGGGCCGAGCAGTAACTTAAAGACAGTCACAAAATGAAGCAGCAGCAGCGGCAGCAAGCGAAGCAGGCGGTGGCGAAGCAGAAAGCAGCATGCACAGAAGCTATAGTCAATGTAGACCTCACCTGGTTATCGTAGATTAGCTGGGCTAACCGTTAGCTGTTAGTGCTGTCTGTAATAACTCAGTAACTCAATAAACAGTCCATGAAAAAAAAAAAAAATTCCAGCGGATATCTTAGTTACAGCATGATTGAGCTAGCAAAGCAGTTTTGTGTTGCTATGTGTGGTATTTATTCAGTTTTGGGAAATCACAATGTCTAGAAAGCATCAGTTGCTGCAGCTGACAGGGACAGCTAACAGCAGCAGCAAAGCTAACATCAGGACGTCATCTGTTAAAAGCCTCCTGTTGTCAGATATGACATGAAACTACTCCAGTTAGCTCAATCATGTTGTAACTAAGACATCCGCTGGAAAAAAATATTTTTTTAATCCAGTATCTTTGGTGAAACTGCCCTGATTTCAGCACCAGAGAGGAGCTATCTGTTGCCCCGGATCTCGCGAGAGTGTGTTGTTGAGACAGAGACAGGTCTTGAACAAGGTAAATTTTCTCCTGATTTGTCTGTCTGAAATTTACCATTTTGGTGTCGGAATGTTCTGAAGATATGTGGCTTGTGATAAATGGGTCCAATATCTGCTTCCGTGACTATGGGGCGAAATAATCGGCCATAATCTGTAATCACGTTCATTTCTCACACTGAAGTCAATGGACTCAGGACCTGCTGTTAGTCTCCTAAAGGGGCGTGCTGGTTCCGAACCCCACGTGACACTGATACAGGAAACTGACTCGCAGTGGACCGTCTTGGTTTATTCACTGTCTATGTTTTATTCCCTCGCCCCGTACACTGATTGGCTCATGAGCCGGGTCAAGTGCAGCGCAGCAGGCTCGCCTGCATTCAGCCACAGCAGCATATCATACTGCTACACTTTGTTAACTTCTTTTTAAGAGGTGCTACGGAGTCAAGTGTTGTTTGCAGCGAGCCTATGGCGCTATCGATTTAGGAGAGTTTAAAGTCGGTATGGGAAACTATGGAACGCGGAAAGGACCAAAATGTCTAATGTGACATTTGCATTAACAGGCCAAATTTGTACGTCTTAAGACGGTAAAAAATGACCTGTTAACACATGAATTTTAAACGTCTTAAGACATTTGGACATGAAAGCTTCCCTACCATTGGTTGGCGTCAATATACCCACCCCTTTTTAACGTAGGGATTGCGCTGGGCTGTATGTATGCCTATGTTGTTGTCACATGGGCTCTCGCTAGTGAGTATGTTTCTTATACGCACCTGTGATGGATAGCTTACGTTTAGCCTATGTACCATGCTACGTACCTATGACATGTTTTGTACTTCCAATGGCTGAGCAAGGCTTATCAAGAGAAGGCTGAGACGGGGTCAGACATGGGGGGATCGCACATGCGCAGTGTAACTTGAGCTGCGATTCTGGAGGGTGAAAGTGAATAAGTGCAGACCAGATGTTACTGCGCATGTGCAATCCCTCCATGTTTGACCCTGTGTCTCAGCCTTCTCATGGCTGAGGAGAGGCAACAATGGCTGCCAGAGATTTTGTGTAGAATTGTGGATGTACAATTACAGAATGTACCCGACTGTTATCATCCGATGACCAACAACAGGATTCCATACAGCCTGTTATTACCAGGTAGGCTATCAATTAGCAACATGAACTAGCTAAGTTACTGATGTGAAAGCTACAGATTTATTGTTTTCAAAGCTAAAGCAAAGTTAACACTGGGCTGAGTTTACATTTGTCGGTATGTGCCAGGTTTTGGCCGGGATAATGTGTAATTGTCCGACAGATTGAAATATCAATGGCGAAAATGTCTGGTTTTAACTTAGTTGTTAAAGGCAGCTGGCCTAAGTTGCTAATTTAGATGACTTTTTATATTGTGTACCGTTAACAGGATGGACACTATGGTGATGAGCATTCGTTGGGCCAGAGGGCGACTGTTGGAACCTGAAGTGGCCGATGAAATGCTTGGGCTCATCGGCGAATTAATTCAGGAAGCCAACAGTCGTCAACAACAACAACCTGGTAAATTTTCTTGTGGAATTGCGTGGAACAGCAGTGAAATATCCTTTTTCTTAATCCTCTTTTTCTCTTTGATTACAGCTCTTCCTGGTTTCACTGTACCTCAACTGGGAGGACAGACTGGAAGACCAGTGTTCCAAATAACCCACGAGCAGTTGCAGATGTTGCTGTCCTTTAACTTCTCTGGAAAACAGATTGCAGAAATACTAGGTGTGTCAAAAAGCACAGTCAAATGACGGTTAAGGTATGTGTCTATTGTTTGGTTTCTTTACAAAGTGCTTATAATTTTAGGGTTAAAAAACATTGCTGAATTGCCCTGTTTACAAATGATATAAAGAAAACAATATACAAATGTGTATTTGGGACTGTATTTCAAATCAAAAATCTTGGAGAAGAAAAAACAATGTTATGCTCATCATATACCACTTATCAAACCTTGGCACTGTTGTTTTATCTTAACTGAAATGATTAAGCTATGTTTTGTTTGCTGTAAAGCAATCTTGATTGTCATCTGACATTTATTACAACTGGAGCAGAATGTTCAAATGTGTCTTTTTTGGAGTAAAATTGATCTAATTTATTTAATTTTACACTTTGTCTTCTCTAGACAGTACAATCTCTCATTTAGGGGCCGCTACACAGACCTAACTGATGACGCACTGGATCAGCATGTGTGGGAGATCGTCTCTAGCAATGACGACATAGGACCAGAAGCTGTCAGGGCACGGCTTGTGGGTGAGGGCATCATAGTCCCAAGACACTGTGTGTGGCAAAGTGTCATCAGGACTAATCCTGAGGGTGCTGCTCTTCGGAGTATGTCCCACAGGCTTTGCAGGAGAACATACCGCGTAGCAGGGCCAAATTCGCTGTGGCATATTGATGGCAACCACAAGCTCATTAAGTAAGTTGCAATTGAAGCTGTTTCACTCTGATTTATTTATTTGCCCTAAAAGTGTCAATAGCCAATGTAAAGCTGACTATCTGATTTTAAATGTTTTTCTTTGTTTTTAATGCACTATCATGTTGAGCTATTATAACAAATAGCCTTTTCCCCACTGTCCTTTGAGTTAATATCTTTAATATGTTAATTTTTTCTCCCTCCCATCCCCTTTTTCCAATCCCTTTCTCCATCTTTTTTTAGGTGGAGGATTGTGATCCATGGAGGAATAGATGGTTACAGCCGACTTGTGGTATTCCTTCAAGCCTCAAACAACAACAGAAGTAACACTGTAATGGACTTGTTTGTTGAAGCTATCAGCCAGTATGGTGTCCCATCCAGAGTCAGATGTGACCATGGAGGGGAAAACAATGCTGTCTGTCTTTTTATGGATGTTTTCCGAGGCTCAACCCAGGGGAGTGCTTTAAGAGGGAGGAGCACTTACAATCAAAGTATTGAAAGACTGTGGGGCGATGTCTGGAGAGGCATTACAAACGTCTACCATTCCTTGCTCACTTTTCTGGAGAATGAAGGAACATTTAACTCCACCAATGAAATGCACCTCTGGGCTCTTCACTTCGTTTACTTGCCCCGGATAAACCGTGACCTCAGAGGTCCAAGGGGCGGCTTCGGCAGAGGACCAGGGCGCGGCTGCGGCAGAGGTCCAAGGAGCGGCTGCGGCAGAGGACCAGGGGCCTGGAGTAGCTGCCTTTGACTGGCTTGAAACAGTTCAGGTTCCCCTCAGTCAGTTTCAACCCAACGATGAACAGTTGGAACACCTTAGACAACACATAAATCCTTTGGGTGGAGCTAGAGACAGTTTGGGAACTGATGTTTTTGAACATGTTCTCAACTTTTTGTCTTACTGTACAGCAGAGTTATTATAGTTTTGTATTTTTCCATTAGTTTTTATTTTTATTTAGTTTTTAATTTTTGTTTTCAATTCAGTTTAGTTTTGGTTAGTTTCCAGAGTCTGTTTCCTCGTTTCAGTTTAGTTTTTATTAGTTTCAGTGTTAGTTTTTTAGGAGGGTGTATTTGTCTGGGGGAAGATGTAAGAAGTTCAGAATAGGTATTACAACACAAACACAACACTTTGTGAAGGCAATATTTGACTCAGTCATTTAGACTCAGTCTCAATAAACACATGCACCAGTGTTGTTGTGTTGACAAATTTGACCAAATTGACCAAGACTAAAACTAAAGACATTTTCTGTATAGTTTTATTTTAGTTAGTTTTGTGAGTACACAATATCGTTTCAGTTAGTTTTTATTTTTTTCTAAAGTTTAGTTTTTATTTTTATTTCAGTTAGCTAAAATGTTTTTTCACACCTAGTTTTACTTTTTAGTTTAGTTTTAGTTGTTAATGTTGATGGGTGAGCCGGCAAAATATGTTAATGTGTATATATTTAAAAACAACAGCAACAACAACAACAACAACAACAACAACAACATGATGTATGTGATTGAATTATTGAAATATGTTCCAGTAAAATGTGATTTATTTGAATGGTTCTGATGTCTATGTTTTTTCCATTTTAGCCATATCACAACATATGAGGGCACCATACTGAGGTCAGAGGCCTCTACTACGAAGCAGGATTTGGGGTTAGCGAGGTAACTTTAGGCTTAACTCTGGGTTTTCAGGACTACAACTGTGGTTCACTTCTTTCTGGGATAAATCACAATGGTAACTTGTGCTGAACAGCTAACCTGCTCTGGAGCAGGTTAACTTAAGAGGATTGGATCACAACCTGTCAACACCCCGGCCACTGACCAATCAGATCACTGGAAAAAAGAGTCGTCTTTCCAACAGGATCCCCACATGGACAAAAGTCCCAAGTTTGCAATAAAGTGACAAGTAAAAAAGGTCAATATAGGTTATTATTTATAGGTCGGTAGAATTATTGTCCCAGGCTTTTTATTACCACTCTGGTTTTAAAACAGAGCCTCCATACAAACACAGAAATCATGGCTCCATAGGGGCAGGAGGCTGCAACATATAAAAGAGGACGCCACACCAAAAGTAACAGTTTACGCACAAGCTTTATTTTTGTAACCCAAAATATTAACCAAAACACAAACAACTAAGAGAGAAACAAAAAGGACTGGAGACCCCGGCCAAAAAGAACAGAAGGAGGGAAGACGCTGAGCCAACCACGCAGCGGGCCGTCGCTCCCAGCGTCTCCCCCTAAACTACCTGAAAAGGAACTAAACCTAGAATAAACAAAAAGACAAATAAAGTAACTACCGGTAATCTCCAGCCCAAACTAAAACAACAAACTAACACAACAAAACCCCAGCTCCTAAATGAGCATGGGGGAAAAACCTGCTTGGGGAAAGAGAACAAAGGAGGAAAAGGGGAAAAACTCCTCACCACCTGTGCTGGTGTCTGTGCCGTGTGCCAAGCCCTGTTTCTACTCTCCCTGTCCCTCTTATCCCCTCCTCTCTCTACCTGAGTGCCGATTGCACTCAGGTGCGCAGCAAGCAGAGGGAGGAGGGAGGCAAACCTGACAGGAGAGAGAGACAGCACAGGCTGCTGCACGTAACATTGCCACAAATTAGACAAAAACTAGAGGTAATTATATTTATTAGATATTAAATAAACACAATTATATCCTAATTAGGACTAACAAGACGTGTGTTGCCACACATTAGACAAAAACTATTGGTAATTATATTTTATTAGATGTTAACTGTACTCTAAATTAAAGTCTGCACCATTCCGCCCTATTCAACCTGAACTAGATCTTATTAGAGGCTAATTAGGTATAAACTACAGCAAAACTGTACTCTAAATTAAAGTCTGCACCGTTCCGCCTTATTCAACCTGAACTAGATCCTGTTAAAGGCTAATTAGGTATACATTACAGCAAAACCGTACTCTAAATTAAAGTCTGCACCGTTCCGCCCTATTAAACCTGAACTAGATCTTATTCGAGGCTAATTAGGTATAAATTACAGCAAAACCGTACTCTAAATTAAAGTCTGCACCGTTCCACCCTATTCAACCTGAACTAGATCTTATTAGAGGATAATTAGGTATAAATTACAGCAAAACCATACTCTAAATGAAAGTATGCACCTTTCTGCCCTATTCAACCTGAACTAGATCTTATTAGAGGCTAATTAGGTATAAATTACAGCAAAACCGTTCTCTAAATTAAAGTCTGCACCGTTCCGCCTTATTCAACCTGAACTAGATCTTATTAGAGACTAATTAGGTATAAATTACAGCAAAACCGTACTCTAAATTAAAGTCTGCACCATTCCGCCTTATTCAGGCTGAACTAGATCTTATTAGAGGCTAATTAGGTATAAATTACAGCAAAACCGTACTCTAAATTAAAGTCTGCACCATTCCGCCTTATTCAGGCTGAACTAGATCTTATTAGAGGCTAATTAGGTATAAATTACAGGAAAACCGTACTGTACACTGAAGTGTATTATTCAAAGTTTTTAACAAATACAACAACCAATAAAAATTTCTGGGTAAGGGTTACACAGGAAGGTGCAACACCCCTTGACGCAGGGGCTCCAGGGATGAAGAGTAAATGTTGCCCTCCATCCTCTTCTTGCTGTAGCATGTTTTAGGTGTTCAGCTGCATGTTTTTGGACATTATCTGTTCCCTCTTTAAATGACTTCAGGACGGCGTCTGTAAAAGTTAGAAGACAGAAAGCGTTAGCAATGCATAAGCAATCTGTAAGCCATGCACTTGAGCACACTGTGTGCATAAATATATAGCTCCATTTGCATAACAAAGCTAGAGAAACTACCATTATACTACCTCAGTCAAATACACATCTTGAAAAGTGCTGCAACCAGCAAAAGAATCAAACATCTAAGATACTTCGTATGTCAGGGTTCAATATAACATTTCTTCCCTACTTCCCTACTATTTTCACTGGCCCAGCCACTAAAAAAATGAGTTTTATTAATTTATTGATTTTATCTCACATTAATTTCATTGAAATGAATTCACATCAATTGTACACATTTCAGATAATAACAGATAACTAACAGACTAATTATAATTTATCAGAGAAGAGAATTTTGGACTGTTGAAGCTGAAATATACATAGTGTGCTTATAAAAAGCAGGCTATATTAATTTTTCAGATATTTGCTTTCTAATTATCATCATCACCCTATTATCATCATCATCATCATTTTCATTATCTATATTACTCTTATTCTTATTACAACAACATTTTGCATCTTCTCTTATTCATTAATGTGACTAAGTAGGCATTCTGGGCTTGTATGATCTGTGTTTTTCAGGCTATATTAATTTTTCAGATATTTGCTTTCTAATTATCATCATCACTCTATTATTATCATCATCATCATCATCATCATTTTCATTATCTATATTACTCTTATTCTTATTAAAACAACATTTTGCATCTTCTCTTATTCATTAATGTAACTAAGTAGGCATTCTGGGCTTGTATGATCTGTGTTTTTTGGTGTATGACACTTGAGAATTACTTTGAAGAAACATTCTATTTGTAAGGATTGTTAATAATTTAATATTCATGTTCAGTTAATGTGGTAAATATTTTGTTAAAAGAAGACTGTGCATTTCATTTCAGTATTTGAGTTTGAGGTAATAAGTACACAAGTTTATTTCCAAATAAAATGCTGTTGTATTAAAAGGGACTTCACTACCCAGATTGCTCGAGGAGAGGCACATATCACGTGATGACATCAGTTAGCTTCTGTGTATGCAGCCAAGCTGAAATAAAGTTAAAAAAAAGACAAGCTGTGTACTTCTTGTTTGCACGAGCTCACGTGTCCATGGCTTTTGTCATTCACCAAAGATGAGGTTTGATTTTAAGTAGTGATGTTACGTGGTGTGCCGTTGCTTCGAAGCCTGTGTCGAGTAATCCTGGAAGAGTTTCCGTGTTGCGTGTATCGAGGCTTGTAGTGTTTCAGACGAGTGACGTCATTGATGACGTCCGAAGTCTCGCTGCCCGGCTGTACCATGTGACTGGTTCGGGAAGCGGTTCAGACCTTGGTGTGAGGTTTGCACAGAAGTGACACAGAACACGAATATTACCCCTTTTGCCATTATTATATTATATGACACTACACCACAATACAATTTTTGGCCAAATTATTGGTTTATACACATAGGATGCATTCACAAAACAATAAAAGTTTATTGTACATGTATTTGATACTTTATAGTCCTGATATACTCACTAGAAAATACACTATATTGATAAAAATAAAGTTATATGGTCATATATTATTATTATTATTATTATTATTATTATTATCATCATTATTAATAGTCATTCCCAACACCCATTACTGACACAAAATACCGTGTATCACAGATTACATGGTTAAGATCAGAGCTGCCTGTCTTACACACTTTGGCCAGCAGGTGTTTAGTGACCCTGGGGCAGTGGAGAGCGTGGTATGAGTGGAGTCAGCTGTCAGACAGTGTGTGGGCTGGAGATTGGTGGAGCAGAGAGGGGGAGGGCTGCCCCGCTGGGTACTGTAAGTGTGTATGTGTGTATGAAGTGTGGGTGCTACATGAGAAGAGTCAGAGCTTGGGACGGCAGTGAGTTAGCCTGTTTGCTAGCGCACGACATGGATTACTACGGCGGGAGGAGAGTGAAGAAGGAGGAGAGGGGAGACGAGGAGGAAGGAGCATGCAGGTGGTCAGAGGACATGGCCAGAGAGTTTGCGAGAGCTGCATGTGAGGCGAAGGAGCGCCTGAGAGAGGCTACTGTGAAGATGGCTAGCGACGCGGGCATGACTCCGTCATCGGCGGCTCGCGGCATTCCTCCTCGCACCAGAAGTGCCTCACAGGGCGAGGCTCGGGATGGGACTAAGCATGGCGGAGGCCGCCATCCAGCAGCTGTCATCTCCGTGAAAACACCCAAGTACTCTGGTAGGTCGGACTGGGAGGCTTTCCATGCCCAGTTTGAACTGCTGGCTCATGCAGAGGGGTGGTGAGGTGAGTGAAATCGGTGCCTGGAATTGGGCCTGACGGCTCCCGACCTCGTCCTCCTTGTTTCTTCTAAAATGTCTTTTGCTGTCAATTCAGTATCTTAGGTTCGGCTGGCAGATACTTAGGAAAACACTGGAGATAGGCAGAATCTGGTGCAATCGAGTTTATTGTGTTCACAGGCAACAACACAGACAAACTCACGAGTCAGCCTCCGGAGGACGACTGAAAAACTGCTCTCAGCGCTCTGGCTTATATGCTGGTGGAGGTCGAGGAGATCTCCACCCATTTCTGTAGTCCTTCCCATTTCGACCTGTTTTTACTGGTAGCAGACTTTTGCCTTTATTCCTGCTCAAGCTGGAATCTGCCACCAGTATTTCCGGGGTCGCTCTCGCTCTATTTTTTAAAAACCCATGTGATCTGTGGGGATTCACATGCTACAGTCCCTCGTGCTCTTATTTTTAGAAAAACATGTGATCCCTGGTGACTCACATGCTACAGTTCCTCGTGACACAATCATTTGAATGTGTGTGTGACCTATAAACTCCTAAGTGCATTAAGCAGTACAATCAAGTGAGTGTGCTATCTTCTTCACACAGCACGTGGTAACTTGTATGAGTGTCACTATAAGTTCACAACATCATGTGAGTGTAGGTTAATACACTATATCATTACACAGCGCGTGATAGGTTATGTGTGTCAATAAGAGTTCACAGCTGAGATGTCACTAAGAGTTCACACTATTATATTGCATATTACACATGAATGCAGGATTAGTTTTTGCAAACGTCTACACACTAACATGGTTATATAGCTATTTGTATCTCATCCAACTTATATGGTCTAATATCTGATGAGGGTTTTGACTTTTACACTACATTCCCCCCTTTGGGGCTCCATAGTCCCACACGACACTTTTTAAATCACAGAAGAAGGGGTGAAAATATATATATCCCCCCTTTGGGACTATATAGTCCCATAACATTAGCTTAAGATTTGTTAACACCATACATAATGTCAGTTTCCAGTGATTATATCCGTAAATCAGTAGTAGATATCACACATATATCACACATAAGTCACAGAGAATGAGCCCTAGCCTGATAATGTCATCTTTGTGGCATAAGGGTGTAGAATGACATTCATATACAGTGATTGTGACTACAGTCAGTACTAACATGTGCTACAAAGGATACCTGATAGTTTTCACATATGGTGGTTACAGTTTGGCAAGATTTATAACTACCGTGGTTGTTAACATTGTCCCTTTACAGTCCCTCGAACCCGTAGGCTGGCATTAGCAAGCGTCGGTAGTTTGCCAGCTGACTCTTCAGTGCGTCGACCTCTTCTTGTGTGGCCTCATAAGCATTAAGTTGCTGCTGTAAGGCATCCCTGGCCTGAGTCAGTTCGCAGACTTGGCCACACAGCTCCAGCACCTGCTGCTCGAGTCGACGCAATTGCGCCCTGTGCATCCTCTTATTCTCTCCCTTCCTGATTGCGTAGGTACTGTGATGGACTCTGCGAAGCCTCTTTCGCAGGTTGAGGGGAAGACTGCGCACCAGCCGGCGAAAAGCCAACGCGGGAACAAGATGAAGCTGGTTACGCAGCGGGCCTGGGGTGGCAATAGTCCAATCTGGAGTAAGAACAGGCCAATCTGCTCCTTGCCCTGGACCCATCTGGGTTTGACCTCCCTGACTGGAGGTATTGGCAGTTGGGTTGAGTGATTCTGGGCAGGTTCCCATGTAGCTGGGGCCTGCAACTGGTTCTGGGTTAGGGCGGGACAGTAGATAGCGGATCAGGTTGGTCGATGGAGGGTGGTTCAGTGTCTGGATCGCTGGCTGTGGGGTGTGGAGTTGATTGTAGAGTTCATCCAATGGCAACTCAGGGGGATGGGCTGGCGGTGGAAGGCCGGTCCCGGGGTAGGGTTGAGGGTGAGGGGGTCTCATCACACGTGGTCCCTGCTGCTGGTACCAGAACACAGACTGGTCTCCCTGGTTCTGCTGGTCTGGATGTGGTGTTCTCCAAGACCCAGCCATGTTCTGCTTTATCTTAAAGGTGTAGAGGACATTTTAGTGCATTCTCCCTATAATAGTTTTTACTCCTCCCTATTTACTCTTAGGTTTATGCTACACATAAGCCATGCAAGAAGGATTAGTATATTAGTGATAATGAAGCTTAAGTATTGGTGAGCAATAGTATTGGTCTGGTGACAGCAAAGGTACCAGGGTCTTCTTATGCAATTTCGTCATACACTTCTTCTGCTGACTTAGTTCTCTGACCATATTGAGCAGTTCCCAATGCTCTGTCTTGTAGCATTATCTCATACTGGTTTCTACATTTTCCACCTGAGCCCTGCTCTTGTTTTTTAATGAGCTGTCTTTGGGAACCAGTCATGTCTTTATAAGATTCAGCGCCGGTGGGCCGTGGCCCTTGGTCTATTACGACAAATTGTCCTGTAACACTTGTCATTGTTCGCTTGATTACAATCCGCACCAGGGGAAGAACACAGCAGGCTATCGTGAGAAGGGCCAACACAACAATTGCCAATAACATTCCCATCATTTTTAATATTTTTTCAGGGGATAATGTTGATAACCAGTCCCACATTGAGGGGATCCTGGTGTTCCAGTTTGAGTGTTGTACATGCTGATCTCGTAAGGTGCGCATGCCTTCCAAAGCTTTGGTCAAATTGCCACCCTCCCCTGTGTGCATTGGAATGACAGTACAACAGTGTTCCCCTATTATGTCACAGACGTCTTGATCATGGGCTAGCAGGGTCTCAATGACAAGTCTGTTCTGTACCGTCATTAGGGATGTGGCATGTAATTGCTCGTTCACTCCTTCAAGGGCCCTTATGGTCCAATTCACAAATCTTTGTTGGTTATACCACAAATAATTTACCCAACGGCTATTACGGGCTATATATTGAGCGTTCACTACAGTTCCCCAAATTGGCCATGAGCCCAATACCCTGCCTGTCTCTATCCATTCATCTGCTATAGCCTGTTGGTCCCTAGGGACTCCTTGTGGTATCTGGTCCCATGTAATGTATACACTAGCATCCTCCTCCCAGGAACATCCCTGAGGTTCAGATGACCTACGGCGTCTCGCTGGGGTGCTGTTAGTTAAACTGAGTATCGTAATTGGTCCTGTTAACATTGCTGGGGCGCAGAGTCCCGTCCAATTGGCTGGCAGTACTGCTTTCACCTGAAGGTCATTTTCACATATCCAAAATATGTCCGCCAAAGGAGTGGTACCATTGGTCAAGTTTAGTACCCAAATCCAGGTGGTATCATTATAATTTTGGCCTAGAACTATAGAATCATCACCCCCATTGACCACCTGGTGGCATTGGATTTTGGCTTCTCGAGTTGTATTACATACCTTCTGTGCCTCTGAGAGCTGCAGTGTACCTGCTGACGAGGACACATTTCCTATGATCTTTTCATACCTGCATTGAATCAGCCTCTCCGCCTCCTGGGAAGTGTTAGTGTGGGTGGCATTGCTCAGCCAATGTTCTATCTTGTTTCCTCGTGCTACGCAAAATGGGAATATAAGGTCTGGTGTCAAATGTACTACTGGAGGTACCTGGAATTCTTGTTGGAACTGATCAGAGGCATTTTTAAGATTTTCTGGACAGACTGCCGTTGTGTTGGTCCATCTCTCTCTACCCGCTGCCATCCACATGACACATGCAGCAAAACATTTATCCTGCTTCCAGCAATTATCTATGTCAGGGAGAGGCCTCACTCTAGGTAGGCCCCTCCTTCTGTGGCATGCTACACACGTAATATTGGTTACCTGTTTAGCAGAGTATTCCAGCCATTGATAGAAGGCATTGGACTTCCAAGTGGAGGTTCTTACTAATTCCACCCGTTGCACTGGCACATCTCTTGGCTCTTGGCTTCGTTAAATTCAATACCAATACCTTCAGTAACAGAGGTTTCCCGTGCCGACTTTAACCTCTCCCAAATTGATCATTTTGTTGATAGCGCCGTAGGCTCGCTGCGAACAACGCTCGACTCTGTAGCTCCTCTTAAAAAGAAGTTAACAAAGCAAAGAAAGTTTGCTCCTTGGTATAACTCTCAAACCCGTAGGTTAAAACAAATATCGCGAAAATTTGAAAGGAATTGGCGATTAACCAAACTGGAAGAATCTCGTTTAATCTGGACAGACAGTCTCAAAACTTATAAGAAGGGCCTCCGCAATGCCAGAGCAAACTATTACTCAGCATTAATAGAAGAAAACAAAAACAACCCCAGGTTTCTTTTCAGCACTGTAGCTAGGCTGACTGAGAGTCAAAGCTCTATTGAGCCTTGTATTCCTTTAGCCCTTAGCAGTAATGATTTTATGAGCTTTTTTAATGACAAAATTCTAACTATTAGAGGCAAAATTCATGACCTCCTGCCCTCAGATGGTAGGCCTACCTATCTAACCTCAAACACAGCTGTAGAACCTAATATATATTTAGATTGCTTCTCCCCAATTTCTCTTCAAGAATTGACAGCAGTGATTTCTTCATCTAAATCATCAACGTGTCTCTTAGACCCCATCCCAACTAGGCTACTTAAGGAGGTCTTTCCTTTAGTTAACACTCATATATTAGATATGATCAATATATCCTTATTAACAGGCTATGTACCACAGTCTTTTAAGGTAGCTGTAATTAAACCTCTACTAAAAAAGCCCACCCTGGATCCAGAGGTGTTAGCCAACTATAGACCAATATCTAATCTTCCCTTTATGTCAAAGATCCTCGAGAAAGTAGTCGCAGACCAGCTGTGTGATTTTCTCCAGGATAATAATTTATTTGAGGAATTTCAGTCAGGATTTAGAGTGCATCATAGCACTGAGACAGCTCTAGTTAAAATTACAAATGACCTTCTGATTGCTTCAGACAAAGGACTCGTCTCTGTTCTTGTTTTATTAGATCTTAGTGCGGCGTTTGACACAATTGACCATCAAATTCTACTGCAGAGACTGGATCACTTAATTGGCCTAAAAGGTTCTGCACTAAGCTGGTTTAAATCTTATTTATCTGATCGTTTTCAATTTGTTGACGTTCGTAATGAATCATCCTTACGTACCAAAGTTTGTTTTGGAGTTCCGCAAGGTTCTGTGCTCGGACCAATCCTATTTACTCTATATATGTTTCCTTTAGGTAACATCATTAGAAATCACTCTATAAATTTCCATTGTTATGCGGATGATACTCAATTGTATTTATCGATGAAGCCAGAAGAAAGTAATCAATTAACTAAACTCCATAACTGCCTTAAAGACATAAAAACTTGGATGAGCACCAATTTCCTGATGTTAAATTCAGACAAAACTGAAGTTATTGTTCTTGGCCCCAAACAACTCAGAGACTCTTTATCTGATGACATAGTTTCTCTAGATGGCATTGCTCTGGCCTCTACCACTACCGTAAGAAACCTCAGAGTAATATTTGATCAAGATTTGTCTTTTAATTCTCATTTAAAGCAAACCTCACGGACTGCATTTTTTCATCTGCCTAATATTGCGAAAATTAGGCCTATCCTGACCCGAAAAGATGCAGAAAAATTGGTCCACACTTTTGTTACCTCAAGGCTGGATTACTGTAACTCTCTATTATCAGGTAGCTCTAGTAAGTCCTTAAAAACTCTCCAGCTAATTCAGAATGCAGCAGCACATGTACTAACAGGAACTAAGAAACAAGATCATATTTCTCCTGTTTTAGCTTCTCTGCACTGGCTCCCTGTAAAATCCAGAATTGAATTTAAAATCCTACTGTTAACTTATAAAGCTCTAAATGGTCAAGCTCCGTCATATCTTAGAGAGCTCATAGTGCCATATTATCCCACCAGAACACTGCGCTCTGAGAACGCAGGGTTACTCGTGGTCCCTAAAGTCTCCAAAAGCAGAACAGGAGCCAGAGCCTTCAGCTATCAGGCTCCTCTCCTGTGGAATCATCTTCCTGTTACGGTCCGGGAGGCAGACACCGTCTCCACATTTAAGACTAGACTTAAGACTTTTCTCTTTGATAAAGCTTATAGTTAGGGCTGGCTCAGGCTTGCCCTGTACCAGCCCCTAGTTAGGCTGACTTAGGCCTAGTCTGCCGGAGGACCCCCTATAATACACCGGGCTCCCTCTCTCTCTCTCTCTCTCTCTCTCTCTCTCTCTCTCTCTCTCTCTCTCTCTCATCCTATTACTGCATCTTGCTAACTCGGCCATTCTGGATGTCACTAACTCGGCTTTTTCTCCGGAGCCTTTGTGCTCCACTGTCTCTCAGATTAACTCATACCGCAGCGGTGCCTGGACAGCATGACGTGTGTGGTTGTGCTGCTGCCGTGGTCCTGCCAGATGCCTCCTGCTGCTGCTGCCATCATTAGTCATTAGTCATACTTCTACTGTTATTATACACATATGACTATTGTCACACAAGTATACTGTCAGATATTAATACATACTTTCAACATATTGTACCACAGTAGCCAGAACTATAACTATAATATTATTACTTTCATTAATGTTGTTGTAAGCTACTGTCATTACCTGCATCTCTCTCTCTCTCTCTCTCTCTCTCTCTCTCTCTCTCTCTCTCTGTCTCATTGTGTCACATGGATTACTGTTAATTTATTATGCTGATCTGTTCTGTACGACATCTATTGCACGTCTGTCCATCCTGGAAGAGGGATCCCTCCTCAGTTGCTCTTCCTGAGGTTTCTACCGTTTTTTTTCCCCGTTAAAGGTTTTTTTTTTGGGGGAGTTTTTCCTTATCTGCTGTGAGGGTCTTAAGGACAGAGGGATGTCGTATGCTGTAAAGCCCTGTGAGGCAAATTGTGATTTGTGATATTGGGCTTTATAAATAAAATTGATTGATTGATTGATTGATTGAATTGATTGACTGATTGGCTTCCTTGGGGATCTGGGGCCTAATTGAAGCCATTGTCGTGCCACTTTTAGGGATATAGTGAACCCTACTTCCATATTAGTACAACCTCTCATACTACACCAAACTCTTGCTGTCACCATTCCTTCCACGCTACAGCGCGATCCAGTGGATCGTCCATGCAGTCTAATGTCTCCTGGGCCCTCCACCAATACATCATCGTAAGCATGTGATTTATGGTAGGTTAGTTGTATCGTTTCCCTGTAAGGTAGCTTTCCCTGTTTTGCAGCCAAAGCTCCTAGCGCCAGCAAGCACTCGCCTTTCTCTTTCTGGTCTCCTTTACCCTGTGCTGCTCCCTCACTCTGGTGTATTCTTGTTGCGATGAGCAATAGGGTTAGTATTATTGCAGCTATTGTGCCTACTTTAGCACCTCGTTGCAAGCTGACTGAACCCTTAAGTCTGCCGAGGGGCTGGTCCCTCTCCGGGGTCTGAGTCTCTTGTGTCTGTGTCTCTTGAGTTTGAGTCTGAGTCTGAGCTTGAGCTTGAGTTTGAGTCTGAGTCTGAGCTTGAGCTTGAGTTTGACCTCTCTGGGTCTCTAGCTTCGCCTGTTTCTGAGCTAAGGCGTTCCTCTCTTTCTTCTCCCTCTGTCTCTGCTCCCACTCCCTCCGATCCTTCTGCCTCTGCTGCCACCTCTCTCTCTGCACTTGTCCCCTCATGATTTGTCCTATCACTAGCAGGTGATGACTCATGAGACTGAGGTTGGCTGTCAGTCCCGGGGGATGAGGAGCCTCCCTCTGAAGAGCTCTCTGCTCCTGTTGATACCCTCTCTGGTAAGGACCCACTGCTCTCACTCTGGGCTGAACCGCTGCTGTCACTCTGGGCTCTCTGTGCCCTGCGTCTCTGTGCCACGCGCATAGACCTTCTTGTCCCCTGTTCCTGTGGGGAGGCGTCGCCATCCCCTTCTGGTTGGTCCCTTATTGCCCTTGGGGCGGCTTCGCCGTCCCCTTATGGCTCTGGAGTTACTGCTCTCTGTCTGGCTCCAGGTCGGGGAACAGGTGGTCTCTCTGGGGTGTTAGCTCTGCAGCAGTGGTTAAGATGGAACCAAACGTCCTTACCTTCGACTTTCAAGGCAGTTGGTGTGGCTAATATGACCTTGTATGGACCTTCCCTTCGCGGTTGGTCCCACTTTCTTTTGAACACCTTGACGTACACCTGTTCTCCTGGCCGTATTCTCTGGAGGTCTGCAGGGATGTCGACCCCTCTGTCCTCTGTGGCTCCTTTCACCTGCTGGAACACAGCCCTGTGGATACGAGTTAGACTTCGTAAGTATTCAAACATTTCACCTTGCAACTGTTCCAGGGACGGTCCCTCATGGGGACCTCTTAAGTATGGTAGCGGCATGGGCCGGCCCGTAAGCATTTCATGCAGTGTTAGATGCGTGACTCGGCTGGCTTGTGAGCGCATAGACATTAGTGCAAGTGGTAAGCATCCACCCAGTTAAGCTTATTTCTGCTGTCTGCCACTATCTTGGCTATTTTTGTTTTCAAGATGCCATTTGCTCTTTCTACCGCTCCCTGCGATTGGGGATGGTAAACGCACCCAAATTTTTGTTTGATTCCTAATTGCTTTAGTGTCTCTTGTATGACAATGGACACAAAGTGGCTGCCGTTGTCTGATGATATGGTATCTGGCATTCCAAATCTCGGGAAAACTTCCTGACACAAAAATTTTGCGACTGTTTTGTGATCTGATTTTGCAGTGGCTTTTACCTCCACCCACCTACTATATCTACATATGACCACTAAAACGTATCTCAGTCCCCTTACTCTTGACTGTGGTCCCATGTCTATATAGTCCATCATGAGGTGTCTGAATGGTCCGTCTGGGGGTGGTATATGTGCCAATGGGGCCGAAAAAACTTTCCTGATGTTGTATTCTGTGCAAACGTCACATTCATTTAGTACTCTGTCCACTGTGGCTGCCATGAATGACGACCACCATACTGCTTGCAGTTTCCTTAGGATCTCCCCCCTTGCGCAATGGTCACTACCATGCGCCCAAATTATTGCATGTCTTAGTAGTAAAGTTGGTAATACAAAGCGGCCATGGGCATCCAGCCAAACTCCATGCAATGGACCCCGTGTTGGGCCCATTTGCGTATTCTTAATAGCTCCCCTTTTTACCCATAAGCGTTTCTCAGCCTCTTCTACTCTATCTTGAGCGGCTATAAGGGAGGGCAAGGATGTGAGAGGTTCGCAATCTTGTATGGTTAATATGGGCGCCATTACTGCCCCTATTGCTGCTTGTTTGGCTGCCTCATCTGCAAGATTATTGCCTGTAGCTATCAGTGTGTTGGTCTTTTGGTGGCTGGACATTTAATGACAGCTAGGGCTGTGGGAAGTGACATCGCTTCTAACAGATCGAGGATGGCAGCTCCATGAGTTACAGGGGTGCCATCAGCTCTGCGAAATCCCCTTTGTTTCCAAATGTTCGCGTGAACATGGCACACGCCATAGGCATACGCAGAGTCCGTGTAGACGTTTAGCGATTTTCCTGCAGCTAATTTACATGCTTCTGTCAACGCTTTTATCTCTGCGAGTTGGGCTGAGCAGGGCTGAGCAAGCTTATGTGCCTGTAGTGTGGCGAAGGTTTCGTCATTTTTGAGCTGAATAATCCCGTAGCCTGCATGGCTACCAGTGGCGTCACGAAAACATGAGCCATCCACGAACAATGTGAGGTCGGCAGGAATTGGCTGATTATGCAGGTCCTCTCTAGCCCGCATAAACTTGTCTGTGTCGTGAATGCAGTCATGTGGAGTACCTTCTGTTGGCAAAATCAGTTTAGTGGCGGGGTTAATGACGGTGCAGCGCTGAATATTGAGTTCAGGGGCTGACAGGATTACCTCATAGCCCGTGCGTCTGGCTTGTGTTAAGACGAATCGTGGACTAGTCAGTAGTGCATGAATTTGGTGGGAAGTATACAGCGTCACAGGATGTCCCATGGTCAGCGATGAAGCTTTCTGGAAGGCAAAGACAGCAGCTGCCAGCCCCTGATAGCAGGGTGGCAGACCAGCCTCGATGTTGTCCAGTTTAGTACTATAATACGCCAATGGCTGTTTACCTGTGGGCATGTCTTGCATCAGGACAGCACAGGCAAAGCCTGATTTTTCTGCAACATAAAGATGAAAAGGTTTAGCATAGTTTGGCATCCCTAAAGCGGGAGTGGACTGCATGTCTATTTTCAGGGCTTGGAACGCACCTTCCGCTTCCTCTGTCCATGTTAACTGTGCTGTGTTGTTTGTTTGTCCTGCTGCTCTTATCAGAGCCTTGAGGGGAGCAGTTTTTATAGCATAGTCACAGATCCAAGGTCTGCTGTAGCCTGTCATGCCCAGAAAAGATAACATTTGGCCCACCGTTTGCGGTTGAGGGGCCTTAATCACTGCCTCTAACTGGGATGGTGCAATACACCTTTTGTCCCCACAGAGTCTTCTCCCCAGTCCATTTTCATTAGTCCCACCACATCTTCCAAACGTCGCTGTACACTCTCTGGCATGGCCTTCTTAACCATCATTTTGAATAGGCTTTGAGTGGTTTTATTGGCATTCCATGCTTCTCCTGTTTCTTCTTTCCACTTCTTTTGGAAGGTGTGTAGGAATTTAGAGGGACATTCGTCTTCTCCCAGCGTTTCCCCTTCCAACTTGGATGGGTCTCTCTTTGCCGGGTAGTGTTTTCTCAATTGGCGCCACACCTTGGAGCGGTAATGCCCAAAGTCCACATCATCGCTGTAATTGTTTCCAATCGCCGCCCCCACATTGGCTTCTGTGAATATTTCCTGGGTGGTTTGCTTTCCAGCCACATAGGTGAGCAAAGCTTTGACATCTCCCAAGGCTAGCTGTATTCCAGCTGTTGTTTCTTCTAGAGCCATTATCCATTTATCTGCGCCATCGGTGAGTGCCGGTAGGCGCTCAGCCAGGCCTATCATGTCCATGAAAGGCCAGGGCTCGTACTGCCTTTGTCCATTAGGTTGTGTTAAAAGGGGACACATGGTGGTTCTGTTACCTTCCTCATCATACAGATATATGAGATCCTCAGTCTCTCCGAGGACTTTTCCTCCTCTCAATCTCATGCCTCCTTGACTCTGAGCTCTGTTGTCTGTTGTTGGTCGTCTGTTGGTGTCCCGTACCTCTTTGGGCTGTGTTTTGTTCGATTTCATTGTACCTTGGAGAGTCAAGGTGATGTGCTCTGTGGTGGGGCTGGCTTGAGGCTCCTCTGGCTCCTGCTGGAGACCCTCTTCTTTTAACTGCTGTTCTTGTATTGTCTCCAATAGTTGACTCATTTGCTGCAATCTGCCTTCTGTTCTCCGGCTGATCCCTTCCAGCTCTTTGAGCAGCTCCTGTCCTCGGGTGTCGATCAGTGACGCACCTCTGGGAGTGTGTTCTTGGAGACTGTGATCACTTTCATTGTGTGGCTCTCTCTCCATCGGTGGGTCTGGATATGGTGGCGGGCTAATGGTAGCTGGCCTCTGGCGATCTTCTTCCTCGTGCATCTGGCGGTTCTTTACCTCCCATTCCAACATCTGTTGCCAGTGCTCGTACCCAAAGGTACTTATGGGCCTAGGTTTCAATTCCTCAATCTTTCCTTTTTTCTTATGCAATTCTATTGTAGGGGAGCCAGATCTCTCTGTGGGGAGGCTCGAACAACTTTTATGGTGAGCTTTGCTTCCGTTTTTCACCTGCTTCTGTCTCCCTCTGTCTTTGCGCCCCGCAGTTGGCGCTTGCCCTTCAGTGGAGCGAGAGCCTTCATCACTGGCGCTGTCTGTCGTATCTCTAGCAGTAGTTCCGGTGCAGTCACTGCTCCTTCTACTACGATGTTTGTATATCATTGGAGGCTGTCCAGTTTCACTCTCAGTGAACTCTCCATCCTCCTCGTCACTTGTTGACCCATCAGTGCTCTCCGTTTCTGAGGACGGTTCTGTTTCCAGTTTTAACTTCTTCCTCGGCCCCTGTAGCCCCCTCCTATTGGGTTTCTTGTCATTATTTTTTGTCAGGGTCACTGTGAATCTCCCTTCTAATTGGTCCTCCATTTCCGTAACTTTTGAGCCTCTTCGTGCGTACTGTCCCATTGCTGGCTGTGTTGGCTCCTGTGGGTATGGGGGTGGTGGTGGTATGGGTGGGGGTGGTGCTGTGGGCGTTACTTCTTCCTGTATCTGGTGTTCTTTGTCTCTTTTCTCTAGCTGCACCATTATTCTTGTTCCAGTTTGTCTGAACCATTCTAGCACTTCTCTTTCTTTGGCTCTCTTGTTTTTTAGTTTGTAGCTTGCCTTGGTGTCTCGAGCTTCAATGTGTCTTAATTCTGACTCTGCTTCATCACAGCATGCCAAATTGAGGGTACCATCCATAGGCCAGCGATTCTTCCGGGAGGTTCTTTTGTGCCATTTGGCCACACAGCGCTGAATGCGCTTGGCTCGACTTGGGTGTTGTTTTATTACCATTTCTATTGGGGTCAGAACCCTTTCATTTTTCCCTGGTTGGCTCCCATGAAGCCTTGTTTTACTGCACTAGCTCTTGGGATTTCTGGCTGTTCGTCTGTTTCCGTTTTGCGTATTAACACCACTATCTTCCCTACTGTTATGGCAGTTTTGTATTTCTTTTCACTATAGGGGTTGTACTCTAAGTCACAGGACCCGTCCTCTTGGGGTTTCCGTTTACTTAGACACCCAAATTTACCTGTTTCCCACTCAACTTTTCTGGGCACGATGACAATTTGCAGCCGCGGGTTGTATATTTCCCCTCCCACTGGGCTTTGTATGCGTATTTGGTGCAGAAGAAGTGTGGCTACTGGTGCGTTCTGATAATTATCACACAGACTCTGTAGTAGCGGATTTAGTGAATAAGGAACCCACAGCCTTCATAAAATCGCTTCCCACGGGGCCCCTGGATACTCTTCCTTTACTCTCTTTAAATTAACAAATTTAGTGATTTGCCAGAGTTTTTGTTGGATCTCTTGTTCGTCTTGCCAATGCTCAGCTCCTTCACTATCTATGTAGCTTCGTTCTAACCAAAAGTGTGTGCGCACCCCGCTATATTCTGCAGGGCCCTCTGTTAGACAGTGTTCTTCTCCCCAAATTTCGTCCTCGATTTCCCCTTCTTCCATCTATTTTTAGGTGCAGCTGTGAATTATGTTTGCCCTCACCTTTTAACTGTTAGTAGTGACTCTATGTGTTTGCCCTATTGATTTCCCTCTAACATATTGTTACAACCGTGCAGCCTGTTTAGTTGGTTTATTCGACAACTTAATTAGATCTCTATTGCCCACACTTTTCTACATCCACAATTTTACAATTTCCTCTATAGCTTGCTATATTTACAACACTATATAGATGACATGCACAACGACTTCAAGGATTATGTTTATACTATTTTACAGATTACTTTTAGATATATTTACAGTTTTTACACTTAGATCGATCAGTTAACTTTTTCTTTTTCTTTTTCCTTTCCCTTAGCTACCTGCCCGTTCAGACCTGTTTTGTGAGGTAGTTCCCCTGCTCTCTTGGCTAAGAGGTCTCCCCTAAACAGCGGTATCCACAGGAGCTTTTTAACTTCACTTTTTTAGCTTTCTGCCTGTTCAGTCCCATTTCGTCTACGGTGACCTCCCCTCCTTCTTGGCTGGGAGGTCACTTTCCTCAAAACAGCGGTATCCACAGAAGCTTTTTAGGCCTTTATTCACTTATTCTTTACAGCAAACCGCCCATGCAGTCCTGATGTCTCCCCTAGACACACCCTCCTTTTATAGGCTTAAAGGTGTACTAGTCAAGCCAACAGCGGTATCCGCGGATTTGCTTAGCATTCCGCCCGCGCAAACCTGCCGGCTGGCTTCAACACCCCCGCCCCTACAGGCTAAAGGGAGTGTTGGCAAGTTTCGGCAGTGGTAACCACGTATATGCTTTTGAGTATCTCTGACTCTTTTCTTCTCTTATTGTGCACCTTTGTCTCTTTAAATACTTTAAATACTCTTACTACCTTATTGCCTGTACCTCATTAGTTATTATTCATCCAACACACACATTTACTCTTTCTGCTCCACGATCACACCTTATTGCAGCAGAGTTACCCGTCTCCAATGATGTTAGTTGCTTTTCCGTGATATCTCTTTAATCAGTACATTACATAACTAGGTTCTTTAGGAGTGGAATTTGTCAAATACCTTTGACCTGGGCGGCTCCCAGCACTGCACCCCAGACACACCCGGTTTTAAACAGAAAAAGGCTCTGCTTACCTTATTTGGTGGCGCCACCTGTGTGTCTGACGTACAGCCCAGTGCTCCCGATCTCTGGCTTTGACTTTCCTTGCCTCCTGGCTGGCTGCACCACTTGAGGTGAGTGAAATCGGTGCCTGGAATTGGGCCTGACGGCTCCCGACCTCGTCCTCCTTGTTTCTTCTAAAATGTCTTTTGCTGTCAATTCAGTATCTTAGGTTCGGCTGGCAGATACTTAGAAAAACACTGGAGATAGGCAGAATCTGGTGCAATCGAGTTTATTGTGTTCACAGGCAACAACACAGACAAACTCACGAGTCAGCCTCCGGAGGATGACTGAAAAACTGCTCTCAGCGCTCTGGCTTATATGCTGGTGGAGGTCGAGGAGATCTCCACCCATTTCTGTAGTCCTTCCCATTTCGACCCGTTTTTACTGGTAGCAGACTTTTGCCTTTATTCCTGCTCAAGCTGGAATCTGCCACCAGTATTTCCGGGGTCGCTCTCGCTCTATTTTTTAAAAACCCATGTGATCTGTGGGGACTCACATGCTACAGTCCCTCGTGCTCTTATTTTTAGAAAAACATGTGATCCCTGGTGACTCACATGCTACAGTTCCTCGTGACACAATCATTTGAATGTGTGTGTGACCTTTATATAAACTCCTAAGTGCATTAAGCAGTACAATCAAGTGAGTGTGCTATCTTCTTCACACAGCACGTGGTAACTTGTATGAGTGTCACTATAAGTTCACAACATCATGTGAGTGTAGGTTAATACACTATATCATTACACAGCGTGTGATAGGTTATGTGTGTCAATAAGAGTTCACAGCTGAGATGTCACTAAGAGTTCACACTATTATATTGCATATTACACATGAATGCAGGATTAGTTTTTGCAAACATCTACACACTGACATGGTTATATAGCTATTTGTATCTCATCCAACTTATATGGTCTAATATCTGATGAGGGTTTTGACTTTTACACTACAGTGGTCAGTGGAAACTAAGGCACTACAGCTAGCGTTATGTCTCACGGATGATGCTTTGTTCTGTCTTCTGCTGCTTAGTGAGGAGGAAAGATGCAGTTATCAAGCTTTAGTGGGAGCTCTGAAGAGGCGATTTGGACAGTGTTTACAGCCTGAGCTCTTGCGAAATGAACTGAGTAATCGGGCTAGAAAACCTGGGGAGCCACTGCGGGTGTTGGCCAACGACAGAGAGCCTGAAGCGGCAGACTTATGCACACATGGGGTACAGAATGAGCTGGCACGGGACCAGTTCATCAGAGCTCTCCTTCCCACTGAATTGCGGGTCCAGGTACAGCTGCAGCACCCTCAGACCTTGCAGGTGGCCTTGGAGATGGCTGTGGAGAGGGAGAATGTGTGGGGTGTAGCTGCTGGGAACTGCCAAAAGTGGTGCCCGCCTGCGGTGAGGGCTGTGGTGGGAAGCGCCCCAGAGGAAGAGAGGCCGGCCTGGGTGTCTGAAGTGACCGAACTGTTAAGGGCTGTGTCACTACAGGCAGCACGTCAGAGGGGGATATGCAGACCCCACCTCCAACCCCAATGCCAACTTTCTCTTCTCATACCTCTGTAGCAGCAGAAGGAGCCCAACAACATAGCCGGGGAAGCCAGGCTCCACTTCCCTCAGAAGCGGAAGACGACACAGGTTTGGAGCTGGTCGTCGCAGTGGGACGCACCTGCAATGGGGACCCTTCTTATGTCCCCGCCACAGTGGAGGGAGTGCCCTGCCTTGCATTAGTGGACACAGGGTCGACAGTGACCTTGGCAAGACCTGATGTAGTGCCAGCCTGGACTCCATTTGAGCTCACCGCTGTGGGACTGCGCACAGTCACAGGCTAGCTGGCACCTCTAAAAGGCCCGGGGATGGTAGGGGGGTGCTCTGTGTGCCACCCGGTGTGGATAGCGGCAGTGCAGGACCTGTGTATCCTGGGCAGGGACTTTCTGAAAGCTACGGGCTGCCAGCTGGACCTAGGAAGAGGCACAGCACGCTTCCAAGGGGGGCCCATGGTCACTTTGCTCCCTGGTGACACCCCTATCATGCCTCCTGTCAGACTGGCCACTACAGCAGTTAGTACAGTAGAGTCTGTTGTCAGCAACCCTCCTTCCCTGCCTCTTTCCATGGCGACACCCACCGGTGTGATCCTCACTCCACCACTCTCAGCGTGAGCCACTTAGCCCCTGCCACACCCGCTTTCCCTGTGTCACCCTCCCAGGATGATCCCCCTTCCACCACTCATAGTGAGAGCCAATGAGCCCCAGCCTCATCCCTTCCTACTGTGTCATTCTCTCAGGGCGACCCCTCCTTCCCCACTCCCAGTGTGAGCAACTCAGCCCCTGCCCTTTTCCCTTCTTCCGTGACACACTCCCAGGGTGAACCCCCTTCCTCCACTCACAGCATGTGCCACTCAGCCCCGGCCCCAGGCCCAAAGCCCCAGGAGGGGGCGCTGTCTGCAGTAAGGGAGATATGGAGGAAGAACTGTGGCAACCTGGACCTCGAGCAGCAGAAACAGCTGTGGCAGCTGCTGCTGGAGTTCCAGGGCAGTTTCGCCATAAGTGAGGAGGAGATGGGGAGGACTCACCTGGTACATCGGGGGCGCACGGCCTATCAAGTGTTGCCCTCGCCGGCTTCCTCTGGCTCGTCAGCAGGCTTGTGAGGAGGCGGTGGCGACCATGCTGAGGGCGGACATCATTGAGCCTTCCGACAGCCCCTGGGCAGCAGCGGTTGTCATAGTCCCCAAGAAGATAACCGGCTGGCAGGTCTGCTCTGACTACAGGCAGGTGAATGGGGTGACCAAGAAGGATTCATACCCGCTGCCCCGTATCGACGAGTCCCTGGACCTGGTCTCCGGGTCCTCCTGGTTCTCCTCCTTGGATCTCCGCAGTGGGTATTACCAGGTTCCACTCGCTCCAGAGGCCAGACCCAAGACAGCCTTCTGCACAGGGCGGGGGCTGTGGCAGTTCAAGGTTCTCAGCTTTGGACTTTGTAATACCCCTGCCACCTTCGTGAGGTTGATGGACAAGGTGCTGGATGGGGTTCCCCGGCAACAGTGCCTGGTTTACCTCGATGACATTCTGGTGCACGGCAGCTCCTTCAAGGCTGCCCTGGGGTCCCTGCGGCTGGTGCTGGAAAGGATCAGAGCAGCAGGCCTAAAGCTGCATCCCCAAAAGTGCCACTTCCTGCGGAGAGAGGTGTCCTTTTTAGGGCACAAGGTGGGGGGTGAGGGCATCAGCACCATGGAGGAGAAGGTGCGAGCTGTTGTAGAGGGGCCTTCCCCCATCAATCAGAAGCAGCTGAAGAGCTTCTTGGGGCTGGCCTCGTACTACAGGAAGTTTGTGCAGGGTTTCTCCTGTACAGCGGCTCCCCTGTTCCAGCTGCTTCAAAAAGACAGAGACTTTGTTTGGACTGAGCAATGTCAGGAGGCGTTCAGCAGTCTCCAGTGCGCCCTGAGCGAGGCCCCGGTGCTGGCTCCAGCTGACCCCAACTTGCCTTTCCTCCTGGATACCGACGCGAGCGGCGTAGATGTGGGGTGCTTTCACAGGTGGGGCCTGCGGGGGAGCGAGTGGTGGCATATTTCACCCGGGTCTTCAACAAGGCGGAGCAGCGCTACTGCGTCACACGCAGGGAGCTTTTGGCAGTGGTGCTGTCAATCAGGCATTTCAAGTACTACTTGTGCGGGCCGCCTTTCACTGTGAGGACTGACCACTCTGCTCTCCAGTGGCTCTTGATCTTCAAGGAACGTGAGGGGCAGGTGGCCAGGTGGATAGAGGAGCTCCAGGCTTTCAACTTCAGCGTGGAGCACAGGGCAGGGGCACACCATGCCAATGCAGACGCTCTGTGTCGCTACTGTGAGCGGAGAGAGACTCGTGAGAGTGAGTTGTGTGAAGAGGAGAGGGGCTGTGCTGGAGTGTATAAAGCGGAGGAGTTCATCTGCCGGGAGTTGCAGACAGTGGGCATGGAAGAGTGGAGCCAGCTGCAGGAGCAGGATGCTGACCTTCAGCCTGTACGGCAGTGGGTGGAGGCTCAGCAGCAGCCACCTTGGGAGGAGGTGGCAGTGTTCTCCACAGCAACCAAGGTGGCAGGTGGTGGTCCCCAAGAGCCTGAGGGGGCGGTGCTTGAGGCCATGCATGGCGCCTCAGGGTCTGGACATTTTGGAGTTACGAAGACTCTCCGCCGTCTCAGACAAGGTTTCTACTGGGGTCAGTGCAGGAGAGACGTGGAGGACCTCTGCTGCCGCTGCGACCCCTGTACAGCACGTAAGGGTCCCCCTGGTCGTTCCCACGCACCACTCCAACAGTTTTCTGTGGGTGCCCCAATGGAAAGAGTGGCGGTGGATGTACTGGGTACGCTTCCACGCTCTGACAAGGGTAACCGCTATGTTCTCTCTGCCATAGACTATTTTACAAAATGGCCTGAGGCGTATGCCCTCCCCGACCAAGAGGCAGAGACAATCGTGGACACCCTGGTGGAGGGCATGTTCAGCCGCTTCGGAGTGGCAGAGACCATTCACAGTGACCAAGGGAGGAATTTTGAGTCCCGGGTGTTCGCCTCCATGTGTGGGCGCCTGGGCGTGCACAAAACCCATATCACCCCCTTGAGGCCTCAGAGTGATGGCTTAGTGGAAAGGTTCCACCGCACCTTGGGCCAACAGCTGGCCATCCTCACTTCGCAGCACCAGCGGGACTGGGACAACCACCTACCCATGGTGCTCATGGCGTGCCGTTCTGCAGTTCAGGAGACCACATCCTGTACACCTGCTCTTCTCATGCTGGGGAGAGAGCTCTGCACCCCAGCGGAGCTGGCGTTTGGTCGGCTGCCTGATTCCCCAGTCACACCCCCAGGCCCTGAGTACGCAAGGACGCTTCAGGACCGCCTTGAGTCAGCCCATGTTTTTGCCCGGGAGCAGCAGCGGAGTGCCGGCGTGAGGCAAAAATGAAACTATAATGTGAGGGCGCAAGGGAGACACCTTCTGGCTGGGGAGCTGGTTTGGGTCTACAAGCTCCAGCGGAAAAAGGGCCGGTGCCCTAAACTGGACAGCCAGTGGGTGAGTCCTTGCAGAGTACTGGAGAGGTTGGGGGAGGTCGTCTACAGGGTACAGTGGCCAGCCAAGGGGAGGAAGGTGGTGCTTCATAGAGACTGGCTGGCCCCCTACAGAGGGAGCTCTTCTCCGCAGGCAGCAGGAACGCCGGATTCCCCGCCCCAGCCCTCCCCCTCACGTCCTGCCCCCTCCCATGCCATATTCCCCTTGGTTCCGCTGAAGGCTCCAGTGATGGTGTCTCTAGCCCCCCTCATCCTGTGCCCCGGACTCTCAGGTCAGCAGCTAGCCGGCTGTGTCTGAGTCATCCACCTCCCCTTCCCCTGTTCCACTGCCAATGGCAGACTGTTTGCCCCCTGTTCTCTTGCCTCCAGCCCCCCTGACGGTGCGGCCACCATGACAGAGGAGGCCTCCAAGTCGCTTCAGAGACTTTGTAGTGTCCCTATGGGGAAGGGGGGGGGGGGTAGTTAGTAGTGAGACCCTAGGTTCCTGGAGAGGGCAAGAATGTGCCCTGGTCTCACTGGAAGTGACGGTAGTCCACCCGGATCTTCGTAGCTAAAAAAAAATAATAATAATAATAAAATTTGTTCGAAAAGCAGGCAGTGTACTTTTTGCCAGTACTTTAAGTTAATGCACTTTAATGAAATGTTCCTTTATTGGCAGTGTGTAATTGTATGCCATGTCATTCTGTAAGTTGTTTGTTAAGTTTGTTATTGTTAATTTGGTTCCTCGAGGTCGAGGAATTTTGTGGTGGAGGGGTAGTGGAGCGACCCTGGGGCAGTGGTGAGTGTGGTATGAGTGGAGTCAGCTGTCAGACAGTGTGCGGGCTGGAAATTGGTGGAGCAGAGAGGGGGAGGGCTGCCCCGCTGGGTACTGTAAGTGTGTATGTGAGTATGAAGTGTGGGTGCTACACGAGAAGAGTCAGAGCTTGGGACGGAGACTTGTACGAGTTACCCCCTGGAGTGTTACGGAGTTTTTTTGGAGTACACAATAAATGGGCCTTTTCCTGAACGCGACTCAGGTCTCCTGCTCATGAGTGATCCATTATAGGTGGTTTCATGTGCACATGAAGCCTCGAGAAATGAACCCTTTCTGAACCAATTTGCTGGAAAGCTTCAATGCTTCATAAGGCTTCATCTCACCATCGCTAATTTTAAGTCCAGGGTCTCATCCATTTTTAAGGTTTTAAGACGAAGCTGCGACAACTGGAATTAACTATGTTAGCGTTAGCTAGCGTTAGCTAGCTAGCTTGTTAGCTCCGGCACACACCCTTATCTGAGCACGGACATACAGCCTCTGAACTTCGACAAAAAATACTGTACTTACTCTAAATAGCAGCGACTGCAACTCACTGTGTCTCTCCGTCAAGGTTACAATTATTACAATGCACCGACCGCAATAATGTTCAGGTACTTACACAACATTCTAGAGCTTCTTCGCCGGCCTCCCACCGAGACACATCAGACTAGCGATTCTTCTTCTTTTTCTAGTTTTTTGGCGGTTGGCAAACAACGTTTGGAAGCATTACCGCCACCTACCGAAATAGAGTGTGGGTCTGGATAAATTTATATTCACGACACAAAAAAAAAACAAAACAAAACAAAAAAAACAAACCCTAAATTCTTCTGATCAGACCAGTTCTACTCAAGAAATAGAACAACAACCTGAAGCAAATCTCCCCTGAATTTTTCTGGAGGATAGTCTTTATGTTTAAAAGCACACTTTCTAACTCCAGCTCCTGAATGAGTTGCTGTCTCTCCTGGTCAAATTTGGAACAGTACTCAATAATGTGCTCTACAGTCTCAGCAGTATTACATACGCTACATTTACCATCAGCATGTTTCTTTAAAATAAGTAAAATACTACCTAAACCAGTATAGGTGTGTTCACACCGGACTTTTTATTTTTTTCGCTGTCACTCGGTTCCCCCCTTTGGTATCGCTTCATCGCTCAGTTGCATTTTGATACATACAGGTATAGATATTGCAAAACTCTGTAAAAGTACACCAAAACATACATTTCTGTTTCCAAATATTTATTTGAAAACTAAACCATTAAATAAAAAAACATTTTGTTAATAATAAAAAAGGAATGTAATCTCAACAGTGACCGCGCCAGCCGTGTGTGTGCGTGCATGCGTGCGTGCGTGCGTGTGTTAGTATGTCAGAGAGGAGGAGTATCAATAAAAAAAAAGTTTCCACTAATTATTTCGGTGTTCATTTCTTTTATTCTTAAGGTTTTTTTCATTAAAATGCATAATGTAGCCAACAATATCATAGACCAAAAGTTAATCTAATTTATTATTGTAGAATCCACTTTCAGCTGGAGACACAGTGCAGCAACAGCGCAGCAGCCAAAAAAAAAAAAAGGCATCATAAAAAGCTGACAAATAGTGTTAATTAATTGACATGAGGCATTGGAGAGGTTGTCAGTCCTATTCTATAGTCTGTAATACTTTTTTTTTATTTTATCATAACTTCTCGGAAATTATTCAAAAGTGCATTCATTGTGTGCTTCTGAGCACACGGGCAGCATAAACAATGAAGTTACATATGATGGTCTGGCAGATCGTTGCGACGCTTGGAGGCAGTTGACAGTGACAGTTTTTTCAGCAGCCATTTTTCTTCCTACCAGTAACCAACGGTTGAGGCAGCTCCAGCTCTAACTCCGCTTACATGCTCTGACTCAGGCATCAGAGCTTCTGAGCTACAGCGATAGATGCATTGGTGCTGTCCATGGTGCTTTACACTAGGACCGCCAGGATTACAGCGCCCCTTCAAGCGCCGCAGTCCCGCTGGTTGGCATGGTCACTGTTGAGATTACATTCATTTTTTATTATTAACAAAATGTTTTTTTATTGACAGTATGAATGGTTTCATTTTCAAATAAATATTTGGAAACAAAAATGTATGCTTTGGTGTACTTTTACAGAGTTTTGCAATATGTATATAGCCTATACCTGTACAGGGTTCAACGCTAAGGTTTTTTTTCACTTGCCCGGTCGGGCAAGTTGGTCAGAGATCTACTTGCCCAAAGTCAGTTTTTACTTGTCCTATAAAAATTGTTTAATTTAAGCGGCTATCAAATAACAAAGACTGCAGTTATTTTTATGTTATGTAATCTTTATTCACACTGTATTTATTAATTAAAACAACATATGTCATGTATTGTAGCTTAATTCCTACACAAAAATGACAGTGTCAGGGCTTAAAGTGAAAAATTTGTCAATCATTCTCCGTCTATACTTTTGCGCCCTACTTGAGCCATGCCCACCTCTATTTATTTTTCACCCCTCTCTCCAGTTCTGCTGTATTAACACCGGGTTTAATATATTTTGCTTCCATCTCTCTGCCCTGCTCTACTCTACTTCAATACTACTTAGCTCTCTCTCTATTCTACCAGTAGACTACCACATCCACCTGTTGCACAAAACGCACACAGCAGTGTTTCCCCTAGGATGGAGTTGTAGCAGCGGAGGTGAAGCACACGCATGAAAAATAATTTTCACATGCGTGAAACTTTTTTGTATGCTTGCAAAGCACAGCCTGCTGGGATGTTTCTATATATCTACTGGCACCAGAAGGGCTCTTTAGGACTAAGTACATACAGTACATGTGTGCACAGTAATGAGCAGGTGAAATGTCTGTCTAGCTTACATATGAGGTGTCTCAAGATTTAGGAACATACAATTTTATTGAATATAATAAAAGTAAAAAGTCACTTGACATGCTGCTGTTTTGTGCTATGACCTATTTAAGTGTTGGAAGTTGTTATTTACGTGACAACGCCTGAACGCAACACAAGCTCAGCACGAGTGCCCTGCTGAGCTGCTGTGCGAGCAGCTGTTTGTCTGTGTGTAACAGCAGTCTGTTGGTTATTTACACACTGTCCATTTCAATAACTTTGTCAGCTGACAAACTGCACCGGGCTCAGGGTCAGGTTTGGTCAGGAAATGCGGCCTGAGCCAGACTCCACACTCTGCTCACATGTGTGTGTGGCGGAACTCCACCGTGCGCGATACAGAGAGCAGAGGAGAATTGTTAATGTGTGACCATGTAGAGACAGAAATGACACGATGGCATAACACCATAAATAGTATATTGTTGTGTTATTATATGAAGTGTCCGTCGTGCAAAATAATATCAATGGGGGCTGTGGGCAGGACATTGTTACACAGCTGTGCCTGTGACTTCAGGCAGAGAGACCGCTGCATCAGAGCATGTTTTAAAATACATTCATTTTATCAATTAGTTATTAACTTTTACTATTTTTAGCAACTTGCCCGATCGGGCAAGTGAATTGTTAGTTTACATGCTCGACCGTGAGTTTTACTTGCCCCGGGCAATCGGGCAATCCTTATTGTTGAGCCCTGCTGTATGTATCAAAATGTGTAATTTTCAGCAGCGGTCGGAGGTATAAATGCTTAGAAGTGTAGCGTGTTTCATTTTTCTAACTTAAAGGCTTCAGAAAACATACAAGACACATTTTTAGTGAAAGTCAATGGAAGAGAAGCTTGTAGATTTTATCTAAACAGAGTCATTTACATTATAAAAACCGTCATGGCGGCTCTAGGACAAGTGCACTTACATTGATCACTTCCATAAAATAAAACGAGAAATTGGAGAAGATTGAAAAAATTGTTAAAATTAAATTAGGGAACTGATCACAGATGCATTGTGTCTGTGTGTTTTTACATCTATTGTTGCTTTTAATTTGCAGCTATACTTTTAATGAAGCTGACATGTCATGACAGTCAAGAACCCCCCCCCGGGATTCCGGGATTACGGCAGCCAATCAGCGTTGAGCTGCAAGCGACAGGACCCAGCGAAATACCACTCCAGATGAGATTTCTCATCTCAAGCGACGAGCGAAAAATCGCTCTGTCACTTGGAGCCCGAGTGATTTTTCTCCCGGGCGAATATACGCTCAATCGCTCGTTTGCATTGACTTTGAAAGTAAACTCATCGCTAGCGAAAAAAAAAACAGGTCCGGTGTGAACACACCTTAAGCCCAAATCTCATCCTAGAGATAATGTCTTCCTCTTGAGTTGATCTAGTTGTTGGTCTTGCATCACCAACATACCTTTGAACACTATAGTACTTCCTCCCAGTGATAGCATTATTCCAGTCACTTTGCCATATCCTCCTAGACCTGGCCTTGACAATGGTCTTAATTTCAGCCTTACTAAAGCTTATATCCATGGTAACCTCAGGAGATTCACATGCTTTCTTAGCATTCTTATCAGCTTGCTCATTACCTCTGATTCCTAAGTGAGCAGGCACCCATAGGAGACTAACATTTATATCAGAGTTTAATAGCCTACTAATCATCTGTACAATATCTGAGACTATGTCCTGTCTAGATTGAGATGTATTGTTTTGAATACTCATCAGTGCGGTTGCAGAATCTGAAGCAATTAGCACCCCATGCCTAGGCCTGTTACTCTCAACCCAGGATAGAGCAATGAGGATAGCTACTAACTCTGCAGTATAAACAGCAAGATCATTATTCAGTCTTTCTCTTTTACAGACCTTGAGACTAGGAATTACAAATGCAGCTCCAACTTTGCCATCTTCTGATTTTGATGTATCTGTAAATATCACGATTTTATCCCCATATATGTCTCTAATATGCCTCTCTACTATAAAGCTGCTGATTTCCTCACACTTTTTACTTCTAATAGATCTAAATCAACAGGGCTTCTCAGTAACTACAGTGGAACTGCTGGAAAGGACACTGAAGGACACACATTCAGCACCTGGAGCCCCATTTCACTAGCTTTCTGAGCAATAATCCATCCAAAGCTCCTAACTTGGGTCTTATCCCTTTCTTGACTATGAAGTAAGGAGGATTGACTAATATGGTCTTCCTTATGCCCTCTCAGGTTAGCCCAATACACCAGAGTTAACTGATCCCTCCTGATATTAAGAGGCATTTCCCTCATCTCAACCTGGATTGCATTGACAGGGATAGTCTTCATAGCTCCACAACATAACCTCAATGCTTTATATTGGATTACATCCAATTTCATTAACAGTGACTTAGCTGCAGACCTGTAGGCCACACACCCATATTCAAACACAGATCTAATAAGACTAATATAAATAGTTCTCATAGCTGGCCTATTTGCACCCCAATCCACCCCACGCAAGCAACGCATCACATTTAACACTTTTTTTTTACATTTTTCAATCATCTTCTGTATATGCACAGACCAGGTTAACCTCTTGTCAAACCAAAGACCTAAATATTTGAAGCAATCAACTCTTTCCAGATCTGCACCTGATATTTTCAACTTTAACTCTTGGGGAATAGTCCTTCTAGTAAAGAACACTGACTTCGTCTTATCTATAGATATTCTGAATCCCCACTCAAGGGCCCACTTTTGAACATCATTCACTGCCTGCTGCATCTTATTGACAACAAAGTTAACATTCCTGCCTCTCTTCCACATAGCCCCGTCATCTGCAAATAATGCTACATTAACTGATCTGTCTAAACTTTTAAAAACATCATTAATCATAATCAAGAATAGCACTGGACTGATAATGCTATCTTGCGGAGTGCCATTCTCAACTATATATTCATTACTATATGCTTCATTAATTTTAACAGTAAGCCTCCTACCAGCTAAAAAGTCGCTGACCCACTTAAACATTCTTCCATTAATACCCATCTGCCTCAGTTTAATGAGAAGGCCCTCCCTCCACACCGTATCGTAGGCTTTTTCAACATCAAAGAATATGGCTTAATGTTACGTGCCGTGTTGTGTTTGGTGTTGTTTTGTGTTCTCTCTCTCGCCAGGCAGCTGTGGCCCATCACAGCGGTGTGATTAAAACCACCCTGGAAAACTGGAGCCGGTGGCTAGTGGGCCTTTCTGGCAGTGTGCAGTGCAGACCGTAGCTGTGTGCGTGATGGTTTGCGCCCGGGTGTTTAGTGACCCAGTCCCAGTGTTTATTCTTCTGCCTTTGTTGTTGATTATTGATTATCTGTTATATCATTCTTGTTGCTAGTCGGCTCACCTTATTTGGGTGCTTCTTTTGTGTTTTGCAATCATAAATAAATCACTGCCTTGAAGTCGCTTTAGTTTACTCCCGTGTTCTTCATTATTGGTTATTGGTTATTTGTGTTAATTGTTACCTCCCCCTCCCCTAGGCCTTTAAGGGTTCGAAACAGTTTTGGGGGCTCATCTGGGATTGGTCCGTAGTGGCTGGCGTTTTTTTTTTTTTTTTATTGTGATTGGCTCCGGTGTCTCTCACGGTGAGTAGTGGTGTCTGAGTGCCATCAGCCTGCGGTGAAGTGGCGTGTGTCTTCCCCAGTCGAGTCAGGTGAGCGCCCAGCTGGGCTGAATAATCAGCCTTTCCAACGGGCGCTCTTTTGTTATTTTGCCTTTTTTATTTTCGGGGTTAACTCTGGGCGGGGATTTCACTCTCCAACGGGGGCTGGCTTTTCAGGGTTTCGGCCGCTGATGTTTTGCCTGTAAGACGCCTCGAGCCCGGCACGCCCCAGAAGACAGTTAGGTGAGTTTGTGTTAGGCAGGCTCTGGGGAAGTTTCTTTTTTTTTTCTGTAACACCGTGGCTGTTTGGTCTCCGACGTCATAATTGCCGTGTTTGTCTGCCGGTGGGTTTTTTTGTTTTTGGCTCAGAAGCCACGTGCTGTGTGGGTTAGCCAACTGTGTGTGTTGCTTTTCCCGCTGTGTGCGTGTGTGTGTGTGTGTGGAAATGGCAACGTTTAACATTGGTGTGTTTGCGTCTAACCCGTCTCTGACTGTGTTGGATAAATGTAAAAAGAGTGATCTGCGTGCGATCGCGGATCATTATGAGATTGTTGTGTCAAGTGCTCTCACAAAGGCTGAGCTTAAAGCCGTCATTTTGGAGGGGTTGTTGAATAGAAGAGTCTTAAGTTTGCCGGCTCCTGAGGATGTCTCCCAGTTGGTGGTTGGGCAGCAGCCTCCCCGGGTGTGAGTCATCTGGGAGCGCATGCGCTTCCAGCAGCGGAGAGCCGCTCTGATCATCCGACTGGTGAGACTACCGAGCTGCCAGTTTTCACTCCTGTTGTGTGGAAGGATGGCATGACAGTGAAGCCGGTCACATTGCTGCCTTTTGTACCGATGTCTGCGGAGTCAACTCCCGGCTCCAAGTTGGACGCCCGGTTGAAAATCTGTTTGGCTCGACTCAAGTTAGAGAAGGAGCATCGTGAGCGTGAGTATCAACTCCAGCTTAAGAGGCCGGAGGCAGACACCGCTGTCAGGCTGCTCCAGGTGGAGTTGCGGGCCTGTTCAGCTTGGTCCTCTGATGTCCAATCTACATCAGGTCCAGCCGTCTCGTTTGATGTGAGTAAACACATTTCTTTGGTCCCTGTGTTTCGCGAATCAGAGGTTGAGTCCTACTTCAGCGCATTTGAGCGTATTGCCGCTGCTTTGCGCTGGCCAGAAGATGTGTGGGCTATCTTGTTGCAGTCTAAATTGACAGGCAGGGCTCAGGAGGCTTGTTCTTCCTTGTCAGTGGAAGAAGGGCTTAATTATGACAAGGTTAAGAGTGCTATACTGCGTGCCTATGAGCTTGTGCCTGAAGCTTACAGACAGCGTTTTCGCGGTCTCAGGAAGACGCCTGATCAGACCCACATCGATTTTGCCAGAGAGAAAGGCATTCTCTTTGACAGGTGGTGTGCGGCGTGTAAGGCTAGTGACTTTGCTTCAGTACGGGAGTTAATGTTGCTGGAGGAATTTAAGAACTGTGTCTCAGAATGCGCTGCGGTATATTTAAACGAGCAGAAAGTGACCACTCTGCAACAGGCTGCCATTCTGGCCGATGAGTACACGTTGACACATAAACATGTGTTTGTTAGACGTGAACCTGCTCATCCTGAGTCATCTCAAAAGGCTGGCTCACCGATGCCTAATGCCGCTGTTTCCACCACTCCCAAAACTCCCAAAACTGAGAGGCAGTGTTTTTTTTTGCCGTAAGACAGGCCATTTAATTGCTGACTGTGTCGCCTGGAAGCAGGGGTCCACTTTGAAACCAAAGGGGGTGGGGTTGATAAAAACATCTCTCAGTGACACATCCATCATGTCAGGAGTGCCAGATGACTGTTTTAAACCTTTCATTTTCTCCTGTCATGTGTGTCTCACAGGAAAGCCGGAGGACCAGCGCCAGGTGAGAGTCTTATGTGACACCACCTGCTCCCAATCTCTCATTCTTTCCAGTGTACTGCCGGCAGGTGTCACGTCTGATGTGAGTGCTGTGGTTAGAGGGATTGAAATGGGTTTTGTTCCTGCACCCCTGCATCAGATACATGTGAAATCTGGTTTAGCCACTGTTTTTTTCCCTGTTGGTGTCCGCTCCTGTTTTCCCATTGAAGGAATCGATTTCATCATGGGAAACGACATTGCTGGCCGTAAAGTATATCCTGTGCCTGAGGTGGTTACCGAGCCTATTTCCCAGTCTGATAAAGATGATGGTCTAGTTAAACGGTACCCTGATGTTCTTGCAGTTAGCATGTTAACTAGAGCCCAGGGGCCTCATTTATAAAGCTTGCTTACGCACAAAACGGGGCTTGAAAGTGGCGTACGCCACTTCCCACGCAAAGGTTGTGATTTATAAAAATAAACTTGGCGGGAGAATGTGCGCACCTGTAAGCAAACTCTGAGTCACACATTTTGGAGACACTGAGAAGTGGCGACGCAGACGACGAGGTGGAGAAGTGGAGTCAGATTTTTATTGATGTCTCACACAAATTTAATGTCACGCTATATCCACCTTAGATCCACGTTATCATTGAAATTAAAGGGCCAGTGTGTAATATTTGGCATGGTTTATTGTCAATCTGAATCTGAATCTGAATATTCTACCCATTAATATGTTTATACAAGTGTATGATCGCTATAAAATAAAATTCGTTTGGTTTTCGTAGCCTTATAATTATGCTTATATATATATATATATATATATATATATATATATATATATATATATATACATATATATAGTAAGGGCCTTGCTTTAGAGAGATCGCCGTCTTGCGCCTCCATGTATGTACGGCAGACCGAACGGACAATCCAGCCAGCCAGAGAACGCGTTTCGCGTGTATAAATGAACCAACGAAGACAGCGGAAGGAAGGAAGAAGGAGGAGGAAACAGCAGAGTGTTAGTAGTTCGTCGATAGAGAGTAGTGAAAAGTTTTTTTAGTTATAAAGTTTGCGAATGAACCACACTTACCACGCAACAGGAGAGAATGAACCCGAACCGTCATCTGCGAGGAAAAGAAGACACAGCTTCACTCCTTGTGATGCACTCTCTGCGGCGCTTTTCCTCCTGGTGATATCTCCCCAACAATGGCAGCAGTAGCACCGAATCCCATTCTGTGCATTCAGCCTCTCTTCTCACCCGCTCAGCATCAAACACATGGAGTTCCTCATCTGTGTGCTCCGGCTCAAACAGGTATGGCTCTGGGTCTGTGTCCGCTACAAGAAACTCTTCAAAATCGCGTTCAAAGTCGTCCATTGCAGCTACTATAGTCCGGAGATATCGCTAGGCTAAATAAACAGCTGAGCACTGTTTACCGGCTACGCTGTCAGTCAGTGTGCGGGCTGGAGATTGGTGGAGCAGAGAGGGGAGGGGGGTCCCCACTTAGTATCGTAAACGAGTATGTGTGTAAAGTTAAAAGCGTGTCTGTTACGCCAGAAGAGTCAGAGTTTGGGACAGAGTGGAGTGTTACCAGAGTTTCTGGAGTGCTCAAATAAACGGGCCTTTTTCCCGAACGCTCCTCTGGTCTCCTGCTCGTGAGGGATTCATTACAATATCGTAACATGGTTTAGATTTCTAAATAAACATTCACCTCATCGCTAGATAGACCTACTCCTGAAAAAGTCGTGCGCAAGGCTTTTTGTCCCTACGAAGCCACCGTCATTTATCAGACGGGAGGGGTGAGCGAGTGAGCCCTGCAATCTAGAATTTGACCACTGATGTCACTGTTTCCAACGGTTTTCAACCCATTTTACACACTGGCCCTCTAAAGGGACAAAATATATGTAGATAAGAACACCTATTAAATCTAACGGTTCAAGTATGCCTGATGAAATTCACCACATGTATAAATTAATATTAGTGATACTATTTATCACATTTATCTACTGATTCCTATGTAAAGTTCAGATGATGCATTTAATCAAACTTTTTTATATGAATCATCGCATTTATCACATAATTTATTGTAGATTATGACATTTCTGAAATGATCAGTTTATAGGAAATAATCACATGACATTTATCTATTGATTGTAGAAAATGACATTTAGCAAATCTATCAGTTCAGTGGAGATGAGGAAAACTATTAAGTGAATGCAGGTGATAGTTAATCAATTATCTATTTCTCATCATTTGGGAGTCAATTGTAAGCTCTATCCCTCATTATATCAAAATAAGGAAAATCCCCTTAAATGTATGGAATGTGCTATAGGATGAGGAACAGACAAACCACAATGGTGTGTGTCCCATTTTAATGTGGTTGCTTTGTGTCATGGTTAATTCATAAATATAAAAGATAACCATATGTTAATGTGATCATCTCAAGCCCTATGCATGATGTATGGTGATGCTAGAAATAATCAAAATGAATAGAAAATACACCCTTTTTACCTCTCTGCAAACAGTTGCCTTACTTAGCCTCTCAGCATCACCAACACTATACAGGAATGTACCGCTAGCAAAGAACCTCAGTGCAATACAGACTGACTGCACAGTGGTCAGAGACGGGCTGCGGCGTGTGACCTTTATAATGTGTGGTTCCAGCAAACTGCATAGATACACTATGCTTTGCTTGCTGAACCGGTACCTCTCCCACAGGTAGGAGTCCGTCTGTATCAATGGGTTGGTCCTGTCCTGGAAGACCCTCGGGGCTGGTGGTGGTTGGAAGGCCCTCTGGACAATGTGAGCCTCCTCATCAACAGGATCCTCGATGAAGGGGCATGCCATTATTTCCTAATTTACTATCTCTTGCTCTGTCTCTGTGTCTCTCTGGGTGTGTCCCTCTCCTTCTCTTGGATGCACTCCTTATATGGCCGTTGTCAGTTGACCATAATTGCCTGTGAATTTGCTAGCCAATTGGAAACAGAGTGGGGTGGGGATGGGAGGGCAATCATATATTCATGTACAATCTTTTTTTAATGCCTCAGTTTCATTTTATTACAGTTTTGTTTTTTATTAGTTTGATTTTGGCTTTACTGTTATAAGTGTTTTTTTAATTATCTTATTTTTATTACATTTTAATTCGTTTTTTAATCGTTAATTTTTTTTATTAATTATGTTATATATTTTATGATCTACATATTATTTTATCATTACATGACAGTTGTGAGTGTGTAAAAGCACTGGCAGAACTGTCTTTTAGGTGTCTGTTCCTGTCTTTTGAACATTTTTTGATCATAGATGGAGCTAATCCTCACCTTAATCCTGCTACAGACCAGGATTGCCCGGCAGCATAAGTTACCATGGTTACTAGGCTGGGATTGAGGTTAACCACCTAGATGGAACGGAGTTGTGGCTCAGGTTGATGAAACGGAAACCGGAGTTTAGCTCGATGTATCAGGCTTAGCCAGAACCATGGTTTCCATGGTTACTGATGTGAGGCTAATCTTAGCCACTTTGATGGAACAGAACTCTGGCTCACATTAGCCAGACTTGGCCATTTAAGCCTGGATTTGCCTTTAGCCTGCTTGATGGAATACCCCCCAGGAGGATATCACTACCATATAGTATGTATATGTTTATTTTCTTGATTATTTGTTGAATTAATGATGTTAAATTGTGTTGTGCAGATTTCCCCTGTTGTACAGAGTCTGCCATAACTTTGACCCCTTTTTTCTGTCATCGGTAGGTCATGCTGATCATGTGACCGCCTACCTGCTCATATTGAGCAGCTGACTCTGATTACCTATTTAATAATGAACTGAGATGACTGACAAACATTTTGCCCTTGCCCTGACGAAGGCCTTTTTGGATGAAACACGTTGGCATGTTTTTATTAGATTAGCCATGCATTAATAAAGGATTTTTAATTATCACCCTCCTGAGTGCCTCAGATCTCTTCATATAAGTTCTACTTGGATCCCTAAACTGAAGAGCACCAGAGGGACACCCTTTTCTACACCCAAGTAGCACTCCATGCATTTTGTTTTTTGATTGAAAACTGTGTTTAGCTCCAAGAAAACTTCCCAGGGTACCTTTAAGATCTAGAGCCAATCATTCTTTAGATCACAAAGTGATGAGTGCAGCGGTACTAGATCTTTTAGAAGGACAGAAACAAGGAAGCAGTTAGTGACTTACTACAACATAGTCAATATGTCCAGGGAAGATCGAACAACCAAGCAGAATTCTTGCCATCACAACTCCCAGAGACCACATGTCGATGGACTCTAAAAATGGCAGTCCCAAAAATAATTCCGGAGCCCTGAATATGAAACAAATGTGGACACAGAATTAGGTACATTGTCATATTTGTGCAGATGGCAGAAATTTCCTACAAACTAGTAGAATTGTGATTCTGTTAGCTCACCTGTATTTCAGTGCTTGGAGATGTTGTCCCTGCTTCGCCGAACTGGATGAAGAGCCCTCCCAAAGTTTAATGCTGAGGCCAGCTGTGAGTGCAAAGATCAACGATGACAATTGGACAATTGAGCAACACAGATAGCTCTTTGACTTTAGCGTTGTGTAATACTGATAATACTGTAACCATACCTGTTGGACCACACTCCTGAATTCATGTAAATGGTAAATGGACCTGCATTTGTATAGCGCGTTTCTAGTCCTAGTCATCTAGCGACCCCTCAAAGTGCTTTTTACACTACGAGTCACATTCACCCATTCACACACACATTCATACACTGGTGGCCGAGGCTACCATACAAGGTGCCACCTGCTACTCAGTTTTAACACACTCACACACCGATGGAACAGCCATCGGGAGCAATTTGGGGTTCAGTATCTTGCTCAAGGATACTTCAACATGCAGCCTGGAGGAGCCCCAGATTGAACCGCTGATCTTTTGATTGGTGGACGACCCGCTCTACCTCTAAGCCACAGCCGCCCCCATGTGCATTCAGTCTGGTGTTGGTGTTGATGTAGTCGTGTAGAGTCACATCCAGTGACTCATAGGCCAGAGCGGTGCGGTTGTCCGGTAATGTGACAGGGTCAATGAACCTGACAATGTCCAGGTTATTCCTCTTGAAAAAAGTCATGAGAGCCAACTGGAGACAAAAAAATACATGACAAGTTTGATGCTTAGTTGTCGACACACAGCTGACATGTTTACATGCACTAAAGGCAGGAAACCATTTTAGATACTAAGATAAAACCCATATAACCATGCCAGTGATTAAAGGGACCTACTTCATTGTCCATGCTGCACCCGTATGGGATCCTCAGATCAACAATCTCTTTGGTGTCCTTTTTGATGTATTTGACCGAAACACCAAAGCTTCCTGCTCCCATAAGTTTCAGTTGTTTGTAGCCTCTGGGGATCATGCGGTTCGATGAACACTGTCCCATCATGAACCGGTTATCTTACGGAGAGAAAGAAGAATAGGTCATTAACTCATGTTAAACAGCTCAGTGTTCTTTTACTTGAAAATAACTTGGTGTCATATTTGCTGAAACTATCACTATATCCTGAAAGAAGTACAGACAATCTGTGGAAAAAAAAAATCACAACCCTCCTCTACCTACTGCCCCTAGTGGCATTCGCTAGAATCTGACTCTGGCGCCCAGTAACAGCCAATCAGTCCTGAGGAGTCTCCAGCGCAGCTGTCATTTATGTCAGTCGTCTGTGAATTGAGGTCCAACTGTCAAACTATGTAGTGCTGATAAAATGCCTGAATATGCCTGAAGATTCTGAAACTATTTCTCACCTGAAATGTTTTCAAAAACATATTTTAGGGTGCTTTCAGACCTAGAGTTGTCTTGCTTTGGTCCGAATCAGGGACTTATTTTATTACAAAGTTGCGTAATTGCCTAGAGTTGGTTCATGTTCTCCCAGCAGCATTTACAAGTGGACCAGATAAAATGCCTGCGCGGAAAAGCTGCTTTTGTTTGGACAGAATTTAAATGCGGGAAAATTCCAGGAAGTAAACAAAACGTTGAAGAAGAGTTAACATGCAAGATAAATGTGACACTTTCTAATGTCACAATGAGGGACAACTACGGGGGTTGAGTTTAGAGCTGCTCATCGTGTACTATATTGCTGTCATTGTTCATTTTAGTCAAACCATACAGTTTGAAAACGAGGCGCGGCTCCAACTAGAAAACAATGTTTTGATACATTGGATGTGCTGAATGTGCATATTAAGGCAGTACAGGAGGAAGCGCACATTAATAATCCTCCAGGACTGTAACATGGTCATGTTTAACCCAAACAATGTGTAATGTGACTGCAGTTGGTTCGGATCGAGGTTGGACCACGTTCTCACCACAAACTGCACCAGAGCTCATTTGTAACCAGACCGACACCGGCTCTTCAAGAAGGTCTGTGATCACACCTGCCCAAACGAACCCAATTTAAGAGGCAAAGAAACTCAAGTTCGATTAAACCGAAACAAACGGGGCAGGTGAGAAAACAGCCTTAGTGTACCGTTAAGCTGTTAAAGGGGAAAGTTTGCTCTGACTGGTGAGCAGTGCTTGGTAGCCTAATCCTTTTAACTGTATCCAACATGGTGGCCAGGTCACAAATGCCCTCGTTTCACAGCTAAACACTAAACTAAAATATGTTTTTGAAAACATTTGAGGAGAGCATTAGGCAATGCAGTAACAGAATCTTGATTCATATTTGATAAGTGCTGCCTTGTTTGACAGTTTGACCGCAGTTCATGGAGCAATTGACATGACTGAAGGCTGTGTTACAGACTCCTCGGCTCAGATTGGTTGTGTTCGTTCATGCGGTAAGGCCATTAGAAGTGCTACAAGGCAATAGAGTAGGCAGAGGAGTATGATTTTTTTTCACAGATAATCTGTCTCATTTATTGCTGTGTGAATACACAAGAAACCATCGTCTCGTCAACGTTCATGTAAACACATCTTCGTATTGTACATCGCAACTTTGACTCACCAAGTTCTCACACTTGTCTACACAGTGTTGGGATCATAGGTTGGGATTAACTAGCTATACAGTGCTTAATTTGTAAAATTAGAAGTAGGGGAACACTTTGGGCCTCTGAAAGAGCAGTGTTTCCCCACTCCCAAAAGTGGGGGAACACTTTTCAAAGCGGCACCCGAGCCGCCTCACTGCGCAACTCCGAATGGAATGGTTGTGATAGGGTGACCATATTTTGATTTCCAAAAAGAGGACACTTGCCCCGGCCACGAGATAGCCTATTTAAATGATTCTTGCAGTTTACTCAAAGATGCCTTTTAATTTTAATATATTTAAAGTTTATGGATAGAAAATTCAGTTATATTACAAAATAATATCTCTCAAAGACAGAAATTTAGAGGTTACTCAACTTGCGTTTATTATGCCTAAAATACTAATCTTTTTATAAGTTTCAATTGTACAATAATAAATATAAATGTAAAATAAATGTAAAATCTCTGGAATGAAATAATGATAGAAATAATGTCTCTTCTGTATTAGAAAAATCAACTTGTAAAATAATAGCTATCTTTTCAAGTCTTACTGGACAAATAAATAAATAAATAATATGAAATAATGTTCTAAATAATACCTTTCTGTATTAGAAAATCCAACTTTGAGCTCCCCGGCACCTTTATTAGACACAGAATCATATGTGCCAGCTTTGCACACGGTGCACTCAGCCTCCCATATATCCCGACTGGGTCGGGACGGTAAGTTGGGAATTTTTTCTGTAGTTCATCTGTGAAGCTGCACTTGCACTTTGGCATCTTGGAAGCTTAGAATAATGCTGTGCCGCCGGTGTCTGCTGCTTCCTCGTTGTGAGTGATGGAGATCCACCGATAAGGCAGCCTCTCAGGGATTACGCACACACACACACATACACACACACACACAAAGAAAACCGGACATTATCATCAATTTATAAACACCCCCCGGACGCCCGGACAGGACATGAAAAGTGGACATGTCCGGGCAAAAGTGGACGTTTGGTCAGCCTAGGTTGTGACATCTAGTGTTGTCACGGTACCAAAATTGGGACCCACGGTACGATACTAGTGAAAGTATCACGGTTCTGAGTAGTATCACGATACCACAGCAAAAATGAGGCAGATGTGCCTTTTGTCATTTATAAAAAGATAAATCACTTTGCTATAATACATTAATGATATTTCAATGGAATAAATTACTTATTGACTTATTCATACTTCAAAAACAGCATCAATAAGTGATTAACATAGGGGGGATTGAAATAAAATAAATAAATAAAATAAAAATCAACCAGCCACCCTCCTCCCCTGACAAGTAAAGAACAGTCCCTTCATAAGTAAAGAACAGTCCCTAAAGTGCGGTGAGGTTTGTGGACCGTTACCTGCCACAAAGAGAGAAATGTGAACGGCTCGTTTCTCCTCTGACACGCCACATACCTGTGTGCCGCCACGGCTCGGTTGTCCAGGTACTACTGGGCAGTCATGACGCCTACGAAAGAGGAAATTAGGCTTCTGGACCTGAAGTCGGACTTCTCTGTCGCCGGTAAGCCGTCATCTTGCGCCGCGGAGCCGCCATAGGCTAGTCACAAATGTGAGTAAAATGCCCACACGTAGAGCTCTGTGGAAAACAAATCACTGCCGACAAGTAAAAAGAAATAAATAACTTTCACTGCTCAAAGATACTCACATGTCTGGAAAACAAACCACTACAGCAGCATATTGAGTGCCACATGGCCAGCACGCGCCGTTATTGACCAGCGCGTGCCGTTATTGGACGGCGCATGGACGCTCACCCTCTTGCGATTGGACTTTGAACTTATCCCACAGTAGTGGTACGTGAGGCACCGTAGTACTACGGTACTCCACCCTGCAACACTCGTGACATCAGCCAATACTGTATGCAGTTTTTAGATGTGAAAAGTTCTAGACCCATGCAAATTAGTTCCGGAACGCACCAGGGCCTTTTCTGAAAAGATCCTGGTATGCGTTCCAGTACGTTCCGGCTCAAATTAAGCACTGTAGCTATATCTAACTAATTAGGGACATTTTTCTGCTTCATTGCCCAGTTTAAAACATTTGTTCAAAAACTAATCAACTGTAATAAATTACAGTGATCAAGTAATTAAAACAGCCACAAAACTCATTACATTTTAACAGGTTAACCAGTGATCTGTAGTCAACAACAGAGACTTACCTGTGTCGCCTAAAATTCCTTGAATTGACGTCTGTTGACTTGCTTCGATCATGTTGAGGTTCAAATCGTCTTCTTTGTCTACTTGTACACAGTAGACTGACAAGCTGGATCAGATCAGAGTCCTACTTACTGTGTCTGTGAGTTTAGAACGTCTTTGTGACATCATGTTCTAGAATGATGCTTACATGCATTCCAATCAACATGGTTCCAAATCTGCTAATAAGTTACTATGAGATACTGAAGGTATACATTTTGTGTCTCTGTGCGGTCATTTTTTTTGTCTCTTTATAGTCATTTTGAGTCTTGTTATAGTCATTTTGAATTTCTTTATAATCATTTTGTGTGAGTTTGTGTGAGTTTTGTGTCTCTGTAGTCATTTTGTGTGTCTTTATAGTACATTTTAGTCTCCTTGTAGTCATTTTATGTCTTTTTGTAGTCATTTTGAATTTCTTTGTAGTCATTTTGTGTGTGTTTGTCGTCATGATGGTCTCTTTGTAATCGTTTTGTGTCTCTGTAGTCATTTTGTGTTTCTTTGTAGTACATTTGAGTCTCCTTGTAGTCATTTCATGTCTTTTTGTAGTGATTTTAAATTTCTTTGTCGTCATTTTGTGTGTTTGTCATCATTATGTGTGTTAGTATTCATTTGTGTCTCTTTGTGGTCATTTTGTGTCTCTTTGTGGTCATTTTGTGTCTCTTTATAGTCACTGTGTGTGTTTGTATACATGTGTGTCTCTTTGTGGTCATCTTTGTGATATTAAGCCTTGGACGGACCCGCCCAAGGCTTAACATCGAGCGACTGGGAGAAACCACCTACCAAGCTGCGCCACAGCTGCAGACAGCCCTCAGCACAGACTTGCCAGACCAGTATCCACAGGATATTGAAAAGCATTGGGACACCAGTGCTTTTCAATATCCTGTGGATACTGCATTGGGACACCAATGCTTTTCAATATCCTGTGGATACTGGTCTGGCAAGTCTGTGCTGAGGGCAAGTCTGTGCTGAGGGCTTTGCAAAGCCTGCAAAGCCATCCTTGGTCACAAAACATGGATACATCTAGACTGGTATGATGAGAACGATACCGAAATCCAGCGGCTTATCAATACCAAGCGGAAAACTTTCATCATCTGGCAAAGTGACATCAACTGCAAGGATAAAAGAGAAGCCCATGCCAAAGCAAAAGCAGCTGTCCAATCACAGGTTAGGATACTGAAGAACCAGTGGTGGACACTAAAGGCTCTGGAAATCCAACAACTTGTTGACTCTGAAGACACCAGAGGCTTTTTCGAAGCCACGCGAGTGGTGTATGGCCCTAGCCACCGTTGCCTAACCCCTCTCCGCTCAAAGGATGGACTCTCCCTGATGAAAGATAAGGATGCAACAACAGACAGGTGGAAGGAGCACTATGAAGACCTTTTGAACAGGACACCACTCCTGAGTTTGAGGCCCTGGACCAACTCCCTCAACTGAGAACCACCCAGTTTGGAAGAGGTGCAGGACGCTATGAGGACAATGAAAAACAACAAGGCTGCTGGGCCTGACGGCATCCCAGCTGAGGTCTTGAAAGAAGGTGGACCTGTTCTCCTTGAACACATCCACACCCTGCTCCTCAAAATATGGGAAAAATAGGAAATCCCTGCACAGCTGAAGGATGCTTTAGTCATCTCCCTCTTTAAGGGTGACAAGGCAGACTGTGGGAATTACCATGGTATTTCCCTCCTTTCCACCATAGGGAAGGCGTTAGCTTGGGTGTTGGCCAACAGACTCATCCCCTGTCAGAAAGCACCCTTCCTGAGTCTCAGAGTGGATTCCACCCAAACAGAGGCACTACGGATATGATCTTCGTTGCTCGTCAGTTGCAAGAAGAGTGCCGGAAACAGAATCAACCTCTATACGTGGCCTTCATAGACCTCACCAAAGCCATTGACTCAGTCAACCGTCAGGCCCTCTGGCTGGTCCTGGCAAAAAATTGGCTGCCCAGAAAAATACATCCGAGTGCTGCGGCTGCTGCACAACAACATGTCTGCCACTGTACTGACTGGCCTTGGAGACGAAATGGAACCCTTTTGGGTCGACACAGGAGTTAAGCAGGGATGCGTCACTGGTCCATCGCTGTTCTCCATCTTCATCGCAGTCATCCTCCATCTCACAGGGAACCAGCTGCCACAGGGAGTCGAAATTATGTACAGGACTGACGGACTTCTGAACATCAACAGATTCAGGGCTAAAGGTCAAACCACCACCGTATCCATCACGGAGCTACAGTATGCAGACGATAATGCTATTGTAGCCCTCTCAGAAGAGGACCTACAGTGCACCTTGACTTCTTTTGCGAAAGCTTACAAACAACTTGGTCTGGCCATCAACTTAAAAAAGACTCAAATCCTCTATCAGCCACCACCAAACAGCAGCACTCCCCCAAACATCTCCACTGACAACACCAGGTTGGAAAATGTGGACCACTTCCCATACCTTGGCAGCCTCCTGTCATCTAAAGTCACCATTGATGAAGAGGTACACCACCGTCTTAGCTGTGCCAGCGGGGCATACTCAAGACTGAAAAAAAGGGTCTTTGAGAACCACGACCTCCAGTCAAAGACCAAAATTCTGGTCTACAAAGCGGTACTGCTCCCCACTCTCCTGTATGGGTCAGAGACCTGGACCACATACAGCAGGCAATTGAAAGCACTTGAGGCCTTCCATCAGAGGTACCTCTGGAGAATCCTCAGGATAACCTGGGAGGATCGAAGGACCAACTCCAGCGTCCTGGAGGAGGCTGGTATCTCCACCATCACTGTCATCATCGCCCAACACCAGCTCAGATGGACTGGCCACGTGATTCGGATGCCTGACTCTCGCCTCCCCAGAGAAGTCCTCTACTCATAGCTTGTTCAAGGAAAGCATGCCCCATGAGGTCAAAAGAAAAAGTACAAAGATAACATCAAAGCAAACCTCAAGAAATGCCACATAGGCCTTAAGACCTGGGAGGCCACAGCAACAGGGCGGCCTGAAGACAACTTGTCCAAGATGGAGCTGCGCAGTATAATGACGATCTCCATAGTGCTGCAGAAGACAAGTGCAGATGCAGAAAGGAGATCGCTTCCCCCAAAAGGTTCCACCCAAACCCACAATCACCACTGCCCACCCATGCCCACACTGCCCCAAAATATGCGGGTCCAGGATTGGCCTCTTTGTGGTCACTGTGTGTGTTTGTATACATGTGTGTCACTGTGGTCATTTTGTGTCTCTTTGTGGTCATTTTGTGTCTCTTTGTGGTCATTTTGTGTCTCTTTATAGTCACTGTGTGTGTGTTTGTATACATGTGTGTCTCTGTGGTCATTTTATGTCTCTTTGTAGTCATTATGTGTCTCCTTGTAGCCTTTTTTGTTTCTTTGTGGTCATTTTCTGTTTCCTCGTAGTCATTTTGTGTCTTTTTGTGGTACTTTTGAATGTATTTGTAGTTGCTTTGTGTCTCTGTATTCATTATGGTCTCTTTGTGATCGTTTTGTGTCTCTAGTCATTTTGAGTCTCTTTGTTGTCATTTTAAGTCTCGTAGTCATTTTATGTCTTTCTAGTCATTTTGTGTCACTATGTGTTTGTATACATTTGTGTCTCTTTATAGTCATTTGTGTCTCCTTGTAGTCATTTTGTGTCTCTTTGTGGTCATTTTGTGTCTCTTTGTGGTCATCTTTGTCTCCTTAGGCAAGTGGTAGCACTCCCTTTGCCTCCTAGTTATGGGTCAAAAAGCAACTGGGCAGCTCTGAGTGCTAGAAGGGCTACTGTAGGCTACAGTAACACTGAGTGTTAACACAGTAACTGAGTAATCAATTTTCCCTCCTTGTGATTGTTTTCATTAACAAAATTGATGCATATTTAAATAAAATATTTCATAAAATTTGTAATACAAAAAATGCTTTTCTTGATATGAGTGATTAACAGGGCAAGTTTCATGGGGATATCTATTAATTAATTTTTTACCCTATTTGTAGTGTTTTGCCAACATCGGTGTAAGTTTGCTTACAGAGTGATAACTATAATTAAGCTACTAGATAGGCAGGGCTATCATACCAAAATATGGTACAAACTAGAGACCCATAGAGAGATAAAAATGCAAAATAGTTTGGTCCCCGTGGGTGATAGGGGCCTACCAAGTTGTGAAAACATTCCCTGGACTAATAGGGCCCCATTCTATTTGTCTGTTTGTAGTTCTGGCTGCACTAGTTACCTGTCAGGGGCTGGTGACATCAGATGGTGAGGTGAATGATCTAATAACCTACTTTTATGATAAGATAACATTCTTTGGTACATATAAATGCAATTTTGGGGTGATTGGCTTATTTACATTAATAATGACAAACACATATATACATGCCTTTTGGATTTTTTATTCCTTATTCCATGTCCGCCTATAATTCATGTGTGTTTAGGTGTATACATTTTTTAAAAGGAGCAAGATACTGATGAAATAGTTGCTGCATTGTGTGCAGCAACTGTCTGTAAATATTCAGTCCAAATTTGGTGACATTCTGATAATTATTTCCCAAGATTCATGTGATAAGGCAGACACCGTCCCTTTTGGAGAAGTCTCAGTTTTGACTATTTTCAATTTTGGGGAGGACCCAAAGATCATCCAAATTCTTGTATTAAGCTAATAGATAGGCAGGTCTATCATACCAAAATGTAAACTAGAGACACAAAGGAAGTCAAAAATACCAAAATTGTTTGGTCCCTTTAAGTGATACCAAAATCTGCCTTGGCCCCTGGACTATAAACAAGGAATACAAGGAAGGAAACCAGAGGAAGTGGCTATCCTCTGTAAAAAGAAATATGGCTCTCTGTCTAAAGTGGTTAGATTGGATGTGGATTGGGCTACTGGCTTAGAGTTTGAGTGCAGTGACACCAAGTTCATCATCTTGAACATACAGTACAGGCCAAAAGTTTGGACACACCTTCTCATTCAATGCGTTTTCTTTATTTTCATGACTATTTACATTGTAGATTCTCACTGAAGGCATCAAAACTATGAATGAACACATGTGGAGTTATGTACTTAACAAAAAAAGGTGAAATAACTGAAAACATGTTTTATATTCTAGTTTCTTCAAAATAGCCACCCTTTGCTCTGATTACTGCTTTGCACACTCTTGGCATTCTCTCCATGAGCTTCAAGAGGTAGTCACCTGAAATGGTTTTCCAACAGTCTTGAAGGAGTTCCCAGAGGTGTTTAGCACTTGTTGGCCCCTTTGCCTTCACTCTGCGGTCCAGCTCACCCCAAACCATCTCGATTGGGTTCAGGTCCGGTGACTGTGGAGGCCAGGTCATCTGCCGCAGCACTCCATCACTCTCCTTCTTGGTCAAATAGCCCTTACACAGCCTGGAGGTGTGTTTGGGGTCATTGTCCTGTTGAAAAATAAATGATCGTCCAACTAAACGCAAACCGGATGGGATGGCATGTCGCTGCAGGATGCTGTGGTAGCCATGCTGGTTCAGTGTGCCTTCAATTTTGAATAAATCCCCAACAGTGTCACCAGCAAAACACCCCCACACCATCACACCTCCTCCTCCATGCTTCATAGTGGGAACCAGGCATGTGGAATCCATCCGTTCACCTTTTCTGCGTCTCACAAAGACACGGCGGTTGGAACCAAAGATCTCAAATTTGGACTCATCAGACCAAAGCACAGATTTCCACTGGTCTAATGTCCATTCCTTGTGTTTCTTGGCCCAAACAAATCTCTTCTGCTTGTTGCCTCTCCTTAGCAGTGGTTTCCTAGCAGCTATTTGACCATGAAGGCCTGATTGGCGCAGTCTCCTCTTAACAGTTGTTCTAGAGATGGGTCTGCTGCTAGAACTCTGTGTGGCATTCATCTGGTCTCTGATCTGAGCTGCTGTTAACTTGCGATTTCTGAGGCTGGTGACTCGGATGAACTTATCCTCAGAAGCAGAGGTGACTCTTGGTCTTCCTTTCCTGGGTCGGTCCTGATGTGTGCCAGTTTTGTTGTAGCGCTTGATGGTTTTTGCGACTCCACTTGGGGACACATTTAAAGTTTTTGCAATTTTCCGGACTGACTGACCTTCATTTCTTAAAGTAATGATGGCCACTCGTTTTTCTTTAGTTAGCTGATTGGTTCTTGCCATAATATGAATTTTAACAGTTGTCCAGTAGGGCTGTCGGCTGTGTATTAACCTGACTTCTGCACAACACAACTGATGGTCCCAACCCCATTGATAAAGCAAGAAATTCCACTAATTTTAACCCTGATAAGGCACACCTGTGAAGTGGAAACCATTTCAGGTGACTACCTCTTGAAGCTCATGGAGAGAATGCCAAGAGTGTGCAAAGCAGTAATCAGAGCAAAGGGTGGCTATTTTGAAGAAACTAGAATATAAAACATGTTTTCAGTTATTTCACCTTTTTTTGTTAAGTACATAACTCCACATGTGTTCATTCATAGTTTTGATGCCTTCAGTGAGAATCTACAATGTAAATAGTCATGAAAATAAAGAAAACGCATTGAATGAGAAGGTGTGTCCAAACTTTTGGCCTGTACTGTATATACACCTTTTCAATGTTATCAGAGTAAGGCTGAATATCTCAGTATATTAGCCTTTGTTAGCTCCTTTTATTCGAGAGAATGCCTCCACCTGTATTTATGTTGTAGGAGACTTGAACACTGATATTTCTAATGAAAATTCTGTTTTTGCTAATCACCTGATACACTTCTGCTCTGATGTTGAGTTAATACTCTCTACCAAGGTGCTTATACCTGCCAACAGTTACACTTACATCAGTGAAACATGGCATATGACTTCATTATTGTTGATTATGATGAAGATGTTTTTAATACAGAAGAGGTTCCCTGTGCTGTCTTGGCTTAAGATGACAATAAAGCATGTGGAGCTGGTAAGATAACTGCTTAACATCTAAAATATGTTAGCAAAAAACTTTGCCCCTTGCTTGTTATCTGTCTGACTGGCTTTTTAGTTCATGGAATTTTGCCTGACTCCATCTTATCTGTTTTATTAGTGCCTGTTATTAAGGACAAAGCTGGCAAAATAAATAGCATGGGAAACTATAAGCCTATAGCCTTAGCATGCATTCTATCTAAAGTGCTAGAGAGTATCCTTCTGAAGAGGTTGGAAAAACACATCACTACCACTGACAACCACTTTGGTTTCAAACGTAAACACGGCACTGGCGTGTATTTTTGCTTTAAAGCAAGTTTTAGATAAATATAATCGTCAGAACTCCACAATATTTATGTGCTTTATAGACGCCTCTAAGGCTTTCGATCGCATTAATCACAAGAAATTATCAATAAATTGTATTGTAGAGGGGTCCCTACATGGATAATTAGAATTCTTGTTTACTGGTATGCTCATCAGTCCATGCAGGTTAGATGGTTGTGCTCTGTATCAGAGTCATTTCAGTTGCTTAACATTTAATTCAAGTCTTAACCCACACTAGTTCTGTTTAAGCACTCATAGCTCTCCTCCTTTTTACGACTTTCTTGCTAATCTCTTAGCTGTTGTTTGCACGTTATTAGCCTTGTTAGCTACATTAGCTTAATAGTTAATAGCTTCTCCTTCTCCTCTTTCTTGCTTGGTGTGCCGTTTAGTTATGCCTCTGCCTCCTTTAGTGACAGTGGTAATTGTAATAAGTGTAGCTTATTTGCTGCATTGGAGGCGAGGCTTAGTGAATTAGAAGCGCGGCTCTGCACCATGGAAAATCATTCAGTAGCTGTGGTAGTTAGACAGCCCCCTGTAGCCGGTGCGGAGCCACATAGCATAGCCTCTGCTAGCAGTCCCCCGGTAACCCCTGTGCAGCCGGGAGGCTGGGTAACTGCCCGGGAGAAGTGTAGCTCCAAGCCAAAGCCCACGATTCACCACCAGCCTGTTCATGTTTCTAACAGCTTTTCCCCACTCAGTGACACACCCGCTGAGGAGAAAACTCTGATCACGCCACTCAGCAACAGTTACTATAGTAGGTGTTTATCAGATAGTGCTGTCGCAAAATTTAAGGAAATGATTCCTCCGTCATTAAATTTAATACCATGTCCTTCAGTAAAAGAGGCTTCCCGTACCGACTTTAACCTCTCCCAAATTGATCGTCTTGTCGGTAGCGCTGTAGGCTCGCTGCAAACTACACTCGACTCTGTAGCTCCTTTTAAAAAGAAGTTAACAAAGCAAAGAAAGTTTGCTCCCTGGTATAACTCGCAAACCTGTAAGTTAAAACAAATATCGCGAAAATTTGAAAGGAATTGGCGATTAACCAAAATCTCGTTTCATCTGGGCAGATAGTCTCAAAACGTATAACAGGGGCCTCCACAATGCCAGAGCAAACTATTACTCAGCATTAATAGAAGAAAACAACAATAACCCCATGTTTCTTTTCAGCACTGTAGCCAGGCTGACTGAGAGTCACAGCTCTATTGAGCCTTGTATTCCTTTAGCCCTTAGCAGTAATGATTTTATGTTTTTTTTAATGACAAAATTATAACTATTAGAGGCAAAATTCATGACCTCCTGTCCTCAGATAGTACCTGTCTAACCTCAAACACAGCTATAAGACCTAATATACAGTCAGGTCCATAATTATTTGGACAATGATACAGTTGTCATCATTTTGGCTCTGTACACCACCACAATGAGTTTTAAATGAAACAATGAATACGTGCTTAAAGTGCAGACTCTCAGCTTTCATTTAAGGCTTTTTTCAAAAATGTAGTATGAACCATGTAGGAATTACAATCATTTCTTCACACAGTCCCCCGACTTTAAGGGCTCATAAGTATTTGGACAAACTAACTATAATCATCAATTAAACAGTCAGTTTTAATACTTGGTTGCAAATCCTTTACAGTCAATGACTGCCTGAAGTGTTGGACACATAGGCATCATCAGATGCTGGGTTTCTTCCCTGGTGATGCTCTGCCAGCCCTTTACTGCAGCCGTCTGCACTTCCTGCTTGTGTTTTGGGTGTTTTGCCCTCAGTTTTGGCTTCAGCAAGAGAAACACATGCTCAATTGGATTCAGGTCAAATGATATGACTTGGCCATTGCACAACATTCCACTTCTTTGCCTTAAAAATGTCTTTGGTTGCTTTTGCAATATGCTTCAGGTCAATGTCCATCTGCACTGTGAAGCATCGTCCAATGAGTTTTGAAGCATTTAGTTGAATCTGAGCAGATAATGGTGCCCCAAACACTTTAGCTTTCATCCTGCTGCTCTTGTAAGCAAGACAAGACTTCACTAGAATAAATACAGAGGGTTTATCACAAGATGCAAATCATTGGTTAGCCTTAAAAATGGAAGGCCAGATTAGAGTTTGTCAAAAACCATCTAAAAAGCCTGTACAGTTGTGGAACAGCATACTATGGACAGATAAAACAAAGATCAACTACCAGAATGATGGGAAGACAAGAGAAGAAAGAAGGGAAGGAACTGCTCATGATCCAAAGCACACCACCTCATCAGTGAAGCATGGTGGAGGTACTGTTATGTCATGGCCATGTATGGCTGCCAGTGGAACTGGCTCTTTTGTATTTATTGATGATGTGACTGCTGAGAAGAGCATCAGGATGAAAGCTGAAGTGTTTGGGGCACCATTATCTGCTCAGATTCAACCAAATGCTTCAAAACTCATTGGACGATGCTTCACAGTGCAGATGGACAATGACCTGAAACATACTGCAAAAGCAACCAAAGACATTTTTAAGGCAAAGAAGTGGAATGTTCTGCAATGGCCAAGTCATATCACCTGACCTGAATCCTATTGAGCATGCGTTTCTCTTGCTGAAGCCAAAACTGAGGGCAAAACACCCAAAACACAAGCAGGAAGTGCAGACGGCTGCAGTAAAGGGCTGGCAGAGCATCACCAGGGAAGAAACCCAGCATCTGATGATGCCTATGTGTCCAACACTTCAGGCAGTCATTGACTGTAAAGCATTTGCAACCAAGTATTAAAACTGACTGTTTAATTGATGATTATAGTTAGTTTGTCCAAATACTTATGAGCCCTTAAAGTCGGGGGACTGTGTGAAGAAATGGTTGTAATTCCTACATGGTTCATACTACATTTTTGAAAAAAGCCTTAAATGAAAGCTGAGAGTCTGCACTTTAAGCACGTATTCATTGTTTCATTTAAAACCCATTGTGGTGGTGTACAGAGCCAAAATGATGACAACTGTATCATTGTCCAAATAATTATGGACCTGACTGTATATATTTAAATTACTTCTCCCTGATTTCTCTTCAAGAATTGACCGCAGTGATTTCTTCATCTAAATCATCAACGTGTCTCTTAGACCCCATCCCAACTAGGCTACTTAAGGAAGTCTTACCTTTAGTTAACACTCATATATTAGATATGATCAATATATCCTTATTAACAGGCTATGTACCACAGTCTTTTAAGGTAGCTGTAATTAAACCTCTCCTAAAAAAAAGCCCACCCTGGATCCAGAGGTGTTAGCCAACTATAGACCAATATCTAATCTTCCCTTTCTTTCAAAGATCCTTGAGAAAGTAGTTGCAGACCAGCTGTGTGATTTTCTCCATGATAATAATTTATTTGAGGAATTTCAGTCAGGATTTAGAATGCATCATAGCACTGAGACAGCACTAGTTAAAATTACAAATGACCTTCTGATTGCTTCAGACAAAGGACTTGTCTCTGTACTTGTTTTATTAGATCTTAGTGCGGCGTTTGACACTATTGACCATCAAATTCTACTGCAGAGACTGGATCACTTAATTGGCCTAAAAGGTTCTGCACTAAGCTGGTTTAAATCTTATTTATCTGATTGTTTTCAGTTTGTTCACGTTCATAATGAATCATCCTTGCGTACTAAAGTTTGTTTTGGAGTTCCGCAAGGTTCTGTGCTCGGACCAATCCTATTTACTCTATATATGTTTCCTTTAGGTAAAATCATTAGAAATCACTCTGTAAATTTCCATTGTTATGCGGATGATACACAGTTGTATTTATCGATGAAGCCAGAAGAAAGTAATCAATTAACTAAACTTCATAACTGCCTTAAAAACATAAAAACCTGGATGAGCACCAATTTCCTTATGTTAAATTCAGACAAAAGTGAAGTTATTGTTCTTGGCCCCAAACAACTCAGAGACTCTTTATCTGATGACATAGTTTCTCTAGATGGCATTGCTCTGGCCTCTAACACTACCGTAAGAAACCTCAGAGTAATATTTGATCAAGATTTGTCTTTTAATTCTCATTTAAAACAAACCTCACGGACTGCATTTTTTCATCTGCGTAATATTGCGAAAATTAGGCCTATCCTGACCCAAGAAGATGCAGAAAAATTGGTCCACACTTTTGTTACCTCTAGGCTGGATTACTGTAACTCTTTATTATCAGGTAGCTCTAATAAGTCTTTAAAAACTCTCCAGCTAATTCAGAATGCAGCGGCACGTGTACTAACAGGAACTAAGAAACGAGATCATATTTCTCCTGTTTTAGCTTCTCTGCACTGGCTCCCTGTAAAATCCAGAATTGAATTTAAAATCCTACTGTTAACATATAAAGCTCTAAATGGTCAGGCTCCGTCATATATTAGAGAGCTCATAGTGCCAGATTATCCCACCAGAACACTGCGCTCTGAGAATGCAGGGTTACTCGTGGTTGCTAAAGTTACCAAAAGTAGATCAGGAGCCAGAGCCTTCAGCTATCAGGCTCCTCTCCTGTGGAATCATCTTCCTGTTGCGGTTTGGGAGGCCGTCTCCACATTTAAGACTAGACTTAAGACTTTCCTCTTTGATAAAGCTTATAGTTAGGGCTGGCTCAGGCTTGCCCTGTACCAGCCCCTAGTTAGGCTGACTTAGGCCTAGTCTGCCGGGGGACCCTCTATAATACACCGGGCACCTTCTCTCCTTCTCTCTCTCTCTCATGTCCTGTTACTGCATCTTGCTAACTCGGCTTCTTCTCTGGAGCCTTTGTGCTCCACTGTCTCTCAGATTAACTTATATTGCAGCGGTGCCTGGATGGTGTGACGTGTGTGGTTTTGCTGCTGCCGTGGTCCTGCCAGATGCCTCCTGCTGCTGCTGTTATCATTAGTCATACTTCTTTTTCTTAACATATTTTTTTGGCCATTTTGCCTTTAATGGACAGGACAGCTAAGCATGAAGAGGGAGAGAGAGAGAGGGGGGATGACATGCAGAAAAGGGCCACAGGCTGGATTCGAACCCGGGCCGCTGCGGCAACAGCCTTGTACATGGGGCGCCTGCTCTACCACTAAGCCACCGACACCCTGATCATTAGTCATACTTCTACAGTTATTATACACATATGATTATTGTCACATATGTACACTATCAGATATTAATATATACTTTCAACATATTGTACCACAACAGCCAGAATTATAATATTATTCCTTTCATTAATGTTGTTGTAAGCTACTGTCATTACCGTCTGTCCTGCATCTCTCTCTGTTTCTCTCTCTCTCTGTCTCTTTCTCTGTCTCATTGTGTCATATGGATTACTATTAATTTATCATGTCGATCTGTTCTTTACGACATCTATTGCATGTCTGTCCATCCTGAAAGAGGGATCCCTCCTCAGTTGCTCTTCCTGAGGTTTCTACCGTTTTTTTGGGGGGGGGGGAGTTTTTCCTTATCCGCTGTGAGGGTCCTAAGGATAGAGGGATGTTGTATACTGTAAAGCCCTGTGAGGTAAACTGTGATTTGTGATATTGGGCTTTATAAATAAAATTGATTGATCGATTGATTGATTGACTGATTGATTGATCATTGGCAGCTCTATTCTGAGAAACGTGAAGTTAGCAACACCAGCGGCCATAGTCAAATGGGGTCCATGTCATTGGGTCGACAGCCCATTGGTTCTACATCCCATTAGTCCGACTGTCCGCGGTGCTGAATAGCTTGCGGCGGGCATATGGTGCGCCACGACCGGCATGAGGCGGAGCAGGCTCACAGCTTATGTGTTTGTCACTTTCTTTTTCATTTTAACCCACACCATGATCTTTTCCTAACCCTAACCAAGTGGTTTTTGTGCCTAAACCTAACCAGACCTTAACCACAGGGCATCATGATGATTTCGGAACGGACTTCGGAACAATGAGTTTAATATGGTCGGAACAATGGGATGTCGAACCAATTGGCTGTCGAACCAATGGGCAGTTCCCAGTCAGATGTATCCCTGGGGCCAGAGCGGGCGACACTGAATTAAATTTAAAACTGCTGGCTAAGGCTAAATGTAGATTTAGTAAGATTGTTATTCACATCGGCAGCAATGACACCCGGTTACACCAATCAGAGGTCACTAAAATTAATGTTGCCTCAGTGTGTGAATACGCCAAAACTATGTTGGACTCCGCAGTTTTCTCTGGACCCCTCCCATATCTGACCACTGATGACATGTTTAGCCGCATGTCATTATTTAATCGCTGGCTGTCCAGATGGTGTCCAGCAAACAATGTGGGTTTCATTAATCATTGGCAAACTTTCTGGGGAAAACCTGGTCTTATTAGGAGAGACGGCATTCATCCCACTTCGGATGGAGCTGCTCTCATCTCTAGGAACCTGGCCAAGTTTATTAATAATTCAAAACCCTGACAAGCCAGAGTTGAGACCAGGACTCAGAGTCGAAGTCTTACACACTTCTCTGAGCTTCTAGTGCAGGCACCCACCCATAGTTTTATATGTCACAGGGTGACAAGGTGTGTGTGTGTGTGCGTGTGTGTGTGTATGTGCGTGCGCACGCGCGCCTGTCTTCCTGTTTGCTGAGGTAATTACCTAGTATACCCTGATTCTCTGCATGTGCGTAATTAGGCGACAGGTGTGGGAAGGCTGGGGATTCCTTGTCTCTCCTTTATTTAGGCAGCAGGGCACGGGCCGGAGGGGTGGCGGAGAGCAGCTGAGCTGACACCGAGCAGGTGGCACAGACAGGAACGCTGAGAAGGAGCGCTGATCAGACGGCTGTCACGGCTGGATGAGCATTTGGTCCACAGTTCGGGGGGACAGCTAGAGAGGAGCAAGTTGGACTGAGAACACGCACAACGGCCGCCGGGATGACGGGAATTGCCGCTGCACAGAGGGAAAAGTCCGCCCGCACGCCAGAGTGGCCAAGGAGACGCACGGTGCGAGAGGGGGAAGCCTTGGGTGACAGTGGAAGGGTGGGGATGCGTTCCACCCTTCCTCCAGGTAAGTACCCCTCTATTTCTCTGCTTTGATTACATGGAATATAACCTTAGGCATCCCACCATCAGTGATTTGCATAGACAGATTCAGTAGTTTTGGATGGGGCGTTGTATTGACTTGTAGTGGAATTAATTTTTCAACGGTGTGGCCGTTTAGTTATCTTTATTTGCCCTGTGTTGGCTTTGTTTGCTGTGTTTATTTCCTATCGTTATTTATTCCTTCCCCACCAAGATTTACTGGTTCTGCCTCGCAAAACCTAATTTAACTGAAGACTGATCGGTTGATCACCCTGAGGGTTACCTTGTGTTTTCTTTTTTTAAGCTATCAGCAGCCAGCGGTATTGAGGCCTGCTATCCAGGGGCTCAACAACATCTATCATCTCGAACCCAAACAGACTGTGGACTCTTTTAAATAGACTTTTAAGAGTATCTTTTTTATTGAGTTTTTTAATAAAATAAAATTGTTTTAGAATAAATCCTCTCCGGGTTTTGTTGTTTGCTGTGGTTGCGAGGCTGGACAAAGTCTGATAAATCCATCCTAGCTTAATTGTTAGTTGTTGTTGTTGTTGTTTTTAGTTGTTCGAACGCCACGCCAGGCTGAGGAGGTGCGGCTTTGTCAAGCCAGGTGTAACTCATTCAGATAAGTGCGCGTCCATGGCTTTCTTAAAAAGACCCCAAGATCAATCACAGATTCACTGATGCAGCAATGGAGAGGACGCGTGCCGCATACTTCTCACCCAGTGAGCAGCGTCTCATCATGGACACTTATGAAGAGGTAAAACATATAATCACGAAGAAAGGAAACGCTGCAGCGATAATAAAGCAGAGAGAGTGTGCGTGGCAAACAATTGCGGACCGACTGAATGCGTAAGTAATCTAAAAATATACACTTGCTGCGCAAATGAATCTGTCATAGTTACAATTAAAGTTCCTTCCACAAATTAACAGTTGTACACTTCACCTTAAAGGTGAGCAGTGGATATAATATTACTTGGGAACCAAGTGCTGATTTCACACCAGCGGAAGAGCTCGCCCTGGATCAGAACCGAGCAGGCCGATGATGGAGGGGATACGGGGGGGGAAACTGCCCTCTTCATACAAGGTACATTATTCCAGTATACTGTACATGGAATCAATCATTTTATTCATTCATTAATCAACCATTGGTGTTATGTGGACAGTCTGACTTTGGATTGTCTTGCAGTGTCAGGTGACACACTGACCCTTCTGGAGTCAGTGTGTCACAAGTGTTATTCATTAGAGCCATTTGCTTGACATGTCTTGCAAGTTTACATCAGGTCAATACAAATTCTATTTAATGTGGCAGGGTGAAGGCACATCTGCAGCAGGGGATGCAGCAGATGAGGAGGTGACACTTTCTCTGGACTCCAGAAGGTTTGAGGTAACCTGCCAGTCTTGTGGAGATAATTTAGTCCTTAATGTATAAGAAGTCAGTGATGTGGTGCTCATAGAAAATATATTTGTAACAGGACACAGATGAACAGCCTGACAGCCTGCCTGGAAATGTTGTGAGTATTGCCTAAAGGACATCCACGGTGTCCACAATTGCTGTGCTAATAGATATGTGTTTTACAGAATTCTCAAACTGTCAGACAGCTATATGCAAGTCATCTGAGGAAGCATATAGCCCTGGTAGATGTCAAGCTCTAGTGTGAGAAGAGAAAGCTGCAGGACATGGAGCTTGACAGACAAATTAAAAGCAAAAACCTTAAGGAAACTGGACATAGAAATTAAGAAACTAGAGAAAGAAGTAAGTGATTTTAATGCACACTGTAAGCATGACTGTGATGCAATGTATTAATCAATATTATTTCTCTCTTTCTCTCCACAGCTCAAAGCAGACAGTGACTGATTTTAGTATTTTTCATTTAAATAAAATGAGGTCAAAGAATATTGTGGTTTCATCTTCATGTTTTCATTCACTGATGTAAAGTACACTGGAGTTATTGGTCCAGTTAACTGGGAATATACACTGAACAAAAATATAAATGCAACACTTTTTTTTTTTTGCTCCCATTTTTCATGAGCTGAACTCAAAGATTTAAATCATTTTCTATATACACAAAAGACCATTTCTCACAAATATGAGCTTCCCTGAGACGGTTTCTGACAGTTTGTGCAGAAATTCTTTGGTTATGCAAACCAATTGTTGCAGCAGCTGTCCGGGTGGCTGGTCTCAGACAATCTTGGAGGTGAACATGCTGGATGTGGAGGTCCTGGGCTGGTGTGGTTACACGTGGTCTGCGGTTGTGAGGCCGGTTGGATGTACTGCCAAATTGTCTGAAACGCCTTTGGAGACGGCTTATGGTAGAGAAATGAACATTCACATTTCAGAGTGGCCTTTTATTGTGGCCAGCCTAAGGCACACCTGTGCAATATTCATGCTCTCTAATCAGCATCTTGATATGTCACACCTGTGAGGTGGGATGGATTATCTCGGCAAAGGAGAAGTGCTCACTAACACAGATTTAGACAGATTTGTGAACAATATTTGAGGGAAATGGTCTTTTGTGTGTATGGAAAATATTTTAGATCTTTGAGTTCAGCTCATGAAAAATGGGAGCAAAAACAAAAGTGTTGCATTTATATTTTTGTTCATTGTAATTTGGGAAGGTCATACAGTAATGAAACCTAATAACCACTAATTGTGTTAATGCCAAATACACCTACTTGTATGGTTATTCCAACAATTAATCCTTTTATTGGTAAGGATATGTGCATGTCAAAGTATGCTTGGGCTATGACAAAAAGAATGTTTTAAATGTTTTTTTTTTTTTTTTATTATTGTAGACTTAATGTATTTTGTTAAAAAAATGAGGCAAATACGTACATAAGAACATGAAATGATGGTAAAACACATTGATTTCCGATCGCAGTGACAGCTGACCGGACAGATAAAGCACCAGGCTAAACTAAGCCTGGTTGTGAGCCTGGTTGGGACCAGGCTAAGTGCACAGAATAAATCTCCATGGCAACATATGTGCCTCTGCTTTCGAACAGCCGAATCAACGCTAAATTAAGCCAGGATAACCAACATATCCCGGCTTAATCCCTTATCTAGGTTTCGAACAACAGGCCCCAGGTCTCTGACATCTAAAGCAGTGCTAGTAAACAGATTAATATCAGATAATCATATTGATTTACTCAGCCTCACTGAAACCTGGCTGCGTCAAGATGAATATGTCAGTCTAAATTACCATACCCTTGATCTAGTTCTGACGTATGGAATTGAAACTGATAACCTAACAGTCTTTCCACAGAATCCCTCACTATTGGATCATTATTTGATTACTTCTGATTTCTTTTTACTCGATTACACGCCACTCAGCAACAGTTACTATACTAGATGTTTATCATATACTGCTGTCGCAAAATTTAAAGAAATGATTCCTTTGTAGTTAAATTTAATACCATGTCCTTCAGTAACAGAGGTTTCCTATGGAACGCGGAAAGGACCAAAACGTCTAATGTGAGGTTCGCATTAACACAGCAAATTTGTACGTCTTAAGACAGTAAAAAATGACCTGTTAACACAATTTGTATGTCTTAAGACGCTAAAAAAATGCCCTGTTAACACGATTTGTACGTCTTAAGACGCCAAAAAATGCCCTGTTAACATGAAAATGCCTAGCCTACCCATGATCCTCCGCTTTTTCTTCTTCTTGTTTAACTGCGGTTAGCATCCAGCTTAATGGTGCATTACCGCCACCTTCTGCTCTGGCGGCGAAACCTATGGGCGAAACCACAGTGAACATCCGAAATGAACCGGCAACAGAGGCTGCAAGCTTTAGCGCACAGATTCCAACAGCTGGTAAATTGCCAGTCTGCTACCCAAAATGACAACGGAGACGGCCCTTCAAATTCTGGGACCACTTTGGTCGACAGGCAAGTGCAAAATTGACTTCACTAACTTAGTCGGGACCACCCAATGAACATGGCACCAAAAATTCTTAACTTTAGTCTCTGTAATTTACAAATAAAATTAGCCCTATCCTTGTACTTTTGTTGGCATTAATAGCTAACCTATGTTCGAAGAATGTAAATTTATAGCCTATATAGCAAGATGACAATAAAAAGCTAATATGACAATGGGACGTTTTAGCTTGGGCAATCAAGGTTAGCAAGCTAACATTTTTGCTACCCTGATAAGATAGCTGCTATAACATTATACCTCACATTACATCTAATGTTCTATATCTAAGGTTATGGTTAAGTGTGTTAGTGCATAGCCACTGTTGTCTTCCAACTACATAGCAACCAGAACATTCAATCAATCAATCAAACTTTATTTATATAGCGCCTTTCATACATCAAAAATGCACCCCCAAAGAGCTTTACAAACTAAAAACATACAAAAAAAAAAAAATACTACAAATATTGAAAACCCGCCCCTCCCACCCCCACATAACAGAACAGGGGAGGACAGGAGCGGGAGAACTGTGGGTCGCCACACGAGCAGCGCCCTGTTTACTTAGATGAAAAAAGGAGAACAAGAGGGAGGAAGAGGGAAAAAAAAAAGCAACTCCCAAACTAGGCTCCTGTAGGGGGGCACAGTGTGGGAATAGGAAAAAAAAACACCTCAGCACATAAGCAACATAATAAGACATTACAACAAAACTCGAAGACTTGCAGATATGGGAGGGGGGGAGGGTGTTGGGGAGGGGAGGTGTCGCAGCACAGACACTGGGGGGCGCGCACGCAGCCACATTTGGGCGCATCACATCACCCTCCCATGCTACATTACGACGAAGGAAGGGAGGGGGCCAAGAAGGCATTGAGTTGGAGGGGGTGTGCGTGTTATATGTGTCTTCATGTGTGTGTATGTGTAAGTCCATGTACTTCATCTCCACTCAGTCCCAACCCATTGTCTCTGCCGTCTGATAACTGATGACAAAGACACGGCCGTTGCCGTGGAGACGACCTCGGAGAGTTCTGATCCAGAAACAAAGTTCACAGGAGGAAGGGGTGGTAGGGGGGAGATGGGGCCGGAGCATCTTGTCTGCATAACATCCAGGAGAGTGGAGAGGTAAACGGCCTTGGGAGAGCTGGTTATCTCGGGGAGCCAATGAAGATAACAATTTTTTTGGGTCAGGCTGACACTGCAATTGTTTCATCTGCCTTTGAGTCTCTCTGAGTCTCCCGGTGGCTTGCTTCCAATATGTCCGAATTGGTGGCCAGTTTCAGCCGAGCCGGGCTGACAACTTCTCCAAGTTGGCATCCATCTTGTGAAGGAGTTCAGGAATCGCATCCAGCTTGCGATTGAACTCACAGAACATTCATTGAAAAGCCTCTATCAGGCACCATGTGAACAGTCCTTATTTCAAATTTGAATCAAAGGAGTTTTATTGCTAAGTAGGTTTGCACCTATGAGGAATCTGACTTGGTTAGTAAGTACTGCAGAAGCAATTATAAAAAATAAGGATAAAATACAATAGCAAAAATACAAAATAGGGGAACAACAATATACAATAACTGTGTGTAGTATATACAAAATGTGCAGAATAGTATTGTTTTACCAGAGAGAGCTGTACAATTGTGCAGAGTAAAAGAAAAATATGACTGGTCTGTACAGAGTTGTATAATTGTGCAGGGTGAATATGCAAAAATTTGCATACTTGAGTGATTTTTGTGCCCATATGTAATGCCTTTTTTCATATAGACTAAGGGTATTCAGGAGAGATCAGGAGCCCAGGAGGACAAGACCAGCCAGACAGCAGCTGACTAAGATACGGCTCGCTCTTCTCCCAAATGGGCGAGATACAGTATTCATAACAAGGTGTAAGTTGAATGATCAGACTGTTGTTTTAAGTAACTCAGTCTTAGCTTTGTAAATTGTTTAAAGTATTGAAAAGGGAACCTGTAAACCATTCACAACATTTGTGGTTTCCTCTTTTCCTCAACAGCGGGATCATCAATAAAGAAAGTTGTTGTGCCACTCTCCATGTCAGAGAGTGAATTTGTGGATTGCATTAAAGGAGAATTCCCTTCTCTACAAGGCGACTTCTGCCTTTGCAGAGTTGACAGACAAAGGAGAATCCACCAACTGGAGCTCTC